>NC_143443.1:32673870-33356370 GCF_987193195.1 Phasianus colchicus
CCACTGCCACAAGCCCTCTAGGTCACAACATACCACCTCTGCACCATTTCTAGCCATCTCCATCACTGGTCCCTGCTTGGGACACGGGGCAGGGATGCTCACCCACACCACATTTGTGGTGCTTCAAAAGGCACTGAGGCCACCGCCGGTGAGCAGCCGCAGGGGAAATCCAGATCAAACAAGCAGTCCCAGCAGCCGGGAAGCAGTTAAGCACGTTTTCTCATTAACAGGCTACAATTTCTCCACCAATAATTATCTTTCCCTAAGGTAATGATTAATACTGCTGCAGCAGAGCACTACGCACACCCAGGCATGGAGTTGAGCCCAGGCAGCAGCTCTCTGCCCCATTTGGGTGACAGTGCCCTGCCCATCGCATCCCCCTGGGGACCACCACATCACTGTGCCACGGCCAAAACTTCCCACTGCAATGCCCTGCCCCACCATGCCCTGCTGGTGCTGTAGGGCAGCACCCATTCACATTGGTCTTCCTATAAATGCCATGCCACGAGCAGGAAACTGCTGGGTATTTATGGACCAGAGCTCTCCACGCATACAGATGCTAATAAAAAGATGCTCTTCAGGGACCATTAATTATTTTAAGGAATGTATTTCCTCATTTGCAATCAGATAAAGGAACTATCTTCATCCTTCAGTCAAGGTTAAGTTTAGACTTGGGCCACAGCCATGATGTGACACAATCCAGGAGCTTTTTAACCCCCCAAAAGGCTGAACACTCAATCTTTCAAGAACCTATTGGGCTTATGGATTGCCTTGGAATCTCCTTCTGCAGCCAGTACTGCAGCAAGAGCATCTCCAACCACTCCACTTAAAGACCTCTGCCCAATGAGCACACATATGTGCTTCTATAGGCGTCACTGATTTCAACTAGCAGCTCAGCCACAGAAGAGATATTAAAGCAGATCAAGAATTTCCTATGGCTTATTCTGCAAAGTATGGTTAAATTGCTATTGCTACCATCAAATTACCATCAAACAATTCTTGTTGTACACGTCCTCCACTGCCCACATACACTTTTCTGTGGGCACTGCATTGCACACCCCAACCCCCCAGCCACGTCCCCACTTGCTCTGTGAACGGAGAGTTGCTATTACTGTTTTTGCCTTAAATTTTGCTACCAGCTGGAAGGAATGAAACCCATACACTTTTAGCATTTCACTGTATTACTACTCTACTATTGTGACTACAGTCACAACAGTAATTTGTTTCCTTTCTGTTCTTAGAGTTGCTCAAACCGTGAATCTGTTTCTCACCCTTAAAGCCTCCTATCATTACCACACCCTTAGTGCCAGCAAGAAGAGGGCAAGACTCTTCTTAGTTTAGAGTCAGAGGATTGAACTGTCATCCATGGACTGGAAAAGTAATGCCAAGACCAGTGCTATGGCCACAACCATAGAACCATTTGAGTTGGAAGGGATCTCTAAAGGCCATCTGGTCCCATCCCCTGCAGTGCACAGGGACACCCACAGCTCCATCAGGTGCTCAGAGCCCATCCTCTGACCTTGTGTGCCTGCAGGGATGGGCACCACCACCTCTCTGGGCAGCCCGAGCAGTGCTTCACTACCCCTATATAGAATCCTTCTTCTTTATATCTAATCTAAATCTCCCCTCTTTTAGTTGGAAACCATTTCCCCTTGTCCTATTACAACAGGGCAAGGGGAAACTAAGGATCCCCATGCACACTCTCCTCCTGATATCCAGATCCTGATTTCTTCATGCAAAGCCCCAGCAAAAACTTGGGCCCAGCACAACACAGCTCTCCCAACATCTGCAAATGACTTAAAAGGGGGGGACAACCAAAAATCTTCCTGAAGGTTTCAACGGGACAACCGACGTGTTTTAAAAAAGCAGAATTAAAGCACTAAACAGCATACAAAAAAGCTGGATGGTATCCAAGGAACAACAAGTCTTCGTCTGTCCACAGAACACCATTCCATTCAGGTATGTCAGGGCTCCACATCTGCCTCACCACACTTCAAATAATACCAAGAGGTGCATTTTCAACTTGTTGATTTATTGCGTTACAAGTTTGGAAGAGGTCCTTACAGGTTTGTATTTGTACAAAGCCAGGCAAGGGCTCACTTCCTCACTGGACTCTCACAGCCAGGCCACACGGTGCTCACTGCTCCATGTCATTAGTCAACACTGACTTTATTTACAAGATTAAAACCTCCAAAAAATGTGAATAAATACCCCCGAACAATGCAACCCCTCAAAAAGAAAGAAAAGTCACAACCAGGAGGCTCAATATGGCAGTGCCCATCTTGAGGAGCCACAATAGGAACAGAAAGCCTGACCCTGAGCCACCACTGTAAATCAGAGGACTGTAGAATATCCCAAGCTGGAGGTGACCCATAATGACCACCCAGTCCAACTCCTGGCCATGGCCAGGCACAACCTGGTCCATCACCATGGCCCTCCCAACCAGGAGCTCCACACGTACCAAGGTGCTGACCAAGACCATAAACACATTGCTCAGCAAATTAAAAAAAAGCCTCCTTCCATCCAACCCTTGCCTCCAAATGCTCCATGAATGACCCTGCCATAAAGTGACACCAAGTCCTGGTGTCTCGAGCCCAAAGTCACGCATCTGTCAGGGAGAGCCCGAAATCCAAGTGCTCACCCCCAAAAAATCAGTGATTAAGGAAAATGGCACACCATCTAATTCAGTAAAGAAACATCAGTTTTATTGCCCCCTTGCTCTTACGGAATAGGAGTGGCAGGGGAAGGACTCCCTCACAAACAAACGGCGGAAAGGGATGGAGAGAAAGGACAGGACAGGGTCAGAGGTGCTTTGTCTCAACATCTCAGCTTGAAGAAAGCGGCACTGGCTGTGACTTTGCCTTTTCCTCCCTGGCAACTGAAAAGGAAAAGAAGAGAGCAAAATTAGTCATTGCAAAGAGCAAACATGAAGTGCAAAACAAGGGACTGCTGGCACAGAGGGGTAGCTGGATGCACACAGTGACTGCACGGGGTCCAGTCTGCTGCATGGACCTCATGCATGACAGCAAGTAATGGCAAGAGGAGCCATCCCCATGTCCCAGCCACCTTGGTAGGAAATGCCACCAATAATTCTGCATAGTGCCACGCAGGCCATTCAGACATACCCTCTAATGGATGCACCAACCCTGGAGGTGCCCTAGGCCAGGCTGGATGGGATCCTGAGCATCCTGAGCTGTGTCTGATTTAGGGGCTGGCAGCCCTGCCCAAGGCAGAGGGCTGAAATGGGTTGATATCTGAGGGCCCTTCCAACCCAAGCCATCCTATGATTATATTCTAAGATGATTTTTATCAAAAAAAAAAAAAAAAAGGACTGTAAAAATGGCACGTTCTCTTTGAGAAAAACCTTCTACCATTGCCTAATTGCTTATTAGGGGTCTGCTTCTTATTCTGAGCATATTTCCAAGCGAGCCCAGGGAGCTGAAGCAATGATGGTCTCTGGAGAAGAGCAGCTGAAGCAGCACCACAGCCCAGCCTGCCAGTCCAAAGAACCAACTCGCCCTTCTGTCTGTATTTTTCCAATTGTGAGATTTATGACAAGAATTCGCAATGGTCTGTGAGATATTGTGAGTGTTGGCCATGCTCCCAAAAGTCGAGAAAATGCTGAACTGAGAATTGTTTCAGCTGTTAACCTTAACAACCAGGGATGCTGAACAAGGCAGCAGAGCCTAGGTTTACTTTTAATTACTGCTTGGAGGACACTGCTCTAGTAAATAGAAACAAATAAACCACTTCTTGCTTTTTTCTCACACCGTTTTCCCATATCCAACCTGAAACCTCTGAGATGGTAAACAGGGCCTCACCATGCCATTTTTACAGACCCACTTCTCAAATGTGAACGATTTCAGGCCATTTTAAACCCATCTCAATACCTACCTCTGCAGCACGATGTCCACCTACTTACAGCCAGATGTCAAAGCTCCAGGGTGACAAACCTCCAAGGCTCTCAGCCAGCCTGCCTTGCTTGCTCCAGAGCCCCCAGTTTTCAACATCAACAGCAATGTGTTGATGGCAACCAGAGAACCACAGCATGGCCAAGTGCTAGCAAGAACTTGGGCATCTTGCAGGGAATTTTGGAACTCCAGCATCATTGTCAGACTTGGGTACTGTAAGCAAGGCAGATTTCTCCCTTTTCCAAGGCTGAGCTGGAGACCTGATTGAGGCTGGTGGTCCCTGAATAACCAGGGTGATGGAAGCGTCTGGATTTAAAGCAGGGATACTGGATGTACACACAATGATGGAGGGAGAACAACCAGACTTTCTGAGATCTTTTCCTCCCACTCCATTCTTACCAGTAAAAGCTGTAAGACTGCAGAGCCTCCAGCAGAAAAACGATCGCTCAGGATATTCCAAAAATTCAATTAGGCAGACAATATTCTCGGGGTTTGGAATGCTTTCAGCTGGCCTACATCGTGCATCACCTGTGGCCAACCCATAAAGCAGAAAGAACCACAGGGCTGGCAATGCCACTGCCGTGGTCTCACCTCACTGTGGTCCCCACTGCATCATCATCCCTATCTCAGGGGATATCATTCCTCAGCTGGGAAAAAGCCTTCACAGAGCTCGCTGGCTCTGGAAGATGAACCTTTACTCATCCTCCCAGCAAGCAATGGACATGTTGCAGTGAAAAGTTGGTGGCAAGGAATGGACAAAGGAAATGGACAGGAAACCTTTGCCCGTGCGCGGCCGCTGCCAGCTCGGCTCTCCGGCACGCTGGGAATGAATTTCCCAGCCCTGCATCTTACATAAATCTCCTTAACACACAGGGAGCCAAACATCTGTGAGTTGTCTGAATTAGCATGAATTTGGCAGACCGAACAGCAAACTTGCATCGCCCCGCAGCCTTCAGATTCCTTGTTTTTCCTCGGGTTCATTAAATACACCACAATCTGTTAGCAGAAGACGGCTCCTACGTGCGCGGGCTGCCAAGGAGCCGATCTGGGGAGCACATCCCATGGCAGCCTCTGAATGCTGTGTCCAGAAGAGAGAATCATAGGATGGCTTGGGTTGGGAGGGACCTCAAAGATCATTCAGTTCCAACCCCTCACTGTGGGCATAGCTGCCAACCACTAAATCAGGTACTAGAGCAGGTTGCCTAGGGTCCAATCCAACCTGGCCTCAAAAGGGATGGGGCACTCACAACCTCTCTGTGCAGGACCGAGCTCTCCTAGGGTCAGCCATCCCCATGGGCACAGAGCATCTGCACTGGTGTGGACATTGATATTCATTACAGAACCCCATAAGCACCGATGTAAAGGCAGGACGGTGACATTTTGTGACGGGGAATAGGGGCTGGATGCTTTGCCATCCCTCAAAGGGAGCCTTTCTGTAGGAGGAAGGAGGCAAAGCAAACACCCACTCGTGGCATTTACTCATTTCATCAAAGCCAAGCAGCACCTGAATGCTCCCGACAGCACTTCCAGGGAGCCATTCACGAGAGCTGGGATTTGAGGTCCAGCCGGTGTTTTTAATATCTCAGGGAGACATTCACAAAGCTGGAATAATACCCATCTGTTACTCCAACACGTGTTCAGTTCCCATAAGGTGTCAGCAACACGTATAGCCCAAACCTGGCGCAGCTCCGGCTCTCTGCACAGTCCCGCTGGATGGGGCGGGATGCTGCGAGCCTGGGGTTGTGGGGTGGGATGCTCCCCACTACTGCTGGCACTACAGAAACCCCAATCCCTCTGTCTGTCTCTGAGCAAATAGGAAAAATGGCCCAGCAGCAAATGGAAACAAAAGCCACGTCTGGCGGTGTTTGAGCTGGCACCAACGCCAGCCGACGGGACGGGTGCAACTCCCTTCCCACCTGGTGCCAAGTCATTTACGACAGCATGAATGTGCAGTAAAGGGAAAAAATATACATTCATTTTTCCTCCCAGAGTCTCCAGCAGCTGGACACTCTCCACACATCCCCTTTCCTCCCATCCTGCAGGCATAAATCAGGGGGAAAGGCAATGTCCCTGTGTCCCAAGGACCAGAGCAGCAGGGATGGCACAGCCCCCTCCCCAAACGCCATGCTGGGGACCGACAGCATCCCACGTTGGCTCCCTGGCTGGTAGGAAGGCACTGGGCCAGGAGTTTTGCCAGCACACAAATGGCAATGGTTGCCTTGTACAAATGGAGCATCTCGTGGAGAACTGCACACTGCTACACTCCTGAGCAAAGGGACTAACGGCTCCTGGAACATGGCAACGTGGCACAGTCCCCAGCATCACAACACCACCTTCAAATGCACAGGACTGCAATTCAATGTTAAGTTCTGTCTTTTGGGTGATGTTTTTTCACATTTGCAAACTTTCCGTGGTAACCCCTCTTCTTCAACCCTTCTCTGCTCTCCTTTTTTTGGGGAAGATGCTCCTCCTGGCATCGGCAGTTGGAGAAACAGAAACGGGAGCAGAAGTGCACAAAGAAACAAACCAGTGGTTAGCAGAGAGGTAGAAAATAAAAGACAGGAGGTTTAGACAATGGGAATAATAAAACGTCTCCCTCACAGCAGGAGGGACATCAGTAATGATGCAGAAAAGGGACAATCAATGGATATTTTAGTGCTGTGCGCAGGAGAGAGCAGAGCGATGGCTGCGCCTGTTGCCAGCAGTAAGCCAGGGTGATGTTAAGCAGCAGGCACTAAATATAGAGCTTTCTTAAACACTGGCTCCAAATAATTTACACCTCCAGCCTTCACGGGGCCACACCACAGCTCCCATGGCGTCAGCAGCCCAGCAAAGAGCCGGGGACTTCCAGCAAAGCTTGCAATGTTTGACTCATCCCAACAGTGAGGAGGAATGGCACAAAGCAGCCCTTCCAGACCCCTTCCCAAAGCCAACAATTCATGTAAGACCTGCAGGGGAAAGGCAGCTTTGTACCAACAGCACAACCCAGGTGAAAATGGGAGCTTGGGTGCCTCCGTGCCCAAACGAAGCCATTGGGAGCTGCAAATCTTCATTTTAACCACGATGCTTTCACCCCCAGAAGCAGCACTGAACTTCAATCATAACACAACTGATGGGCCAATAAAGAGATAATCTTTTCTCTGAACTAGCAGAGAAGCTACAAAAAGCAAATGTGGATACTTGTAATGCTTTCTATATCTTCATAATTGTAATGGATATTCCATATGATAATAGCTTTCGGCATCTATTTAATAGAATTAAATCTCGTCCCTTCCAAAATATTACATTTGTAATGGCTGGATCATAAAAAGGATGCCATAATAGGATCGGGAACACATTCCTGAAGTCATCTCATGGTGTGTACAGCTATTCCCCAGCACACCAACAAGTCTGCAGTGACACGAAGGTTAGCAGACAAGCACCAACCCCATCACATCCACCTCTAACATCACCTTCCCACTTAGGACTTTTGCTCCATTCTGGGCTGGCTCACAGCAGGTTTTCCAGCTGCCACAGCATGCTTTGCCAGTTTACACGTTACACACTTTGGGAGCTGGAGGGATGCAGGAGAAACAGCCATGGAGCGAAACCTTCCGGTCCCACTCCTACTGCACGGCCAAGCCCTGAGCTTTGGCTGCTAAACACAAAATCCCATGAGCACAGGGAATGATGCAGCCCAGGAAATGCCTCACATTTGCTACAGAGGAGCAATGCCACTGATGCTGCTACATTTAATCCTCCAAAAGCAAAAACCACGATCAAGTCTGCCACGGGGTTATTCCTTTTAGTATTTCATGGAGTTGGAGGTGTGGAAACCTCAACCCAAACCCTTTCCCTGAACGCATTTTTTGCACTCACTCATCCATTTCTTAAACTAACATTCAATTACAGAATCAAACAGGCACAGGTACCATCACACCTGCTGCCCAGGGACCCACACAGCTCTGGGGACTCTCATAGAAGTTCAGTGCCATTCAGTGCCTTCCTTCACCAAGTTTCAATCAAAACACCTAACACACCAAATCTTACTCATTTTGCATATCCATTCCTGGAGGTGTTCCAGAACTGTGGGCACGTGGCACTGAGTGATGTGGGCAGTGGGCATGGTGGGATGGGTTGGGCTTAGGGATCTCTGAAGGCTTTTCCAACCTTAACGATTCTATATGGCACCACATGAATCCAGCCTATCAAACATTAGACGCTTCAGAAGTCATGGATCAGCTCCCCAAAGCCAAGAGCAATTCCATGTGTCAATTAATACATGTCACTACCCTTCAATTTTCAATACAGGTTGACGATGGAAGGTTTGTGTGTCCCCAGCCTGTGTTATCAGAGCCTGCACCAGCAGAACAAGCCCTGACTGGGGAAGTGAGTCTCTCCAAAGGCAGCCAACCCATCAGATGTGGAGAAACAAAACAGCCTGGGGACCTCTGGTCACTGCCCCAGAGCCACGTTCTGCACTGCTGGCTGAGCAAACGGCCAGGCACCAGCAGACTGCAGGCTTGGAGCGTGACCTTGGAAAAGCAAAGTCCTTTCTCATAAACACAGCACACTGACAGAGCACAGAGCCAGAGCTCCGGGGTCAAGCAGCACAAACCCCAACAAGGCAGTGCAGGCACAGGGCTGTACCCCATCACTAGCAGAACACCGTGGGTTTGGGAACACAGAGAGCATCGGGGGATAGAGGAAAAGGGTGAAAAATGGCACCAGAGGAGGGGATTAGGTGTCGCCCTGCAACACCTGATAGCATCTCTCCACCTGCAGTACTTGTAATGCACAGGTCACTTTGTACCCCTGCTAATAAGCACAGTTTGCAATCACCACTCACTGCCTAGGCTGGAATTCACCTGAATGTGGGGGGATTGGGGCAGGGCTTCCCTCCTGCCTGCACAGCTGGGTGCTGGGGAGGGTTCCATGGGCTGTTAGACCTCACCAAAGGAGCTCCTAGACCATCGTGGTGGAAAACCCCCTCCTCTGGTGGGCTGGGCTTTCCCAAGGCTGCAAGCATCCCTGCTCTGCTGCCAATTAGCACTCATTAGGAGTGCCTCCAGCTCCTGCCAGCCCTGCAATTTGGGGGGGGGTGGGGAGAAAGAACACACCAATCCTGCACTTCTCATCCTGGGGTGTCCTCTCTTTTAGCTGAGATTATGCAAGGAAAGAAGAAATCACATCGACGAGCAAGAAAAAAAAGCCAAACCCAATATTACTAGAAAGAAAAACGAGGAGGAACGTAAATCCCATCACTAAGTTTACCTATCTGCATATTTACACACACAGTTACTTGCCCACGTATCCACACTTGAAAATCAGCCTCAGTCAGCGCTGGATCTGTGCCACAGTCTGCCCGACTGCCGCGTACAGCCCCGATCTCCCCACAGATGCTTTTCATGGATTCACTTCGGGTTTACGTGCAAAGGAACGCTTCGGACGGGGCGGGCTGAGCCCCCGCAGCAGCTCTTTGCTCCGACCCGACCCTGCCCGCTCTGCATCCGCTCCGGAGGGAACGCAGCCTGGACGTGACGCTCCCAACCCGCCGGGATCCCGACTCAGACGGGGTTCGGTGCGGCACAGCGGTGCCGCGGCTCAGCGCGTTGCTGCCGGCGGTGCTGGGGGTCGGGATGTTGGGATGCTCCCGGCTCGAGGTTACCTGGGCAGCCCGCGGGTAGTTCGAACCTGTCAGAAAGCGCTTCGGGGCTGGATAAGGAAAGCAGGCGCATCTGCTCGCGGTTACGAACTGCAGCTCGCTCTGTCTGTTTCATAACCAATTACGCTCAGTTCGGACTCGGCGCATTTCCTCGGGGGTGGCTGCGCTGCTAAGCGTCAGCGGTGCACGCACGGCTCCCGCCCCGAGGCCCGGCACCCCGCATTCAGCCCGACGGCGGGACCGGGGGGCGGCACCCCCCGCGCTGACACCGCGCCGAGCATCGCTCCGGGCCCGCACGGAGCGCAGCACGTGTCCGGGAGCCGCGGGGGTGGCGAACGCTGGCTCGGGGAACGCGAAACTTGCGAGAACGTTGCGAGAACGAGCCGCCCGGCCCGGGCCGAGCTCCCGCACACCCCCCGACCCGGGGCCGCCCGCCGCGCTCCCCGCCGCCGCCGCCGCCCTTTGTCCGCCGCCCCCGGGACGGCGTTGCGGGTCCCCCCCCCCGGGCTGACAGCGCGGCTCAGCCCCGCCCGGCGCGGTCCCGGCTCTTACCGTGGTGGCGGAGCGGCGGCGCGGCCCGGCCGGGGCCGGCTGTGGGCACCGCTCCGAGCCGCGCTCCCTCCCTCCCTCCTGCCGCCGCCGCCGCCGTGCTGCGGGCGGGGAGGGCGGAGGAGGAGGAGAAGAGGAGGAGGAGGAGGAGGGAGGAAATGCGCTTGTCACTTCCTGAGCGGGGCCGGCGCGGAGGCAGGGCCCGGCCCGCACCTGCGGAGCTCCGCGCCAGCCGCCCCCCGGCGCTGCCCCGCAGCCGCCCTCGGGACGGCCCCGCCGATCCCCGCGCCCGGCCTCCGCTTCCCCGCCGTCGCCCGCGGAGCGCCCGGGAAGGAGCGCCGCCCCGCCGCCACCCCGAACCCCGCGGGCACGGGCACCGCGCGGGGCGCTCGGGACGCGTGCTCGGGGCCGGCGGCTCCATCGGGCGGCCGAGAGCGCCTCCTGCCGGCACCCGAGGGAAGAGCCCCGGCCACCACCGCCTCCTCTCCTGCCGCCCTGGAGGTGCCCTGGGCGCCCGGTCCAGTGGTTGATTTATCTGCCGCTAACCTTGCTAAAGTTGAAACTGAACGAGGTCCCTTCTAATCCAAGCCATTCTACTACAAGCTCCTCCATCCCGCTTAAAAGGTGTGCTTTAACGATCATATATATTCAGTAACAATGAAAATAAAACACTTGCAAGCTCATTTTGCAGAACTTTGGGAATCAAGTCTGAATAGAGTTTGTATGGTTTCCCAGCTGAACATTTAGCAATCAAGCTTGCAGTATAATTGAATCCATCCCCGTGGCAGCCCTTGCAGCACAGGGCTGGGCTCCAAGAGCGGAGCAGAAGGCTGCTTTCTGCCTGCATCCACAGCTCAGTCCAAGCACAGCGTTGCTCACCTCTCGTCCTCTGTGCTGTCAGGGCTGTCAGCACAGTGCACAGTGTCCCCAGTGCAGGAATCTAGTTTCCATCTCTCTGTAACACAACCGATACATTCTAGCTCGGTGTACCCGAACAAGGTGAGCTGGTACCCTACAAAAAGCACGTGTAGATTGCCCCCATCTCTGCTCGGTCTGTGACACTGCCCATGAGCACTTGGCCATTCAGGTGGCTGCACTGAGGCTTGTTTGTGTTCTCTCATACTGTGTGTTAGCTCTGCTTTCCAGCACAAGCATATGCACTTGCCATTATCCAGAATTTATACGGCTACATCAAGCAGCCTGTTTACTTTCCAGTAACCTAGAAATCCGCTCATTTCAAGCTATACTGTTACCTAACAAATGGAAATTAAGCCACGGCTTGGCTTTCCCCCTGTATCAAATAAAACACACCAGTGTTCCTTTCCCTCTTCCACCTCGAGGCTGTAACAGTTCATCCCTTTTCCACTGAAAGCCCCAGCTATCCAAGGGCTGCTCCCCTGCCCAGCAGGGTTAGGTTGCACCCAAGGACCTTCCAGCCATGGGGCAGAGCAGAGCCAACCCCTCTGAAGGAAGGGAAGCACCACAAAGCCCAGGCAAAAGCAACACACCATGGAAGCACGGAGGCAGGTGGGTCTCCCTGTGGCAGTGCAAAGCTCTGGTCTGTTTATTTTGTGCATTTTCCTCATGTATTTTATAGGAGACGATCCATATGTTAAAATGCTTAATGGGTCCATACAAATAAAACAGTTCCTGAGGCACGTTCTTTACCTTTCAGTGTGCCAAGATTCAGAAAGCCAGCTGAGTGCCAAAGCACTGAGAATTTTGCTGTATGTTGCTAAATACCACGATCACAGTTTTCCTCTGGTATGAAATAACACAAATGTTGGCAGCTTTTACTAGGCACCCTGGAACCCAGCAGCACGGACATAGCAGAGTGTATGCACATGGATTTTCCTTACAATGGCTACAATGCTGCCAGTGCATTCCTGGAACTTGGGAATACACAGCAGCCAGCGTCAGCAACGAAGAAAAGCATACTGTACTTAATGCAGCAGAAAAGCTAGTTGAGAACTCATCCTTATGAAAAGAGATGCTGACAGGATGAATGTCAGCCCCACTTCTCAGCCTTATGGCCATCACACACCCCACACACCTGGACAGTGAGGCCTGCTGCTGCAAGTGAGTGGAGTCATTGCCTCATTTCTCCATTCAGGCCTTTGACCCTATACAGGTGTCCTAAGGTCAATCTCTGAAACACAGCGCTGTCTGCACACTGTGTTTGCTCCCCTGAGACCCACAGCTAAGATCCACGTGGTGGGACATGTGGCAGGAAGAGCAAGGAGGTGTCACACTGGCAGGACTGAAATCCCAAACATCTGAAAGCTCTGTTATGAAATTGTTCTGAAAGATACAAAGTAAATCATAAAAGCGACTCCTGTAGTTCCTAAAGTGAAAGGTGGGATTCTCCAGTCACTACAGGTGACCAACACCCCAAATCCCACTGGGACAGCAGGCCATTCCTGGTGGTCAGAAATTGGGCTACAACACTGAGTTTGAAACGGAGGGGGAGAGCCCATATCTGTATGTAGATATGACCCCGATGTACTGTAGTTATTTCTACCCAGTGCTCTCTATAAAGACTTGAATAGTCTCCAGATAGAACAGATTGACTTCATCACTGAAGTGAATCCACTGTGAAGCCACTGACAGAACACTCTCACTTCACCATTAATGCCCTCTCCGGTACAGCAGCTGCCATAATTCTGTTAGTGTTCCACATGTAATCCAACATACCTTCAAAAAAAAATTGTAGCTCCCATAAATTCTTCCTTTTAGACCACAAAATTATATTTACATTTAATACCAGAATATTAATTCCATACCTTCTTAGCCTTCCAAAAAAATAACTTTAAAAAACACCCTACAGACTGCACTGCCGTTGACTCTTTGCTCCTTAGGGAGCAATGAGCATTAAACAAAAATACTTTGATATAAATAACAGCTTGGTCACCAAGAAGGAAGTCAAGGAGCAAGACAACATTATTCTTTCTTCTGAATCTTCTGTGTTCATTCATTTGTGTTACAGTTTTCACATCTGGTACTTCCCACTTTTTAATTTATGGCAATATGATTAGAGGAGTAGTTTTTACTTCAAGAAAGTGCTGTGATGCTGAAAATGCAGAGGTTTTTTGTCTTGAGAATCTATTTACCTTATGCTTTAACTGAATTCCACCTGTAAAGATAGGCCTTCTTGAATCAATACTTATTTCATAATTTCACTCGGTCTCCTCTTTCAGATATTTCATCCTGACAGTTCACTTTCTTCATACAACCCATAAAAATCCAATGGTCTGCTCTCCCACAGGTAAAATGCTCCCAGCACACTCAGCAGCATAAGAGCCACAACAAACACAATGGATTTCCCAGTAAATACTTCCAAAATGAACCACAGAAGGCTATTTTCAAACAGAGGGTGGTGATACATTGGAATAGGTTGCCCAAGGAGGTTGTGGATGCCCCATCCCTGCAGGCATTCAAGGCCAGGCTGGATGTGGCTCTGGGCAGCCTGGTCTGCTGTTGGTGACCTGCACATAGCAGGGGGTTGGATCATTGTAGTCCTTTTCAACCCTAACGGTTCTATCATGATTCTATGATTTGCTTGGCAATGGCAGATACCAGGAGCCAGGTACTGGGGGTCAGAGCTGTACCAAAATGCAGCTGTTTGTGGAAGTGCTGCTTGTAGGGTTTCTATCCTAAAAGCCATTTTCCTAGAAGAAAAGGTCAGCAGTGACCAGTAGGACCGGCACAGCCCAGCCACAACCACCAGCTCCAAGCAGTTCATGCATCACTGCATGATGAGCTGCACATACTGAAAACACCTGGCTTAGAAGATGAGATCTGTCCTAGTCTTGAGGTTTCATTGCTTAAGGAGAATGGGAGAGACTTCATTTCAAAGCAGTGGATCCCTCTAGAGGGCTGTGGTTGACACCACCCTTTCCCTTCCAGTCTTTCCAGTCATCTCATTGAGCTTGGGATCTGGCTCATGAAGCCAGGTGCAAAGCTTACCAGCACTCAGGGAATGTCAGCCTTTGGCATGCTGTAGGTCAACAAAGGAACATAATCCCTCTCTGTCCTGCCTACCTTTTATGCAAAGCTATTCACAGCTCCATGAAGGTATGCTGGCCCTACAGCACCATCCAACCTAAACTCGGGACTACAGAAAAAGCTTGTTGAGACCCAGGGATGGTATTAGTTTTACTATCCACAAATCTCACGTTTGACAGAGAAATCACAAGCAAAATCTCCAGAGAGAAACACAATAGGAGCAGAATGCATTTCAAATGCTGTATTTACTCTCCTGTAGTTTAGCTTTGCAGCTGACACCAAAAGTCACACAACTGTGTATTCATGCAGATATCCACCTTTATGAACTACCATAAAGCTCTCCAAACCACAAGCAAAGCCTCACTGCTTCTAACTCACTGTTTATTTCTCTGCCTCTTTTAAGAGGTTTCTCACTGAGAAGCACAGACATCTTGAGATTATACCTTCACGAAAAATCATCTAGCAAGGTGAACTGCCCAAAATCAAGGCCATTCTTTGACATGTCGTTTCCAAATCTTACCAGTCAGTAAAAAAGACATTATTCAAGTCACTATTACAGCTGCTGCCTAGACTCCATTATTCATAAGGGTCAGGTTTCTAACAGCAGATTTCAAACAGCAGGCCTTTGATTATTACTGCCTTAAAAAAGCTCTCCTCAACATGTTTTACAAGCATTCTTCTACTCTCCAGTGATAGTTCAAAGTGCACAGGCTTAAGAATATTGCCAGCTACAGATCAGATACAGAAATTGCTAGACCCAACTGATAGCTCATGTGCTTGAAGAGAGGCCACTACCAATTTAGGAATCAAAACCATTTCATTTGTGGGTGTCACCCTGCTTTTTTCTGTTCCTTGTCCCTCCTTCCCATAGCACCACCTATCTGCAGGCTCACTCTTCTCATCTCTTGAGCATTTTACTAGAAAATTTCAGTGTAGTCCTGAGAAGCTGACAGGCTCAGGAACTCTGCCTCAAACTTGCCCTAAATCCCACTTATCTCACAGAGTGAATTTATAGGTAAACTCCTCATTATGCAACTAAAATTTATCCTGAGAAATTCACTGGAAAATATATGGTCTTTGCTGGCTCTTAGGATATCATTATATAGCAAATTAGTAATGAAAAAGGCATATGTCACATGCTAGTGAGATTATAATGTCACACCTTTATACAATTATGGGATCAGTGGAAGTAAGTAATGAAGCAAGCCTACATTCTCACAGGTGAGATTTGTAAAAGCACTCAACAGTTGGCCTCTGTGGGGAAAGAGTCAAGCTATTTCAGAGGAGGCAGAACTACACTTAGCCACACAACTTCTGAACTTAAAGCACTGACTTTTTTTTTGCAAGACTTTCAGCTTTTATATTCATTTCCCTCCTTAACAGTTACATTCACATTTACCTTCTGCAAAAATGAAAGGTCCAGCAACTACATCTCAAAAGCTTGTTTCCAATTACACCACAACACAGAAATGAGACTTACTTTGTAGAACACCCTTGCTTCTATCATGCTTCACTGATTACCAATCCAGAAATTAAATACCAGATAATCTTTGTATTCCAAATGCAAACATCATTTGGCTATCTCAGTCAATATTTAAAATGACTTGTCTCTCTCAAACTTGCAGCCTCCCTGAAACAAGCGAGGTTGTAGCAAGGACAAAATTTACAGGCAAGTTATGCAAAGCTGTTATGTTTCTAGGGCAATGTTTTATAGTCCCTTAGAGTTCCATACATAGCATTTAACTGTGTACTCAAATAACATTTATTTACACACGTGTCTGAGGTTTGCTGTCAGGCTTACTTTAAAGTTCAGACTTTTCTCAGCTAATCTAATTTGTCCAAGATGGATGGTCTCACTTTTTTCTTTGGAAAACCAATGCTGTTACGCTGTTTCCAATTCTTCCTCCAAAGCAGAACTTGGGTGTTGGCAGCTCCTCCACAATTTCAAATCCTGCCAGACAGAAATTAAAATGCTTTTATTAGAAGGAAGTCATTTTATTCTCTTGGATAACCCTTTGCAAACCATTCTTTATTTGTCTGGACAACTCGCAAGTCAGTTACTTTGTAATTCCATCGGACTGTATTGTTACACTGCACTGCTGCTTTATGCAGCTGAAACCATTCCATGGGTAATAAAAATCTCAGATGGCTGAATCACACAAATTAATGGCAGAAAAGATGATTGCTTGCCAGCGATTTTAGTCCCCCAGAAGGGATGGTTGTTTTAGATCCACACTCTTGGAGTTTCAAGCTTCAGACATGAGATTCAGGAGCTAACAATCACATTAAAAAACAAACAAACAAACAAAACAAGGCAAAAACACCTTCAGAGAGTACCAGAAAGGTCACTGAGGAGGGGGCAAAAACAGTCAGTCAGAC
The DNA here is from genome assembly GCF_987193195.1 of Phasianus colchicus. Lineage (NCBI taxonomy): Eukaryota > Metazoa > Chordata > Aves > Galliformes > Phasianidae > Phasianus > Phasianus colchicus. Next base: position 32,690,359 of record NC_143443.1, read on the forward strand.
TTGCCAGCTGCCCTAAACACAGGTAATTTTTAGAGCAGTTGTATGGGTGAACTGGATCTGCTAATAAAAGGCCAAAACAGAAAAAAAAACACCCACGTGGGTGTAGAATTCCCTCCTTTCCCAGAGTAGCTTGACTGAGATCCTTGTTCTCTAAAGTATAACAAAACCTGAGCCCCCTTGAAACATTGGTGCTGGCAAATGTAGCAGCAGTAATTCTTGAGGAAAACAGAATAGGCTGAGGAGTTTACTGGTCTTTCTACTACTTTGTCTTATCCTGATCTGAGAAAATATGTTAACGCAGACACTAAAATCTACCCACTGCACCTTTGCTCAACCATAGGCTGGCAAATGGTTCTGTTCAATTGCTCACCTTCTCTGAACTCATTCAGCAGCTCCTCCTTGGTCCAGTTGCAAGATGTTATGAGGAAAAAGCCCTCTGGCTTCAATACACTGCAGAGAGACCTCACGTACTGCTTCCTCTTTCCAACTGCATTGTCAGGATTAAGGCTCACAGCGTCAAAAGTCCCCTTGTCAATACAGATGTGAAATCCCAACAGCTCAGCTGATGGAGCCAGGAAGTCTTCTACCTAAACCAGAAGTCTACAACTGTGAAAACAATCTTCTGCTCAGGACCTCCTGAATCTTTAATGCAAACCAATGCTTTAATACCCAAAAGCCTCAAGCTTGGCAATAGGAAAGGGTAAGCCAAAGTTACAATGCCACATCAGCTTCTTTGTTGTCTACCTATGACATAATAATCTATTTCCTATAAAGCCCACATACATAACTATTCATCTAAAGCTCAAGCTAACAAAAAAGGGAGTTCATTCTTCAAATCATCATTTGTACTTTGATCTCTGGTTTTCCAGGTGCCATGTACTGGGCCCTGTACAAATACAGAAGATGGTGCCTGTTACAGAGATCACAATTGAGATACAAGAATAGAGACATCATAGGGATACAGAGCTGGCGGGGAAAAGCACAGCAGAGAAACACTGGTGACAGAATGGCTGTGGCTGGAAGAGATCTCTGGAAGTCAACTGGTCCCTCCCTGCTCAAACAAGGTCTCCCAAACTCCCTGCTGCACAGCTACTGGCAGGGATTCCTTCCCATGAGGATTTAGTCTTCTGCCTTAAAGCTAACATTCAAAGCATATCAGCTTAAATACAGAGCTTGTCAAGTGGCTATCTGCTCTTCGGACAGCTTTTGACTGCTACAAACAACAAGATAACCACAAATCTTCCTGTAAACACAGACTTATTTGGTTAGAATTCTCTTATCAGCTATAAAATACAAATGAATTTCAAAATACATCATTAATATATTACAGTGAGTGCTCCTGAATATCAAGTAGGTCACTTAACCTTGGGGTCAGTTGCATTCAATTTCCTTAATGAAGATTCCCTCAACACTTACCAGTAATTTAATGTTAGACACCCCTTCTTTCTCCCTTACTTTTTCTGAAAGTTGTATTGCAGAAGGTGAGTAATCAATCCCAGTGAGGTTAGTGAAGCCATTTTTTGCCTAGATAGAAGCAGAGAATCTTAGTCAGTGTGCTAACAGATTTTTTGTTCACCAGGTCTATTCCAGTGCCCTATAATTCATCCTTCCCCCTCTTAATGAGGAGAAGAAAAAAAAAAAACACCAAAAAAACAACTCAGAGCCTTTACTTCTGCTTTTGTTTCTCATTTTTATTTCTGTTATCACCACCAGAGCTAAACAGCCAAGTGAACGGACTGCAGTAACCCCATCTGCCTGCTACCTCATCAGAAGAACTGCTGACTGAAAGCTGGTTGATGTCAACAAGTGGGAAACTGAGCAGAACTCTCAAAAACTCCGAAGGGAAATAAGCTCTTATCTGTACCAAAAGTAACCTCCAAACCAGGAATTTTCTGTGATGAGAACATGCCAATGCCAGATGCTTCAAAATAAGAAAACCTCTTTAACATACATGAGACCAAGCAATTATTCAGCTTACAGCCTAAATTCTAAGAGCAAATATATGTAATATATTTTATTAATACAGAAAGCCATTGTAAAACTTCTGTTTTTCTGATTTTTCATGCTAATGTCTATCTCAGTGCAACTATTTGCATGCAGTGAGGTCTTTCTATCACTGATAATCAGGCAGGTTACAAACCACACAGAAGAGCACATAGAGACTTTTCTGCTGACTTTGAACTAATGATAATGATAACCCAGTTCATCCAGCTCAGGCAGTGACAGCCCAGCAACCCTTTTGCAAAGCAGATGGGCTCACACGCCTCTCATCAGCTGGATCTGGGTACCTGGGAGCAGGGTGGTAACATATTTGCATTCCCAGGTAGGAGCAGATCTGGCAGCACGTGGGTCAGCCAATTTGGCTGGATTCAAACCTAGCAGGAAGAGCTCTGAAGAGCTATGGCCTTACAGGCAGCTGCAGGCAGAATGGTGGAGGGGAGAGGTTGTTGTTTTTGAATTCCAAGGACCTCAACTAGCATTCAGCAATCTGCTACCTGTCTATTTATTCCAAAGGCTAATACCTCAACAACAAAGAGAACTACGTTTTTTAAAAGTCCTTCCTCCTCCTAGCAGTGAGCGCAGTGCTAGCCAGCTGTTCTTAATTGAGGACTAATTTCAGCTAAACACAAAGACTGCGTTGTTTGCATTTGATGAAGAACAGCATATTGCTTAGGCTTCTGCCCACGTTCCTCCCCAGAGCTCCAAGAACAAACCAAGCTTCCTGAGATGCCTCTGCTGAAGGCCTGGGGGTGGAAACGTAGTTTCCACAACAGCTCCTCTGTTTGGAAACAAAGAGCTTGAGTCACTTCAGGGAGTTTCCATTCACTCCTATAGTCTCTGGGGCAGAGAAGGAAAGTTTAAGGATAAACAACATTAAATGCTGCTAAACCTGTATGGCCTGACTCCATACGGACAGGAAGGGATCGTTCACTCAAGTGCCAAACATAACTCTGGAGTCAGATGAGTGTCCTGAAGGTGGTACTCACAAGCAGCCTCCTGCTCCTCCTTGACAGAGCTGGTTCAATTACTAGCAGACACCCTCACTTGGGTGGTGAATACCCTTCATCTGCTCTTACAGCAGTTTAATAGTTTTTAAATTGCCACTACAACAAGGCAGTCAGTCCCCACATAGGCTTTAAACACTTCTAAAATCAAAGCCCGTGTTTTTTTAAAACAACTATGCACTATAAACCCAACCTTGACTTCCATTTAATTTCTGTTGTAACTAATGGAACCAATGGAGAATGTTGGAAATAGGAACTACTACAGCAACAAAGCTTCCTTCTTTACCAATTCTGCAGTAATATCATAGCAAAGGAATCAGTCAAAACCATGAAAGGATTACTGCAGCTGCAAATCACCTTGCATCACTCTATAACATCACCATAACACTTCAAAACCTGTCTGCTAAGGGGCTTCCACCCTGGCAGAAATGGATGCTTCTTGAGGTGCTACCAACTTTTCAAAGCATTTACACAAACTACTTGGTTTTGATCGTTTTTTGCATCAAAGTATTATTGTCAGAACTGAGGAAGGGACAAGAACTGAGAACTGAGTTCTGAGCACTGACTGTTACAAAAGCAGAATATACTAACCAATTCAATCAGTAAAACACCATTCCCAGTTCCAATGTCAAGCACAGAGCTGTCAAGGGGCACCTTTTGTTTCTCCAACCATCTGATTATGCGAACCATGCTTTCTTCTCCAAACCTATTAGGAACAAGGGCTCAGGTAATCAAGCTAGCAAAGACACACAGTCAACACAGCAAATGTATTTCCTTGCTCCCCAGCTTCTGCAGAGCCCTTCTTATTGAAGCACTTGCCTAACAACTGACATACTCATATCTGCTTAAGTTTAAACGAACCAAACCACAGAATGGCTTGGCTTGGAAGAGACCTTAAAGGTTACAGAGCTGCAATTCCTTACACTGGACTGGGTGCCCCTGACAGCTCAGGCTGTTCAGGGCCCATCCATGGATACGGGCACCTCCAGGAATGGGACACCCACAGCTCAGCAAGCAGTGCCAGGGCCTCACTGCCTTCCGAGTGAATGATTTCTTCCTAACTTCTGATCTAAATCTCCCCTCATTCAGTTTCCAGCCATTCCCCATTGCACTGTCGGACTACATAAAAAGTCAGTCCTCCTCCTGCTTATAAGCTCCGTTCAAGCACTATCACTGAAACACCACCTCTGGAAGGCAAAGCCCTCTATATGTTGTATGAGAAGCCAGTGCTGGCAACTTGCCTACTTACATCAGAACTCAGTGATACAATGAACACTTCTGAGTACAACAGACCATACCTCTCAGCTCGCTGTCTGCCAGGACAGTTGTGTAAGCACAACGTATCGATTTACACTACAAAGCCGGTCAGGAGAGGAACGGGTGGCTCCAAGACTGACATCCCCTTCCCACTGCCAACACTCAGAGCTGTTCACCGACCCGGAGGACGCATTTTGGCAGCGTCCCCTTTAGAAACAAACAGGCACGTTCAGGTAGAGATGGTTTAATTACCAAATTTCCCCAGCGTCTCCCGTCTCCTGAAAAGCTTGCAGCTCTCTCTCATACGCCGCATCCCAGCTACGGGGAGGGAGAAGAAGATATCGCAATTAGCACTGCGAACGACTTCAAAGAGGGGAAAAAGGAGGAGAGCGAGCCCGCATCTATGTCACGGGACCACCTGGAGTCCACTTCACAACCGAAACCAAACGGCTTTCAGAAGCCAGGCACTCCCCCAGGCCGGGTGCTGCTCCCGGTGCCGACCCTGCCCACAGCCCCCCACTCACTGAGGCCTGGTGCCCAGCGCCGAGGGCGCGAAGGGCTCCTCCCCGCCGCCCGCCATGCCCGCCCGGAAGCGCGACGCGACCATAGAGTGCGGCTGGCGCAGGGCGCGGGAGGAGAGGGCGCCGCCCTTGAGGCGTGGAGGACCGGCGCTCCGTGCTGCCGGGCTCGTTCTCCCTAAAGCCGGCCCCTGGAGCCAGGCTTTTCCTTGGACGAAAACACTGCTTCCTAGCGCTGAAATTTAGGGGGTTGCAGCAGGGTGCTGCTCAGATCTGCCCCACTGTTGTGTCCTTTGTCCAAGCACTTCCAAAGCCAACATTTCATTCTCCTTCTGGCTCATGATTTATCATCATACCAAAGTGTTTCACTGAAAGCGATGGATAGCGTGCTTGTAAGGAGCAGCTCAGCTCCAAGGGGACGGATTCTCATCATTTAACTCCTGAGGACTGCCCAAAGTCCAGGCAATCTTTATTAAAGATTTGTGCTGTTGCTTTGATGTCTCTTGAATAGAGAATCTGACTTACACACAACTACCATAGAATCATAGAATCAAAGAATCAGAGAATGGCTTGGGTTGGAAGGGACCCCAAGGATCACGAAACTCCAACCCCCTGCAACAGGCAGGGCCACCAATCTTCATATCTAATATTAGACCAGGCTGCCCAGGGCCCCATGCAAAACTGGTCTTGAACAGCTCCATAAGCAACACTGTGTGTCCCAGATGGGAAAAGAGAATCCATTTCATCTGCGACCACACCACATTACTTATAAACCATCATAATCGCACTGCTTTTGTGCTGACTCAGGCGAGGCTCAGACCTCAGGAAGAATCCTCATCGTGGCAGGGGCTGCCAGACAGCTGGAGATGCTGGAGTGACCAGGATATCTGGTAGCTGTGGTGCTTACAGACACGGTCTGGCGCTGGTGCGGATGCATTGGATGACCTCGAAGGACGCCATGACTCCCCGGCCAGCCTGCGCGCTGTCGGACTACATCTCCCAGCAGCTCCCGCGCTCCGCCGGAAGTGGGAGGGCGTGGGACGCGCGCTGCCTTGTGGGAGCGTTGGCGGCGGCGGCAGCGGTCTCCATCATGGCGGCTTCCATCTCGGGCTACACGTTCAGTTCCGTCTGCTACTTCAGCGCCAACAGCAGCGCCGACCACGTAGGTGCTCGGAGCCGCCTCTTTGAGGCTCGGCGGCTCTGGGCCCGCAGGGCTCGGCCCGCTTGGGGGGTAACGGCCGGCTGCAGCGGCCCCCGCTGGGCTCTGAGGAGCGGCCCTTCGCCCGCGGGGCGCGTTGAGCGGCCGCTGCGGCCCGGCTGGGACATTGGGGGGGTCCGGGTGGGTGTGGGGCTGCAACTGGGTCCGGGGCTCCCGCTCAGTGGGCAGCGTGTGTGGGGGCTGCGGGCACAGCGGTGTTTTCTCAGAGCCGCAGGAGCGGTGCTCCTAAATCCCTCTGTTCCAGACTCTGTAGATGAGAACTCTGCTTTCTGGACCGCCTGTGGTGTTCTTAGGGCTGCTCCCTGCCTGCTGTGTTCCCATGGGGCTGGGACTAGAGGCAGTGCCTGTCCGTCAAGTGTGTGCTTTCCCTGCGTGAGCGCTGTACTGCTTAGGGAATCATGGCCTCATAAAATGGCTTTGGAAGGGATCTTTAAGATCATCTAGCTCCAACCCCCTGTTATAGGAAAGGTTGAGGGAACTGGGATTGTTTCGCTTGGAGAGGAGAAGGCTCCGGAGAAACCTCATTGTGGCCTTCCAGTACTTGAAGGGAGCGTATAAACAGGAAGGGGAACGGCTGTTTGTGAGGATGGATAGAGATAGGAGGGGGAACGGTTTTAAACTGAGACAGGGGAGGTTTAGGTTGGATATTAGGAGGAAGTTTTTCACTCAGAGGGTGGTGACGTGCTGGAACAGGTTGCCCAAGGAGGCTGTGGATGCCCCATCCCTGGAGGCATTCAAGGCCAGGCTGGATGTGGCTCTGGGCAGCCTGGTCTGCTGGTTGGCGACCCTGCACATAGCAGGGGTTGGAACTGGATGAGCATTGTGGTCCTTTGCAACCTAGCCCATTCTATGATCTTTCTGTGACTCTATAGGCAGGGACACCTATCTCTAGACCAGGTTGCTCTCAGTTCCATCCAGCCTGGCCTTGAATGTTTCCAGGGAGGGTGCATTCACTTCACTACAATGGGTGTTTTTGGTCACAAAATCCCCATGTTGTAATGGGGTGGCTCATTGCTACAGTGTTGTTATTAAGATATCAACCCTAGTAAATGTAAGATTATACCTACAACAGCCCACGTGCTTATTTCAAACAATAACTTTGTATTTAGCCATCCATTTAATACTAAGAAAGTTACAATAAATTACTGCATGTTGTGGGGTTTTTTCCCCTATTTTTAGTCTTTTGTTTGTTTCCCTTGAAATTGCAGGAAGGGTTTCTGCTAGGAGAGGTAAGACAAGAAGAGACCTTTAGCATCAGTGACTCCCAGATCAGCAACACAGAATTTCTACAGGTAATTGGTAAGTAACAGAGCTTTGAGAAATTCTGAGAGAAGAGGGTTTGGATCAGAGGCTGGTAGATGGTAGCACTGTAAGGTCTTGTGACATTATTTGTCAAGGATATTTGCCAAGTGGTTTATTTCAGTGACAAGAAGAGCTAGTATGTATTGATGATTTATTGTTATGAAAACTGAAACGTTGGTAGCAGAATATCTTTTGGTTAAAGTCCTGAGTGAGGAGCTATCACAGGTTTCCAACTCTGCAGTTTAAAGAAATCAGGGAGTCCTTAAGAGCAAATCTCTTTTTGTATGCATACATATAACTTTGTGTTAAAATATATCTACATCTGTACGAACCCAAATGTGCACGTACTTGACTTTGTGGAATGGATTGTAGATGATTTACCAGGATCTTTAAAAAGCTTAGCTATTACACAGACATCTTCCAGTCATCTCACAAATGATATTTTCAGAACTAATGGTCTCTGGAAGTACATGCTATATTATGGTACATCTGAAGATACTTGCAGCCTTGAAGTAGGGCTGGTTGTGTACGTGTGGATCTGGAAAGTTGAGTAGATTCCTGGTTTGGAAAAATAAGTGATAAATTGACTTGTGTGACCTGTACTAATCTGTGAGATAAATTACAGAAAATAAAGGGATAGATCTTGTGTGTATATAACAACACAAAGTATTGTAGCAAGGAAAGCAGCTGATGTCTGTTGTTCAGACAAAACTCAACGTGGCTGCTCAGTGCTATCTAGTTGTAGTTCCTGATGCAATGCAGTAATGTCACTAATCAGCTGCACCCTAGTCTGATTTCATAAATCAAGTGCTTTATATTCTGGATACTTTTTGTTGACCAAATTTTCACTTCAGCCTTTATCCATCAGCCTTACAAGTTGACCAGAGAGTTTAGAAGTTAAAATGCAATTGACGGTTGGTTATGTTACAGTTCTCACAGATGAACTTCAGCACTTTTGTGTCTGTTATCTCAAAGCTTAGTGGCACTGTGTGTGTGTTTAAGTGTGTATGTTGTAAGGATAATCTATATGTTTATGTAAAATAAGTCAATGTGTAAAACTCAGCATGATGGTAGCTTCACACATTTGTGTAGTGATGCAGTAACGCAAGAATCAAGTAATGTATTCTCAGCAGTCATAGTCAATAGATTTGCTGGAAGGCGTTAGTATGAGCTGGAATAATTAAATTTGCTGGCCTTGTTTAGCAGATCATTCCCACAGATTCCCGTGTGCCAGAATGAAAACATGAGGCTGACATGGCTTTCTGTGTTTGGAGCTGTTTCAAAGTCAAACAGCAGCACAACAAATTCTTCTTGCTGGTGATAGTGATGCTTCTCAGGCAGTGTGTGTGCCACTGATGTTTGGAGCCTTGTTGGGATGCTGGCTGAATGTGCTGCGATGCCAATGTGTGCAGTCTGTTGTTGGGAGCTGTGGCCTGCCTGTGATTCTGCTGAGGTTGCCATCATGGCTGTCAGAACAGCAGTGAGTCACGCAGGAAGGAAGGCTCTAAACAGAGATGTTGCTGAACACTCCAGCAGCATTCTGATATAGGATGTGAAATAGTGTTGCCACGTATATTTGCTCAGACTGAGCAGCATTTGGTTTCAGACAAAAGTTATGTGATGAAAGCATGATAATATGATTAAGTGACAGACTGTATCTGAGGAGTCTGAGTAGAGGAGAACTGGACAGAAGTACTGAATGCCACAGAAAGGAAGTCGTGCTTGGTATTAGAGGAAGCTGAATGGTTTGGGTTTTTGCTTTTTTTCCTATCTGTGACTACTGACATGCTACAGTCTTTGCTTAAATGGGCATCTTAGCATTTATTAGTAACCCATCAGTGAAAAATGTCTGTGCAACTTTTTAAGAATTTATAATTCTGTTGTGTAAAATGAAAATGCAGCTCATCATTAAGGAGTGCTGTTTAACACCTTTTCTCATAATAGATTCCAGTTGTCTTGCCAGGTTAAATATTCCCATGTCTAAAGTGTCAGTGATTTTTCTCCCCTATCCCTCTTCTTCAACACTGTTTATTAAAGCAGCAGTGAATATTAATGCAAGTAAAACGTGGAAAGGCTTTTAAAGAGGAAATAATCATAAATGCTTTTTTGAAGAGATCACAACTGTAAAATAACATATCTGAGAGTAGGGTATACCTGTATATATCAGAGCTAGTGCGTGTCTTGTGATTTGCTCAAGTATTTTCCTCTATGAAATGGAAGATGAGAAAGAGAAGCTGCTTTCAGGGTATGATGCTGTGTCATCAAGAGTTGCTGAGACACGAAAGGACATTGTGTGGTCTGATACAGAAGTTTGTTTGCTCAACAGGCGTGATGTGGAAAGGTTATGCAAGATATGCCACTGTAACGCCTCTTTATCTTGAGCAATTGGACATATGTCTCTCTTTTTATTGCAGAAATCCACAACCATGAGCCATGTTCAAAACTCTTTAGGTAAGCTTTTTCTGTTTTCTTCTGGTTTTGGCTGAGAAATATAAAACAAAATAGCTCACTGAAATGTAGCAGCATTTCAGCTGTACCTTGCAATGTTTGTGTTGTTTCCTCACCTGGTGATGGTACAGAAATGCATGTAAATTGTACCATGGCAATGGGAGCATGTGTTCAGTTTTGGTACCTACTGCCTTACTATAAAGTCTTAGTTTAGAAAGAGTGCTGAGGTAACCAGGCTGCTTTTTCTGCCTCTTCAAATTGCCACCTATGCAGTGGAGGAGGATGCAGGTCAGATTAAGCCATGTTACTGATAATTAAGGTGAATGTCAAAACCAATTTAATTTATCATAGTCCTAGACTAGCTCTGCTTAGGCCTCCTGGGTTGCAGTACCTTATAAACCTGCTGGGTTAACAAGTTCTGTAGTTAGTTGTACTGATGTGCACTGACTAATTACTGCAAAGCTTTCAGCTTGCTGGTTCTTTTTGCCTTCTGATCTTCTGCACTCCAGAATTAAAATTAAATATAGGTCTGATGTTCCCTTTAGCAGCTTTAATCTATTACGTGTAGCTTTTCTGTATAGTCTTCATTTGTTATACAGCGATGGCTTCTAAATTGCTGCCTAGAAATCTTTTTTCAGAAGGAATTCCCAATTAATTTCTTCTCATCTTTATTTAGAGATTTCCAGCCAATTAAGAAGATGCAGTACCTTAGATACTGTGACTGACATTAGTTACATTAGAGAGAAAAGCTGCAGTCTATCATCTGCTATCTGATAATTACAGAAGGGTGCTCTTATCCTAGTGATTTATATGCTGGAGGCTCCACGCACTGAGATAATGTCCCAGTGTCTGGTGGGCCCTTCCTGATTCCCTTTGGTGCTTTGTGCAGCACATCTCAAAACCGATCACGTTTACCATCTTTCCCCAGTCAAGAAATGTGTTGTTAGTATCTGAGGTGATGAAAGAAGGGGAGGAAGTCTGCATTTCACTGCATGATTTCTGCACATGAGCAAGGATGGATGTATTATCTTCAGAGTATAGGGGAATCACGCAAAGTTCAGGTAAACTTTATCAGTAGCAGAGCAAGATGCCAGTTGTTCCTTTAGTTGCAGCAGCTGCTGTGTGGGGGCATTCTGCCTTATCCATTTGATTTAAATGCAGCCAGGCTAAGGAGTCCTGTGGCTCATCTGCTCTGTATTCTTGCATTGCTGATGAACGTCATGAGCTTGGCCCCAGTGCACTTAGCAAGGATCAGGAACTGAATAAGAAGTAAAGGTTTTAAAAGGCCTGATATCTCCACCTGTGCAGTTCTCAAATTAGGGTGTTCTGTGAAGTTGTGGTTGCTCATCCCATGGGAGAATTACAAGTTGTGAAGAAAGAATTGGATATTCAATCCTTACAAGAATGTACAAAGGTTATGAGAATGAATTGAAAAGATTATGCGGATACTGTATCTGAAATCAGTAATTGTAGCTTTAATATTCAAAATAGCTTGTGTATTAAACCAAATCTTATTTCCACCCTTATTTACCAGCCAAGTACTGAGCTCAGAATTTTTTGTTTTGGTTTTTTTTTCCCCTACATAAACAAGAGTTGAGATCATAAACCTCTAAAACAGAGTGTTTTCCTGCACTGCTTTAGGTGTTAGTGATATCAGCTCTTGAAAGAGCCTGAGGACTTGGCAGGTAAGTCAAGGAGGAATCTATTTTCAAATGTTTTTGCTTCTGTTATGAAGTGTGATCCATTTGAATTTATAACCCTATCTGTGTGGATAGCTTTATAAATTCTTAAGTATGTCGTGTCCTCTGAGTAACAACTTGCTAGGATTTGGGCCTCTGTTCTGTAAGCAGAGCCATGTGGGAAGACCATAGTACTTGAGATTGTTGCTGACCCCAGTGTAACTGTGAACTGGCTTCAGGGGTCTGTTCATGTGAGCTTAATTGCAGGACTGGAGCTCAGGAAAGTGATTTGTAGCTGCATGTCAGTTGGTCCTGCTTCCCTTACTTCTCTGGCAGGTAGGCTTGTCAAAATACAGTTCCACAGTCTGTTTCTGTATGTTTCCTCTGCTGTAGGGACTGCCAGCGAAATACTGGTCATCAAACTAACACCTGCAGTGAAAGCATTTGGGGCATGTTATATTTTGTTACCAGTTTTTAAAAACAGACTGCTTGCACCTTATACGTCTCACCTCAGTGCTCTGCATCCTCCTCTGTGAGTGACTGCTGCTGTATTATTAGCTATGCAGTCACCCCAGGCTTCTGGTTTTGTCTGCTATATAGCACTCAAGTTGTATCTCTTAAGTAGGTGGTGTGAATACTGACCTGTTGTGATAAGGATAAAATTGCAGAGGTTGATTTCTAATTTATAGAATGCCATCTATTTGAAGAGTCTAAAGTACTTTATGTATTGTGTGTGTGTAAACTAAGTGCCTACATTTTTTCTTTTCTGGTTCAAGCTTTTATGACTATGCAGGCAAGGTTAATGAGGAGAGTTTGGACAGGATTCTTAAGGATCGAAGAAAAGTAAGTTGTCTCTTTTCCTCTGTTCTAGATGTAAGAGCACATAATCAGAATGGTTTTGAAAAGACAGCTAACTAGAAGAAATAGTTCCCTTTAACAAATCTGGTCTGATGTTCTGAACAAGGGTTATCCTGTACACAACTTAGTGGGTTCCTGGTACTTAGGTTAAACTAAATTCCCTGAAGAAGAGTGAAGAATTGGAGTTTACATCTCCAGAAATGAAGGGCTGGTATTAATGGACCATCTAGTTTCTGAGCTGAATGTGTAGCATAACCATTGTGTACTCTGCTGCTGAAGCCAACCAAAAGTGTCTCTGGTCTGAAAATCTGTTCCAAAAAGTTCATTTTAAAAAGTTGTTTTTTTTAAAAAAAGTCATGCTATAGCCTTGTAAAGGCAAATGTTGCACTGCCACTTTTAAGCTGGGGATCTTGTCAGAAGTAGTTGCATGCCTGCTGTTGTAGCTTTCTGTCATGAGGACATTGTTAGTTCATAAAGGAGATGGGCTCACAACATCTGGATAGCAGTAGAGTTAATACAGGGTGGGAGTGACAGATAAAAGGCTGTGTTTTCTGTTGTTATATTTCTTGTTACAAACCAGCAGCAAACCAGTGTTATCCCAGCTGCTTGTAGAGCTGCAGACTGCATCCCTGTGATCACAGAACTAACGGTGAAGGATGGTGTGCTAGGCTTCTGGGATCTACTCTGCTTCTCAGCAAGGGTGAAGTTATCATCAGTAAACTGCAGTCTTTTATTTTCTGATCATCTTGCCAACCTGAACTGCCAATTTCTGCTTACAGGCAGTTCTGCTGAGGAGGGATCTTTAGGGAAGCAAGTCCAAAATCTGTGCAGCAGTTGCAATGTAAATCATTGTGATGGTTTTTATCTTCCAGCAAATGCTGTCAGAATAAACTCTTGTGTGTACTTACCTATTTACACTTAAACACACACAAAGAACATACGTGGTTACATACATGTGATTAAAGTACTTTAGATCTGATGGCATTAATTGTTGTAGTCAAAAAAGAAAAGCAGCAGTGCTGTCCTGGAACTAAGATAGTCTTGTGTTCTATGCTGCTAACAAAATAACTTACTACATCAGACTGTGTGATTGTACAGATTTTACTGTAAGAGGTCAAAAACAGTGCTTCATTATGACAGTGAGTGTCATATTGTTAGATACATTAATTCTGCTCTATTCCAATAAATGTACACAATCTTAATGTGTCACTGTGTGATAGTGCCTATTCTTGGGATTGTTAATGATGCATCCTTTGTCATTATTGCCTTAATTTAATTGCCCATTTACACTAAATAATTTTAATACGTTGTGTTCAAAATAATCATTGAATTATAATATCTGCTGTGCATATGAGCCTTATCACAATTAAATACACAATTTTATGGCTGTGTACAGCAGATTAGTCCCATACGTCTCACGAACAGGCAAAGTATTTGCACATATGTTTGCATAGCACTGGAAATGTGTCTTGCAAATCAATACGAGTGAATAGGCAGTTGAAATGTTTAGGCTAAAAAAAAAAAGTGAATACATCTGCTGTGTTTGAAAACTGCTCAGGTCTGATTAATTTGAAGGTGCTCCAAGATTTGTTATTAGAAGTAAACAATGGAATTGGAAACTAATGAAAGTGGGCTCTTAAATGCCACTGAGGGCATGTGAGCATTTGTAGCAGGCTGAGCAGTTAGTAGTTGTGTGCAGCAGGATGTGTCCATTTCTGGGACTATTTAATAGGTGCAAACCTCTGGTAATTCAGTCAGGCAAAGCTGTTGCAAGAACTGGCTAATTAAAATATCAAGGTTAGGGGAACCTTATGATCAGTCAATACATCTGTATCTCTCAATTTTTTCTGATGCATTTGATTACAGAACGTTATTGGATGGTACAGATTTAGGAGAAACACTCAGCAGCAAATGTCCTACAGAGAGCACATCATCCATAAACAGCTGACCCACATTCTTGGAGTGCCTGATCTCGTCTTCCTTCTCTTCAGCTTCATTTCCACTGCAAATAACTCAACACATGCTTTAGAATATGTGCTTTTTAGACCAAACCGAAGGTAAGCTATCTCCACGATGAGCCAATCCTTGGTTTTTGTTCTGTTTCTTATTGCTATTCAGAATAGTTTACACTATAAAGAAGTTGGCACAATTACGCAGAGGGTTTTCTGTTTATCAAGTGTTACCTTGGTATACAGTTGTGAGTGATTATGGCTTTTCACCCACCACCACCCTATGCAAGTAACTGAGTGATGAGTCAGTACTGGGGTGAGTGAGAGTTCTTCTCAGTTTTCAAATACTCAAACAACAAAACCAGTATATTTGAAGAGAAATGGGATGTTGATACCATATTCCTTGTAAGAGACATGAATGCAGGTTCACCCTCATGTCTCTGGCACAATGGCTGTTAGAGCTACAGAGGTACGTCCATCTCCAGGGGATTTTTGATCATGCATTTAAACACAACTTCTAATATTTAACAGTTTTTATAATAAGAAGCTTGAAAATGAGACAAGGTGTGATCATCAGAGAGACAGAATAGCATCAAGACTGTTGTAAATAATTTCTCGAGCCGTAATTAAGAACTCTTTCTAAACTTTCTCTACAGGTATAATCAAAGAGTGTCCCTTGCTATTCCTAATCTAGGCAACACTAGTCAACAGGAGTACAAAGTGTCTTCAGTGCCAAATACTTCTCAGAATTATGCCAAAGTTATTAAGGAATACGGGTAAGGTGATCCCAAGCTCTGCCTTCTGTACCTTCCCCAAAATAGTGAGGATATGCACTTCAAGCTGCAAAAAAAACAGTTCTGGAGGAGAATGAGCAGTTGGTTCCTACTGTGCTTTTTCTGCTTAGAATGAAATCTTTGACAGGAACAGTTGTAACTCAATGTGCTAAGTGGAAAAGCAGACTTGCTATGGGCAGTCAGTTCTGTAGGCCTTCTGGCTGGAGGATTATTTTGTTATTTATTTTTTTCTCAAGCAGTTCTCTATGCAGGCTTGTTTTAAAACCAGAACACTTATTTGGAGTGTTTGAAGTTTTTGTTATTGCTGGTTTTAGTCATTTTATTTAAATTTTGTTAATATAAAAAAGCTCTTATAACTGCTGACAATGAAATTATACAAGCTTAGAGTTTTCTGCATATGTTTGATCTGAATAAACATGGAACTTCATTGTTCCAGAAGGAGCTTTGATATCAAATGTTCTGCTGTTCAAATTTTGGTTCTTTAGAGCTTAGTACTTTTTTAGCAGTATAAAAGAAAATATATTTTAGAAATACAGCAATTGTCTGCTTAACAGCAACTCAGAGGGCGTGAGGTAGGAACTTGTGTTGTCTTCTTTAACTGATGATCTCTGCTTCCTTTTGTAGTACTGATTTTTTTGACAAAGATGGAGTGATGAAGGACATCAGGGCTATCTATCAGGTTTATAATGCACTTCAGGAAAAAGTGCAGGTAACTTCCTTTATTTACTGTTGGTCGGTGTATACGTGGCATCTTTTCTTCATCCTTTAATTAAAGCAAGAGCACAGGAGTTATTTAGAGCTCATAAATGATTTCTCATAAACTGTGCAAAAATGTTTGACTTCAATAGTGGGACGTGACAATGACCTCTGAAAAAATGATTTGTATGAATGCCATTGATTCTTTGTCTTTTGCAAGTAAATGTGACTTGTTGCTCAGTGATTTCTGGGAGATGATAGCTATTTTTAAGAGTGCATCTTGAAGAAAAGCTTTCCTGAAGGCTGTGGGGATTTGCCTTTGTGAGTTTAAAATTGATTCCTGGCTCTTGGTTTGTAGTGTGCAGCACAGAGCTCCATCTGCTAGTTAAAACTTGTGAATGTTTTGTGTAGAGCTCGAGTGCATCCTGCTCCAAATGTAGCAGAGCATCTGAAAGCTCCTCGTCTATCAAACCTGCTACATGCAAGCTTGTCAGCTCGCAGCCTGTAGCTGTGCTGCCTCAGGAGTGCACACATCTGCTCATTGTGATGGAGTCACAGTTAATTTCCAGGCTTTCCCTTCACATTTGCCCTGTGGTATCATCAGGAAGTGCTCCTTTTACTTGTTTAGATATGGCTTGGTTGTATTTTACCATGCCCATCCTGCTGCTGTACGTCGTTACGGAGCTGAGAGAGAACTTGGGTGTTAGCTGACTTGAGGAACTTTGACCTTTCAAGTAGGTGTTTCACAGAACCTTACAAGTTTTCTGCTAAAGCAGCTGAGGTGCCTGTGTTTGCATTATTCACCAATTAGTTTTGTGTGTGGTGCCTTTTTTTGTGCTGTGGTCTTTAAGAATTAGATGCAGCACTGAAAGCAGAGCTCGTGTTCTTCAACTCCAGCTGGAGGTGAGATCATTGGTTGCGACCCTTTGAAGAAGCAGCAGTAAATTGCTGATGACTTACTGTTCAAGATTCATCTTTGCTTTTAGAGTTGTGTACTCTTCAAAACTGGCTGTGTTTACTGATGATGAGCAGTATTTATTGTCTGAAGATGGAAGCAAAATCCACTGTAACATGCTTGGATTAAAAAGGAGACCCATGTAATGCAGCACTGTTTATAAATGAAGGTCTACCTAAAATTTCCCATTTGTTTCTTAACCAGAATAAGGAAACATTGCTGAAAAACGCTGGGCTTTGCTTATTTAAGTGTTATCAGCTGGGAGATGAGCTCAGGGCAGTTGTTTGTTGACACAGCTGTTTCACACTCTGGTTTAAATTTGGCCTGCTATGAAAAGCATGCACCTTCATGCTAGGTTTTGTAATCATGCTGCCATAGTATCATTATTGTGCTGATGGCAGTGCCTTAAGGTAACTGTAGACTCTTTGAGTTCAAACAGGAAAAAAAAAGTCTCTTTCACCAAGTAGGGAAAACTATTTTTGATTCTTATTATGGCCATCTTCCTTAAACTGAGGAATGATTTGGGAGTGTTTTTTTTCTCTCATGCAGCAGTTGTGAATTCACAACAGCCAGTGAAAAAAAATGCACTGAAATAGCAAATTCCTGCCATTAGCTTTGTGTTTTTAATGGCTTCTTCTGTGGCATTGGATTTGTTAATGTTGTTCTGGGAATCTTTCCTGTATTTGTTGCAAAGTCTGAACATATCTGATGTTTTCCTCCTAGGCAGTATGTATAGATGTAGAAAAAAGTGAACGTGTGGTTGAATCTTTTCAAGCTGATGTGAACAAGTTAAAAAGGCAAATTGCACAAAGGAAAAATGAAAAAGAACAAAAAATAAGTAAGTACCTTTTAATTCCATTGTTTCAGAACAAGATACTGCAAAGGCAGAATGTTTTGTGGAATTGTTTTGAGTTTCATTCCTGATAGCTCATAGCAAAAGGAAAAAATATTCCACACTGGGCTGGATGGTACCTACACTTTGGAAGTGTACGTGCTGCAAGTGTTTCTAAGGAGTCAACCAGTGTTAGCATGCTGGAAATAAAGGGGAGAGGTGAAACTGTAGGGGAAGAGTGGGAGAATTAATTCTGGAAGTAACACAGGGAAAGATCAGTTGTAGGAAAGGAAAAAAGAGTAAAGCCATGAGTAGAAAAACCCATCTAGGCACTGGAGAAATTTCTGTTGAAATAGAGGCAGAGAATAGGCAAATGGGAAGTGATATTTAAAAATAAACTTATGAGCAACCTGTATATTTTAGCAAACACTTCCTCTGTCTTCCCATGTTTTGGAATACTCAATTTTTGTATTTTTAGCTACATTTTTTTAATTGGTTTTGTATCTGTGTCTGAGGTTGACAGACAGCTTGTGTTGGTTAATAACCCCACCTGTGCAACAGGCCACTCTTGCTCTGATGGGATGCTTTTTTCTCCAGGCTGGGAGGTACTGTTACCATGTTAGTAGTTTAGATCAAACTTCAGCCTTCTGTCAGGTTCCTCCTTCCCTGAACCTCACAGGTGAGGTGAAGAACCAGCACAGGTCACAGCCTATCTGCAAGGCATAAGCAGCATGAGTCACTGTTGCTTCCTGCTTGGCTGGTGATGAAACAGTCAGGGATCTGCTGCTTCACAAGCCAGGGAGAGGCAGAGCTGGTTCTTTAGTGAGGCTGGAGCTGATCTCAGCCCATATGGCAGAAGCTGGGAGCGGAGGAGGAAGAGCAGTCAGTGTTAGTCTCCAGATACTACCAGAGAGATGGAAGTGCTGGACTGAGAATTGATGCCAGAGGGAGCTGAAACAAGAAAACACGCAGCTTGTATCTCTAATATTTTTAGATGCAAGTAGCTAAATAGTGAAGCTGGCCTTCTGTTCTCCCACTCCCTCAATATTGGGAGAATTTCCTTGGTTTTTGTGAGTGAGTTGTTCCAGCTAATCAGTCTCTGGGCTGGAAGATAAAGGAGCATCTGATTCAGATTCCTGTGATGGTATCGTGTGAAAGCCTGCTTTTCTTGAGAATGTTTGGGTAATGGATTATTGCTCTATCACTAGAGCATAAAGTCAGCTGAGACTTTGTGACAGATCACTGAAATGATTTTGTTAGTGTTCTGGGGTGTAGGCTGTGCACTTTCCAAATGCCGGAAAGTCCCCCACTATAGTTCTCATATTGGAGACTGAAACTGCAGTTCTGTTATTTAGCTCCTTCCTCGGACACTTGAGGGAAATGTGCCCTTTTATTTAGGTAAGAGAGAGTCGCTGGCTTGATTACAGAAACTATTCAGCTTTGATTTTTGCATTTTCCAGAAGCAAGGTGTATGCTCAGTTGAGCTGATAGCACTTAGTCTAGCACTTAGCTGCAAGACAGCCTTAAATACATGAGTGTCAGTTCTGACAGTTGATTGGAGGTTAATAACCAGTTAGAAACCAGTCAAACTTAAGTCTATCCCAGCACTTAAGTGTTACTGCACAGGAGTTTCTCCTCATGTGTAATGTACGATACTATCAACTTAAGCTGCCTTCTAATTAACTTTCCATAATACCCTCCTTGTATGTTTGAAGGCTTAAGCAGTTTCCTCAGTCTTGTGTAACGATCCGAGTTATTTCAGTCTGTCCTCTTAGGCTGTGATATCCAGACCAGGAGCAAATCTTTCTGTTCTGCAGGGTTTCTCCAATTGTGCCATGTTTCTCACCCTGGAGTGCCTAAAATTAGCTGCAGCATTCCAGTTGTATCATTACACACAACACACGTGTAATGCCTGTTCAATCAGCAGCAAACCTCAGTTTCTTTTCTGCAGAAGGATGCAACTGTCCCTTATTGTGTAGTTTGTGCAGCTCATCATTCCTATGTGCACCTTCCATAAATTGTTTTCCTAATCACCTCATTTGTTAGGATCAGTTTGAAATTCCTTTTCTGATACTCTGTTATGCTGGTGGCTATTAGTAGCAATAGTACCATCTGTAATCTTAATAAGCATGTGCTGATTACATTCCATCATCAAGGCTGGAATGCAAGTACTGCTCATGTTACTCTCTCTGTTCACTATGAAATGCTGAGACTGTGAAATCCTTGAAGGCAAGGCATATCTGTGGCTTTTGGCCTTGTTTTGACTATTAAAGGCACATGAACTGAAGAGTCACAGGCACAGTGAGCCTTGGCATAGCTGCTTTTTGATGTGAGAGGACAGAAAACAGAAGGAAAAGCATCAAGTCATGGAAACTTCATGCAGCTATGTTTGTGGGGATCTTAATGTGAGCAGGGTAAGGGTTGGGTGGATGCTGCTATAGATTGGTGGCTTTGCAGTGCACTTCACAAAAGCATTAAGTACACCATTTTTGCTTTGTTTCTTCTAGGATTGCAGCAAGCAATTTTAAGTAGGCAAATGCCAGCAGATAACTTGGAACCTATGTTTATTCCACGAATGTCCTACACTGGATTTGCAGTGGAAGGCTGCACGCTCGAAGATTCAGACGTCTCTGATCCTCCCCCTCCATATTCGGATTTCAGTGCAGCCAGTCAAGAAAGTACTGTCAGTCACAGTCTCCTGGAAAGCAGTGTTTTTATGCCTCGACCTCAAGCAGTTGGTTCTTCTGGTTACGTTTCAACAAACACAGGATTGAAATATTCTGGTAATGGAGCATCCATGCCATCTTCCCAAAGAGCGGTTGGTGACAATGTTGATGAGTCAGAAGACAGTGATTACGAAAACTTGCTTGAACCTACAGAGTCATCTGACAGTGAATACTCACAGACGAGGGATTCACGGCCTTCAGCACATCCCGATGGTGACTCCAGGAACACTCAAACTTCTCAGATTTGATAGGGGGGAAAAAAAAATGGATGTGACACTGTTTTTCATTGTTGTTACAGAGAGACCTTGGGGATTAAACCTGGAGGAGATGAACTACACAGGATTACTGTGCACACAATGTAGAAGACTTGCACTAGATGGTTTATTCACCTCGTGATACATTTTGCAAGTTTTGTAATGGAATCATCATTAGGATAATCAAGTTGTACTAATACTGATGAGGTTCATGGATGTACTGGTAAACTTAGGCAAAATGAAATTTATAGAAATCCTGTAGCTTTTGTTGCCGTATTTTCTTTAAGACAATAAATTGGGTTGTAGTAACTAAGCACAGTTAGTCTACAAGTAATGTTCTCAAATCAAAACTTACCTCTTGCACTATCATGCCTTGAATTTTAATTTTTGAAAGGGAAAAAAAAAAAATGTATCGGCCGCCTTCAAAATAGCTTTCTGTGATAAGCCAAATTGGCCTTTGCGAGCAAAGAGATGTTGATAATTCTGAGAAGCCTGACTGGAACAGATGTAGTCTACCTTCTATGGGCATGCTCTTTTAACAGAGAAGGGGTTTGTTTCAACATTTTTACTAGCAGAATGTGTCTATCACTTACAATGTTGGTTGCCTTCTTTTCTGTAAAGGGTTTTGGGGGGTGGGATGGCTGATAAATCATCCGAATGAATGTCATAAATATTACTCTTCTGGTTTTGCTGGGTTTACAATGACTGTATGCCACACTAGCCTCATTTATTGTCTCGTTTGTTATTTTAGTATGAATACAAAGTGCACATACAGGAGCAAATGACTGACGGAAGTGGTAAATTCCATCGTGGTTGGACTTTGGAGTCTGCAAATTGCAAACAGCAGAGACTGCTTCTTGCATTTTATTTGCATCTGAATATTGGATTTACGCTTCTAGATGAGTTATTTTATGTAATAAATAGGGGATGGGGTGGGAGAAGATTGTTTGGAGAGTCCCCTGGGTTTATTACCTCTTTTCCTCTGGATGAAATGTGTAAATGATTATTTTAATTTGAACTGCAGCTCATCAGAAAATTGCCATTTGGGATAAATGAAGTGTGGTGTATTTAGAGAATTTCATGTTTGGATGCACTTATTTTTATTTAATTACTGCTTGTATACTAACGTTGCCCAAAATATGTGAAATTATGCCACTAAAACGTTTGTATTATTGGATTTAATCCCTGATCTGTAAATGAGAAAACACACAGTTTACGATGAGGACATCGTAAGCATTTATCACTTTGAGATGTGAGCAACCACTTTTGGTTTATGCCTAGAAGAACAAAGCAGTCACACTGAAGGTGGGAATGCATCAGATTTACAAAAGACTGAAACTTCAGCACGTATGTGGGAAAAGCTCTGCTCATTAGCCTCTCTTTACCTGTACTAAATTAAGCAAAAGGAGATATGAAATCTGCCACTCTTCGAGTGCTTCCACCATTCAGCATCTCGTGGTCTGTTTTAACTATTCTACACGATTCTTGTTAGCCTTAAGCTGTTGCATTTTGTCTTTGGGATTTGCAGTCCATTGAACAGAACTGGTTCTGGGTGCATTGCTGCTGTCAGTGAGCGCCTGCAGCTCGGCTGTCCATGCGTGTGTCAAGATGAGAATTGACAAGATGGCAACTCTGGTTTTATTTTTATTCCGCACAGAAACCTGCAAAATGTACATCTCTGACAAAGCAGTTAAATGTGACAATAAAATCTTATTTAATCCTGTAATTTATATTTTAATATTTGTCAGATTCTGTGTTGATGAGTGACCTTAGCAGAGTACAGAAATGCAGCTGAAGATGGATGACTTGCCACAGCTGGGTGTTTGTAGAGGTGGGTTGGGCAGAAGGGAGATGAGGCAGTGCCTGTTGTAAACCTGCCATGTCTGTGTGGCCACAGTGGTACAGGGATGGGTGAGTGCTGGGACATTCCAAGAACAAAATAGCCCAAGTTGTGCATGTCTCTTACACATAGCACGTATAGGAAGGGAAGAGTGAAGATGGTTGGATATCAGGGGAAGCTCTTCACTATGAGAGTGGTGGTTCTGGCACAGGCTGCAGAGAGGCTGTGGATGCCCCGTCCATCCCTGAAGGTGTTCAAGGCCAGGTTGGATGGAGCCCTGGGCAGCCTGGGCTGGTATTAAATGTGGAGGTTGGTGGCCCTGCATGAAGCAGTGGGGTTAGAACTTCATGATCTTTGGGGTCCCTTCCAACCCAAGCCATTCTGTGATGGAAGGTGGAATTCCACTGGAGGTGGAATGCTGAGTCTCAGGAGTGTGTGCACGTACGAAAAGAAAAACCAGTGGAAGACCTGCAGCGAGGTCTGTTAACTAACAAGAAGAAAAGCTACTGGAAATGTGTCTGCTTCTTAGTTTGAAGTCCCATAGTTTGTCTGGCACAAGGAAATGTTTCCCTGTTCTACTGTTGTGAGAAACCTAGGATTGCTGTTCTTTTTAACTCCAAATGTTTTATTTTCCTGATTGTAGACAGAAGAACGGGACTGTACATTATGGAGAATCATAGAACTGTTAACTTTGGAAAAGACCTCTTGGATCCCCAATCCCAGTCCACCCCCACCATGCCCACTGCCCACATCCCTCAGTGTGCCACTTCCCCTGGCCCCGGAATACCTCCAGGGATGGTGACCCTGGATTTCCTCCTCTGGAAGGGTAAGGATGCACTGAGGGATGCTGTGGGAGGTGGATATCTGCATGGCTGTAGTGTCACAACTGCTTGTGGGAGTGGTCTCTGCACACAGGTGAGAATATTTAGAGCATGGAAAGAGCTCGTCCTTTGTGTTCTGCAGCCAGGAAGATCTCTGGCTGTCCTAATCTTAGCTCCTGCCTCTAATTGCCAAGTGCTCAGTGGTAAATCCCCAAACAGAAAGCCAGGAGATAATCTGAGCAGCCACCCATCCTCAGTGTCCTCCATCACTATGGGCCCACCCATGTCCTTGCAGCAGCACAGTGACAGATCCACCTCCTGCCCTCGTAATCCCACCCAAAGCACTGATGACGAGAGCGAGGGAGGTGCCAGCTATCCATTAAGCCCCTAATCGTGGTGCCCACTGGGATCAGGGCTTTTAGTGCTTGGATTAGGGCTGCTATTTTAGCAGCGAGTTTTCATCCAGTCCTGCTCCCTCCGTGGATGCTCAGGGTGATCTGCTCACTGTAGATACCTCACTCTCGAAAGAAATTTTCTCTTCCAACTGGGCTTGGAGGTGATGGATGGGGCACACTGTGATCAGTGCATAAAGCCCAGCATCATTACTCATAGAATCCTCAAGGCTGGAGAAGTCCAGATCTCCACCCCACCATGCCCACTGCCCACATTCCTCAGTGCCACATCCCCATGGCTCTGGAACACCTCCAGGGACAGTGACCCCAATACACCTTGGGCAGCTGTGCCACTGCATCACCGCTCTTTTGGATAAGAGATGTTTCCTGATTCCCAACCTGACTGTCCCCTGGTGCTCTATTCATTTATCAGTGCTTGCAATTCAAAGCAGTTGCAGCCCTACAAAATATTGAGCAGTTCTGTTTGACTTGTCCTTGTTTTGAAGAGCTGAAGATCTGCTGTTCTTCATGGGACCTTGAACTGTCCCATCAGCTGCTCTCTGTTGCGATGCACCTAATAAGGCTTGGGAGCTCCTCGATGCTGACATGAAACGTAACAGGACATCAGCAGTGCGAATGAAGAGAGCTGAGTTTCAGGCTGTTTCTCACTGCTGTGCATTGCCCCACACCCAAATGGGGCTGCTGCAGCCTCAGTGTGCTCTGAAGGGAAGCCTAAGGAGCTGCTGAATGGAACCAAGCGTGTTTCCCAAGCTTAGCCTAATCCTTTCTTAAGCTTTATTAATGTCAAGTTATATTCAAGCCTGTTTATTTTTATTTCCTCTTAAGCTTTGTTCCTTACTCATTTGAGAGTGAGGGTGTATGTTCTGAATGCGTGAAGGAAAGGTGCTGTTTTAACTTTGGGGTTTTGGGGAATAACAAGTGATGCGGAGTGGAATCATTGCTGCTGAGCTGTGTCCAGGCCAGCTCTTCACCTTTGGCACACGACCAGCTAATGATGCAATGCATTTGTAGGGCTTCTGGTCCATGTAATTACAGTAATGGATTGGTTTTGTAGGTGGAGCTGATCTCTGTATACTGCATTCATGTCTGTAGTTGTCTTGAGGACGGCTCACCAGCATGTGCTATGGCTGCTGGGCACTGCAATTTTAAAGCATTGTGAATGAAAGACTGAAGTGATAGAATTGTCTGCTTGGGTCCAAAGTGCCAGCTGGGCTCTGGCTGAGAATGGGGACCAGAAATTTGAGTTTCTTTATGAACACTGTATTGAAGTTGCCAAATGTGAGGTGAGGCTGCCCAGGGAGGTGCTGGGGTCACTGCCCCTGGAGAACTGTGGGATGTGGCACTGAGGGACGTGGTTAGTGGGGATGGGTTGGGGTTGCACTTGGTGGTCTTAGAGGTCTTTTCCAACCATAATGATTCTGTGGTTCAGCGCTTCACTCATCTGTTAGAGAGCTTCTGTGCACAAGGATTTACACTCATCCTCTATGCTTCTTCATCTTGCTTGAGCACGAGATGCCCAGTGTCTTTGCTGCAATGCTCAGGTTCCTTTTTCTCTGCCCATATCACAGCTGTAGCCCACGTTGGCTAAAGTCTCACAGACGGGTGGGGAGCAGCTGCCAGGGCTTCACTTCGAGGCCTCAGAGACCGTCCAGGGATCTTGATGGCAAAGGGAGATGAGGTTTGTAAGCCTCAGCCACATACGTTCATTGGGTGCAACATTTCAGGAGTACAACAGGACCATCTCATGGAGGTGGTTCAGGGGCAGTCCAGCCTTGAGCTTGCAGAAGGTGCTGCTCTGCCTTACATCTTTCTGTTTCCTTTCTTTTTTTTCTTCTTTTTATCAACGATCATTTTGGATACCATGAATAATTCTCAGCTGTGACTGCACTGTCATCACAGGGGGGAATCATAACCAGAACTCTCCAATGCTCTGTTCTCTCCCCTTCCCCAGAAACACTTTGCAGACTGAGACCCACTGTTGTTCTGGGGCTCCCTTTGCTGCAGCCCTGCAGGTATCTCAGCTCCCCTTTCTTTGGTCACAGGTACAAAAGACACCAACTCAAACCTTTCAGTGCTGTCATTTTGGAAAACAGCTCCAGAGCAACAACAAATGGTTTTTGAAGGAAGGCAAGAGGTCTCACAGCCTCCAGGTGTTCACACAAGTGAAGCTCAGCACAATTCCTTTGTTGATGCTGGAAGAGGAGCTTGTTGTGTCTGTGGCCCCGCTGGCTCCTGCCTTGGGGTTGGTGGTGTGTTGGTTGGACATTGAGGAGAATCGAGCTGTGGTTGGGAAGGACTCATGCTGACAGGCTGTGCTCCAGCCAGCCAGGTTTGTGGCTGGCGTAGGTACATCCATGGTCGAGAAGTGGAACTATCCCTGGGGAGGATTCACCAGTAGAAATGGAGGAAGGAGGTATTAATTTTAGTCATACAGCTCTTTGAAAATGCGATTAACGGCATTTATTCACTAAAACACTCATCTGGAGCTTCTGCATTTTCATTAAGGCTTCAGCAAATGCTTCACCCACTGAAACCATTTGGTGGCAGGTCTGTTCTCTGAGCATGGGATCCACTGAGCACACGGAGGATGAAGACACAGAGGAGGGCTGATGGCCACTGCTGGGGGAAGGTGAGGTCCCACCATCGCTTTGCTCATGTGGGTGCAATGCATTTGTCTGCAGAACGCGATGGGGCACTGCTGACTGCATTGCTTGGAGGGAGGGTGAGCTGGTCCACACCCTACCAAAGTCAGGGACGTCGCCTACATGGGATCCCAAAAGGGCTCAGCATGGAAGCATCTTGAAAGGGAGTGCATTAACCCTTGTATGTTCCAGGTTATTCCTGGTGGAAAACAGAAGGAAGGGAGGTGAGGGCAGAGCCGCAGGCAGCAGGATCAGGGCTGGGAAGCAAAGGGATCTCCAGGCAGTGCCATGCTCAGGTTTATCATGGCCAGAGCACCCTGATGTGGTGTGGGATGGGGACGTGTCCACCACCCGCTGCCACTGGGGTTCACAATGGGATCTATGAAAGCCATCAACTGCAATTTTACTGCTGCTATCACTCTACAGAGCAATGCCTTTTCAATCCAAAATGACCCCTTCCTGGTGTATTTTCATGTTAGTCAGCAATTCTTCATGAAAAAGGAATCAGAAAGAACCATCTTAATGTTTTAATAGTATCATCTCCCACTTGAAAACCATCCCCATCCCTTCTCTTTCCCAGAGAAAAATAATTAGAATCAGATCTCGTTTTGCATTGTGATGCATGGGTTTTTTTTAATGTTAACTGAGAAAATGGTAAAAAAAAAAAATTGCAAAAAAAAATCACTGTGAGGACATCATAACACACTTATTTTCCTCCCAAATGGGACCACCATCACTATGAGAGCCCTCACACCCCGTGCTCTGCATGAGGATTAATATTTTAAAGCGGGTTGGGGTTAAGAGGCGCTGCGTGGATCTGAGCTGTGCTGCCAGAGGTTAGCAGAAGCTTTAGGACGAGGACGGGATAATGGCTCTGTTAAAAATAATAATGATTTATTCTTTTCCAATCCAATTATTCGCCGGAAGAGCAGCGAGCAACTCAGCATCATGGCCTCACAGCTGAGCGCCATGCACACCAGGTTCTCTTCCCTTGGCACAGTGTGGGTTGCAGTGACTGATCAGCAGGTTTGCTTCAGCATTCTGCTCCCCACGTTCTGTCGTTCCAGGACTTGCCTTGCAAAGCCATGTCTGTATGGAGGAAAGCAGTAGGATGAGAGAGGAACCCCCAGAACACACAGCATCGTAACCCCTGCTTATTTACAGCTCTACAAGCAGTTTCCACTGGATTCCTCACCCGTGTACAGAAGAGAGAGGTAAATTCCTCCTCATGAAGTATTTATTATTTTAGGTTGTGGTCACTACAAATTCTTTACCCATATTTTTAAATGAATTTTGACTCTCCTGAATTGCAGTTCTATATTTCTCCCCTTGCACTGTGCTGGCTTTTCCTGTAACTAGAGCTACATATGATTCATTTAGTCTCTCTCCACAGAGAACAGAGAATTAGATTAAAGAGACAAATTAATAAACTGTGGTAGCTGTGAGACCTCATACTTCTTAGTTACCAAGAGAAGTACATCATCCTGAACTCAGAAGTCAGAAATGTTTTTAACGAATGCATTTGGCCATCCTGTTGTGTCCCCAGGAAGCTTCACCCCAAATTTCTCCTGTGCTGTGGTGTCCTCAGGATGTGCAGGGAGTTAGTCCAAAGCAGTCACTGTGTGCTCTCTCCATACCCCCAGAACTTTGGTTGGGGTCAGGGCAGGATGATCAACAACCTGCATCACCAGGAGGTGAGTCCCTGCATTGTTGTCCACATGGAACATTCAGGCCAAGCTCATGCTCTAAGACAGGGACGGAGGCTGTGCATCCAATACTGATCTTTGCTTAATAAATTTCATTAAACAACATGAGCAGCAAACAGCTGGCAGTGCAGCCTGAGCTCTTGGTAACACCATCAGCTTCGGACGCTTTCTCCCGCACCCAACTCCTGCTCAGCTCTGTCCCCAGCCCTGGAAGCAAGAGAAAGGGAGAAACTGTGAGGACAGGTGAGTAGCAGCTGCCCTCCTGCTCAGCATCCCTCCTCCTTTGGGCAGATGGGGCTGGAAGATTTCTTTTTTGTTGTTGTTGTTACAATGTTTGGGTTATCTGGTGAGAATTTTGCTCTGGGACAGACATGGAGGGGGTGCTGGGAAGGGTGTGTTCTGGGCAGCAGATGCCTTTGCTGCCCAAGGCACACTAGCAGAGCAGGGAGTGCACAAATCTGCTACAGATTTGTCTTTTGGCCTGCTTACGAAGTGCACCTGTGTGTCTGGAGTCGTTTTAAAGATCACAGGGAAAAGGCTAAAAATACACTTGTCTGATGACAGGGAGGTGAGAGGGAGGGGTGGCTGCCATCTGCCTGCTCCTTTTAGCAGGACGAATGGCTTTTGGTCTGCTGACTCAGCAAGCAGCGTTAGAAACCTCAGAAACCTGGAGATGGCAAAGCGCTGATGGGCAGAAGCACCTCATCTGGGTGCTGGGGTGCAACCACTGCCTTTGGCCAGCATCCAGGAGGTGCTTGCTGGTTGCAGTCAGCCTCTAAAGCTTCACTGGTCCACATCTGGGAGTGAAGCATCTGTCTCACCAGGGTGAGTCATTTCTGAGTTGGAAAAGACATCTGAGATCCCCAATCCCCACCCATCCCACCATGCCCACTGCCCACATCCCTCAGGGCCACATCCCTGGGGCAGTGACCACCACTCCCTGGGCAGCTGTGCCACTGCATCACTGCTCTTTTGGAGAATAAATGCTTCCTGATATCCAACAGGGACCTCCCCTTGTGCTGGCTGAGGCCATTATCTCGTTGTATCAAAGGAGCAGGTAGGATTCATTTGGGACTGAACACCTTCTAAGCTCCTTTGTGAGCTGAATTTTCTACTTCTCTGTGTCAGCTTTCCTCACATACAATCAGTTTGGCCTGCCCTGAGGAGCAGCAGGGCACTAATTAATTAATGATCACAGGGATGAGTCACTTTCCTTTGTGCCCTCCTGAGCATCTCCTTTGCCACTATAGGAAGCAAGAACACAGCCCCTGTTCTGGCCTGGCTCCTGCAGAAGGAGGCCAGCAAAAAATGAACATGCAGTGCCTGTGCTGTGCTTGCTGCTGTCCCAGAATTGCCACAGCACAGTAGAACGGGTGTGAATTTGCTCTATGAATAATTCTTTGTTTGTGATTCCTGAGAAAAGCAGGAATCATAGAATCATAGAATGGCCTGGGTTGAAAAGGACCGCAATGCTCATCCAGTTCCCACCCCTTGCTATGTGGAGGGTCACCAACGAGCAGACCAGGCTGCCCAGAGCCACATCCAGCCTGGCCTAAACTGTGAGATTTCAATAGCACTGGGATGTGTGTTGTCTGCATCAGTGAAGGAGACATGAGCTGTACATCTCGCTCCGAGCTGCACCACCACGATGTGGGCAAACTCTCCCAGTGCAGGCTGCTGTGTTGAGGTGAGCATGGGGGAAGAGGAATGCAGGAAGGGACAAGGACAGGAATGCTGCTGGGGAGGGGAAAATGGGATTTGTGGGCAGAATCTCTTCCCTCTGAGATCATCTCAGCTGACAGTCATCAGATGGGACTGAATTCTTCATTACCCAAACAAGGATTGTTCACATCCTCTTATGACAGCTGAGAGACTATTATTACTGTCAGTTACCAGTGATAGAGGACCATGGGCCCTGGCTTATTGCTCAGTGTGATGAATGCAGGATCAGGAATGCCCGCTTCTATCTGAACTCCTGGATGGAAAACCCCCAGAACCACGAGCCCACAGCCATCAGGGTCACTGTGCTAAAATGAGAACGTACATACATAGTGCAAATGTGAGACCAAACATCACACAGCTCGCTTTCACCCAGGCCAGGCACAGGTTAGAAAATAATAGCTTGTTCATAGAGATCTTATGTATTTTTACACAACCCATGCATATCAGCAGCTGTTGGAGAGGGTCCAGAGGAGGGCCACAAAGATGATGAGGGGGTTGGAGCACCTCCCCTACGAAAACAGGCTGAGGGAGCTGGGCTTGTTCAGCCTGGAGAAGGCTGCAGAGTGATCTAATTGCAGCCTTTCAGTACCTAAAGGGAGCCTACAAACACGAGGGGAGTCAACTTTCTGAAAGGGTAGATAGCAGCAGGACAAGGGGAAATGGCTTTAAGTTGAAGTAGGGAAGATTTAGGTTGGATGGAAGTCAGGGGGAAGAGAGTGGTGAGGTACTGGAACAGGCTGCCCAGAGAGGTTGTGGATGCTCCATCCCTGGAGGTGTTCAAAGCCAGGTTGGATGGGGCCCTGGGCAGCCTGGGCTGGTATTAAATGTGAAGGTTGGTGGCAAGTGGGGTTGGAGCTTGATGATCCTTGAGGTCCCTTCCAACCCAAGCCATTCTGTGATTCTATGATCAGCTTAGTTAAGAAAGATGTAGAGAAACTCGCTTCTAGTAAAATAAATAAATAAATGCATGAAAGCCAACACTAAATACACCTATTTTTTTTTCCTAAGGATATTGCTTAAAGGTCCAGATGAATGAGGTAATGCAGATAAACATAATTCATGACATGAGCCTCAGCAAATGCAGCAAGGTGAGTGCTGAAGGGACTGTTTGCTCTCCTCCCACTTACATTTACGATCTGCAGCTCGGAACCAAGGCTCACTTCTCCGCTTGTTTAATGGGATATGACAGAATATTTCAGGATACAGAAGCCTACATTCTGCTAATTTGCAGTATAAACAGACAAAAGGTTTCCTGGGGCTGATTTGTAAAGAACAGCTGTTCTTGAAGATGCTCTAGGTATGTTTCCCTCGCACTAATTTGATCAGTCCTTTAAGGGAAAAGAACTCCAAAATAAACCCATATATTCCACCGTTCAAGGAGATGCTGCAGCTGTTTGGTGAGGAACACTTGAGTTATGAGAACGGGGAAATTGCTGCTCTCCAGGAAGATGCAAGCTGAGTATTTCCTCCGGTGTGAGAAGTGTTGTCACTGCAGTGGAGGAAAGCAGAGCTGTCAAGGACATGTGCACTCTGAGAAGGGCAAGTACAGACCTACAGATCTCATTCATTGTTCTGTTTAGGTATTTGGCACTAATGCTCGAAGACAGGCACACATCACCAGGTCTTACCTTTTCAAAATACACTGCAAAATTCCCAGGGATTGTGCCTGGGAATAGAAAAATGACTGTAATGTACATTCAGCCCTTTTCCCTTTTTTATCTTCTTCATGCTTCGGTTTGCCATCAGATACAGCCCAGTTTTGCCTCCATACCACACAGCCTCCATTCCCCAGTCAAAGCTATCCAGTGGTTTTGAGAGCATTCATTTAAAAGCAGCATTTAAAATCTAGGTGGTGGCATTACATGTAAGCCTGAAATAGCTGTCTGCGGTGCTGCATAAATTACAACTGCTGCTACAGACCATTTAATGTAAGTGGGATGGAAAAAAATAGCATGCAGATGATGATGAAAAGCAAAAGCGTTTTTCAAAACTCAAGGTCTGCACAGGAAGAGTAAAAAATTTCCTGTCTCTGTTGGGGGTGACCTTGTGAAAACTGGCTTCCATGTGGAAAAACATCAGGTCTAAATTAGGGCTTTGTAATGTGGATGGAGTCTGAACTAGACTGTGCAGTTCCCCCGAGGGGTCAGTGTGCCTAGGAAGTAACTTGTTTAGCCTAGTTTAGATGCAGGGAAATTTACCGAGACGTTTTCAAGTGCGGTGAGCCGCGCACGTCGCTTTCTTCTTGCAGTTAGAAAATGGGAAATCTCAGAAGAGCTCTCAGGTAAATGGTTGTTGGAGAGATGGCTGTTAGGTGACAAGCCAAAGCCTTCCTTTTGGAGGAGAAATACGGCTCGGCAGATGCTTTCAGAAAATAGCGGACGTTGTGGTAGATGGCACCAAATTGCTTTGCGTAAGCAGTGTTACGGCAAACTTCTGAGCTGCACTGATAAGATCCCCTTTATGATAATCTCTTTGATAATTGTTACATCATTATTTTTTTCTGTCATGGCCCCTCTGCTATTAGGATAGAAAAAGAAGCTAAAGTTTTCCTTGGTGTTCTAGGTTAATGGGTTGTGTTTAATTCAGAATATCTTTAATTTCCTATGGCCTCAGCAAATTGTGGCTTTATAGCTCTTATCTCTCAATGAGTAAACAACTAAATTAAACCTCTTTTGGGCTTCCAGTACTAAAAAGAGGGAGTGAGTGTGTGTTTTGGAGACAGCTAGTGCTACATCTGAATTCAGAGTGTTTCCAAACTTGTCATATGAGGATCTGAGCAACACAGCCTGCCTTTCAAGTTGGGTCTAACTAAAGTTCTCCCTGCTTTGAGCAGGGAACTCCAGAGGTTCCCCTCCTATCATTCCATGGTTCCATGATGCTATCTGGTACATATTTAATGCCAAAGCCGTAGACAGCACTGACAAACACAAAGAAATAACTGTAGCCAGAGCTACAGCGCAGTCATTTCTAGGATGAACTGGGGCAGCCATGCAGCCAAAATGCAATGATTGACAGATCTAAAAGAAAAGGAATTTGCAGGTAATCTGCTACGTGAGGAAATTAGTTAAGCAGAGCATGTCTACCAATAATGTAACTGAAGTACAAACCTCAGCTAGAGTGACGATGAGGTGAGAGCAAATCTATTCGTTCCACTGCACTAAGTTAGGATAGAGGTCCAGCACTGGCACAAACAGAAACTGTATTCTGCATTGTAGAAGTGGCCACCAAAAACATCAGGGAAAAAAACCCAAACTGAACTGATGTATCAGTCTCAAAACCATCTGAAATATATTTTTAAATAGCGAGTCTAAGAACAAATGTTTCTAGTTCCTTTTTTTGTCTTGACTTCTGGTTTATGCACCTTCAGGTTGCACCAAGGTTATATTTAGTTTATATTTTATGCTTTTCTGCCCTGTCTGGAGGATTAGAAATCTATTTTGAAAATAAAACCTCCAAGTCTAACTCAATCACTTGTCTCCAGAGGCAGAAGGTCTAGGGCAGAAAGCAAATATCCCATGAAAAGCATTCAGTTACCGCGAGTTGACGGAACTGTGATTTAATGCTTTTTAACTGAGAAGATCTAACAGGACCATATGCCGAAGCAGTCAACAGCTATAAAAGAGAAGTCAAAGTCTGAGGGACTCTTCTCATGAGGTTATCAAGTTTGAATAAAATGCAGCTATTTTGATTCTGAGCAATATGCTACTGAGACCTTCTTCAGAATGTTCTCTGATGGGAGAGGAAGACAGCCAAGAAATAAGATGTGTGCTATGAGGGAAGACCAGCTCCACTTGACCTCCTCACTGAGTGCCTGAGAATGACATGAAACCTCTCGGAAGAATGAGCTATCCATGCAAGAAGCATACTTGGAATAAGAGGCTGGCAAATTGAAAGCCAGGAAGGTGAGATGAGAGAGAGAGCACCACTGCGAAATGCCAGAACTTCTGATTCTTCCACAAATAGTAGGAAAGCACTAATCCAAGCAGATTCTTGCTATGCTTGAGAGAGGCTTACTAATTTGATGGAAGCAGCCAGACCCACTCATTTTAACAGCTTTTTTCCTCTTCTGACACATGTAGCCTGGATTCTATCTACAGCAGCTGTCTAATAGATATCACTAATATATTCAATTGAATGTGATATTTCTATACGATCAAATATGGCTTGTGGGCAAAGGTCCAAAGCTGAACTGAGCCTTGGGCATTTGCCCAGGACCCTTGTCAGCTGACTGACAGAGAGATGAATGATAAGAGATCTTGGGGGAAATTGGGCTACAGGAAAACTCCAGCACTGCAAGGAGAGCAATGCAATGTCCAAGGAAAGGAAAACAGTGAGTGTCTCAGTCAAGGGTTTTAATGTTTGTGAAGGTTTGAGCTCAAGTGAAAGAACGTGGCCTTTGTGAGATCAAACAGTTTGACCAATTTTCAATTATTTCAGCAGGAGTGCAACATTTTGTATAATTTTTTAAAATTGGTTTTATTGATTAACCTGAATTGCATTGGGAAAATGTAAGTCTATGGCTCACCCTCAGTTTCTGTTTTATTTGGCCAGCAATGAGGTGTACAGACAAATGATGATACATGGATCTGACTGGCTTATGACATAAGCTGTTGAGACAGGAGTTCACTCCTCAGTTAATTATACTTCCGAATTTTCTAATACTTACTCCAACCTCTGCAGAAGATCCAGTTTGCTGTAGTATTTGAGCAATTTCAAATGTATGTTGTTCCAATGTATACTGTAAGTCACAATTTTCCTTTTCTGGTGAATTCCTGTAAACTGAAAATTGCCCGTGTCTCTGGACACGGGCAGTTCCAGAGCAGTCTGTCTAATGTAAGACAGTACTTGAAGGGAGTGTATGAACAGGAGGGGGAATGGTTGTTTGCAAATGATAGGACAAGGGGGAATGGTTTTAAACTGAGACGGGAGGTTTAGGTTGGATATTAGGAGGAAGTTTTTCACACAGAGGGTGGTGAGGCACTGGAACAGGTTGCCCAAGGAGGCTGTGGATGCCCCATCCCTGCAGGCATTCAAGGCCAGGCTGGATGTGGCTCTGGGCAGCCTGGTCTGCTGGTTGGTGACCCTGCACATAGCAGGGGTTGGAACTGGATGAGCATTGTGGTCCTTTGCAACCCAGGCCATTGTATGATTCTATGATTCTATGAAGTGCAGGCTGGCAAAGCATAGACATTTTGTGGAGGCTGGGCAAAAGAAACTCATAGGCAGCTGAGACATGCAGCGGGTTTACTGAAGCAACACATTCCTGAATCACAAAATCTGTGTTCCTTAGCATAGCCAGAATTATCTGGGAGACAGCAAACATATATTTTATATGCAAGCAAAAATGTTAGCTACAAAAGGTCTATTTATAATGTTGCTTACCTACAAAATATCCACGTAGGAGCTATCAATGGGAGAGTACTGACAACAAGCTAATGAGCGCCTGCTGCTCGATAAATGCCTTAGCTTTGCTTCAGCATTTCTTTGTGCAGTGAGAGACAGTGATCCCAGACAGTGTTACACTGCAATTATTTTAATCTGTATCTACCCATGATTTTAGCATAGCATACAAAAAAAAAAAAAAAAGAAGATATAGCAGCGTCTGTGATGATTGATACAGGAAACAATAGTTGCTCAATGTATAATTACTGAATTCTTTTTTTTAAAGGTAGGAATGAAAGCAATCAAAAACAAAACAAAACTGTGTTTCCAGGAAAGTAATCTAGTTTGAATTTGATTTTTTTTTTTTCTGTTTCTCAGGTTTACTTTTCTTTTGTTGTATCTGTCAATAAGGTATAGCAATTACAAGGGAAATCCTGCCAAATTCTTTCTGTATGGTTAGAAATAGGAAGAAGATTTCAAGCTGCATTTTATCTAGCTGTTGAAGCTGCCTCTTTGAGAAATGCTGGAAGCTATACATTTTTTTGCAGAACATATCCCTAAAATAAGGCAATGATATTAAAGTGATAAGGGTTTATGGCCCGATAGGCCTGAATTAAAATTAGAAACCTATTCTCTTTTAAAATTCAGGACTATCCAGAAAACCATCTTCTGTATTTAATTCCAGGCTTGTGTATTCCTTTTCTTCACCATTTATCACCCTCACAGTCCTCCACTAATAGCATCAAGCCATCTCTGGAGTTACAGACACTCCTTCACATCTTGCTAACCCTCAGTGTGACAGCCAGCACCAACCCACTGCTCTGCTAGGTGCCTCCCTCTCAGTCTCACTGCTACCTGTACTGTGTTCTGTTTGTTCGTTCTTTGGTTTTGAGCAGCACGTGTTTCGTCTTAGATTTGCTAATAAAAAACCAAAAAGCTTCAAGGAGAAGTTTAGGGAATGGCTTCTGAAACGTATTCAGAATCCTTCAGAAGTCTATCAGCGGATTACGTCAACTGGAAGATGGATTTTGCTCCCTCTGTCTCATCAAATAATCTGATTAGCTGGCAGTGATTATGCCTGGCATGACATGCTGCATTCTGCGAACTGCGTCTGTTCTCTGTTGCCTTTTACATTCCTGGGTAGCCTTCTTTCACAATAAAACCCCCTCTTGCTTTCACCAAATGTTAAGTGCTGCTGACATTGTCTCTGACTGGAGGAGAGTTACTGCCACCTGATAACACTGAGTTGCTATGTAGGAAAAGTGGTATGCTCACTTAAAAAGGAGAAAAATGCGTGAGTCTGAACTCCCCAGCCAAGCTTCTGGCCATGGAGTTTAACCTCTATGATTTATAGGCAACGTTCAGGGAAAGGTGCTGCCTGTCTGTGGGGCTCACAAAAGATAACGCTCAGATTGGGGAGCTACCTAAACCTGGCATCTAAGCCAGAGCTTGTATTCATGCAGTATTTTTACCCACACTCAGCAGTGTTGGAGGAGCTAGTGTTACACTTGCCCCCCATTTCTGTCAATGCTTCTTTTGAGTTCCAGGTGTTTGGTAGTGGTTAAATGTGTTATTGTAGGGGATAAGTGACATGTTGGCCATTGCACAAAGGAATCCAGCCCCTTTCAGACTGACATTCCTCGGCAGCAATTAGCTTATGGATTTTAATCCATTTTTTCTCATGGATTTTTATCTGAAGTCCTTACAAATGTCTTGCATTCCCCTAGAGGGACTCAGGCTGCTGCTTCCTTTTATAGTTGCATTGTTTCTTGTCATTGTCTTCCCTGATGACTTTCTTTAAGAGCAGATTCAAAGAGCTCGCTTTGCATTTCCATCTTTTACTTTTCTTTCCCCTTTGTTTTTAACATGCAGCACTGCATCTTGCCTTTTTCTCCTCTTTTCTTTGTCCCCCCCCCCCTCGCTGCTTTCTTGCGCTCTGACAGACCTGCTGATGCATGCTCAGAGCCACTGCAGCAGCCATGCTGTGCCTGCCATCTGGGACGGGCAGATCCTGCATCCTCCCAGAGCCTGGATTTGCACACTGGATTATCGCCATTGCCATCACCTCCCACTTTTCCATTTTCCTTTGTGTGCCTTGTTCTTCTGTTGGCTGTGCTGCACAGACTCCTTTACCTACTGAATGTCTGCCCAACCAAGGAAAGTTTCTAAGATTCCCTGATAAGGTGGCTCAAACTCTTCAGCTGGAAAGCCCTAGCACGATGAATTTACTCCATCACCCCCTTCCTCTACTAGGGGAAGTGAAACTAGGGAAATGAAGAAAAATATAGTACATGCTAGAGCTTTCAAGTGCTCTCAACTTTTAACCTCTTTTCTTGCTGCTAGTGAAACACATTTCAGAGTGACTGAAGAGCTAACAACTCAGCACTCGCTTCTGTTCTATTTTTGCACAGTTGCTCCTAACTGTACAATAGGTATTGCTGCATTTGTTTATTTTCTACCTTTCCAAGCTATTTTTTCCCCAAAACAAAAACTGCCTGTCTCCTACCATGTGGTACCAGAGAGATAAGACGTCCCTGTTGCTGGCCTTGTGGACACGTGTTCTGCTTTTGTAGCAGAGCAGTCACGGAGTTGAATAATGAGAGGAATGCTTGGGTCAGTGTGTGCTGTGTTATGCCCATCTCTGGGAGAAGGTGCCTCTGACAACATTTTCTGAAGGACATTTTTTGAGAAGTAGCTAAGAACTAGGCTGACAAAATGGGCAGAACTAGCCGTGGGTAGAAGAAAGGCAGCTCCTGGGTGACACAACACAGCACTAGTGTGAAGGTGATGACTTTCCCATCACAACTGGGAGTGTGTGGGAAACCCAGAGGAGGAACCTGCCTTCCTTCCTCAGGTCAGTTGCAAATAAATGGAACTTGTTTACAGGTCTGAGGATGGCAGCCTGTAACAGCACCCTACAGATGCAGCAAGGAAGAATGGGATGTCGGGACATCACGCCTTCTCTTACAGTGATCTAGCTGCAGTTGGATATTTTTATGTTCCACACTAAAATGGTAAAAAGAGACACAAGTATGTGATTACTGGGTGTGAGGGCTGGGGCTGACTCAGATAGGTGATGTAAAAATGGTAACAAATCAGTCAACCACTTAAAATATCCTGCTTTCAGTAGCTTCAAAACCTTTCTTTAGACTTTTGTGCATTTCTATTCCTTACCTTTTATCTAAGTGTTTCAGTTTCAGTCGCAAGCCTTTCTTGATCATAAAGAGCCAGGAAACACTGAATAAAGCAAAGGCAAGAGAAGCACTGGTGTGAGCAGAGAGTTCTGCGTATTCAAAGTTCAGCTAGTGAGAAAGAACCATCTGGTGAGCATGTACAGCCCTGCTCCTGGGTGAGCTGGGATGAATTGCCTTAATGGGAGCCAGCATTCTGCCTGAGAGCGAGTAGTTACCAGGGAAAAGAGAACTGCATAAGGGAGAGATTGTGCTTATACATCACTAACTAGATGTAATCTTTGTACTCAGACTGAGAAAATTGTGCTGCAATATGAGAAGAATCCACACCAGCAGAAAATAATCTGGTATGTGTCTTTTGGTTACCTGAAGTACAGTTTTGCTTAACTGAATCCCATGATGCAACATCTAGAAATACGCTACTGTGAATGGTTTCAGAGCTTAGTTTCCAATTATAGCATTCTGTATCATTTGCTCGGTTATGAGCAGGGTGCATCAGAACAGTAACGTCAGGGAGGGCTGAGGGAAGGAACTTTGCTAACAATGTGAATATATATATATATATATATATTTATTCTGACTTACTGAAAGCAGCTCTGTTTCTTATGCAGCCAATCTGTGAAGGCACACACTCCAAGACATGAGCAGATTCAACTCTGCAAAGCAAAGTCCCCCAAATAACACAATAAGCTGTCAAGCAGGTATGAACATTCCTAATGCATCACAAGGGAGTTAAAATTTATCCTTTATCTGGTGGAATAAAGTTAAAATTTAGAGTGGAATTAGTACTTACCTACAATTTCTGCTACCTCTAAAATAAAGAGAATTGTCTTTCTGACATTTAGCAAAGAATAAGGTAGTCAAATACCAAATCTATCAAGAACTGAGTTGTTAAGTCAGCTAGAACCTGATTTTTTTTTCTCCATATCAAAAGTCTGAAGGCTTTAATCAGATAAAATATGCATGTAAGTAGCAATGTTCTGAATTGTTGAAAGGTCATTCCTATTGTGCTCTATTGTTTAAGTCTAGAACAAATGGTAAATTCCTTCAAAGTAAACCTTGCAGAAGATGCCAGCAGCTTTTGAGATCCAGCCAGTGACCTGATCTTACATATACTTAAATAATACCGCCAACATGCTGAGATTCCCTTTTGAAATAAACATCCCTGAGAACTATTTTCAAATTCAGTTTTGCATGTGTGTTTGCCTTCCTATACTATATTGTTACCTAGTTCATTACTTGGAGTGCCTGTTCTGCAGAATAACTATGCAGATAGGAAGCTCATTTCTCTCTAGAATTTTCAAACATCTTTTAGTTGATCATAATTTTTGCTTATCTATGCAACAAAAGGTTTTGAAGCGATATGAACCTACCTTCTTTAAAGGTCTTTTTCTGCATTGTAAAATACATTGCATTCTGCTCACGTGCTGCAGGGGCACTGTGTTTTGTTAAAAATATGTTTTTATAATATGACCATCAAATGGTTTCCTGACAGGGTTAGGAAAAATTCTGTAAGGATTTGAATTGCTACATTCTACTAAATTATGTATTATTTTTATTTTCATATCTCTTCAGACAGTCTAATCTATAACATTCCTTTGGGGGAAATTTCCCATTGCTGCACTGTTGTAGCAACATTTATGATTGATCTCATCACTCATTGGTTTAGATGACTGCTTTTCCATCAAGAGAAAGGGATACGTTTTCTGCATTATTTCTAAGCAGGAAGATGGCATGATTTCTTAAGAAGAATTTATTTCACAGGATTTATCCAACCTTATCTGGATTTTCCGTGTGAGTGTGTGAAAGAAAATACTGTTGTCCCAATCCTTTCTATAGCTAAATACATTTAATTGTTAGTATTTTTCCCAAAGATTCAGATGAGAGCACAATTTGTTCAGCAAAGATAGAAAGAGATTTCAGTAAATCACTGTTTTCAGAAAGATGAATCACATTATCCCCACTTTACACTCCTCCATAGTTTTCTGTGCATGTATGGGACTCGTTTAATTGCAAATTGAGACGTATTTCTGTTTTGGTCTCCTGAAACAATTTGATTTTACTCATCCTGACTCCAGTTTAGATGCTTGTCTGCTGGACAAAAGGCATTTTTTCCAGCGCAAGGCATTGCTGCTCTGCTTGAGCACACTGGGTGCTTTTCCTTCATGGCAAAGCTTTGGGTGTCAGCCTCTTCTCCCAGGTAACAGAGACGGGATGAGAGGTAATGGCTGTAGGGTGTGCCAGGGGAGGTTCAGGTTGGCTATTAGGAATAATTTCTTCAGAAGAGCAGTGAGGCACTGGCACAGCTGCCCAGAGAGTGATGGGCTCACCATCGCTGCAGGTGTTTCTGACCCACAGAGATGGCACTGAGGGACGTGGGCACGGTGGGGTGGACTGGGTTGGACTTAGTGATCTTAGTGTGTTTTTTCAGCCTCAATGACTCTGTGATTCTATGAAAAGGAATGGATTCAGTTCGTCAGCAGGGACGAGTTTCCCAGTGCAACCCTGAGGGATCAGCAGTTAGCTAGTTAATGGAGGCCCCTCCATTGCCTTGGCTGGGAATAGTGCACGAAACCACAGAGATAAAAGTGCTAGAACATCAGCAGAAGCCTGAAACAAAACGTAGGAACTGCGGTGGAAAAGCAGACAGGTATCAAATGATGCAAGACCCAGGAGGGGAGAGCTGAGATGTGGGCAAAGAAGGGTTTTTCGATCCGAGAACTTAAAGAGGGGTCTGGCTGAGCAGTGCTCAATCCCACACCTGCTGTGCTGGAACTGAGATGCTGAGGGGATCACGGCAGTTCATTTCTGTGCAGAAATACACTGCAGTGTGAGAATGGAAGCAACTCATGGGCAGCTGTGGTGGGTGGGTGCTGCCTGGGCACCGGACATTCACTGGGGTCTCATCTTGCATAGGATGCTCCTTTCCTGTGAGAAAACTGGAAAGACAGCTGTTAAGGAAGTTGGTATTTTAAGAGGCATTTTTTCAGAGCCCGCTGCCACGAGAGCCGTTTATGAGGGCCATGTGATGCTTAAGGCGGATTACCTCCAGAGGAAACTCTGTATCGGTGATCTTAGATTTCAACTTATGTGGATGCTCGGTGGAAAGTCTCACTACCATGCTTAACCTGCGCACGGCTGCCCGGACCGCTGAGCCCCGCGGAAGGGTTTCCCTCAGAGCACCACGAGCCGTTGAAAGCGCGGGCGCCGTGAGGGGAGAAGAGGAGCCGCGCGAGGGGCGGGGCCAACGAGTGCCCCGGCCAACGAGCGCCCCGCCCCCTCCCCCTCCGCCCCGCCCCCACGGGTAGGGATGACGTCACCCGTTCTCTCCAAAGAGGCGCGCGCCGATTGGCGGAACGGGAGGCGCACGTTAGGCCAATGGGCGCGGGGCAGGCCGGCAGGCCGAGCTGACGTGCGGGCTGCTGGCCGTATGGGGGTTTATTTTGCTTTGGGCCACTCCAGCCGCCGCCATTAGAGGAGGCCGGGAGCGGGGCGAAGGGCTTTCCCCCTTCCCGCCCCCTCCCCCCCCCCGCGGCCGTGCCGAGTGGGAGCGCCCGCGGCCGCGGCAGCTCGCCGCGCTGGGAGAAACCATGTCGTGAGCGGGGAGAGCGCGCCTCAGCCAGCGGGCCGGGGGGCGGCGCGGGGCGCAGCGCCGAGCGTGTGCCCGACGGACGGCTGCTGGCGGGGCGGACAGGTAAACCCAGCTCCGCTGGCGGGCTGCGGGAGGGGCGGCCGTTCCTGAGGAGAGCCGCTAAGGGTGCGGGTCGCCCGCGGGCTGTGCTGCCCGGCCGGGGCTCGGCTCCTCCTGAGGGACGGGGAAGGAGCGGCCCCGGGGTGCCGCATCGCTCGCTGTCTCCATCGCGGGGCCGGCGTACAAAGGCAGGACGGCCGGCGTTCTCCGCTGAGCGCTTCTGTGATGTTGTGCTGCGGTACCGGGGGCTGCTGGAGTGAGGTCATTGTTGTCTCGTAGTTGTTTTTTTATTTGGGGGTGGGGAGAGGGGGAAGGGGTGTCTGCCTGGCTCCGTGCGCTGTGATGGAATAAGGGGTGCGATCTCCTCCGTGTGTCTGCGCTACAGCACTGCTCTCCGTCACACTGCTGGCAATGGGCAGCAGCACGGGCTGGGCGTACTTCAAAACAGAGCTGCTTCTTGTGAGCTGAGGTTTCTTATCTAGATTAAAGTTCAGTCGGTAGCTCTAAACCTCGACCGTCGGTGCTTTCAGGGCTGTGCCTTCGCTCTCCTACCCTCCAGCAGCTCCCACCAGACTCAGGTACGCTCCCAGGAGGTTCCCGGTGTGCCTGCTGTCTGTGTGCAGTCACACGAAGCCTCCCGGGCTGCCCTGCGGTGGGTGGGAGAAGCCTGGGCTCCTCCATGGCGGGCGCTGAGAACTTTCTGTCACAGTGCTGCCAGTCAGGGGTAACAATGCAGGAAAGTTTGTTTGGAATTCTTGGGGATTCCTGTTGTATCCCATTGGGTTCATGCGTTTTGTTTTTTTTTTTTTTTTTCCTCTGCTCACCTGATAACTGTGTGTTTGCTGGCTGCGGGAGAGGTTTGTGAAGGCAGAATCACAGAATGGCCAGGGTTGGAAGGGACCTCAAGGATCATGAATCTCCAACCCTTTGCCACACGCAGGGCCACCAACCTCCACATTTAACACCAGCCCAGGCTGCCCAGGGCCCCATCCAGCCTGGCTTTGAACACCTCCAGGGATGGATGGGGCATCCACAGCCTCTCTGGGCAGCTGTTCCAGCACCTCACCAGTCCCATAGCAAAGAACTTCCCCCTGACATCCGACCTCAATCTGCCCTCCGTGGCTGGTTGTATTTTAAGTGGTTGCCCAGAGAGGTGATGGAAGTGTTCTCACAGACTCTTATTTGCCTCTGTCCCTAGGCCAGCTGGATGTGGTGTCTCACTGTGCATTCATATGTGAACATCAGTTCTGATTTATGTCTGTCACAGCATTAAAAGGAAACGATTTTTTGATGCATTGCCTTGTGTAGGATGGGGGAAACTCTAATTATATGGTCTAACTTTCTTAGGGGGAGAAAAAAAGAGTTGTTACCTTTATTTTTCTTGGGCTACTTAGTATGCTGGGAGTTGGACTTGTTCTGCATGGGTTGCTTCCAACTCGGGATATTCTGTGATTTTATATAGATGGGCAGATGGTGATGACCTGTGAGGCCGTAATCTGTCATTGTAGAGTTGTACCATTAGCATTTTCTCAGAAGCATAATTAAAAATATTAATTTAATTGCAGTACTTGGTAGCATAAAAGCATCAATGGGATTCATCGTGGAAGCATGAATTAAATTGGAGACCAGTTAAACTTGGTCAAGGCAGCATTTTAAGTCTTATTTCGATGTGCGTGGCCATTTTAATTACATGTCAGTCAGCGTGTAGATTGCTTTGTAGTAGGAAACCCCATCTGTGTTTCCACTTATCTTTGCAAGGTAGGTCCATAAATAAGTCAGTAATGTAAGCAGAAAATACTTATTGTATAGGAAGCCTTTTTTTTTGATCAATGTATGTTCAGAAACATCAGTGTAATGACTCGTTCATGTGGCATTAACCTAGGCATTAAGCTTTCTCTTTGCAGCCTCTCTGCTCTATCAGGCTTGCACAGAGTTGAGATTATGTAGAATTTCAGATTAATGCAGCCTTCAGCGTGACATACAGCTACAAATGACAGCAAAACAGTTAAACTGCTGCTGGCAGTTCTGTTAGCAGTCTCGTGCCCCTTCGTCCCGACTGCCCAAACTTAAAGACTGGGTTATTTTGAGCCGTTCAAAATTGATGTCAACCAAGTAATCCTCATTTTGACTGCATAAATTAGAATCCAAGTCTCCTGGTACTAAAATGGA
Source organism: Phasianus colchicus (assembly GCF_987193195.1). Taxonomy (NCBI): domain Eukaryota; kingdom Metazoa; phylum Chordata; class Aves; order Galliformes; family Phasianidae; genus Phasianus; species Phasianus colchicus. The sequence continues at coordinate 32,734,428 of NC_143443.1, forward strand.
ACTAAACTTTAGTTTGGCAGCTGGAAATGGCTGGCTTAGCTGTAACAGATTTCTTCATTTAAATATTTTTGTTAAGTAGTACTACAGATAAAGAAGGGAATGAGAAAAAGTTGAGGATGTTCTTTTTTTTCATAACGCAGCTCATGAAGGGCTTTTTACTTCACTTGTCAAATGGTATAGTTTGGAAAAATCAATTAAAGAATGCATAATTTTAGTTCTGAAATGTCAGTTGAATGGAATTTGTTACACCTTAAAAAGAACTTTCATCTTCTAATTAAGATCTCAAACATTTGTAATTCAGGCACTTTGCTTTTTTGTAGCACTTCTTGCAGAGCTGACAGTGCTGTAAACTGCAGAGGGTTTGATTGATTTTGTGACTGTAACACTTGTCAACTTCGGGAGGTTCTTATTCATTTGCATCAGTTGCTCTCTCATGGATGTATTTGATTCTCTTGGAACTTCTTTGAAATAGAAGGTTAATAACAGGACTTATCCCTTTGGTGTCTAACAGCTAAATACTTCAGAAGAAAAACTGCATTACTGCTATTCTGAAAACTTATTAGTTTATGAATGTTTTCCTTTTGTGGTGCAGGTAGGAGCTCTGTATTCAAACTGGCGTTTTCAAACCTGGTGTTTTTCAAGAGAAGGTTTTCTATTTTCCCCTCTTCCTGTGCTTGTGTCCCATTGATGCAAAAACTTGTTCAGGTGACAGAGAAGTAACGGTTTGGAGTGAGTGCAGTAGGGAATGAATGCAGTGAGGTCTGGAGCAGGAACCGTCTTTAGGAGGGGTTGACCTTGGCTCAAGAATGCAGAAACAATTGTAGATTTCTTTTCTTTTTTTTTTTTTTAATGAAGAAATGTGGGATGTTAATATAGTGGGGAAGAGTGGAGGAGTTCCTGGTATGTGTGGGGCATCTTCTCTGCAAACCAGACAAGATTGCAGCTCTTTGCATCTCCTGCTATGTGGCAGGTATAATTAAGTTGGCATTTTTCATTTTTCCCTTCGGGTATTTGAATTTTTCTTGGTGTAATCAATCTATCCTGCTTGTTCTTAAAACAAGGATACGTTAAGGCTGAGTTGCAGACACTGGAAGTAATGAGAGCTAGGGACAGAACAAATGGCAGGTGTGAAGCCTGCTGTCCGGGGGTGGGGGGGCTGCAAGGATGAACTTGTGTCTATTTTTGAAGTGTAAATAGGACTTCTTTCTGAAGCTGTCACTTGTGAGCAAAGAGTCTGCAGTTCCCCATCAGCATAGAAGCCAGTGTGCAGTGACATTTGGGTCGTGCTTGCCATTGCTTTGTTACCAAATACTAAAATATCAAGTTCTGATGCTTTGGTTTGGCTTAATGTCCTTTTTTGAGTATCTGCCTTTATTGGAACAGTAAAATTTGCCCAAGGAGGATGTGGATGCCCCATCTCTGCAGGCATTCAAGGCCAGGCTGGATGTGGCTCTGGGCAGCCTGGGCTGCTGGTTGGTGACCCTGCACATAGCAAAGGGTTGGAACCGGATGAGCATTGTGGTCCTTTTCAACCCAGGCCATTCTATGATTGTGGTTAGCTTGAGTTGCTGGTAACCTGTTGTGAGCAGAGCAGGGTTTATTACTGATACAGTTTTAATTTATATATATTTATATTTAAATGAATAGCCAACTTCGATAGAAAGTAAAATGTTCTGAAAATGTTTTAAAATCTTTATTACTTTGTGTTTTTGTTTTCCATGATAGTTGATACGACTCCTTTGCACTGTGCTGAGCAGTGCTGTGTGTGCTATCAGTTTGTCTTTTTTTCCCCGTGCCACTTTGCTGTCTAGCCAGTATCTCAGGAAGAGCTGGATGAAGCCATGAGCACAGCCTGTACAGCTTCTTTGTGCTGAACGTTGAACCTAGTTACAAGAACATCTACCAAAGGCAGCCCTTAACTCTATCCCAAAGTGGCTCCCCATTAATGAGGGGGAAGCTACACACTAGCTGATGTGGAGAGTGCTTTTCCTTGTTTCATTCGCAGGCAGATGGCTTTTCTCCACCAAACGGTGGATGTCTGCATCTAGCCATGATCTAATTTATGGTCAACCACTATTAGGGAGGTCCAGCAGATAATTATTTGAACTGAATGTCAAACGTACAAATTTTAATGTAATATTCCTTGGTTGCTGGACAGGTTTAAGTGTTTTTAAGTTTTGATGTCTGACTCAGCGGTGTGTTTTTATTCAGAGCATGACATCTGGTTTTCTTCATCTTCTGCAAGGGTGGTTGAGATCTAAACAGAAACAAGTCTCATGTTTTAGGCATAGAGTCCAAATACAGATAAACTGTGCTTTTGTATTTGGCCTTTTTAGAAAGAAACTTCTCCTTCAACTTTGATTATCGAGAAATGTAATGAACATTTTTCTATGTTTGTTACTGTGTTTATCTGTAGTTGGTATTTGTCTTTGACTGATGATCAGTGTTCAGATCAATTAAATTTGCCTGTGTTCATGCGAGTTTTCTTTCGGAGCTCATTATTTTGGGTCTGTTTGCTTGGTTTTGATTAATGTTGTGTAGGAGATGCCATCTATTATGTAACTGTTGATCTGCTTTAAAACTCTTGTTCTACCAAATGGTATTGGTTTCTAAGTAAGTGGTTGTATTTAGTCCCTCCTAATGTGTTGTAACATCTCATTTCAACAGTTGTTAACTTTAATAGAGATGAAAAAGAGAAAAACAAACCCACAAAAAAAAAAAAGACTATCAACAAAATGAAAGTGTAACTCTCCTGAAATAAGAAAACACTGAATTGTGACCCACTGCTATTGTCCCTTATGGCTTTGTTTTCAGCAGTTAATGCTGCTTTTAGTATTTAGTCAGAGATTTAATAAGGGGAGACATACTTTGGTTTGAGATCAGTACAAATCAGATGGAAGCTTTGCACTGTCTACAGCAGGATTAACTGCAGTGGTCGAGGACACAGGGCTGCGTTAGGGGATAAACATTAAAATCAAAGTTCAGGAAGAGGGAATGTTGAGTGTTGGCATCCATCTGTTCTGGATGGAGGCTTCTGTCTCAGTCTGTGTATAGGTAGATCTGTGTCCTAACAAAGTCCGCTTTCCATTCTTGTATTTCAGATGTCTCCTGAGATCTGTCATCTCCTGAATGTTTGACTTCACACCACACAGAGCATTTGCAGAGTTAGGTGTTGTGTAACAGGGAATTATTTTGCTGACGTGAAGCCAGGCTTTAAGGTGTGTTTGAGATGGTCACACTTGTATTGGACATGTGAATGGCATATTGAGAGCTGACATAAAATACCGTGATTTTTTTTTTTCTGAACACAGTGAATATCTAACCAATTAGTCTTAAAGATGTTTTGAAACAAGCTGTGAATCCATCCATCCACGTGGAAGCAGCTTTTGATAGACTGCAAGTGAAGCTTCTTGTCAGAACAGACTTTGTGTTTTCAAAATGTACTACTTAATCAGAATTCTTAATTGGTTTAGAGATCTGCCTTTCTTGTGACGTATTTCCTTGTGTAAGATCAGGGCTTTCTGGATTTTAATGCGTGCTCTATAGGAGTAGATGAGAAGTGGTCTGCGGGTCACACTGAAAGCTTGCAGTCTAGGATATTAGCTGCCAGCCTCAACTGCCAGAACAGAAGCAAAATTTTAACGTACTAGATTGCAAGCAGTCCTTCAGTTCTAAGTGGAACACTTCCAGTTTTTCATGTCTTTCGCACTGCTGATGATGTACTTTATTGATGGTGTTGGCATTTGTGTAGTGGTGATTTGGGTGAGGATGGAAGGGATAATGCCAAAAAGCCAAAGGCTCATCGAAGACCATTGTGTCCCAACATTTCTTGCTGGTATCCATTTATATCAGAAGGGGCTTTCTGCTGTGGTAGCCCGAGACCTGTTCTGACTGCCTGTGCTGCCAATAGCCTGCTTGTGTTCTGTGCAGAAAAACAGATGTTGTAAGCTAAAGCAGCCCTGGAGCAGGCAGCAGAAAAGCATTGTGCTGCTCTTTTCCTAAGATGGTGCAAGGTTTTGCTTCTTGCTGATCTGAGACAACGTCTTCATTTTTAAAGAATCATGCTAACAACCAAAAGAAACTATGCTTGCTTGCTGCAGTACTTGTGTTAGTGTATTCAGGCTAATAGAGAGAGTGCTTCTGAAATTATGACTTTGCAGTAATCCTTTTGTTCTTTATTATAATATGTAGGCATTGCCTTCAGTGCTAAGCGTCTGTATTCAATGCTGACCTGATATGGTTATCCCATTGTCAAGGTCAGTGTGGTGGTTCTGTTTTGTCTTTCCTTTTTTATAAACTAATTTGCAGAGACTACAATAGAACCCACTGTTCATTCCCTTCAAGCCAGAGAAGCTTTGGTTTTGGGGTAGTTGTGGTACACTCATTTGTTGAGCCTCATTGTGAACATGTGGGAAAACTGGTGCAGGAATAGCAGATAGCTGAAGGTGGAGTGCTGGGGAAAAAAGAATGTAACAGTAAGTGATAAAGTAAGAGTGGAAACTGACAGTAAAAATTCCACCTTAAAAAGTCAACCAAAGGCAAATTTCATGTGAAAAATGATTCTTGATACTTAGCAATCCATTTCAGAATGTATTTTCTCTAAGTGTACAGACAGTGTAAATTTTGTTTTTTTCCACAAGGATTCTTGGACCCAAGTAACAAAAGTAAATTTGTAACGTAGAAAGTGACGTGCAAAGTGTCTGATATAGGAGATAGTTGAGGAGACCTTCAGTAAATTTACAAATTTGAGAAAGAGACAAACTGGCCTGGATGGAAGCTTGGGGACCTTCTCAATGGCTGCACTTTGTATTTTGTTTTTTAAATGGACAGATTTTTGTTTGAAGAGTCCCTTGGTACAGGCTAAGGTGTACTTAAAGAGATAACCCTGTTGGAGTGAGCAACAAAGTGACAGCATTCATAAGTGTTGGTGCCTTTGTTGGTAAAGGGTGAGATCAGAGCCATTGGATTGCTTCCCCTTGGGAGTTGTCGACCACAGTTCTTCGTGTGTGCTTCTTTTGTGTGTGTTCTGCAGCTTTACACAACAAAAACAGGTACAGTTATCTGAATTCAGACTAATATGTATTTAATCGTAACAGCTTTTTGTGATAATTCAGATACGTGGCAGCTTTAGTTGGAAATCTTACCTGTGTATGAATGAACGTCAGCTTTCTAGGAAGTGTAGCCGTTGTTTTATTGGTAACCAAGGAAGAAATCGAGGCAGCGATGTAAAAAGGAGAATATTTCTGTGTGTCAAACTATGCAGAGTTAATCTTTGGCAGTTATTCTTTAAAAGCTGTTTTTTCCTTCAGATGTTAGCACGTGTTTATATATAAACTTCACAGCAATGTTTTCCAGCTGTTAGTTAATTACAGCTGTCAGATTGAGGCTTTCTTAGCAGACATGCATTTAAATGCCACATTTCACAATACAGAAAGGGTACAGGCAGGGAAAGTGCAGTTTGATCTCTTGCTTTGACTCACAGCCCCGTTTCTCCTCGCTCCTCTCTGTGGTTGGATGTGTGTAAGGTGTAACAGCCACGCTCAGAGGCTGTCAGAAGTTGCTTTTTGGTGTTCTGAAATACAACTGAATAAAGCAACCTGACCTCGGGGCACAGAGGCAGCCCCCTGGTTGTGGTGGCTTTCCACTCCTGGAGCCATACTGAAGGTGTAGCTTTGAGCCTTGCTTTGTGCTGTAAATACAGGGCAAGCTGAGCTCTGTCTGAACGTCATTACTCGTGAGCAACAAGTTAAGGTGGGAGCATTGATCAGTCTGGTCTGTAAGGCTTGTGCCAGCACAGATGTGCTTCTGGCAAATCCCAGCGAGAGATCAGCAGTGTGGGCTGAAGCAGCAGCTGGCCTCTTGCTTGGGAATGGCTTGGCCATCAAATAGCATGGAGCTCTGCCTTCTGCCTAGCTTGAACTGAAGGAAAACTAACCTCTGGGTGCTGTAAATAACTGACTTGTATTGAGGGGAAGGTAGTTCCATCCTGTCATAAAAAAAATATATATTTTAAGACTTCAGAACTTTTTTTTCCCCAGTCCCCTGTGTCATTTTGTACTTTGCTAAGCACCTAAGCAAGGAGCATTCTTGAAAGTTGAAACAAAGCAAAAATAACATACAAAAAACAAAACAAACAACAACAAAAAAAAACCAACCAAAAAAAAACCAATCCAGCTTTCTGATTATTTGTTATAAATGACTGACTTTACCAGAATAACTTTTTATAAAATTGAATTTTTTAGAATCTGATTTATAATAAATTAATATTGTTCTCCCTAATATACTAAATTACTGTACTAGTCTGTCCCAAATGCATTTAGCCTCCTGCTCTTACTGATCGATTGGAGCTTGTTGGGAATTGTGTAGCTTTTAATTCCTTGCCTGCTCGTGCTTTCTGGACATGAAAGCATGCACTTGGGCCTCATAGTCACCGCTGTGCTATTCCTCTGTGAGGAGGTGCTGTGTGATTCAGCTTCTCCTCTGGGAAGAATCTGAAATAACAAGCTCACTTGAAGGCAGGGTGGTAAAGAAGTAACTGTAAAAATGTAGTAGTGCTCAGCCTGCTCGATGACTGGCTGCTATTCCAGTATTCCCAGCAAAGCAGATGGCTCTGGTATTGGCATGGAGGTGCAGCTGGAGGTCATACCAAGATGTACAAGTAAGAGCCAACCTGTGGATGTGCTCATTTTCTCTTATGTCTGTGCTGTAGGGGTTGGTATCAAAAGCTTTTTGAAGCTGCAGCCACTCAGCCTTCTTAAGAGCTGTGTATGAAAACGTGGAGCTATCTGTATTGGTATTAATAGATAATACTCCTTAACATAGCATCCATCCCCATCTTCCAGCTATGTGAAAATCTTCAAAGAAAAGCTGACATCAGGTTTTCAGCTATAATTATTCTCTAATCTCATGGTACTTATAAATGCTTTTCTGTAACACGGTGTGTACTGTGCTGTTTGGTATCATAAAATAATATATCCTAGATCACTTTTGTGGCCAGTGCCTTTCACCTGGAGCAGCAGTCTCTTTTTCCCCTGCTTCGCTGCCAGCACGAGGTGGTTTGTTCTCTGTTGGGATTTGTTTGCAGTGGGAAGTGTGGGGTTAAGGCTTTAAATCCAGGCTAGATGAGGGGCTGCTGGCATCTGCAGATCTCTCTCAGGCTTCGTTTCATGCAGTGCACCAATCTGACTTGGGAGATGGGGGATTCTTAAAACCATGTTCAGTTCTCTCAAGTTCATAACAAGGAAACATTACATTTGTTGTTTGTACGGAGAATAAGCTTAAAGAAATGTTAGTCCTTTAAAAAAAAAAAACAAAAAAAAACCAATTTGGTGAATGGACAGGAAAGCTATTGACCAAATGGAATTAATCTATTCTATTATGTTTTGAAATTATTTTGGCAAGACTTTAGTTTGCCTTTGGAGTAGAGAAACAGGTTGTGGTTTTCTTCCTCTCCAAGCTTCTGAAAAGTTGTCTTTAAGTTGCCTTCAGTAGCATTGACTTCATATTGTTATGATAACACCCTCCTCTTCCCACCTTATTTTATTACAGATATTGGGACTGTAGTATGATCTGACTGCTCCTGTTAATTTTCTGGTCTCATACATGAACTTTGAGATCTTGGAGGAGAAATAGCAGGAAACTTAGTTGCCTTCTCAGCACATTCCTGCTCTGACAGTTTTACAGCATATAGGTGGAACTCAGGTGTTCTGCAGGCTGCTCAGATGGGTTAGAGCCAGAGCTTTCTGAAAAAGCTTGGTGGTTCATTAGTGCTGTTCTCTCTTCTGTCCCAGCTGTGTGACAGATGCTTATTGGCACAGCTGCCTGAGCTGCTGAATAGATGAGGCTTGAGTTGTTGGGGCAAAGTTTTGCTGTGTGCTGGAATCCACAGAAGGGCACAGTGATGGTATGGCTTTGGGGAAAAGAGTGCTGATGTGCCTCTCCCAGCAGCATGGGGCTTGTCCAGTGGCTGTGGACGTGTAACTGTGCCTTGATAGATGATGGTGCTTGTGAAGGTATTTGAGTGAAGAATGTACTAACTGATAAAGCATTTCCTGACAGGAGAAAAAGTATAAAGTACTTAGTTTTTCTAGATTACAATTTGATCCTGTTGTGCAACTTCGAGCTTTTGTGTTACCATACTCACAGTGTTTTCACTAACCAGGAGGGTTTTAATATGGTGAACGTGAGAATTATTGGTCAAGTGATACAACAGATTCCTGTTTCAGACAGTTTTGCGTGCTTCAGAATAGTATATAACTGAGTTGTTCATGTTGCATAGCGATGCTGTAGTAAGAGAGGAAATAGGCTGTATGCATTTCTGTTTATCCTCTGTCTACCTGCCATATAACCTTTATCCCGTTTGCCCTCTATGCTGCCTGGAGAGGATTGAGATTTCTTCCTCTCCATCCTAAGTTTCACATTCCACTGAGAATGTTTACAGACATCTTGATGTGAATTTGATGTTGCTTGGATCTAGTTCTTTAGGAGATTAACTGATCAATTTCCTAGTGACTGGTTCTTTCCAAATATTGACTTATTTATGCTAGTCTGTAGTTTAGCCTTAGCAGGCCATGACTGAGTTCAAACATGCAAATTGGGATCAGAATAGGTGTGGCATTTAATTATTAACTTTATGGTTACTCAAGTCCGGTAGGAAACCTATAATGAGTCTGTTTTCATTTTGTTTACAGGAATAGTTATCTGCTTAGTCTCATCCTTCATATTTGGCAATCTGAGGAAAAGGTCTGAGCCAGCATGAAGACAGGATCTCCTCTTCATTAGAGAAAAAGTGAGTTGGAATTGGATTGAAATCTGGGTTGTAAAATGAAAGTACTGGATTGGCTTATCACACGTAGCTTGTGCTTTGCTTTTGAGTGTGTCTTTAACCTCATAGCACTGCTGTTATGAGTGTGTCAAATCAAGCCCTAGTCTTGGTTAAGCACATGTGAAATTCTGAAGCATATGCCTTTTATGTAAGCTTATACCTTACTACTACTTGTTTGTATAACTGCCCATCTGATGTGCCTCTCCCTTCCAGGCTCTATCTTGGTACTCTCTGTGCTCAATGTCTATCTATTTTCAGAATTTCTTTTAGATACCACTGCTCAAATCTAAGAAATTCCTGAAATGCATGACTAAGGTTCTTTTTCTGCATTTAGGAAGTCTTCAATTATGCCTTTAAGTGGCTTGAGTATTAGTCATTTGACTCTCAAGTCTTACCCTTGTCATAGCTCCTCCCAGCACTTCCTGCCAGTGTCCTAGTAGTATGAAGGAAAAACAGATTGTCTCCTTGCCCAGTTTGACTTTCATACTTTTTGGTGCAATACACATCAGTTGAGTTACGTTTTGAGGATTTTTTGTTGCTTTTGTGTGGTTTTTATTCCTAAACAGGGTTTGTATGCAATTATTGTGTACTAATGATGTGTTGTGATTACTTAGCTTTCTGCCTGACGCAGTTCATTTCAAGGAGTGCACGATGACAGAGCGTGGAATTAAATGGGCTTGTGAGTATTGTACGTATGAAAACTGGCCATCTGCAATCAAATGTACCATGTGCCGTGCTCAGAGGCCTAGTGGAACAATTATCACAGAAGATCCATTTAAAAGTGGTTCAAGTGATATTGGTCGAGACTGGGATCCTACAAGTACTGAAGGAGGGAGTAGTCCTTTGATATGTCCGGATTCCAGTGCAAGACCAAGGGTTAAATCATCTTACAGTATGGAAAGTGCAAATAAATGGTCGTGCCACATGTGCACGTACTTGAACTGGCCAAGAGCGATAAGATGTACTCAGTGCTTGTCTCAGCGTAGGACCCGGAGTCCCACGGAGTCTCCTCAGTCTTCAGGGTCTGGTTCGAGACCAGTTCCTTTTTCTGTCGATCCGTGCGAGGAATATAATGACAGAAATAAACTGAACACAAGGGCTCAGCACTGGACTTGTTCTGTTTGTACATATGAAAACTGGGCAAAGGCCAGGAAATGCGTTGTGTGTGACCATCCCAGACCTAACAACATAGAAGCAATAGAACTGGCAGACACTGAAGAAGCTTCTTCAATCATAAATGAGCAAGACAGAGCTCGGTGGAGGGGAAGCAGTAGTAGTGGTAATAGCCAAAGAAGATCCCCGCCTACAACCAAACGTGAGTCGGATGTGAAAATGGACTTCCAAAGAATCGAGTTGGCTGGAGCTGTTGGCAGCAAGGAGGAACTTGAAGTTGACTTCAAAAAACTAAAGCAAATAAAAAATAGGATGAAAAAGACCGACTGGCTGTTTCTAAATGCTTGTGTTGGTAAGTTGTTCCTTACTACCTTACACAATTAGTGCCTGTGGTGTGGTGTTCTGGGAGAATGAAGTATTTAAGAACAAACGTGTCATTTGGTTTTGAAACAGCTTCTGTAGATCTTTGTGCTTTAATTTTAAAGAGTAAACCTGAAATAGCAGTTGCTGAGAGAGGGTATGGAATTCATGCATCAGCTGACCAGAGTTAGATGCGTTTTGTGGATCTTTGGGTGTTTTTGTCCTTCTGTAGGGATTGATATCATTGTAGTAGAATGCTGTTGTTCTGTGGAAAAACTACAAAACCAATGTACAGAACATTGTAATCTCTAATACTTTATTAAAAGGAACGAATTAAAAAAAAAAAAAAAAGCCTTTACTGGATATTTATAAGCACTCTCCTTTTTGCAATGGCAAGATATGCTAGTAGAAGCAGCAGCTGCAGCTTGGGAGTATTTGTAAACAGTGTAGAGCTCACAACAGTACAAGATGCTCTGTCAGATGTTAAAAATAACACTAAAATATGTAGCTCCAAGTAACTGCATGTGTAATACTGACCTTGAAAGTAATAATGTTGCATACTGTTATAAATGTTTTTGTAGTCAACTGCTTAAAAAAAAAAAAAAGTCCAGATTGGTTTTGTATCTTATTGCTTTCCTGAAGTAATTCTGGGTAATTCTCCCAGTGATGTTAAAGATCAGAGACTTATGAGAGCAGGGTTTTCTCCAGTTATTGACCTTGTGAGTTACCTTTTGTGCTGTAACTTCCTGGAAGCAGATACCTTGTACCCTAGCATACGAGCAGATTCAAGACTTGAAATAGGCAACTATTTTTAGGGTAAAACACTCTGTTTGAAGCTGCTGTATTAATAGTATGTCTTATGCTGTTCCTCAGTGTTTCACAACATCACTTCATGTTGATGTAATTGAAAAACTGATATGTGGAGCTGTGTTATTTCATATATTTGGTCAGGTGTAAATGTTTTTGTAGCTATCATGGATATGGTTTTAGTGAGCTAATAAATACTCCGCTTCTTTGTCACGTAAATAGCTTGGATGTGTTTCATTTTGCTAGTAGCTAGATGCCTCTGTTACCTGGTGTGTTAAGCTTCTGATGTGCTAGCAGACATGGAGAGCCTTTTTTTTCCTGAAATGAAGCAACTGAAATGCTGTATGACATTTTGTAAATTATGGAATACCCCAAGTCAGTCCTTGGAGGTCATTCCTGGGGCTCGCCAGCACCTATCTTGTATTCTAATATTGATTGTATCAACTGTTATGACTTTTTTCCTCTGCTTTTTGGACAGACCTTTTTTTCTGGCTGTTTCAATGTTACTAAAAGAAGTATCTTGATTTTCAAACTTAGTCTGTGTGGAGATGATTGTAGCTTATATTTAAGTATGTACATTTATTTACATTTGTTTATATGCAGTGTTGCTTGTGATTGTAAGTTTGCATACGAAACTAAAAGCTATCTGTAGGGCAGTAATGATTTAGTTCTTCTATAATGAAGACAGTTTGAAAGTAGGTTGAAAGTATCCTGATACTTGATGAGAAAACCAGAATGCAAGTGGAGCTGTGAATTCTGCAACTGTTCTGCTGAAAGAATCCTTGGGTTCCTTCTATAACTTAAAAGCTTACGATACTTTTCCTTTTGAGCTAAGGAAAAAAAAAAACAACAAACAAAACAAGACACCTAAACAGCACCAAAAGCTATTAGTAATTAATCCTTGATTTGAGAAATGATTTTTTTCCTGTCACCAATGTAATGTTTTCCCAAGTGTTCTTGGCAATGGAAATAACCTTAAGCATGCTGTTAAAGCTTTGCAGCTTTTCTGCTGCAGTCTCTGGGTGTTTTGTAGAGCATATCTGTATGGGCAGCTCTGTCAGCTCACCTAGTAGTTTTAAATGCAGTAAGTCACATTTATAGTAGTTGTTTTGCTACCTTAGTGTGATGTGCTTAAAGCAACATCACTCTTGATGGAATAATTTTCCCTGAAGTGCCTGTTCTTGCCATTGGAATCAATGGAGTTACTGTGACTTTGGTGATTTATTGTTTGTTTGCTGGCTGGAGCTCTTGTGAATTTCTAGCTGTGCTGAACACTTGTTTTCATTTTGTAACTGCTTATCTAAAAATTGACAAGTCTGTATGAAATATCAAGTGGGTTGCTGAAAGCTGATAGAGGAAGAGTCAGGATGTTGACTTAGTATAGTCCAGCTGATGAGTAATGGCTTGGTAGGGCTTGGTAACTTCACACTGCACCCACAGTGGTGGGGGGTCCCGTCGCTGTAAGTGTGTGGGAGAGATGGATCACTTCAGCATCTTTGGATGTACAAGCTGTGGCTTCCCTGATGTCACAAATAAAAATTAGAGGAGCAAGAGTAGGAGGAATTCTTGGCAAACTGGTGGTTTTCTTTTCTCTTAGATGGCATCTTTTGAGTATACCGACGATACCGTGTGGTACTTTAGACCACTTGATTAATTAACTTCATCTTTTCAACTGTAGTATTAAATTCTTTTTAGTTTTTTTTTCCACATTTGTTCTTTTTGGGTGAAACTTGTGGATGTGTATCTTGTTTTGTGGATTTAGAAGAATATGTGCTGTCTTCAACTACTGTTGGAGACATCTGCTAATACTCTCCCTACCTCTCATTAAATATACCATCAAGGCTTCTATTTCTTGCAGACACAGGCTGTACAGAATGTTAGGAGTGCAACTCCTGTGTTTCAGCATGATGCAGGAACACAGGTGCTTTTTTGTATTGGCCTTAATGCAAGATCAGTGAAGGGAGAGGAGGGGAGAAGAAAAGCTAATGCATGCTTACTCGTGCTCCATTTCAGCATAGCAGTGCTGCTGTAGGGCTGGGTGGAACTGGGTTGAGTGCCTGGTTAAAGCTGCCTCTGGGTTTTAGCAGTACAAACAGAGGAAGACTGTCCCAGCTCCTAACACTCAGAGATGTCTGGGGCTTGTGCTCAGTACTTGCTGGAGACTCCCCTCCTGATGTTTTGAGGCTGGGCTGCACAGTGGAGTGTCGTCACTGCAGAGCACTGGTGGGGATTCCTGAGTTGCATGTTCCTGATTCTAAACTGTAGCTCACAGATCAGGGGTAAACTGTATTCTTTCTCCTCCAGTCCTGCTTGCTAACTGCTGCAGGAGAGCCTGCTTTCCAGGCTCAGGTTGGGAAGGTAGCTGCTGTCGTGGGCAGGCTTTGCTGCAGGAGGATGGCTCCAAAACTAACCAGGCTTGCGTTCTTCTGAGCTGCCTGAAGGAAAAAAACTGTGTGTGTTTCCTAAACAAATCCAAAAATACTTAGAGCAGTCTGTAATGAATCTTGTTTTGCAGTACATCCTTAAAAGGACTGCTAGCTTGTTCCTAATATTCCTTCATAGGTCTGCTTAGTTTTTTCTTTGTCAACTACTTTATCTCTCTTACAGGTTTGTTTTTTTGCCCTCTGTCATTCTCCTGTTCTCTGAAACGATGCCAGATGTGTTAGCCAGGCATCCCCAAGCCCTGTGGGAAAGGAGAGCAGCTCTGTTTGCATTCAGGTGGTGTTTACAGGGCTGTGCCAAGCTGCAGGACAGAGCTGCCTTCAGCCCAGCATCCTGCAGGGACCGGTTTCCTTGTCACATCACATGAGTGGCACAGCTAAACCTTGCTGTGTGGGGGTTGTCAGCCCTGTAACAAGGAAGTGGGAAGCATATGGGTGGAAACAGACTACTGGAGGTAGGGAGAGGTCATGCCTTGTGCTTTGCTTGTGTCAGCTTAGGCTCTCTTGAAGTGCTTGGGGGAAGTGTAGCATGAATTAGTGACTGACTAATTCAGGTGATTACCTGCTGTGCTGGCCTCTGCTAAATGTGGCAAGCAGTGCTGTGGAATGACTGAGGGGGAAGGCCCTGCTGTGAGCTGTACAGCCTGTCCTCCTTCCCCACTATGTGTACTGCTGTGCCAGGGTAGTGATGTAAACATGCCACTGTCACCTGGAAAGGAGCTCCCTGGTGTGATTTCCTCTGCATTGTGCATATATATATTCTAACTGGTTGTGTGTGTGCATACATATCTGTGCTGTTGTTGCAGATCTGTCCAATGAGTGTAAAACTCTTTGTTCCTTATTTCTTGCTAGTAAACCTCAGATCCTGAAGTACATCTGTTTCAGTCTCTTGACTCCCTTTAAACACTCTGTGGTGTTTTAAGCTAAAAGTATTTGAATAAGTAATCAAGTTAAAAATACTTATTTAAACTTGCCTTGGAAACACAAGTTGTTAACTTTAAAATCATGCATGCTTCTCTGTTTTTAGGGCACAAGTGTGCAAGTGAGGGATCGGCCATCAGGGCGGTGTGGGGTTGGGTACAGCTGGCAGGTAGGAGAGGGGATGGCAGGGATCTCTTCCAACAGCTCCCACCTGTGTGTGTGCTGCTCTGCCTTGTAGCAAGGGGTTGGAAGCACAGCGTGTGGCCTGCTTGGAGGTGGGAGAGCTGTTTGATTGTATCATTACTTTTTCCATGCATACTGGTGTTGGCTGGCGTCAGGTTTGAAGTATGTGCCTTTTTGGAAGGTAATTATTGAAGTTGATGCAAGTTGCAGAGCTTGAGAAACTCAAAAAAATGCACTGTATGGAAGGGTTGTGTGTCAAACTGTCATTAGCAGAATGTGTTCTGCTGCTGATTGTGTGCCAGTGCTGAGGAGGGAGGTCCTGGAAACAAGGAAAGAGAAGAATGAGCAGAAGGATGTGGTTAGAGGCCCTTAAAGGCTTTTCAAACAATCCCTCTGTTTTCTTTTTATTAATTTGTGTGAAGCTCCATATGCCCTTGTGAAGGAGTCCTTCCTCTAAGAAGAGAAAATTCCTCTCTGCCCGAAAGCTTTCGCTGCTCAAAATGATAAAATATGGCATTACTGCGAAATCTTTGTGACCACCCAATGTGCTCTGAAGTATTTGGACCTCCAGAGTACAGTTCTGCTTCTTTGGTCAAACCACAGCTCCTTGCACTCACTGCTTTGATTGAGGGACAGTGAGGCTTCAGACAGGTGTCTGAGCTGGGTTTAGGGCTGTCAGTATGCTGTCACCTGGTGTGTGTGACCCCTTCTTGGGAGCACGGATGGGTAAATCACATCTGTGGTGTTAACCTCTCTCAGCTGTATCTGTAGCAGGAGGTGAGCAGCATAGGTCTCCACTTTTCTGTCTGTAGGATGTCAGTCAGGGCTCTGTCTCTACTTCTCAAGTGTATAATGTGGTTAAAGTGAGGGTTAATATTCTCTGCCCTTGTTTGCAGAGGTGTATTGGAAGGAGTTAAGTTACTTAATTTGCAAGCTGTGCCAGCTGGTGTTCTCCACAAAGGTACTGAGGTGAATGAAGGCAGCTGCTATAGTTTTTTGTTTTCTTGGAAACTTTTACAGCTGGTGGTTTTGAGGTCAGTGAGGCTGTGCAGTTAAGGCAGTGTGGATTTAGGGAGGAGGGGAGCATGGTGGGGCACAGACCAGTGTCTGCAGTTTGTAGTATCACACCACCTCTTCTGGGATGCGCTTCAAAGAGAAGCTGTTCTTGTAAGGATCAGCTTGCTCTTGTGAATAATCAGGGCAGTGCCCTAGCAAGAAATGTGGCTTGGGGATGCTGTGTGTACAATCTTAAGGCAAATGCCACTCTTCCTTCTGACATTTTAACAGTATGAGGAATGCAGTGGGTGTCAGTGGGGAATAGTCCAACTGGCGTGGCACCGCTTCAGAACGTGGTTCAAAGAGTGCTTGTGTAAGTAATGGGGCACTTGTGCTTTATGAAAAGAAGTGAATTAGAACATCAGTAATTACTTCTCTGATATTTCTTGTAAAGAGTGTTTTGTTGAGCTTTATTTAAATGGGGTAATGAATTGGAGGCTATCATCTGAGAGAGACCAAAACCCTCGTAGGAATGTGCCTCCTACTGGCATTGAGGACTTGTTTTGGTGTGGTGGCACAGACTTTAAGAACTGCAGATGGTTCTCGTGAGTGTTGCATGTAGGCAGGTTTGCCCCCTGGTTTTGGGGTGAGGTTGGCACTTCTTAGTTCAGATTTCTGTCAGTCTGTTTTGGAGGCTGCTGCATCTTTGCTTGGGGTTCACTGCAGCCTTGGATTGCTATGACTGGCGCCTGGTGAGCTGTCAGCCATTTTCCCTGTTCTAAACAGCTGGAAAAGAGTAGGTGTTTGGGGTTTGTAATGGCCACAGAGCAGGCTCTGCTGTAGTGATGCTCAGGGCATTAAAATTGCAGTATTTGGTACAGATGAGCACTGGACATAGGAGCACACAGCAGGTTTTCAAGAATGTGCTGCTTGTAAGGAGAGGCTCCTAATGGGCTCTGTGAGGAAAGTGCTGTGAAGCAAGCTCTGCACGGTTTGTGTGCTGTGTTTATCTGTGGAGACTCCATTACAGCATTGCTAGTAATCTCATGGAACAGCTTGCCTGGATTTGTGCTAAAAAAGAGCTGCTGCCACTTCTTCCCTTTTTTCTTTTCCATATTCACTTGGCTGACTGGGTGGAAGAACAGAGGATGGCCAGACTTAGTGCTTGCACATCACCACTCCTCCACAGCTGTCAGTGCCAGCTTGAGGTGGCATGTAGGACACGATGCTGTTCTTCTGTTAAAGTGCTGCCAACCTATAACACATTTACAACCCTCCCCCCTCTTCTTAAAAATAAAGCCTAGAAAGCATATATGGTATGCCACTTTTGATATGTGTATTGATGGCTTGCTTAAATCTCATCAGTGAGATTAGAAATGTACTCTTTAAATGAAAACTGGGACTTCTTGAAATGCCAAGCATTGCAAGGCTTGGGAGTGCACTGCAAGTACTGGCAGTACTGTGCCCAGCACATGGTGCAAGTTTGGGTCTTTACTGCTGCTCACTTGAAGCATTGCACAGCCTCCAGTGGCTGCCTCCCAGCATTGCTTCTTGCTGAGCATGCTTGTTGCTGTAGCTTAGAAGAACACTAACAGGTAGTGTTATGAAGTACACTACTGTCTGAAGGCTGTAGTGTATGCTGCTGTGCAGTCTACCTGGCAAGGCTGGCAGACCAAGGCTGCTGGGAATTGTTGGGTCTTATCTGTTGCTGAAAGAACATTTTGGAAATAAAATGCCACACTTGACATTCTTGTTAGGGATGCAGCATGCATTGACAAAGCTCTTACCTCTTCCTTTGGTATGGCTCAGTTCTACTTGGAAGCAGAAATGTAACAGGAGCAGAGCTGTGTTGGTCATATATCCCATACCATGCTTCTGTATTATGTGTTTTAGGGAGAGTTTTGAAATTGATCAGTGAACTTTGTGTTCTTCTTTCCCATTCCTGAAGTAGCTTTGCTCTGTCGGTAGCAGCTTTTCCATTGAAATAATACGTGACTTTTGATGAAGTGGCAGAGGTTCTGTGACTGAAATTTGCAGTTGAATTTGTTGCTTTTGATAACTCTTGAATAATTTAAAATTCAGCTGTAGAGGCTTTATCAAATTAGTTCTACCTATTGAGCAAATCTTGCCCTGGTCATCCATTTTCCCTCTGAAATCTTTCTAATCTCTGAATTAGAAAATGATAGATTTCTCAAAATATTTTTCTGCTTTTTTGTCGGGTGTTCAGACTTCAGTCCTGAGCATAAGTGCGTGCCCTGGTTGAAACTTTCCCCTTTCCCTTCTGGTGGGTTTTTGAGTCTTTGTAAAGTAGAATGAAGGAAAAATTTGTCACCTGTTCCTGTATTGTGGCTGTAGGTAAATACTGCTGAGTATTACAAGTTGACACACAGTTTAGCTGCAAAAAGTGGGTGACAGGATTTTCCTATTTCTCTGTTCTGCGTTTTACTCTTCTGTATGTGAGCTGCTGCAGATAGAGCTTCTGACTGGTGTATCTGAAGTATTCTCTTTGCTTCTGGATAGCAAGAGGACAAGAGGGAATGCTTTTAAACTGAGACAGGGGAGGTTTAGGTTGGATATTAGGAGGAAGTTTTTCACCCAGAGGGTGGTGAGGCACTGGAACAGGTTGCCCAAGGAGGCTGTGGATGCCCCATCCCTGCAGGCATTCAAGGCCAGGCTGGATGTGGCTCTGGGCAGCCTGGTCTGCTGGTTGGCGACCCTGTACACAGCAGGGGGTTGGAACTGGATGAGCATTGAGGTCCTTTGCAACCCAGGCCATTCTGTGATTCTTCTCTATTATTAAAAAATGGCTTTAAGGTTATTTTTCTGTTTCTTCAATTTGTGCTGTGTAAGAAAGCAATGTGAGCTGTCTAAAATAAGATCTTCATAAATTTCAAAATGCTTTTGACTTGTAATGTGTTGAACTGGAACCAGTATTGTTAAATATAACACCACCACACCTTGACGTTGTATCCTGCTAATTGCAGCTAAGGAATGTATTCTGCATGAATGGTCTTGATGTGAAGTGTGGTCCAGCAGTTAGATTCCTGGGGACTCCAGAAGTGTGTGGTTTCTCTTTAGTCCTTTATTAGTAAACAAAGTACAGATAACTGAATGATAAGTAGGTCCAGTCAGTAGCAGAGAGAGTGAGCTGAAGAGAAATTGTCCTGTATCCTCTTCCAGCACTGTTCTAAACCATACTTAAACAGTGCTTTAGTGATTCTATTTCTTAAGTCTGGTCATGTGTTTTGAAGATAAGAAGGGAAAGTACAGTAAAGGAATCTCTGCAGTATCAATGAATGAACTTCCTGCAATACTGTTCCACAAATAAGTGGGTATGTTATGTTATGCTGGGTGTTTCCTACCAGAAGGGTCCTTAGCACCTCTTGTTCTGCCACACCTTCCAGCTATTTTGGGCAGTGGAAATAGTCCAGGAGGTGAGGTAAGTGTGAGTATGGTTCTTTTCTTGTTTAAAAAAAATAAAATCACTTGAATGTTTGCTGGTATGCAGTGATCTTCATGTTAGATATCTATTGAGAAGCCACATAAGTTAAGGTAGTTTGGTCTACAGTGGTCTAATTGCTATCTAGAATGAATTATTTTATTCTTCTTTTCTTCAGGAGTTGTAGAAGGTGACTTAGCTGCTGTTGAAGCCTACAAGTCATCAGGAGGAGACATTGCCCGCCAGCTCAGTGCTGATGAAGTACGCCTGCTAAATCGCCCGTCTGCTTTTGATGTGGGGTACACACTTGTACATCTGGCAATCCGCTTCCAGAGACAAGACATGCTAGCAATTCTGCTTACAGAGGTGAGCTGCTTTGGCTATTGCACAGACTGAATAGGAGCCTTATGTAACTATGCCATTGTTTGCAGCCAGTGACATCTAACTTCATTTGCTGGTTGACACTGACGTTGTTAGAATATATGAATCGCTGCATTTCATCTGTTGTTGCTTCTCCCTAAGAGGTGAGTTTGCTGTAAGGCTGTATGTATGTGGTAGTCCTGAGGACATAGAGGTTTTCCTATTAAATCGTGCAGTCTTGGCAAAAGTTCTGACCTCACTGGTGGTGGAAGTGAGCTATTGTGGGGCTTCCTGTGCTTTGGGTGGGGGAGAGGAAATGCCCCGAGGGCAGAACAGAGAGCTCAGTGACAGCTTAATTTTTCAGAGTTTTGTTAACAAATGCATCTACCTGGCAAGGATCTGCCCTTTTCTTTCTTCCCTGAGATTCTTGGGAGCTTCTAGGAGAAAAGCAAATTCCTTGCTTTGCAGTATGGTGACATTTTCCCACTCTTCCCCAGTGCATAGGCTCATTGGGTCCTCTGACCCCTTGCTCTTGAACATTCCATTTTCTTCTGTGTTTTTGTGTGGAGCACCTCACTTCTTGTAATCCTTCCCTCTTAGAAGACCCACAGCTATCTTTGTTATCTTTTTCATAATCTCAGACTTGTTTTCTTGCCTGATGAGCAGTTTTTATTCCGTCTCTGCCTTTATTCTGTCTGCCTCCCTAATTTGGTGCTTACTCCAGTTTTGAAGCATGCATTCTTGAGGAGAGTGCCCTGCCTGAGAAGAAGCTCATGAGGCTGATGGAATGCATGGGGTTGAGTAATTAAACAGAGTAGATAAAGCAAGACAAATGGAGCAGAAGTCTTGAGAAGGGTGCATACTTCTGTATGGCTAATATCAGTACTTTCTGTGTGGCTCACATAGTTATCTGTGGGAATGGAGTTAAACTTTTTCTTTAAAAAGCTAACTTGTTGAAATGCTGCCTGTTTTTGCTTCACCTGCTAGAAATATTTATTCAATGTAGCATTTGTGGAAGTATTTAGTAGCGTTTGAGCTACAGTGTATGCCCTCTTTTGCTAGAATGTTAACTGCTACAAATGTGTCTTTTATAAAGCTTTGTTTAAATACACAGTCATCCCGGTGTTGCTTGCCATGCATCACTGAATGAGCTCCTTCTGCCACCAATTAGAATGCAGAGACATTTAAGTGTCTTAACTTGATAGCTTTTGGGAAATTTCTCTGTAGGAAACCGTTGTGTGATGGTAATGAAGTTTAATGCAAAGTGTAGGCTGGGCTCATGTATCAGTTTTGAGGTATATTTCTCTCTGCTATATTTTTGCCTCCATTTTTCTGCTGGAAGTGGTTGTCTGTTAATTCAGTTCTGTGATTCAAAGCAAATTTTAACCAGGCTTATTATCAGCTTCATGCTAAATGAGAGATAGTAATTCATTGTATGTGACTGTTGCATCTTTCAGAGCACCAATACTTACACTTTCATTGCATCACTTCCTAACAAAATACTTTCCTCCGATGTTTATCGCTCTGAAATCTCAATACTTAGCTAGAAACAACACTGAGTGCAGTAACTCCTTTATGTTGCAGGTATCACAACATGCAGCAAAGTGCATTCCTGCCATGGTGTGTCCAGAGGTCACGGAACAAATTCGTCGTGAAATTGCTGCATCTCTTCATCAGCGGAAAGGAGACTTTGCTTGCTATTTTCTGACTGACCTTGTCACGTTCACGTTACCTGCAGGTAGCTATACAGTTCTTATTGCTGCTTTATTTCCTTTTTTTTCTGGTTGTTTTTTGTTTCCTAGTCGAGAACTGTTTGTTTGGAACCTATACGTTGACTTTTTGAGAGCAGTAGTGTCTACATGGGCTCTACTTTTGTTTTTTATTTCTTTAATAATTCAGGTTAGACCAAGTAGTTGAATTTGCAAACTAATTCTTGGTTTTGCACACTTTGATGTATACATCAGTCTTGTGAACTGAGCGTGTGGTCCTCTTCAGACGTGAGGAAATGGATGAAAAGTCAAGTTGTGTAAGGAAAGGCTGTGTCAAGATCAGGGCTTAGATATTTCTGGACTCTCAAGTGATGTTTCTCATAGCTATGGCAGCTTTCAGTACTTTCCTTTAAGACCCTTTTAGATTTGTACTTGTTTATAGCAGGAGTGCTTAATGAGTAATATTTAGAGGTACGCTGCAGTCAAGATGATGTCATTCAGCTGCTTGCCTCTTAACAAAAGGATCTATTAGAGGACTTCTATTACAGGAAACAGTAACTGAGGATTAGAAGTACTACGAAACATAAGAAAACGCGTAGATAGAAATTGTACTAATCTTTGTAAAGCAGCAGCATTGTAAGAATGCTGTTTAGAACCACCTGGTTGAGTGTTACAGCATCTCTTCTTCCAAAAGTCTGTGGATTTGACAATTACTTTTTTCAGAGGAGGCATTAGGGATGGTAGGGTAAAGGCAATATATTTTCCTGAATAACAGCTGGTAACTTCTCTTTTTCAGGTAATAAGTGACTTTTTTTTGTCTTCCCTTTTCTCCAGATATTGAAGACTTACCGCCCACAGTCCAAGAAAAGCTATTTGATGAAGTACTTGATAGAGATGTTCAGAAAGGTAAACTCTCCTGACTAGTCTCTCTCCCTGTCGTTAAAGAATATTTATCTCAGTAAATACATTTTAATAAGTAGATTTGAGTGCATATGTTGCTTTGTTGCCTGAAGTTGTGATTTGTGTTAATATCTAGTCTGAAATTTTGTTTAATATTTCCATTCTGTCCAAGAGGCAGGGTAGGAATGAAGTCTTAGAAATTATGTTCATAATGCATCTTTGGATTAAAGTTTTCTGGGTATTTTTTAAGCTTTACAGCTAAAACTTTAAGCTCTTTACAGAAAACCTAACAATTTTTCTGCTTCAGAAGTGATCCTAAAGCAATTGATGTGATGTTTCTTTAAGGCTTCTGTACATTCTTCTTTCTTGACAGTATATAGCCCAAGGAAGCAAGTGCCTTTAGCTGCTGTACTTCACCTGTGTATGTAGTATGATGAAAATACAGCTTTGTTCATTTAAATAGACTGAGATTGTGCTATTGACATGCTATCCAGTTTGAGACTTCAAATGCAAATTCGGTTTCAAGACTCCCTCTTGTTACAGAGCTCGAAGAGGAATCTCCTATTATCAACTGGTCACTGGAATTGGGTACACGCTTGGACAGCAGATTATATGCACTTTGGAATCGGACTGCAGGGGACTGCCTGCTCGATTCAGTCCTACAAGCCACTTGGGGCATTTATGACAAGGATTCAGTGCTGCGGAAAGCTCTTCACGACAGTTTACATGACTGCTCACATTGGTAAGTTAGTTCCTATGTCACCCTTAAAGATAGTTTTTCACGTAGCACCGTAGTTGTATTTAAAAAAAAAACAACAAAAAAACAAACAACAACAACAAAGCAAAACCAAACAACATAAACACAACTGTGTGGATCCAAAGTGTTGAGTCAGTGTGATTCACATGGTAATCTATTCTAGCTTCTTTTAAATGCAAAGCACTGGAAAGCTGGGCATCCTGATGTCAGTGATTGCGATCTTCACCCAACAGCACATAAAACAAAGTGAAATACTTGGTGCTGTGTGCTTGTCAGGAGTGTGCTGACCACAGTTAAAACTAGAATTTCTCTGTACATGCAGTGTAAAATGTGCATGTGCTCTATCTCCCTGCTGTTGGGAAATAGTTTGCAGAAGATTATATTGGAAAATAGCCTTTAATTCCTATATACATTTCTCAGTATTTTCATTCTATCTGCTTAGTTGCAGCTTTACTTGGTACTGCTTTTTGTTCCTGTGCTGTCTGCTAAAGCAATGGCAGTAAAGCACTGTGCTGACACTTAGTGCTGTCACATGGCTGTAGAAATAATTTATCTTCCTGAGTTAACTTTTGCTGTTTTACACTGGCAGCCTTCTTTAATCCTGTACCGTGGTTTGCCACTGTTGGAAGAGAAATATTTGCAGTCAGAACCCGGCTGGTCTGTGCCAGCTCAAGTGTGCATTGGGACTAAAGCAGGATATTGATAAAGGCTAATGTAAGACATGGGAGATTAGATTTCATATGTTCTTGTCATCAAGGACAAGAGAAACTCTGTCAGCTGGCATAGTAGGGAGGAAGCCTGTCCCCTTTCTCAGGAAGGCAACAAAGGCTACTTTTGGGGGTACCTCTAAGAAAATTTTGTGATTGCTGCCCCCAGCTACTTGCTGTTTTGAGAGACTTAGAGAATTATTATCTAGAGCTGGATTCAGTCATGTGGTGCTTCTCAAGCTGTTTTCCTGAGATCCTGTCTCCCAAATAGCTCTGTCACTACTTGAGAATTGTTTATAGTGGAATGTGCATCTCAACCACGCAGGAATGTCCCTGGCATCACAGGCAGTTCCGCTAAGGCCAGAACAGCAACTTATGATAGATCAGGTTTTGTTCTTTATGGTAACAAGACAAAGCATGGTATCTAAACACACGCTGCAGATGACTGAGTTTTAAACCAATCTTTCAAACTGTAAATGCTAACTTCTGTTGACTGTTGTGTCAAACATAATGCTCGTTATTTAGAATATATTAAATCTGGTTAATCTTCTTAGTTCATGTTCTGTGCAGAAGCTGTATTCTCCTCTGAATTTACTTAACAGTGATTTCAATGAGGACCAATGTAAACCAGATTAAAATATAGTACATGCACCCTCATCATTGTTTAAATGCTGTTGCCTGCTTTCAGTCTGTGTAATCTTATTTGCTGGTTGGTTGCTAGAAAAATTAGCACTGGTTCTAAGACAAACCTCTGCAGAATGACATCCTTAATAGGACTTGATCTACCTCTGGGTGGATGTTCTTGAAGAGTCAACTGGCATTTTTGTGGTGACATTATATCAGACTTGAGTCATAATTCCTTTCAAAAAATCCAGATTGAGGTTGTGAGAACTCACAGTTAAATTCTGCTGTGACTAAATCATCCTGCACATTCTATACATGCTACATGGATTGAATAGGAAGATACCATTAACTTTAAACTTCTTGGGCTGGGACATGTAGCACTTGCGAAGGGATGCTGCTATCTCTGGCTTTAGTGGTGGTTGCTAAAGAAATAAGCTCCTAACTGCAATCACTAGTCTCAACAGTAATATATTTTTATCTATTGGAACTGTTCTCTAAAGTCTTCACAGAGGTACTTAAAAACAAAGGTTTAGTCAGAACACCCAAGTAACTCATCTGGCCTCATTTTGTTACGTTTGTTCAGATGCTGAACAAGGAAGTGTGTGGTTGAGACAGTCTGGTGCTCAGAACAGCTTGATAGTGAAGTTCCCAGAGTTGTCTTTCACTGTCATCTAAGTACCTTCACTTTTTTTTTTTTTTTCCAGTTTACCCTGACATATATTTTTATTTGTCCCCCTTTATATTCCATTGCTATCTTTAGGTGGAGAATGTAAGTTGGCTTACAGGATTTTTTTTTACAGATACATTCATTCCTCTTGTGTTAATTTGAACAAAATCGAGGTCTTAAGGCCTTGTCCACAGGGTTATCAGAAGACCCTTGTGTGGGGTGATGTCTCTGACCATATGGCTAACCCCAGAAGCTTCTCTACGAAAACTTCCACAGTATTTTATAGTTTGTGTGTTGATTTTTGTTTGCTTTTAAGCAGCAGAATACGATCAAACTTCTCTCAGGTTCTCTTAGATAAAAAGTTTAAGAAGTTAGCATATGCTGCTGAATATGTAAGTCAATTTTCTTTGTGATGATTAAGAAAGATAAAACACTGTGAGTAAACTAGCATATAAAATGCAAGTTTTTAATGAAAATTAAAGCCTTATGACTTTAAAAAAAAAAAAAAAAAGGTAGGATCAATTTTATTTTCTGGTACTTGATGCTTTTAATTCCGTGCAGTTTTATACCTTTTCCATGTATCATTACCTTGCTTCCTGGATCAGAAACTGACCTCAAATAGACTGGTTAAGAGGCAGAATCTGCTTTAAGTTGATATGCTTTGGTGTTCATTGGCACATGGTGTGGTTAAAGAAGAAAATATCTGTATTGCTTGCATGAGAAGAATGAGTAACTTCCCTTACGTGAAATGAAATGTCTTGGTTTTGTTTGCTGCAGATCAACACTTAAAAATAGTTAAGGCTAAACATGTCTTCATAAAAGCTGTTATAAGATGTATCAAATGAGGTAGGAGCCTCTTGGAGGTTGTATCAACTACAGTGTGTTTGTTGTAGGTATGTGATTCCCAAGTGATTTCTTAAATGAGGATTGGCAAAATGGAGTCTCATGCAGATCTAAATATGTATATATATTGTCCTTATGCTCTTTTTTCCTCTCCCATTCATTACAGATTTGGGTTAATTACAAGGGCTGAGTACTGCTACCAGGCATACAGTGGCCTTTACCTTTCTCTCTCTTTCTCCCTCCTCCCTTACCCCCAACATTTTTAGGTTCTACACGCGCTGGAAAGACTGGGAATCGTGGTATTCCCAAAGCTTTGGTTTACATTTCTCATTGCGAGAGGAACAGTGGCAGGAAGATTGGGCATTCATACTCTCTCTTGCAAGCCAGGTAAGAGAAATTCTTCATTAATTTGATGTTTGAAAGGGTATGTTGATCTTTCTGAAAAGATCATTAGGCTGCCCAGAGATGTGGTGGATGCCCCATCCCTGGAGGTGTTCAAGGCCAGATTGGATGGGGCCCTGGGCAGCCTGGTCTAGCATTAGGTGGGAAGGTTGGTGGCCCTGCATGTGGCAGGGGGGTTGGAGATTCATGATCCTTGAGGTCCCTTCCAACCCTGGCAATTCTGTGATTCTGTGAAAAGAAATTTCTAGAACTCAGACTGTTTTTGAAGAATAAGATTTTTCTGTTGCAAAGAAAAACATTCCTCTTAAGCCAGCAATATTAAATTATTATTGAGTTGGCTCTTCCTGGCAAGTGAATTTAAAAATGTAATTGTTGAGCTTGCCTTTGAAAAGTATAGTGTGGGAAAAGCTTGGTTCCATTGGTATTCAAGCACAGTCTGTAGAATAAATTGATTTGAGATTGCTTACTGCCCTGCCTCGTAGATCCTGCAACACACACCTCCTAGAACATACCCCTACATCCCTAAGTTACACTAGTGAAACTTTGGCAGACTGATACTTTGCAACTCCCCTCCAAAATGAGATTTACGTTTCAGTATGCTTCCAACTACAGGAACATTTTTAGCTCCCCTTTTAAATGATATTCATGATATTTATAGCTATTTTCCTGCCATTTGTTTTGGATGTGCTCTTTTCCTGTCATCAGAAGATACTTACCTTAAGCTTTCGCCAGATGAGCAAATTATTTTAGACTAAATATTTTGCAGTGCTTCCTGGCTAACTGAAGGATGAGATGTGTTAGACTGAATTTGGAAGATAGGAGGAAGAATTATTACAGACAGATTAAGTTCTTTTGCACGCTGAAGTGGTTTTGCTTATCTCCAACTGATATGCAGTAGTCTTACACTCTTTCATTTTTTTTCTAGATAACCCTTAATAGCATTTTCTGTCTCAGTTTGGAGAATAATTTTCGAATTCCAAAGTAGAGAGAATAAGTTCTTTCTCAAACACTGTCTGTATTGTCTTTGTTTCAGCCTGGAGCAAGTTTGGAGCAGACACACATTTTTGTACTTGCACATATTCTTAGAAGACCAATCATAGTCTATGGAGTAAAATATTATAAGAGTTTCCGAGGAGAAACATTAGGATATACCCGCTTTCAAGGTAAGCCTGTATTTTTTCAAATTTAGTGTTAACTAATGCTCAACTGTAAGTCATAGAGGAAACTGAAAGAAATGACACCAGCTACTAGAGGGAAGGGGGTGGAGTTGTGTTGTAGGCAAACTCTTCTGCTGTTAAAAAGAACAGAACAAACCACTCAAAACTTCCAATCTTCAGTGTGTGGTGGGCATGCTGCCTATAACCACAGTTTCAAAACAAAACATTTTTGCCTCCATTCAATGTGCTCTTAGCCTTTAATTTGTCTAAAATGAACTGAAAGTTGTATGGTTCGTACTGCTGTAAGACACAGGCTTAATAAATAGCGTTTGAAATTCTGCCTGTCTGTGCTATTAGTGGCTTTGAATGTTCATTTTAAATGAAATTGTACTTAGCATTTCCTGGAGGAGACTCCACAGCATGCTTCATAAACATGGTGGAGAGGTGGGCTAAAGGTGTTTGCGTTGTTTGTTTTGGCCTGGTTTCCCAGCAGAGTGGCAGTGGGATTTGCTGGGTGCTTCTGCACACTGCAGCAGGTGAATTGAAGCAACCCTAACAAAAGTGAAGAGGAATTGTCCTCAAAGCCAGAGGCAAAGCCAGTACGCAAGGGAAGGCGGAGAAATGTAAAGTAGGGAGGAGAATGATAAAGTTGGAGTTCTTTTAGTATTTAAAGAAGTGGCTGCTTACTTGAATGTATGCCACAGAAGCTGGAAAAGGAGTTCTCCACACCTGCTCTACTGGCATTCTGTTGTGTGAGGTATAAGATTAGGTTACTTGGTTACACGTGATTACAAAATATTGGTCAACAGATAAGGCCAATCATTTTCTGCAAAAGGAAATTCCATGATAAAGTTGAAAGGCAGTTCTTAAATTGTGTGTGATGCTGTGAGGTGTTAATGACTGAAACGTAAGTGTGATGTAAATACTGGCCTGCTTCTGTACTGTGGCTTTGGATATCTGGATTGGATTCTTACTGCTTTTGCACTCTAGGCAAACAGCCTAGCCATCTTTAAGATAAATATAGTGGTGCTATGTTGCCTAGGTGTGTGTAGATTCCTTAAGCAGCATATTCTATTTTAGAAATCAAGTAAGTGTTTTTGGGTGACTCACCAACGTATTGGATGGTAACACTTCAGCATCTCCCTGTTTGCAGGATTAAAAACATAAGAGGGGATTGGAAGCATCTGTACATACTCAGCAGTGAATGTAACAGATGTGGAAAGAAGCGTTCAGTCCAGCCCTGCAGCTGTGTGGCAGGGTGTTAAGGCATTCCTTCGGCTCATGGTTCATCTTCTTGGCTCATGTATCTCTGCCTGACTCCTACCCAGCATTGTTTATACCTGCACATGTTGTTTGGTTGTTTAGAGCCTCCTAGTAGAGAACTTTCTGAAACAGATCTAGAGCCTGCTCGTTGTAAACAAAAATGAAGTTGGCAAACTGGGAGAGGTGGCCAGTCCATACTGAAAAAGAATTGCAGGTGAAGTTAAAGTTTAACCTGCTGTAACTGCTTACAGTCTTCAGAGAATTGTGGAAGCTGTGTGGCTGGTACATCTTGGGCAGTGACAAAACATCCTGCACAAGGAATGGGAAAGTGGAATATTTCAGAGAGCATAAAATCTGTTACTCTTTGTAGCTTTGTTTTTCATTTCAGATGATCAAAGTACAGGCTGGGAAGGAACAGTTAGTCATATATAGACACCATCCTTTGGGCTTTTAGTTGCTTTTGACTTAAAGGCTGAGCGGTTGCCAAATGTTTTCATTTAGTAATTGGGCATTAAGACAAGCAAGCAAGGCCTAAACACACTGAAATGGTTTTCTTGCTTAGTGAACCAGGAGGTACCCAGGTGCACGGGACAGCCTCTTGCTAAGTGTGCGCTTCCAGGAATGCAGGCAGATATTAATGAACAGTGCTGTGCTTGCTGTGAGCTGCACCAGGGATGCACAGCAGGTGAACTCAGGACTCCTGTGTCAAATTACCTGCAGTCACATCTCGCTCTGTCCAGCTGCATTTTTGTAGTTAATGTCTGCTAATTAAATGCCAGCAGCACAGCTGAAACCAAGCGGCTGTTCAGCCCTTGCATGCAGAGCAATGGGCC
Source organism: Phasianus colchicus (assembly GCF_987193195.1). NCBI lineage: Eukaryota > Metazoa > Chordata > Aves > Galliformes > Phasianidae > Phasianus > Phasianus colchicus. The sequence goes on from NC_143443.1 coordinate 32,763,734, forward strand.
AGCAAGATGTGTCTCCTGTGAGTGGTACAAGACTCTCCTGTGCCTGTGAGCTCTACTTGGCATGTGTTCCTTTCTCAGAAGCTTTGAGGCATGCTCAGAGTTCTGTGACTCAATATATAGCCCTTTGTCTATGTTTAAGATCGCGTTAACCAAAAAAAGAAAAAGGAAGAGTTACGTGGGTTACAGTAGAGATGGAAAAATCTTTAAATGCTTTTCTTAACAGCCTGTTTGTAGCACGCTGGACAGTGATCTAAACTTCCTATCCAGCCCCCAAACCTCCTTGCTGATCAGATTTCTTTTTCTCCAGGAATTGCTTGTTCTGACCTGGCAACTTTGCTGTGAATCCCATAACTCACAGCCTTCTGGTCACCTCTAGATTGCAGTCAGCAGTTCATGCTTCTTTAAATATTTAGGCTCTGACAGCAACAGATCTGTTCACCTGACCTTAAGCATCTCCTGGTCTAGCTGCGCAAATGTACAGCTTTCAGAACTAAACAGGGAAGAAGTGACTGATGTGTTACCAGATGGGATTGGAGAAATGAAATGTGTTGTGGATGCTGCCTGGGTAGCTGTGAACCCCTGCTCTGTTCTGTGGGCTTTGTCTGATAGATGCAATTGTAACCTGGGGAAGAGATCAGTGTTCACCCTGAGGGTGCTGGGATAAGCATTCCTTGCCCAAATGTTAGTGCTTCAGATGTCCTCTGGTTAACACTTAGCTCTTGTTCTGCATCTTTTGGGTTTAGCAGGGAATTGTATGAGACTTTGTTATAAAGTGGGGAACGGGATGAACAGAGAGCTAAGATATTCCTAAAGATTTCTCCTCAAATCTAGATTTTGTAATCACAGAATCACAGAATTGTAGGGGTTGGAAGGGACCTCCAGAGATCGAGTCCAACCCCCCCAATAAATAAAGTTGTGAGTCTTTCCAGTTCTTTCAGGTTTTTCTTGATTTTTCTAATTAAAGAATGCAGGGAGTGAGAGAAGGCCAAATACTGAGAACTTGCTGTTTTTTTTTGTAGAAAAGATGAATTTTAAGCTTAAATAAAACCCCCCAAAGCACCCCCTGCCTCAGGTTTCCATGTTACTGCTGCCCTGCAGTGCCCATGGATGTTGGAGGAGGAACCAGGTGCCTTGTTTTGCTGCAGTTCTGTCCCTAACTTGCTGGCAGCAGCTGTACTATGAAAGGTTGCTATGCTACATGTGCACTTAAGTTTATGCACGGCTATTTTTAAACTGTCACAAGGTAAGGGCTGCTTTTGCTGAAGTTGTCTTGCAGCAGAACGCACCAAGAATGATTTTTTTTCTTCCTAGAAAAGGGTTCTGGTTTTGTTTTGGGACTTGCTGTTCCTCAAGCGAATTACTCTCTTTATTGCTAAAAATAGAAGGGAGAAAAACTGCAATTCTATTTGGAACCTGTGCCATCAGTGTTTTTTTTTTCTTCCTTTTTCCAAATGTGAGCAAAGCAGTGTCAGGTTCTGGTGGTCGGTCTTGCTTATTTTGGAGACTCCAGATGCGTAATTGATGTGGGTTAATTTATTTATACGATGTTGATGAGAAGTTGGATTGTCTCTGGAATGGGCTGCGTGCTTAGATGCTGAATGATGCTTAACACAGTGCATTCTTTTAATAATAGGCTTTTGCAAGCAGATGGCAGGATTCTTCTTCTGGTAAAAATAGACACATAACTGTAGCTTTTATCTCTGTGATTTGGATCTTCATATATCTTGTATATAAATCTTAACACACACACAAAAAAGTCAGTGTAAGATTGCTTTCCTAACCTTACTTTTGTTCATCACTGTACAGCAGATCATGGATTGTAGGGGGACAGTGATGTGGCATTGGTGGAACTGCAGTGGCTTTTGCCTAACCTCGTGCCATTGCAGATCCAGCCCAGTGTGCCAACTCAGTTATAATGAATTGGCTCTGCTGAGCAGTGTGACCAAACCAAAAGCTTTGTAGCAAAAGAGCTGCATGTAGAACTTGATTGTAGTTCTGAGTCTCACCCTTTATTTTCTGTTGTTGTAGGTGTGTATTTGCCTTTGTTATGGGAACAGAGTTTTTGTTGGAAAAGTCCTATTGCTCTGGGCTACACGAGGGGCCATTTCTCTGCTCTGGTTGCCATGGAGAACGATGGGTATGGCAATCGAGGTGCTGGTGCTAACTTGAACACTGACGATGATGTTACTGTTACATTTCTACCCTTGGTGGATAGCGAGAGGAAATTATTGCACATTCACTTCCTTTCTGCTCAAGAGGTAAGAAATAACCAAGTAGCTGCTAGCCTTCTTCACAGCTCCTTCTGAGTTGTAGCCTCAGCATCCACGTTCCTGCAGTTCAGAGAATGGTCAGGATTAGGCTGTTCAGATGGATTCATACTGCTCCCCTCCTCATCACCTGAGGTGATTCTAAAGTGTTTTCCTCCATGTACTTGGTGTTTATTTGTAGGTCTGTAAGTTGAATGTAAATACACCACGCAGGGTACAGGTGTACCTTGAAAGGACCCACAAATAAAGACTCTGACACTAATGCCAGACTGAATTTTTTTTTTATGGATGCAGAATAATTATTGGCCAGCATTTACAGCATGGTCTGTCTCTTCTTAGAATGAAACACAACTTTACTTCTTTAATAACTATATAATGATAAGGAGCCACTATAATAAAGTGTGTATGTGTGGGAGTAGAGGGAATGGATGAAAATAATTTGTCATCCCTAAAAGTGGCCATCCTACAGATGAACGAGAAAAGAATACAACCTTCCAAGTTCAGGGAGGGCTGCTGATGTTTTTTAGTAAGGCATGGCATTAGCAGTGTCTTTCAAGAGGAAGTGTTTTGTATCAAATACTGCTGGACTCCTAAAAAGTGCTTTGTAAAGCCAGAAGGCTCTTGTAGGACCTGTCCTAATTAGACAGTGTGCCTTCTGTAGAAGTAGTTTCTCACAAATGACTGAAATATTGGAAAACTGTATTGGACAAGCCTGCTTGGAGAACTTAAAAGGGAGGAATAGCTGGAGAAGACTTCCAAAACTTTCAAATTTTGGTTGAAAAAGCAGTGTGCATTGGTTTGATTGGCAGTGACTGTGAGATGCTAATAGTGTTAGCCTGGGAAGGGATCTGCATTGCTACCCCAGACAGTGTATCATAGAATCACAGAATGGCCTGGGTTGAAAAGGACCTCAATGCTCATCCAGTTCCAACCCCCTGCTATGTGCAGGGTCACCAACCAGCAGCCCAGGCTGCCCAGAGCCACATCCAGCCTGGCCTTGAATGCCTGCAGGGATGGGGCATCCACAGCCTCCTTGGGCAACCTGTTCCAGTGCCTCACCACCCTCTGGATGGAAAAACTTCCTCCTAATATCTAACCTAAACCTCTCCTGTTTCAGTTTAAAACCATTCCCCCTTGTCCTATCACTATTCACCCTTGTAAAAAGTCATTCTGTATGCTCATTTCAGTTATTGGAAGGTGATTTCAAGAAAGTTGCTGTTAACATTTCAAGCCTCATTCTCAATCTGTTCTCTCTCTCTCCCTGAAGATAGGTAACGAGGAACAGCAAGAAAAGCTGCTTCGGGAGTGGCTGGACTGCTGTGTGACAGAAGGTGGGGTCCTGGTGGCCATGCAGAAGAGCTCTCGCAGGCGCAACCATCCTCTGGTCACCCAGATGGTGGAGAAGTGGCTTGATCGCTACCGACAGATCCGCCCTTGTACTTCCCTTTCTGATGGCGAGGAAGACGAGGATGATGATGATGAATGATGGGTGAATTTGAAAAAGCAAATTACCAGCACGTAGTGTCTGACCTGGAGTTAGTGTTGTGCTATAGCTGTTTGTTGTGGAACAACCTAATTCTAGAAGAAACATGCTGCAAAGGATTGTTCTAACCAGCATGGGGAGAGTCTAGAAGCTCATCTGCTGCGTGGAGAGCGCTAAATGGGCTGGACTACAGTTTGTATAAAACAAAAGAGAAACAAAACACCTAATTTTATTATCAAGACAGAAAAAAAAAAACCAAACACTTTTCTTTCTGATTGTAAATCTGTCTATAAATGTACCGCATGTGGTTGTGTAAGAGATTGTGTAATAGGAGAAGTATACCAGCATCTTAATTATTGCAAAGAAATTTTTCAGATAAGGGCACTTACAAAGCACACGTTAGGTGGATATCTCTTCCCTCTGAGATTCTTTTACAGTAGAACTTGGCATTCTACGTCCCCTTTAGATACTCTGACATATTTCTGTGAAAGGCCCTTTCATGTGAAAGCTCACTGGTGCCCGGGTCAGATGGTGAGGTTTTTTTGTTTGCACAAAATATCCACAGCAAGTCATAAACAAAACCACGTTCATTTTACTAATAGTTCAGTTACTGCTGTGCCCACAAATAAAACCTGAACTCTATGGAGCAAACTGGAAGAGAAGCTAAATTTTTCATGGAGTGAAATGATTTGTTTCCTAAAAAAGTCTTTTTGCTTTTTTTTTTTTTCCTCCTTTCATAGTTAGATTCCTTTCAATATACTTAATGATATTTATTCAGAGATGTGACCTGAAGCATAGGGATTTGATTCCAGTACGTATATACTAAATGGAATTGTGTGAAATCTGAGAACTCGAGATGTGATTGGGAGTTTTACATTGTCAGAGCTCCGTTCTTGCTGTGATACAAACTACATATTGTTCCATCATTTATTCTTTCTTCAATTCAAACGTTGCTGCAAATGAGAAAACATCTGTTTCAAGGGTTGCTCCTTGGGTCGATCAATTTAGTGAGAATCCACTCGGCAGTTCTAATTAAAACAGAGGAATCTGTGCTGCAGTTGTTTTTAAAAGCACCGTGTTATATATTTCTCAGTATGTAACCCTGGGAATTTCTTGCATGTCGATTGATGTGGCCATACTTAAACTTATGTAAGTTCCTAAGATTGTAAGTTCAGAGTATATTCTCCAGTAGAAATTTTATTATATTTGATAACTTTAGCCATGTAACCTGTAATGGATAAAGTTTATCTAAAAAGCTCACGTAAACACTAAAGGTTAATGCCAGTTTTTACATATACAGTGCAATTCAGGTTTTCTTGAAAAGCACTTTGGATGGTGTGGTGGTTCCGTAAGGAATTTTGCAGTAGATGCAATTGTTGAAATTAGGATTTGGAAAGAAGCCCCATAGCACATATTTTTATGTAGTGGAAAGCTGTGGAAACCCTGAGGAACTTGCTGCTTTTTTTTTCTTCCAAATGCTGCTTAGATGGTGTTGAAATGTGCACAACTCCTCCATAAACTTGGTGATGGCACCAAAAGTACAGAGAGAATGAAGTACTGTATTGACTTAATCATTTTCCCATCGCAGATCCCACTGAGGTTCATTAGGAAATGCCTTCAGATTTTTTGGCCATTCTATCTCCTCTGATTGGTGCATGTGCAAAACGTCAGGTAAAAGAGTGCATGTTCATCTGCAGTGTATGTATGATTGACCTTAACTGACAGGCAAGCTGCTGATACCGAAGAGGTTTTTGGCACACGTATGGCCCTGTTCCAAGTTTGCTTTCTAAGTTGGTATTCTTTTTATTCTTAACTCGCAGCAAAGCCCTTTTACCCCTTGTTCTTGCTGATGGCTGAAGCTGGGCTGTCAGAGAGCTGCAGGCAGTGTGTGCTGGGATGAGAGCAGCACGTGGTCCCTGCAGCACTGCCCCTGTGCACACCAGCACTGAATGGATGGAAGGAGAACCTCCTGCCTTCATCAAGCTACTTAGAGGGCTGTGTGATGTGCCCCCTGCCCCTTATTTTCACAGTAATGTTCTGCTGAAGGAAGTAAAGCTTCCTTGTAAAGTGGGGAGAATAATTAATGTGAAACCTACCCTGAGCCCTGTTCTCTACCCTGAGCTTCATGTGGGCAGCCTGCAGCATCCCCAGCAAGTGGAAGCTCACCATGCAGTCAGTGCCAGCTGTTGTTAACGCATGCAGCGTGCTCCCATGTGTGTGTAGTTCTGGTGTGAGAGGGCAGTCCTGGTACTTCAGAGCTCCTGGCTTTCTTAATCACTATTGTTTTGTTCCCATGTGCTGTACAATGGTGTGTTCAGGTTGATGAGCTTCCTGGGTCCGTTTGGGACTGGGGAAGTGTCTTCTTTTCGAAATCAAAGTGATCCAAACCTCATGTACTTGTAGATTAAAGAGATGCAAACCCTGCTTTGTGCTAGCACAGTACTCAGTGTATGTTCATGGCTATTCTTGAATTTCATACTTAAAAGTTGACAAATGCTGAGATGAATTTGTGAATGCTACCTTGCAGCTCATCAGCAAGTTCTGCTCCTTCAGCTAAGTACACAAACTTTGTTTCTCAGTTTTATTTTCCTCATTGTTGCTCCCAGTAGCAAACACTTTCCTGGCACAGACCTTAGCTTTCATTGCTACCTCCTTTACACCTGGTCAGTTTTCTGGTTTTATTTATGAACTCCTCAGCGGTCAATCCCTGTATTTCTTTTGGTTTAAATATATTAAAATTTAGTAATCCTGGGTTCTTCCAGAGTCCTGCTGCATGGCTTAAGGCAAGTATGACTGGAACTGATTTGACACCATTAACAAAATAGGTTTGTGTGCACTTAGACTTGCTTGCTTCCTTGCTCAAACTTCACCCCTTTTTAACTGTTAGTGGCTTTAGAGTGTTTGCCACCTTCAAGCTGCTTGTGAGCTGCTCTGCCTTCCTTCAGCAGCACAGAGCTCCCTGTCTGCTGCAGGGTGAACACAGCGTGGCTGTCAGCAGAATCCCAGGCGCAGATCTGGAGCAGCAGCTTTCAGCTCTGCTTTTCTCACTCCTTGGCTCCCATCTGCGAGTTGCTGTGCACCGCTCCACGTTGCTCATGCAGATCTCAGCCGTGGTGCTGCTCTTCCCCTTCTTCTAAGCATCATCTTTGCATCCCCTGCTGCTGCTCGCACTGCTGCTGCTCACAGCCCAGCAGAAGAGGTAACACTAACGCTAGGATGCTTCCTTCTGTCTTTAACCAGCATCCCTTAATCTCTACTGCTGTGCAGCATTGGAAGGTGCCTGCCTCCATCTGCACCCACTCCTACTTTGATTGGAGTGGGAGGTGGGTGCTGGGAGGGGAGCTGTGGTGTGAGCCTGCTTCCAGGGGAGGCCCTTCCAGCCCTCCACGATGCAACTTAAAGCCAAGGCAAAAATCCCAGGGGTTTGTTTTTAATGCAATCCCAAACCTTACGATCTATAACACGTTTTCCTCACCAAATGCCCCCTCAGTGTATCTGACCTGTGTGCTGCTCCCCGTTCTCGCTGTTCAGCAGCAGTCACTGGTGTGCTGGGACAATGCAGTGAGCTCTGACCTCCCAGAAATTATAGAAATTTTATCACTTTTTATTGAAAACTGCACTGAACGCTAAATGTCCACCTTTACAATAAACAAATACAGTAACGGTAACACACTAAAACAAAACATACTGCTGATAGCCATTGTTTTTTTTCTGTTTGGGACAGCTTAAGATTTCTTTGTCACAGAAACAGGAATGTACCCATACAAAGGCTCAAAAGAGGCCATCGTTTTAAAAACAAAAAGGCGATGATTCACAAAAGACTATGAATATAACATGTAACTAGTTGATACAAACCTAATAGGATTTGTTAAAATCAGTCACGTCTAATAGCACATTTTGAAGTGTTCTTGTATAAAATATCACGTGAAGAAAAGAAGACTTTTATCAATGTCTAAAAAAGTGGGTTTTGTTCATAGACAGTCTGACAAGTTACCATAAAAAGTGTTTCCTGAGACATAAGGAAATGCAACATTTTTCTTGAACCCCTTCCAGCTCAAGACTTCTCCACTTGATAAAATAGCTGCAGATTTAAAACTGAGAAAATATATTTGAGTACAAATAGTGTGTGAAACGTAATACTTTCTTCTTTCTTTTTTTCTTTTTTTTCTTTTTTTTTTTTTCTTGCATCATTGCAGGGCACAGATGTGTGCACAGCTCCATTACTGAGAGCTGGGCAGTGAGGAGCTGCTGCTTTGTTCCTCTGCCTTCCCAGCCCTCTGCCCCCAGCCTAGCAGGAGCACTCCTGGCACACATCAGCCCCGGGAGGCCGCACAAAGGATTTCATTGGTTTTTTTCTTCCGCTGCTAAGCCAGTGTTGGTGCCTCCTACTGTCAGAGGTAACCAGAAACAAGAGTAAGGAAAGGGCTGAAGCCACATCATGGTTTCCTCTTCCACTTCTATGTTAACTCGGTAAGGATTGCTTAATGCAATTGTTTGGAAACAGGTGCAGACACCCTGTTCTTCCCAAGGAAGGGAGGGGAAAAAAAATCTGATTTTTATTCATGTGATTGATGCACAGATGAAGGAAACTTAACACACAATAACAGAGGTCGATCATTTTGATCCTTAATGTATCACATCTTAGTTTTCAGCACTTCAGTGAGCAGGTGCCTTCTTCAGGGCTTCTTCCCAGTCTTGGCTGCTATCACCGTGTCGGTAACACTGGAACATCAATGATGCATCTGTCCAAAAAATCAACGTTACAAATTTCGTATCAAATTCATTTTTAGTTCGTGTATAACTTCTTTTTCCAATGTCTCTTGGTCCCAAGTTTATCGAAGGATTTTGTTGTTTAAAATTATCTGCTATTGCTCGTTGGGATGTTCCCTGTTGTCACCGTGTTTTGTGGGCTGGTTCGGAGATGGAGCTTGGGAAGGATGTGCCACCGTGGGGAGGTTGTGAGTCACAGGGATGCCCCCGGGCATGATGCCCTCCATGGCTGCTGGTATTCCTCCTGGTGCCACGCTGACCATCCCGGGCGGGTACCTGGTGTGAGGAAGAGAGGCAGCCACCGTCACCTCACCTGGGGACCCAACCATGGGGGAAATGGAGCAAGGGCAATTCATCACTGCTGTAGGCCCAGTGCCGGGGCTTAAAGCGGGGATGGGTGAGCCAAGATGATTTTGTCAGCTGTAAAAATCCTCAAACACCTGGTGAGAGCTGCGATGAGGAAGCTGACAGTAGAGTTGCTACTGCCATTAATTACCGTGGCATTTCATATGAAATAATATTAATCTAAACCAGCACTGAAAACTGTCATGAATTTGACACAGTTAGTGAGAGTACCAGAGCAGTGATCTCATGAGCTGCTGTAACAACTGTGTGGTTTAACTGCCTGAGGAAACAAACTGCTGCTTATCAGCTGGAGGAGCAGAGAACACCAGATGTAATAAACGTGTCATGGCCCCCTACACCCTCCCTTTTTGCACAACTTTGCTTCTCCCTTCCTGGAGCTGGGCAAACTCCCTCTGGTGCATCTATCACAGAATGGCCTGGGTTGAAGAGGACTACAATGATAATCTGATTTCAACCCCCCTGCTGTGTGCAGGATCGCCAACCAGCAGACCAGGCTGCCCAGAGCCACATCCAGCCTGGCCTTGAATGCCTGCAGGGATGGGGCATCCACAGCCTCCTTGGGCAACCTGTTCCAGTGCCTCACCACCCTCTGGGTGAAAAACTTCCTCTTAATATCCAATCTAAACATCCCCAGTCTAAGTTTAAAACCATTTCCCATCTACTGGCTTTGTTGTTTATTTCCCTGCTCTTTTTTAGAACAGGCCTTTTTCCTGCAGTTCTATGAAGCTCTACACTGCCCTTTGCTGGGTAATTCTGTATCACGGACAGACAGCTCTGCACCCATGGGACTGTGTGCAGCTCTTGGGTGTGCTTCTTTGGCCCTGTACCTTGACACTAGCTGTTAACCACAAGAAAGGCTTCCTCTTTTGCCAAGAGCAATTTCTTGAAGATTTTGGTAAGCAGTCATCCTGCATGCTGTGACATCCCCAGTATCTCTTGTAAAAAAGAAAAAACCCCCAAACAAACAAGCATCTTTTTCCTTGTATCTGAACAAAAATCTTCCCTTTTAGTTTGAAGTCACTTCATTCTATCTTGGTAGATGCTGCTACGGAGTCTGTCCCCTTCTTTCTTACTCTCATAAGCAGAGAAAGCACTTGGAAACTGGAGCTGGATTAATCCAGCTGCCTTCCTTACAGCATTCCAAGAAAGGACACTGAGTTTGAGAAAGGAGAAGCCAGGAGGAGATGCTCTGCCTGCTGCCAGGAAGGGAGCTGCTTACCATGGAGCTTAGCAGGGCCCCACGGGACACAACACCTCATAGTGGTGCAGCTTAAGGAGGATGCTTTCACCACCTGCAGGTGGTTTGGCCTCATTTTTTTGCTGGTCAGGGGCACACACACTGCTCAGGCCCTTGCCCTCACAGCTCTGCTGGGGATGGGATCCTGCCTGCCTCTACACTACAGCACAACACGATGCTGGTGTGTGGAGCCTCCCACAGTCAAGCAGCAAGTGATCTAATCTCAGGGATTTTGGCGGAAATCATCAGGCCACCTGAATTTAGCCCTGTATTTGGAGTCCTTAGTTTGTGAGCAAACCCAGGCTTGCAGCCTGTGCAGTCTAACACAAACAGAGCAGATCTGCAGTCCCTTTTTCAATGCGTAAGTTTCATCCTGCTTGGTGTGAGTGCTGGCCCAGCAGCAGCAGAAAATCTGCAGGGCAAGCCCTGCTTGTGACTGTCCTTTTCTCTGGCTTACCTGTATGTGGCACCATTGAGCTCTGGATGGATTGCTTGCTGATCTATTACTGACCACGGAGCTGTTGTGACAAAGAACTCCTTGTTCACGCAGTTCCTTAGGCTTTCTGGGATGCGCCCTGGAGTCGGTATTAAAGGTAAGCATGTGTCAGGCACCCTGTTGTTTTATTACCCTATAATAAAGCTACAATTATTCCTTCTCCCTCTATTTGTTAGTGGAAACAGGGAAAAAAGGAGGAGAAATGAGGGTCCCAGAAGATCAACCCAAAGGTCATGGTGGAAGACCTCTTCTGTGCTGCCTTCAGAGTAGCTGCTCCCTTCAGCCCTATTTCAAAGGGCAGGGCAGCTCAGAGTGAAGCTTTGCCACCAGGTGAAGGACAGGGATAAATTTTAGGACAAGAGAACCACCCATCTGCTGGAGCATCATCCTGCAGCAAACTCTGTTCCAGCACCATTTGGACATGCTCTTTCATGTCCTTTCCATCCCAATCATCCTCAGCTTCTAACATGTCTGAATGACAGAAAAGTAAAGCTGGGTTTCTCAGGTCTCTCACTGGGAAGAAAATTAGGGTTAGAACCCTGGATGAGGCTATGGAAAGCCACAGCTCAGGGCCCCACAGAAGGGCTGTACCTGTGATCGCGCGCCGGATTTCGGTAGCAGCAGCTTCTCTCATCTCCAGCGACGCCTGCTCGCTGTACCAGGCCGTGTGAGGGGTGCAGATTAAATTAGGAGCATCTTTCAATGGGCCTTGAGCAAAACTGGGCGCAGGGGAGGAAAAAAAATAAATTAGCCACCATTTGAAAAGAGAATAAAAGGTGTTAAGAATGGCAAAGGGCTCCTTGATGTCTGCTGGGGCCGCTGGGCTCCCTGCAGGTTTGTGTGTGATGCTGAGGAAGGGACCACATGGAGCTTTACCTGAAGGGTTCCGACTCGTGCACGTCGAGCGCAGCCCCTCGTATCCGACCCTCCTTCAGGGCTTGAGTTAAGGCCTTCTCATCCACCAGCCCCCCGCGTGCTGTGTTCACCAGGAACGCTCCCTGCCTCATCTGGGGGCAGCGGGAAGAGACAAGAGAGCTGGGTGTCAGAGGGCCTTCTACAGCTGGCCCAACACTGGCTGGCATTAGCAAACCCCATCCTTATCCCCCTGTTCACTGCTTGTTTACAGGGGAATTTATCCAGGAAAAAAACAGGGACAAATGGTGTAAGAAGCTGTTTTGGAACCCAAAGGTGCTGGGCACGAGCACAGAGCCTGACTGCATCACCTGGGGTTTGGGTGCCAACTAGAGGGCACTCGCCTTGGCTGTTCCTGAGGCAATTACCTGCTTAATCGTGAAGTCGTTGATGAGGTGGTGGTTGTGTTCGTTAAGGTTGCAGTGCAACGAGACACAGTCGCTCTGATAGAGCAGGTCCTGCAGTGTGTACACCCGCTGGACTCCCAGGGACCGCTCAATCCCATCCTGCAGGTACGGGTCGTAGAAGATCACGTTGAAGCCAAACGCTTTGGCTCGGACCGCAACCGCCTGCGCCGTGCGACCTGTGTGAGGGGAAGGAGAATTAATGCAACCAGCCCAAGCTGCCAGGTGTGCACACTGTGCACCTCTGTGTGTGAGAATCAGCTCTCGGCTAAGTGGGTGTCCAAGCTCTGTCCCATCTATTGCTGTGGGTGAACTGAAGACAAACACTATTTACGCCAGGCAGAATGGCTCAGAAAGAGGGAGGTGATGTAGCTGTGTGTCAAGGCAGCACAGCCAGCCCCGGTCATTCTGAGGGCGCTGCTGGGTTTCACCACCACTCTCCTTGGAAAATACAGCTCCTTCTCTAAAGTATCAGCATAAAACAGTCTATGGCTACGTCCAGTACTTAGGGGGAGTTTATAAAGAGGAGAAAAGTGGCGTTTTAGATGGGGAGATTAAGATAGGCCAAGGGAAAATGGCTTTAAATAAAAAAGGGGAAATTCTGGGGGTGGTGAGGCTGCAGCATTCCCGCCCAGAGCTGTGGCTGCCCCATCTCTGGAGGTGCCCAAGGCCAGGATGGATGGGGTCCCACGCAACCTGATCTGGTGGGTGGTTTCCCCAACTGTGACAGAGGTTGGGAACAGACAGGCTTTAAGGTCTCTTCCAACCCAACCATTCTGTGATTCGACGACTGTATGTCACACCAACCTCGTGGGACACAGCCCCATCCCCACACCAGTAGTTCTGGTTGTACAAACTCTCCTTTTAGCTCATCCTGCAGCACTGACTCTCCCTCCCTGCGCCGTCTGCCCACGTACCGAAGCCGATGAGGCCGAGCGTCTCGCCCCGGATCCGTGCAGCACCAGAGGCCACCTCCCGGATCTGCTCCACGCTCTGCACCCGCGTGCCCTCCCGCAGCGCCTGGTAGAGCCACGTGTTCCGTCGGTAGAGGTTGAGGACGTGGCAGACGGTGGAGTCGGCCGTCTCCTCCACGGCAGCCGAGGGGATGTTGCAGACGGCGATCCCTGCGGGAGGACACGGCTCAGGAGCAGCCACACGCAGCCCCAAACAAAGGCAGTTTGGGGACAGCGCTGTGCCGGGAGCTGCTCGGCTTTGACAAGAGTCCTTCCAAAAGCACAGCGTGCCTGGGCTTGGCGTGCACCAGGGTGTGCTGAAAAGCAAAGAAGTTCCCTGCGCAACGTGCACTGTCCTTGGCCCCCACGCACCATTTCTCAAAGTGAGAGGCCAGCTGGAGCAACACTTTGCAAGGAGATGCAGAGTTAAGGAGCAGCAGCCTCACATCTGCAAAGGCACCACGACTCGTACTGCTCAGGGTCACCTCTGAGAACGAGTGCCATTTCTAAGTGCGAAAGCTACGCAGGAATAACTCCAGGAGGAAATGTTTGTTTTGTAAGAGCAAGTCCTATTCTTGTTTAGTTTAATCTACCTTCAAAGCAAATTAATCCACAATGGCACAAGCCACTCCTTCTCCACAATAAGACTGCTCAGCCATTAAGCCACATAGGGCACGACCAACCACCTCTTCTTGCACTGGAGCAGAACGACGTGCTGCACATTGCATGGCCAGCTCCAGGTATGGAAAAACCTTTGGGTCCCCCAAGATGTGCCACCACAGCCAACTGAGCGCAGCTGCTCCAAGCTGGACCCTGCTTTGGTTTCCCAAGGTTCTCAATGGGGGCATGGTGCTGCAGGAAGGCTCGGGGTGACCATCACCACCCCAAAGTGTGCTCTTTGTGGTGCTGAGGCTTTTTTGGGTGCTGTTTTTGGGGGCCTGGCCATGCTGGCACAGCTCTCCCCACCCGGCACCGTGGCCGCCCCGCGCACAGATCCCCATAACAGAGCTTTTGTTCCTTTGGCACAAAGGGGTCATTTTAAAGTGTGCCTCTCTGCTCGGAGCTGCGGGTATTAAGTTAACTGAGAATGTCTCCCTGGCCATTACCCTGTTAAAGCTCTGATCCAGCAAAGCATGTAAGAGGGTGCTTAATTTCACGTCTATTCAGCAAAGCAGTTAAGCACACGCTTATATCCCACTGGCTTCAACGCAATTTAAACACACAATTTGAGATGAATGTGTATCTAAATGCTTTACTGTACTGGGGCCTTGGAGTAGAAACCATGAAAAAGCAGGAGATAAAGAGAGAATAACATTCCGAAAATCCCCTTCCACTTTAAGGGCCACTGACTCAGTTAAAAAATGAGAATATTTCGGGCCATGCACCCACCTTCTGGGCCCTCTGCCAACCTCCCTGCCTCCAGAAGCACGCTCTTCTGCTCTAAGACCTTTCTTCCTCCCTGTTTGCAAGCCCTATGCTGACCTAGAGAAACCTGACCAGCCCTACAGTGGTGAAACAACCCCAACTCAAGCTCCCAGCACCTTGTGCCTCTCACCCTGTTTCAGGCAGCAATGGCTGGTCCCACAGCCAGCCCTGCAGCGTTCATCCCTGTCTGATGGGCCCCTGCCATCTTGGGTACCTTCCTACCCACCCACCGACCCACTGCAGTGGTAGTTGCACCTGTTGGGAGTGTTTTTCCATCTCCTCAGCCCAGCAGGCGCTGTGTGCAGACACTGGACATTGTGCTGCCTGCACAGTTTAAGAACTACCTTATGGAAAGCAATACCAATTAAACTTTACGCTACATTTGTGGGTAGTCATTACATTTTCTACTCTAAACCACATCATTTGGCCACCCAATTTGCTAAGTATAAAAGAGGGATTATGCTGCAGTATCCCATTATTTTATTCGTTATGTTTTTCGTTTCTTGATGTTCAGAGCTTCAGAACGTCATTATAATGGATAATAACAATAAGAGTTAAAAACACGAAGAAACCATTAAACTGAGAAGATGCTGCTCTCCTCTAGAAAAAAAATAATTCACTATACTGAGAATTGCTTTTTAGGAATGCCTATTTGAAACTCTCTTATCACAATTATCCTTGCAGAATGGCTCATGCGGAGCAGCTGTTATCCCCAACTTCCCCAGAGATAGCCCTAACCACCAGCATAGGGCTCAGTGAGAGCCTGAGTCCTTGGATCAGGTGGCCCACAATGTCTGTTACAGCTGCTGCAATCACCAACACAATGGTGTGCAGCTCATCAGAGGTCTCTGTGACCCCTGTGATACGTGGTGGTCCAGCAGTGCAGCCAGGCATGTAGGAGCTGAACCAAGCCTGCCTGGACTTGGGGACTGCCCTTTGGCTCCCGTGGGGAGCAGAGGTCCCCTGTGCTGATTTTAAAGACCCAGAGGGACAAAGGAGGGAACTGAAGGGCAGGACTGAGACCTACCGAGCTCCCCTGCTGCTTTGATGTCGATGTTGTCATAGCCGCTGCCTATTCGAACAATGACCCGCAAGGCCTTGAACTTCTCTAGGTCTTCTCGAGTCAGAGTGATGGTGTGGTACATCATCGCCCCAACAGCTTCGTTTAATACCTGCAACAGAGCACAGGGATGTCAGGAGTCACCAGGACACTCAGACAGAACACCTGCAGCTCCTGAGAGCCACTGAGATGCAGACAGTTACACGGGAGTTGCCCAGCTTTACCACCAACCTGTTGGCTGACCTGCCACAGTGCCACCAAACCCAGCAGCAGTGTGCCCACCAGAGCTGCAGCCATCCCCATGGGATCAGGCATGAACTGCATGGACACTCAAAGATCTATCAGCTCCTCCTCTTCCAAGCAAGAGTAATTCTTCTTTTAAGAAGCAATTAGGTTCTACAGCTGCATCCGCTGGTTTTGAAGACAACCATGTGCCACTCCATGACCTTTTATGTGTTGGATGGGTGGTACCTGTCACACTGCCCACCATTCCAGGAGTACATAAGACCATCTGTGTGAGGCTGTATGCCCACGTAAGGCTGTACTCCATCCTTCAATGGAGATTCAAACCCTCACAGGGCTCCCTTAAGCCACCTTAGTGTTCTGGGAAACCTAAGCCCTAAATTCTGCAAGACTCGCTCATTAATCAATGGACACCCCATAAAAAACCCTTCTCCTGCACTTTATACTTGAACATTTGGGGCTCTTTTCAGTTCTCTTTCCCAGACCCTGGATGTGATTTCTGACCTCTGCCCACAGCCATAAAACTCCGCGCTGGAGGCAGCGAGCTGCTGGTGCAGAGTGCTGGGCATGGAGTGCTGTGTGTTACTGCAGGCTCAGTGAAAGGGAGAAACCTTCAAAATATTGATGTTCAAAAGCTGATGCTAAGAGATAAGGTGACTTTTTGTTCCAAAATAACATCTGGCTTTTGAAACAGCCTCACTGAATTTTAATCAGCAGCAACTTCTGCTGATGCTATCTGGGCTAACTCGCAGCAGAGCTCTGAACAAATCTTCTTGAGGACTGGGAAGGAAGGAGAGCATCCCTGCCCCTCTCCACATGTCCCACAGCCACCACTCTGTTACCTTCTCGTGGATCTCCTGAGTTGATTGTGCATCACAGAATGCCACGGTCGCCAAGTCCTTCAAAATGGGCATCTCCACTGTGCAGTCCCTGCCATCCAGCAGTGCCACCAGGGGCCGGGGATGCATGGGGCCATTCATGATCTGAGGACGGATACCTGCAAGCAGAAAGAGCACAAACCCTTACACCCATGGCAACAGCTCTGCCCAAGCATTCCTGTGGAGTGGAGAGCACACAGAGTGAAGGACACAAAACCAGTGCAGACAGTTCTGCTGTGGGGACACACACACACACACACACACACCAGTGCCACTCCTGTGCCTATGGCTGTTTCTTTGGGCATGGCCACATCCAGCTGTGTGCTGCTCTGGGCTCATTTTCTAATCACAGGCTCACCAAGGTGAGGTTAGGAAACAAGTGATAATCAGCAAGGGCTGCAGGAAGCCCCATGCTTCTATCCCATTAGCTGCTCAGCCTGAGATTATCAGGTTCATTTTTGGACATCGGTGATGGTTGTCAGGGATGTTCTGCTGGGGGAATTCAGTGCCATCATTTCTCTGTCGACAACCATGCCTTGTAGCTGTTCCTTTAGAAGCCAGAGGGGTGAAGGTTTGGGGCTGGGGTTTCTCTGCAGAACAAATGCTATTGTGTGCCAGCATCAGCCAGGAGCAGGGGCCGCTTTGCAGGGAATCACACCACCCTCCTGCCAGGAAAATGACAATGAGGGGAGGAAACTCATGAAGAAGAGCAACAGTGTGGGGTTTTTTTTTTAATTTTTTTTAAAGGGAAAATGAAATGTGCCTGTTTGTCCAAATTGTTGTCAAGCAGGATGTGAGCCTGGGACACCAGGGGCCAGAGCGATGCCACAGGAGGAGCAGCACCAGGAGGGACCCTGGCAGCCACACAGCCATCAGGATGGGGAGCAGCACATTCCCTCTCCTCAGGAAAAACAAAGCCAAGAGTGAACCCACCCAGCACAGCCGACCCACAACATCCAGCATAACGTTACACACGAGTGGTTTTGGAGCCCTCCATCAGAGCACACAGGAGGAACGTGCACCGTTTGCACGCACATCCTCCAGATGGAAGTGCGGCTGTGTCGGTAGGCGAGATGATGTGGATAACCAAAAGGAGCTTGCCATAAGCAGATAAGCGAGAATAAAAACATGCACAGGGCGCAAAAGGCTTACACAAGCCTGCAGGGAAGCACTATAGCCAGCTGGATTCTTTCCTCTGTTTAACAAGCAAGTGAATTACAACACTGCCTTAACGCACAGCGCAGAATAGCATCTCTGAGATGAGGAGCATCACCTCCCAGCCTCACCCTGCAGGCACTGCACAACAAAAAGGGATAACGGTGCACAGAGAGATGCTGTGTGTGTAACACCCCCGGCCCATCCGTGCACAGCTGTCCGTCCAGCTGCTGGCACAGCACTGCAGGGAATGCCATCTCTTCACACAGCACACTTGTTCTGCACACACCTGCCTCGTTAAGGAGAGCCGTGCCCTGGATCAGAAAGCCATCAGGCAGCTGGGCCATCAGGTGCCTGGCAGCACTGCCTGCTGCGAGGGGTTGGAGCGAGATGAGCCTTTAGGTCCCTCCCAACCCAAGCCATCACATGACTCCACGACCCCATGGTTAACACCACGGTTAACCCCCAGCCTCTCCGCGTGCATCCCTCACCCAGCTCCTGCCTCCCACCACTGCCAACCACAGCCCCAACCCATCCCCTGGGGGCAGCTGGCATCACTTGGTGTACTGAGGAAGAGAGAGGGGAGGAAGGCTTTGTGGACAAGGAAAAGGAGGAGCAGCAGCGAGGTTTTGCAGCCGCGCTCAGAACTCCGAGTCCAGCCGGCTCGCTTGTTGCACGCAGCCCGGTGCATAAAGTGCTTTTGTTCCATTTGGAAGGCACAAAGCCTGCTTGTCCTCTGCACCGCTCCTCCCCTCTGCCACCCACTTGTATCCGATCCCAATGGCACCCCTGCCAGGAGAATTAGGGAGCGCTCCTGCTCAATGGCAGCCTTTGTGCGGCCGCCAGACGGCGGGTGCTATCTCACAGAAACAAAAGCCGGAGCCATTTGCCTAATTCTTATTAATCTCAGTTCCCTACGCCACGCAGCATTTAAAATAATAAATAAAAGGAAAAAAGCCAGCGTTAAACATGTTCACTTGCAGTATATCAAAGTGCATCGAGAAGCCAGCCTGACTATCGGCCGCGTTACTCATTCACTATGGAGTAGCTACAGCTTTACAGTCAACTACACACTTTATTAAACAAACAGAAAAGAAACAGGAAATTTCCCCTTGCCTGGAAAATGTTGCCTCCACATTCTTCTTCTTATTAAAAACCACACATGGCAGTGGAGGAGGAGGGAGGGAGGAGGAGGGGGGACCCACACACGAGAAATACTACCACCACTTTGCAGGGCGCAGGCTCTCCTTTCCTCTACGAGGGGGTATCTTCAAACAGGCGGTCCCGCGGCCCACAGCTGCACCATCTCAAGACAAACAAGTCTCTTTGAACACGGAGGGAAAAGAAAAGGCTTTTGTCCTGAGCCTCGGAAGAATGGTCTGCAATTGCCAGAGGAGCTACAGCCACCTCTGCGCGGCTCCCAACTCTTCAGAGCACTCCCTCCAGACTTTGCCGAAGCTTTTAACTAATCGTAGTTCTTTCCCAGCCCTTGAATAAAATCATGTGAGTGCCAGCCAAAAAATCTTATGCTATGCACACTAAAGGGTTTGTATATGTCACAGTTTCTTTTTCTCCCTTCCACTCCCCTCCTCCTATTGACTTGACTTGCACACACGGCTTTCTTTTTTTTTTTTTTCCAGTTGTCTCAAATGGATTTAATCTGTGCCATGCTGTGTTTTATGTTTGTTTTGTTTTCCTTTTTTTTTTTCCCCCCCAAAGCTTAAAAAAATGAAACATGCCTATCCACATGGAGCACATTGAGCAAGGCTCCAGGAACAAACCGAGAGCCTTTTGCGGCAGCAAGAAAAGCAGCACAAAGCACTGGGGAAGGCAAGGCCATGGCGATCTCAGAGCACCACAAACCAAAGGCTAATTCTGCACATGTCCACCCGCTGGTTGGCAGCCAACAGCGCTCACCCCACAGATCCTCCCTGAGGTGCCCATCTCCTGCCCCTGTGCTGGGAGTGCAGAGGACATGGAAGCAGCCCCACAGCATCGCTCGCAGCCCACGTCCCTCAGCTCGTATCATAGAATGGCCTGGGTTGAGCACAGGGCCAAACACAGATTACAATCACAGAATCATTAAGGCTGGAAAAGACTTCTAGGATCAACAAGTCCAATCCCAGCCCGCCCCGTGCCCACGTCCCTCAGTGCCACATCCCCACGGCTCTGAACGCCTCCAGGGATGGTGATCCCACCATTCCTTGGGCAGCCTGTGCCAGTGCCTCACTGCTCTGAGAAATTTCTCCTAATATCCAACTGGAATTTCACCTGGCGCAACTTGTGGCCAGCATTTCTTGTCCTAGAAGAGCACACAGGTGTTTTTCCATTGAAATTCATGGAAAGGCTCCCACTGGTTTGAAGAGCATCACCCTTCATGACTGCACTGCTCTAAGGACCAAAGCGAGCCCCAAACTCAGAGGCTGCAGGAAGGAAGGAAGCAACTGCCCTGCCCAGGAGCTCTCCCTCTCACTGAACCTCTCAGAGAGTTCATAAATGCTTCCCACAATAAACACATGCACGAAAATGAAATAATACGAATGCCAGGACTGCAAGCCACATCCGAATGACAGAAGCAACCATAAATTAAACACTCGGTCAAAATACGGGGTTTTATATTTGCACATTTCACTGTTTTACAGCTTGAATTCCTGTAGGAGCACACACCACAAGCACCTACAGCCCTGAGCTCCACGCGTGCCCCATTACAGCACAGACACACACAGCACACTGCTGAAGGTCCCTGGGGCAGTAGTGCAAAGCAGGCAGCTCCAAGTGGCACAGGAGTGCACCCCACAGCACATCCCCCTGGGTCCTCCCTGCCCTCCTCATCCAATTCTTTTTTTCCCTTCTATCCAAATGGAAACTAATGGCATCAGGACAAAACAAAAAAGGTTTCTCTGCAATGCAAGCAGGAAGGTGTTCCAGCATCCCCACTGTAACAATGAGCCACACAGCACTGGGAAAGCCCTAGGGTTTGCCATCTAGATCACAGAATGGCTTGGGTTGGAGGGGACCTCAAGGACCATCAAGCTCCAACCCCCGTGTTGCAGGCAGGGCCACCAACCTCCCCATTTAATACCAGACAAGACTGCCCAGGGCCCCATCCAACCTGGCCTTGAACACCTCCAGGAACAGGGCATCCACAGTCTCTCTGGATAAGAGTCTCTCCAGACTCTCAGTCACCCTAAGGGATCTGAAGACTTTAAAGATGCTCTGGAAGATGGAAAAATGGAGGCTGAGATCAGCCTGGCCCAAGGCACAGCAGCCCTGGCATAGGGACACCCAGCACTGCCACCCCAGCCTGGTCCCATGTCTTATTGCTTCTCTGTATTGTAGTGCAGGGAAAGAGATTGGGGTGTGAAACAACTCCATGTGCAAATTCCCCAAACTCTGGGGAAGTCCATCTGCCTGCTGCCTGCAGCAAGACAGGGTGTCTTCCTCTTGAAACGAAGACTGCCTCCTTAGCAAGCATCGTGGTACAGAAAATAGCACAGCCTGGCCATTTTGGGAAAAGGCAGCCGTTCTAATTATATCATCACAGAGAGAGAGAGAAAAACAACTCAGGGTTTTCACTTACGCAGTCTGACAGCATGCGGGATGCTAAGTTGTTACGCACAGGGGGAAGTGACAGCCGTATGGCTGGGGCAGGAGATTCCCCCCCCCCACTGAAAGAAACACCATCCATCACACACAGCCCTCAGCTTCAGCTTTTGGGAAGCGGAGGGACTCGAGCTGACTGCCAGAGCATGTGCCATATGTACCTTCTAAACCTGTGTCAGCACGCTGCTCATGAGCAGAAAACAAAGAGAACGCCACGTTGTGATGCAGCTGTTGGAATTAAATTATGCTGACGTTAGGCCTTTTAATTATGCTGGACAGAAAGGGCTACGAATCTTTTAATGAAGATGTACATGAAGGTTTCTGTATGCTGCTTAGTTCTGTGGCTCACGTAACTGAGATCAGCTGCAGGTTTCCTGCAGACCCCCAGAGCAGGAGGGCAGAGATGGAGTTAGCAGAGCTCTGGGCTGGGGACAGAAACAAGGCAGAGGTTGGCACTTGTTGGCTCACAGCTTCACAGTGTGGCGATGCCCCCGGTGCACAGACAAGTGGGTTGGAGAGACAGCACTGCTCTGCTGGGAGGGACCTGCACAGGGATGCGAAGCCAAGCGGTGCCATTTGGGGTGACGCACACAAGCGGTGCCCTGGGCCATGCTGGAGCTGGCTGGCTACCAAAGGGAAAAGGGCTGTGAGCTCACTTCAGAACCCATAGGTCCTGCCAAGGCTCCATCCCCTGCAAGACCTACTAAAATAGCTCCTGGGCATCAGCCAGGCGTGCCAGCCAAGCCTGCAGTCTGCTGGGTGACCCTGCTTGTGAGGTCATTCCTTCTGCAGACCGACAGCTGTCACTGTGTGACCCACTCTTGTTCCTGCCAAGAGTGCTGCACCCTCCACTGCTTCCTCCCTTCCCAAAACCACTCCCGGCCCCATCTCTGCACTCAGATCCCCACCTCTACGGCAAAAATCAACTGGCAGAACCCCTCGGTGGAGTAGAGGGTGAACCAGCACCATGCTTCCATCACTTCTGCAGCTCCTAGTTTTGTTTTCCTGCTTCTTTGCTTCACTTTGTGCTCCCTCCCTGTCCCACAGCCCCTGTGCTCTCCCACTGCCCTCTGAAGAATCTGGGAACACTTCTGCATGGTGCAGAACGATGGCAAAACGCACCAAGCAGGGAATAACTGCTGGAGGTGCTGAACGCCTGCAAATCCCACCAATTTCCCTAAGATAAACACACACACACTTCCTCACAGCATGGCGTCACAGCTAAATGAGAAAAAAACAACTAAAGACCAACACTGGAAAGAACTTAAGTACAACCCACATGCTATTAAAGTCAATACTTCCACAGCTAATTCTTTACAAGCGTATCCTTGGATTTTAGCAACACAGGCATGTGTTGGGTTCCTGCTGACATCTGAAATAGCCCAATCCATCACTGTTTGCTAAGAGCACCCTGAAGGTGCAGAAGGGCACAAGAACGTGTCTGTACACTTGCACATCGCCCAAGTGCACAAGAACGCACACTTCTGAGACTGCCCATGGATCCTTCAACTCCATGTGCAAAGATGCTGGGTTGTGAGTAGTAAGCTGCAAGCCAGAAAGATCTTTTGTCATTCAGGGCTATTGAATCTTTCTTAAAATATTCAAATCAAATGCTGAGATATTTTTTGCGAGCTGCTTTTGAATTCCTTTCTCTCAAATATCCATTAAATCTTTCAAAACTTGAACCGATTTTATTTTTCATGTAATGCGCAACCAGAGAGATCTGAAGAAAAGCATATGGTCCCAAAAGCACAAATGTTTTTCTAACTGTACAAATTGCTCTCATGAAAGATATTATCTCTCCCTGTGAACCCTGCCTAGTCTCAGTCTTCCTGGCTGAAAACCAATAAGGTCTGGGGGCTGCATGCAATGGGACATCTGTCACAGCCCCACCTATCTGTACATCACCTCCCCAACAGCCCCGAGACCCAAACACAAAGCTTTTCCAAAAGAAATTCTGCCAATCCAAGGCTGCACATTTAACTTTTCCAAGATGAACCCATTAAACGATGATGCACTGGAGCAGGTTGCCCAAGGAGGCTGTGGATGCCCCATCCCTGGAGACATTCAAGGCCAGGCTGGATGTGGCTCTGGGCAGCCTGGTCTGCTGGTTGGCGACCCTGCACATAACCAGATGGTTATTGTGGTCCTTTTCAACCCAGGCCATTCTATGATTCTGTGAATACCATCACTGCCTTCGACACCTGAAGCAGTTCTTCACCCTGGGATGCAGCAATGTTTTCCATGGCTTCATTGCAGGAGAAACTGGATACCTTGTTCAACATTCAAATAACAGAGTTTGCAGCCATCCTTATTTATCAACAGTTTTTGAGATAGCATCACTATTCAGGATAGATGAAAAAAATATCTTAAAGGAGAGTTAGGTAAAGTAGAATAACCGAGAACGATGTGCTGATCTGCTGCGTTTCAGAGCAGAAGAACACACGCTGTCTTTCATAATAAACCAAAAAGAAACCTTGGTGAAGCAAACAAAACCATCCACAAACACAAATCAACCTGTTCTCCTTGAGAACCTGTTCTCCTGCCCAAGAGATAACCACATGATCATACTGCATTCAAACAGCACATTTCATCTTCATTAATCCAGACAAAGCACTGGCAAAGCCTTATTTTCCAATTCCAAGATCATGGAGCTGCTCCCACAGTCTCACAGGTCGCTGCCCACCTCTCCTTCCATCACAGGGGCTTCTGGCCATGGCCCAGGGCTCTTTAGGTGGAGAACCAAGCCCTTCCCTCACCAACACCAAGGGGAACTTCAGCGAGGCCACAGGAACCAGAGGAGGGGATGGGGCTGAAGGAGTAAATCACCCAAGCTAGGAACTGTATTTTCTCTCCGTTTGAAATGAGCGGAAGTTCTGACCAATAACCTTCACATGTAAGGTGCCTCGTTGTGTGTGCAGTGATCCTCTGCATGCACAACAACTCCCATGGCTGCCAGGAGGCATTTCTTAGAGGCATTGTCCAGAGGAAGGAAAAAACCCCAAAGCTGTACCAAAACTGCTCTCCCAACAACGTCAAGCTGTAACAGGCTGAAAATGTCTTCATTTTTATGCCTTCCCAGCATCACAGAAAAGAAAGGCAACACTGATGTAGGTAAGCACAGGCTGTATATTTATCTAATATGTATACTGAGGATGGTGAAAATATTTCAAAGTTGCCTGCAGTCATAAAACTATAAATCACACTGAACGGTATCACTGTCGTAAGCCGTTTTCTTTTAACAGCTCTCTATACTTTACTGCTTCAATAAAACCCATCACCTACCCACCCAAGAAAGCTACATACCCTACAGTTACTCTCAATTAAAACAAAAAACCTAGATTTCATGGCAAAGTCATGACACAAACCCACCAGAAGAAGGAGGTACAGCAAAATGAACAAACCAGATCTCACTTCTTCCTTAGGAGTGAGGTAGGAAAGGGAAGCAAGTGATTGTTCCTGCACTTCATTCCACCCAACAGATTCGTTGGCAGTTGGACTAGATGATCTCAGAGGTCTTTTTCAACCTTAGTGACTCCATGATTTGAAATGAATTGCTGCAATAATGATCATACACGGTGCCTGTGTCCTATGGGTCCCAAAGCCCCTCTACACTAACAGACCCCAGCATGGCGCCTCCCCACTGGCTGTTAGCAGGAGGAGCATATCCCTTTTTCTCCATATCCCTTTTTCTGCAGTCACATCACTCTCAGCAAGTTCTACTGGACCTCTCTCTGGTTAAAAACCCAATGAATGGTTCATCTTCCTTGATGATCACCTGTCATCTTCCACATGCTCACCCATCTTCCTGACATAGGGCTCCTTCAGAAGAGAAAAGGAAGGGGATTCTTTTGCAGAAGCCTGTTGCAAGTTGTATTCTATGACCCATGATCTCACTCAAGTTGCTTACAGCAGAGAGCTCATCTATAAGAGCACAAAGACCTGCTGCAGGATCTGCAGTCATTTCCTGAGGACTCTGAAGCACAGGGTTTTGCCACTCCTTTGGAGAAGCAGACCTTGAGATCAGTGCATTGAAGCACATCCCTCTCAACGCCTCATTCAAGGACTACCCAACTGACACTGATGGCTTTCAAGGTAGTTTTTTTTTGCATTACTTGTAACGTGAGGGTCACAATTCTTGAAGGACTCCTCTCTAAGCTCCATTAAGTGAGCACAGTGGACCTTCTGCACCCAAGGCAGTCACGCTGCTGTGCTCTGCAGCACACACAGGTCAGCAGCACATCTCACTCTCCTCTGCCTCCTTACTGCTGGACAGAGCTGATAGGGATGCATGCAATCTGTGCTGGGTGCAGAGCATGCAACTGGACTCCTCCCTGCCATGCACTTACATGCAAGCACCCAGCTGGCTCCAACCACTCTGCTGTTCCTGTCCCTGTCAGGCACATGAACAAAAACCCAGTCACGACTTCCTTGCGATTCACATGAAAAGTGACTGGAGTCAATGGCTTCAGTGTGGAAATCATTCAAACCAGCTGTGGTGAGTGAAAAGAATCCATTCTTCATTCCTGTAACCAGGCTTGCTAGAAAGTAGGGAGCAAATGTTCCACCCAGAATAGTTTTGGTCTGAGCACAAGAGAAGCTATTGGCAACATCAACGTTGAAAGAAAGAATGTCTTAGCATCAGACTCAGATGCCTTGCAAATATATTTCCTATCTTCTATCCCCAGTGGTATTTCTTGCTGCTTCTAATGGACAAGATGCTGTAACCAGCCCTGGCAGATTGCTCCAAGTCTTTACAGCAGAGCGCTGCTTTCCATATGGGACAGATGTAGGATGGAAAGAGGACTTACGGGGACACAGAGCCAGTAATGCCCAAGAAGACACTTCCCATCCTGTTCATGCAATGCCCAGCAACACAAGATAACAACCATGATTAAAAACAGGTTGCATGTGCAGTATCACAGTATGAAGGAAAAGATGAACCCGGGGCTCTCCACTGCCCTGTCACGCTGGGTGTCACTGCTCAGTGCTGGCTTTCTCCCCACCTCCCTTCCATTGGTCAGGATGAGCGTTTCCCAAATCACAACAGCTGGCAGCAGCAGCCCTCCGCCTCCTCTCACTCTCTGCAGCTTTCCCTGAAAGCATGATGACTTTTAAATCCTTCCAGGCTCGAAGCCCAGCAAGCAGTAAAGCCCAGCACAAAGTGATATTTATTTCTCGTAACTATTTTTCTCATGTAAGAATGCAACGGAAAAATCACCCCTACAGTATTTATCATAGCCAGAGGTATCGGATTTGAAGGCCAGGTTCCAACCTTCCCTTAGCTGCGGGGACTTGAACAAAATCTTTTGGGGAATGGGAGGCATTGGTTTGGACAAAGAGCTCCAAGGAACAGCCACAACGGCTGCGCAGTGCTTTGGTTAATTACAAAGTTGGCTGCGTTCGTAAGGAGGAGGAAAACAACGCCGCTGAAATCAAGGCAGAGAACAAGGAAAAACAGCAGCACATGGAGGAAACAGAAACGGCTCGGTCAGCTCCACTGCCTCTCCAAAACCTCTTGTAGTTATTGGGGCATTGCTGTGGGTGCAGCGCTGTGCCACAGGTCTGGGAACCACAGGGGGACGTGCAACCTGTGCAGAGCTCCTCGGCTGCAGCAGACAAGCAGCATATTGATCCCTCCTCTCAGCACAAGGCTCTGGCCAAGGAGAAACAACGGCCATGGACCACTTCCAGGAGTGGGATTGAGACGCTCTTACTGTAATTGAACATGAAGCTGTGGCCTCTGAGGGCTGTGCTGGCTCCTTGCTGGGATGGGCTGCTACCTCGTATGGCTGAGCGAGGGGTTCTGCTTCACAGCAGCTGCCAGCAGGAATGGGATGGCAGGGGGCAGGTGGGAGGGAGGCTGTGGGCACAGCTGCAGTCTGCTGGTGAGAGCACAGAGATGATGACAGGGCAAGCTGGGCTTGCTAAGAGCAGCTCCAAGAAAACCATCCCAAAGGACAGCTGCCTCCTGATTCTCTTCCACGTGGGAGATGAGAAAGAACAGCCTAAATTGGAGAAGAGGTTGGGCCCCATGGAGGGACTCTGACCCAAGGAGTTCCAGGGTCCCAAACACCTCTGCAAAGGGAACAGAGCCATTAAACCCACAGATCTACAAAACTAGCTTAGATAGAGTCACAGAATGGTTTGAGTTGGAAGGGAACTTTTAAGGCTATCTGTTCCAACCCCCTGCAATGCACAGGGACACCCAAAGCTCCATCAGGTGATCAGAGCCCATTCCCTGACCTTGGGTGTCTGTAAGGATGGACACTATCACCTCTCTGGGCAGCCTGTGCCAGTGCCTCACCAGCCTTACTGGATACAGGAAACAAGTTGTGTACAACCTAGATCTTTCCTCTGTTAAGTTTGAAACTATTTCTCCTTGTCCTAATGGAACCATAGAATCATTTGAGTTGGAAGGGACCTTTAAAGATCATCTGGTCCAACTCCCCAGCCTGGACAGCTAGCAGCAAAGTGCAGTCAGACTCAGGGCAGCAAAGCACAGGTTACACACTCTGTTCATGACGTGAAGTCAAAATCCCAGAGCCAGGGATCAATTTGTTTAAGATCTACTTTCTAGTTATAGTTTTTCCAAATCCCACCTGCAGATCTTTGCTCAGAGCCCGAAGCCGCAGGACTCACCAAACACTGCCCTGCTGCAGCACAAAGGGCTTTGGATGGACTCGAGTCAGGGATATTCTGAAACTATTAAGGCTAGAAGCTGAAAGCAAACAAAGCACGTAATGACATGAATTTGGAAGGAGGAGCTTGCAAAAAATTCAAATCACAAACATTTTGTGCATGTTACCAGCAGTGCTGTGTGCAAGCATGGAATAGCATGGAAACTGTCTACCTTTAATGTGTCTACTGCCTGTCCAGCTGCAGTATTTTAGTTGGCTTGCTGTTGTTAATTCCAGTATTTGCCCCTTTCTTCTGCTCTCTTGCCTTCTACCAGCCTTGCTGTGCTCACAGCCAGCTGCCCAGCACTGCTTTGTATGCACTCATTGGTCAGTGCTTTGGCTAGATGCCTTACGAACAGATTAAACAAACAACTAGGCAAGAGGCATATTAACACCGTGAGCCTAATATTTTTCCAGAGTGGGAGTAAAGGAAATTGGAGATCCCCCAGGAAAGTGTCCCTGAGTGCGGCGAATGGCCAAATTCCACCCATTAGAGGGGCATCATGGAAGGGAATTAAGCACTCCTGGCATCTGGTGCAGGGAACCCACAGCCGAACCACAAATGAGTGCAAGCAAGGCAGAGATTGCATTGCAAACTGCTTATCTTCTGGAGGCCAGCTGCTGCTCTGGAGCCTGAGGCCTCTGGGAGGAGCAGGAGAGGCTTTTCAGAAGGAGTCACAGCAGCGCTTTTCCTTACTGGCACCAAACACCTCTTCCTTCCTGCAGCAAAAGCTGCTTGCTGTCTGTCCCCAGGGAGAGCTGTGGAGTGTCCCTCTGGCTCTCACTGAAGTGCTCTTCCCAAACTATAACTGGTTGTGCAACACAGAGCTGAGCAACAACCTCCCAGGCACCGAGCCTTGCAGGAGCCCATGCCGTCCCTCTGATCCTTCTGTGAGATCTGCCTCCCACGTGGCTCTGCTGATCCGCTCACCTGCCAGAGCTCAGGCCTCCTCCCCACTGATCCTGCCCTGCTCAGCTGCCTGCACACCATACACAGGTGTGGACCCAAATGGTTGGGCTGGCTCTGCCCAGCACCACTGCTCCTAAGGACACCAATTCACCCTGCACCAGGAGAGGAGTGGGCTTCCCTTGGCAATCACCAGGACAAAGCTCATCTACTGTCATGGAATGGCTGCCAAGAGAAAAAAAGCAAGATAGTCCAACAGATCTCTGGATTTATCTCACTCACAGCTGCACGTCCTAAAAAGCACAATGCTTTTAAGTTCACAAGGCAGATGCCTGTACTCCTGAGCACCACCTTCTCTGATAAATATCTTTGTGCTCCTCACAACTGACCCGCTCTGCTTGACTGTAGCCCAGAGAAGCACAGAACAGAACCATAGGATCACTGAAGTTGGAAAAGACCTCTAAGATCACCCAGTCAACCCATCCACCCACCACCAATATCGCCCACTAAACTAAGTGCCACGTCTACATGTTCCTTCAACACCTCCAGGGACAGCAACACGTTGTCATCCATCTTAAAATTAACTCAAAATATAGCCAGGCTCATATACCAGTTCTGATGTCTTTTGCCACTTCAAGGCATCTTCTTCAAAGCTCTTCAGCTCTGCCCTTCCCCCAGGACTCACCCCTCCTTCTCCAGGCAACAGCCACTGCTCCTGCCGTGGAGCAGCCAAGCAAGCTCCTTCTGGGTGTCCTGACCCACAGGTCTTGCACATCTGCTGCTGTCACAGCACGACCCACGTCCTGTCTCTGCAGCACATCCCATCTCCCTTAGCCATAAAATCATGATCTTTAAGGCTGGAAAAGACCTCTAAGGTCTCCAAGCCCAACCCCACCTACCCCTACCATGCCCACATCCCTCAATGCCATATTCCCACAATTCTGGAACACATCCAGGGATGGTGATCCCAACAGCTGTGCCAATGCATTACTGCTCTTTTTTCAGAAAGGACATTTCCTAATATCCAGCCCGGAGACCTAGGTGCAATTCCCACCCACCTTCCAGCTCTCCATGTCCTTTTAGGTTTCCACGCTGTTGTTCCACCCTGGGTTCAGCTGAATAAAACTTTAAGTCCCAATTTTTGTTCTTTGCACAACCACTTTTCAATGGCAAGCATCCAAACCAGAACAATAGCTGCTAACACACAGCCAGCACCGCATGTCCCAGTCAAGCTGACCACACAGAACCAACTGAAAGGTGGACAGCCAACACCCATGCACGACACTACTATATTTAAAAAGCAATCTGAGTTTCAATAATTCAAGAGCATTTAATTGGCTGCTGGTAAGAAAGGTGGAATTTTTTTTTTCCATAGCATGACCTGGATGGATCCAGTATCTATGTAAGGCACACCCCAACCTGCACAGCCCAGGCATGGGGCCAAGGGGGGGATGTGGCAGGACATGGGGCTGTGGCACGGCAGGAACAGTTCTAGTGCTAATAGCCCAAGTCCTTAATGTTCAGAGGAAAAACAGCACTTCATGAAATATTGATACACATTTGGAAATTTGACAATTATCTCCAGAGCTCCTTGGTAAAACCTGAAAGCAAATAAATAGCAAACATTTCCTGTACTCATTAAAATACTGAAAAACAGAGAAAGAAACCTACTCATTATCCATTTGACAAATATAACCTATTATTTTTAATAATGCACAGGCATTCAATGCATGAAATTTACAGCTCCTCTTGCTTAAAGAAACCATTGGTTTTGTAGATCTAATTTTAAGAAACGCAATAAAAGTAAGTTATGTGGAGCTGATTGCTTCTACAGGGGAGGGTAAAAATCTTTCTTCTGCTGCGATGAATGGCAAAACCACCATTTATTCAGCTGGAAGTACAGCTTCACTCACTGCTCTCTTCTGGAAACTGCTTTTCCAGAAAGGAATTCTCAAAAATTAGAAATACTCATTCCTTTGGCTCTTCTCATGCAAGCTTCAAAAGCAGAAACCTGGATTTAAGGAAGTAAAACACAGCCATGTGGGGCTGTTGGTGCACGAGCTTCATGGCTGTAAGGAAGAACATCAAGTATAGAAAACTTCCCCTTGATGGATAAAGACGAGCTGACAGAGCACAACTGGCTGCTCAGCACAGTGATCCACTAATGATAGTGCAGCAATCCACAGCTGGGACCTCTCAGCCCAAAATGCTGATGAAACAGCACCATAGCCATCTAGAAGTAGTAAGACATGGAACTTAAGATCCTTAAACCAAATCTTGCAGTGCTTAAGCTGACAACTTCCACTCTCACTCAGGTCCACCCAACGTGACCAAAAATCCAATGACAGAACAAGTGAGATGTGGATAGGTGGAACAATGAAAGCTATGGTTGGGTTTTCCCTATTAGCTCATTGTCCCAATGGGACAGTCTAGATGCAGATAACTCTCTACTGTCCACACTGAATACTTCCTTTTATCTTTCATAATACACACTAATCAAGACTTCTTTCATCATCAAAACAAAATACATGCACTTGCACAAACTACTGTACTTTCTGAATATTCATTGTCAACTTTATCATAAAGCAATCAGAGGAAGGCAGGGAACATTACAGCTGATTGCATGTGACATTTCCATCCCTGTTCTTTTTTTCACTTTGTGGCTAATGGTGAGAGACTCCAACAAGAGCCACCGTAAGAAAAGATCGATGATAATCACTACGGTCAGCAGAGGAGTGTGTAGGAGGCAGCTTGAAACTGTGCAGGGATTTGCAGTACTAGAACAAGTGTCAGGACACGTGCTGGGGTTAAGAAGACCTGCAAAGGTATCAAGTGTGCATCATCAGGGTGTTGCACTTCCTGGCCCTGCACCCATGGTACCATCTTAACATCCAAGAGCACATATCCCAAATGTTTCAATGGGACCTCTTTTGACATTCTTCTCTCTGACTTCTTTCTGGTTGAAAGTATATCCTAACTTACTACTTCTCACTGTGTTTGCTGTCTAACCAAAGTCCCTTCTGTTTATTTACTTGCCAAGTCCATATAACAACCCAGAAAACAACAAACTGCTTGAAAACCAAACCAAATCACTCCTGGCAAACACTTCTGACTGCGCAGAAGTGCTGATCCAAATGGATAATGACTAATGCACAGATTATATTTTTGAATACAACAAATACAACAGCCATATACAGAGAAATGAATAGGGGATAAAGGGGAAGAAAATAAAAAAAAAAAAAAAAAAAAAGCTGCTAACCTTTCAAAGGCCTCAGATAGGCAGGGATCTCCCAGGAGATACCCTCACCTCCACTGCCAACCCTTAAATGAGGTCTGGGAAGGGGTGGATCCTGGCTTCAGTCTTTCTCGCTACTCAGCTGCACTGCATGCACCTGAGCTCCCCTGGGTTGGCCCTGCCTTCCCAACAGGTGCTCCATCACTGCTTCAGGCTGTGACTTAGTTTTACTGCTACAGATCCTCATCAGCTCAAACCATTCAAGCCCTACTGGTTTCACAGAATCACAGAAGGGTTTGGGTTGGAAGGAACCTTTAAGCCCATCCAGTTCAACCCCTGCTGTAGACTGGTTGCCACCTACCAGCTCAGGCTGCCCAGGGCCCCATTCAGCCTGGCACTGCCGACTTCTGGGGATTCCTGGAGATGCCACAGCTGATGAGGGCCTCATCATCCTCTGAGTAAAAAAATTCCTTCTGAAATCCAACCTAAATCTCCCTTCTTTTAGTTCAAAGCCTTGGTGTATCACTATCTGCCCCCGTCTCCCAGCCCCTCCTTGGCTGTCTCTGCTTTTCTATTTGGCATTGGCTTCTCAATCTCCGAGGTCAGGTCAAGACTTTCCCAGCTACCTGAGACCTGGAACCAGCCCACTGGGCACAGGGTGAATCCAGGCAGGCAGGGTGGAAGCCACATCTCCATGTGCCACGGGACTCACACGTAAGCTGATTGCTGGCCTTGACACCCTTCGCACTGGGAGAGAGGGCGGAGGAAGGCAAGCCAGGCACTAATCCGCTCCATCTGCTCTGCAGCAGCTAATTGGATTGCGAGTGCAGAAGGCGAGGCCCCTGCATGCTCCCAAACCTGCTGTTGTACTGAACCAAGCTGCTCCGGTGCATGGGGTGAGGGTCCTGCTGCAGAGCCAGGTGCTGCCCCTGACGAGGTGGGCACAGCTTGGCTGCCCAGCTCCACTGCCCCAGCTTCATTGGGAGGCAGAGCACCACTGCATCAGAAAAGAGTATGTGAATAAAAACATCAACGTTTCATCTGTAACAAAGCCCTCGAAACAGAAGGCAGAAGAGGTTATAAATTAGTTTTCTTTACCAAAAGCCAGTGGAATGCTGTTAATGTCAGATTTTATTTACGTGCAAAAGTCAAAGGCTCATCTGCAAGGTGCTCTATATAAACATTACTAATATACGTCCCGCGTCTGCAGCATTTATTCTAAATCAGTGGCTTAATGATTCTGCTCTTCTGCTTTTTAAGGATTCACCTCGGCACCCACTCCACTTCTCGAAATAACAGACAATTCGGTGGTGCAGCATTTTCATTAAAGTGCTCCGCGGTGCAGTGCTATGCGAGAGACAAGAAGAAATATAAAAATGTGTAATATAATAATGATCAGAAACCTTTAACATTTTTTCCCCTCTACGAACGCTAAGTTTGTAGCTATGGAAACGACTTACAAGAAAGCTAAAAACAATTGTCAGCAAATATAGCCAAAGAATGCTGTGGATATAGGGAAGTCCTAACAATGATAGAGACCTACAGGGTAAGAGGAAAGTGTAAATTGAAGATGACAACACTTGTGCATCGACAACACGTTCTCCTCTGACAGGCCAAACTCATTTTTATTGCCATGGCACTAAAGTCAATGAATTGCACCTGGAATGAGTTTGACACTTTATATTGCTTTTGATAAAGCCATTATAAAAAGCACACTTCAACTTTTAAAAAGTATTTTAGAAGCGTATTCTCTGCAATCAGTGAATCCTGTGTTCATGTTGGCCACGACAGTCAGTGCTTTATCAAGTCAGACTGCAGTTCCTCTCCTGCACGCTCTGGCTATGCACTCCATTAATGAGAGCAGCTCTAGTAACACCAATCCGAAGTCCCACACGACACACATTTGCACACTCATCTGGCACAGTGAGGTTGGTGAGAGTTTGCACATGCAAATAATGCTAAGCCAGGTCTTTGTGAGCCTTCCACCCAAACTCAGTTCAAATTATTCTCATCTTGTACCCACACCACACCACAAATGGTAACATGACCACCAGGACAGTGGACACAAGCAAGACACATCTGCTGATTTCGATCAAATGTTTTCGTATGGAAGTTACAATCCCAGTTAAAATAATCAGCCCGTGGTTTTGCCAGCGCATGCCATGCAGACATACTTCACCTGGAGGAACACACTCCTTGGGAATGGCTCCAAGAACTTGCTATGGTCTGTCAGGTCAATGTGCAAATTAAATCAGATTTATTCAGTGCATGGAGCTTGCTGTGGTGCTCCTTCAGTCTGGATTGTTAATTGAGCTGCTTTACATGTATACATTGTGATAACACGGTACAATCTGTACAGAAAATGTAGTGAAGAAAACCTGCAGCTGATTTCTGAACTGTTCGCTATACGGTACATTGGGCAGAGAACAAACCAACATCAACAAATGCTCATGAAATTTATATTGTGCATGAAATATCACTGCTACACTCTCTCTGCCCATAAAAAGCGATTACAATTTCAACACATTACTCTTAAAAGAATGAGTAAATTTAGCTCTTTCAACCATCCCTGAGCAACTGTCAAGGCTCTCGCCCCTGACTATGCCCTCTCAGCCTGCAACCAATATATGGTTAACACCATTTCTGTCTGTCACAGGGTGGAAAATGCCAATAAAAAGAATCACTATCAGGTGTTAAACAGTACCAGCAGAACTAAGCTAATCGCAGGGAACGGCATTTCGAGCCGGGCTCTAAGCTGATAAACCAAAAGATGAGTCCCTTTCACACTGGAGAGCATTACTCACCCAGGGAATGCAGCCATCCTCAGCCTGGCTTTCCCCGTGTAGGAGAAGGTCTGGGTTTTAACCAGCTCTTACTTGGGTTGGATGCCAAGTGGCCTCGCTTCTCCTTTTGTGCAACACCTTCCAGGCTCTTTCTCTGCTTGCCACAGCTGTGGCTTGGAGCAGAGATTGCCATGCCCAGGAAGGACAATCCATCTGACTTTTCCTGAATACTTTATCAAACACCAAAACCTGCGGCAGTTGATCCCACTGCTCTTACCAAAGATGCAACGCAGAGCATCGAAGCTTGGCACAAAACCACCAGCTGGGTACCTGGAAATACACTCAGCTGCTATACACAGGCCAACAAGATATAAAAAAAAAACACAAAAACCAACAACAAAATGATCTGTTTTAAACTTCTGTTCATTTATCAACCCTCAACACATCCGTGGACTACAGCAGACATTTTACAACTCTCTGCTGAGCAAGCTGACATTAACCTACACCGACAGAAAATATGTGCAGCCATTTAGAGACGGAGTTGAACACTGAACCTGCTTTCACCTCGTGACTCACGGATCCACAGCAAAAGCTACAGCCAGGAGAGAGCTCGGGGCTCCCAGATATGCGTCCTCTCTCCTCCTGCTGGTAAATACCTGGGTTTAGTCAAGTTTCTGTCATCCACCCGATGTTGTACAAACACGCTAACGTACTCGTAAGGCTCGTTTATCACCTCGCCTGCAAGTGCGAACGCTCCTTAGCAATGGTGTTCCTTAAACAGCAATTCCTCAACACCACTCGAGGATGCAGAACCGCCACGCCTTCCATTCCTCAGCCACAGCCTTCCCTCTGCAGCGGGTCTTACCTTGGCTTCTACTTCTAAAATACAGTTTAACGGGAAGAAAACCTCTGCGGCTATTTGGAAAATAAAAAGGGGGAGATAAATAAAAATGAAGACAATTTTACAGGTCCTACTTCAGCTAAACCTTTCAGGGACTTCAATGAGAAGATAATCTTTCTGTGATTATGTCCAAACCCTCCGGTTGCTTAGCAACACATAATTAAGGAATATGTTTTCAGATCCGCTTTGCAAGCTGGCCATTATCAGATGAAATTACTGGAGCAACAAATGTCATCCTCATGCAAATGAGTTGGTTGTAGGGGGGAAAAAAAGAGGTTTGAGTAGTGAGAAAGAGCTCAGCAGCGCTGAAACGCTGCCGGCTTCCCCTTGCTGTGCGCCCGTAATTCTTTTAAAGAAAATGGATAATATAGAGATTTTTAGAGGTTTGTGGTTTATACAGGAGACAAATGGCAGGAGGGGATGGCTGCTGGTTCCAAAGGAGGCTGCTCCAACGTGTGCATTACTGCAGTCCCTCACATCGATTGCGCTGCGAACATGCTAACATGCCTGTGCTCCCTGCACCGTGCCACTCCGTCCTTCTTTCAGGCTTTGGGAAATCGGTGATTTAAAAGCACTGCCTGGATGTACCACTTTTGCCTCTGATCCATGTCAACACAAAGCACGTCGCCTAATATTTAAGTATTGCTATCAATCAATACCTTACGCCAGCTGCACAAAGGATGCACGAGCATGAAAGAAAGGGCATCCCCTCTCGAGCCGTGTAATTACAGTAAGCCAGGGCAAGGGCTGCGCCAACCGGCTGCGTTTTGACAACTTTATCACTTCCACTCAGAAAATCCTTCTTTATTTAGATTCCTGTGGAATGCCATCATTGGTTTGGCACTGTTTCCACGCCTATAAATGGTAGACTTTTATTAAGGCTTTGTGTGCGTGCGCTTGCAGGGTACATTGTTTGAGACTTGTTTGTATGGCAGTTCAGATAAACTATGCAGAGAGAAAATTCCCTGCCCACAGACTCACTACCAGGAAAAAACATTTCAAGGGTTTTTCTGTACATTTTTCAAACAAGTCAAGCCACAAATGAACAGATTTTCTGCTTTTCCCCTTACTTGGTGGTATATTTTTGGGGCTTCTATCTTCTAAGCCTGCCCAAACCACCCAGCTGTGTATCTCAGCTTCTGGAAGGGGAAGGGAGAAGCGGAGCCACCATTCATTTTTATTGTTTTAGAGCTTAACGACATGCTTTTAGTTTTAAGCACAGCCCTATTACTTTAACAGCTACATCACTTCCCTTATAGGCACCTCCAGAAGGAAATCAGGGAGGTTATTTTATATGCCAGATAAAAGAGCATATTAATAATAAGAAAAGACTTAGGTAATGGCCAAAGGTAAGTCGATTCCCGTGTAATGCCATCAGCTATCTGATGAATTCAGTCAAAACAATGCTAACTGTTTCCTTGAGGAACACATTTGTGCCTGATAAGAGCAGTAAAAAGTCGATCTGCAGCAAACCCCGTGGTCCTAATTGCTCAGCGAGCGCCGTATCTGATCTCCCATTCTCTACAAACAACAGGATGGAAAGCTTACCCATGGCCACGTTACCTGACATGCTGCTCACTGCTAACTGAAGTTGGCTGAGCAAATAAAATATTTAGAATTTAACCACACAGGGAGAACCAGCATCTCTAGCTGCGTGCAGCCTTATAAAGAAGCCCTTTTCTAAATAGGAGAGGCACCTAAGATTTTGGCACAAAACCCGACTTCGCCTGCCCCGCATTTCTTAGGAATTCACACAAACGACAACAAGAGTGACTCTAAACTACCGCACAGACAAAGATCCTTAGGAGATTACTTGGTTCGGGCGATGCCATCGTGGAGACAATGACAGGAGGCCCCGTGCGCCTGCTGAGCTTCGGGTACGGGGAGAGCTGTGCGGGGAACGCGGGGCCGGCGGGGGCCAGGCTGCTGTCCCCAGGTGCACCCGGCCGGCGGAGGAGCTGCGGGCTGCCGTGTGGGCTGGGGGCTGGCGATGCCGCCGTCCGCTCTCTCTTCATCAGCTCCATGGGCACAGTGTAGGTGGTCGGGTACGCCGTTTTGGGGCTGGCATGCGGGTTGGCCGTGGTCATGGGTGTGCCAGAAGGAGCGGAATAGGTGGACGCCGGCCGTGGGTGCACGTTGCAAGGCAGGGGAGTGTTGTATCCAGAATTGGAGAGGAATTGCGGCCCCTGCGGAGTGCCGGTGGGGTAGGTGGTCTCCAGTAGGTGCTGGGTTGGGGCGCTGGATGGCCGCCGGTGCATCTCCCCGGCCCTCGGGGAGGGTGGCTGCAATGGAGGCTGTGGGGCGGCGAGGCCATCGGCAGCCGGTCCCGAGCCCACGCTCAGCCCGTAGTCGCCCGGCAGCTCGCTGCGGTGGCTGAAGCTGTTGGAGCGGTTCCTGGGGCGCAGCGATCCGCTCCTCCGCTCCTGCCGCTGCAGCTGCATTTCGGCCTTGTAGTTGTGGGCGATGCGTGACAGCACACGTGCCTGCCCCAGGTTGGGAGCCACCGACTTGATGTCGTTCTCCTCCATCACGGCCAGCAGGTTGGGCGAGTCAAAGCCCTGCTGCAGCAGAGCGGCGAAGGTGCTCTCCGAGACACCCTCGGCACGCAGCAATGCCACAAATTCAGGGTCGAAGCTCCTCTTTCCCTCCTGCCCGGGGAAGGCTGTGGGCATCGGCGGGTGGGTCGGTGCCACCGCCATCGTCTCATAGCTGTCGTAGGGTCCTTTGGTGCCGGTGCCCTCCCGGCCTGGCCCATAGCCACCAGCGGGATCCACCACTAAACATGTGGGAACAGCCTGTCTGCTGCCCGCCGTCTCAGGAGGCCGCTCAGCCCCATCACCATAGGCTGGACGGCCAGGGAAGTTCGGTGGCTCTGCTCCGTACCGCAGGCCGGGGGGCTCCGTGCCATACCGTGCTGGCGAGATGTCCCTGTTGCGCAGTCGCTGCCCATCCATGGCCATCTTGGGGTCCCTGTAGAGGCGGGCGGCCTCTGGGGGTGCAGGCGGGCGGCCAGGAGCCTGGTCCCAGGACAGCCGGCTGCCCGGCGCCCCGTAGCCTGCTGGCGGCCGGCTCACCGCCTGGTAGCAACGAGGGTCCTTGGGTGACCTAGCGGCCAAGGACGGGTCGCTGTAGTAATCCTGGGTGCCCCGTCCCGCCATGACTGCCTGCCGGTCACAGTAGGTGAAGTCAGGAACAGAGCCCTTCCTGAGGGGCCCCGGGGCGAAGGCAGCATCCTGGTAGGGGTACGCCTCTTGCTTCAGCTCCGCACCGCCCTGCAAGATGATATCGTTGGCACGGAGGCCCGGCGGCTCATACCAGCCGCCCTCACCGCCATAGGTCAGGGAGCTCCTCCGGCCCGGCGGCCTCTGGTACTCGAAAGCATTCTCACCCTCCCAGGCGCCCTCGTACCAACCGGCGGCATCCCAGCTCTGCGAGCGGCCGATGTTGGGGTGCTTGCTGGGGATGGGCATCACCGCCGCACTGCTTGCTCCCGCTGGGACGGAGAAGTGGAGGCACCTTTCTTCTCACCGCTTCCCCGGCCAGCATCAGCAGCAGACCATGCCTGGCCTGAGCCCTCCCTTCACAAGCCTGCCGGCGGCTTTATCTTTCCAAGTGTCGCCTGAATTATTAATTCTTCGAAACTTTAGGAGGCGAAGCATGTAACCCAGCCTGGCTGCACGGCGGTGGGGGAAGGACGTTCCCGTGCAGCACGGCCTCAGAAGAGGGCCGCTGCACTCAGCTCTGATGCTTTATCCTCTGTGCTCGGGACAGCGCGCTCACATGGACAACTGGCCGAGCAGCGCGGGGATTAGGGGCTAAATAAAACCGCTAAAGCCTTTCCTCCATGTGACATCATTTTAGCCCGATGAAATCTCCTGCACCAACCCAGCCAGCAATCTCAATGCAATTTCTCCCCCTCAGGATTTTTTTTTTTTTTCCATGTTGCTTTTGACACATTTTTCATCTGCTTTTGTCTCCTTCTTCGTAAATTCACCACTCCCACCCGCACCGGCGCCTGCAGAGAACGGGCCACGAGATAACAGAACGTGCGCGCATCCGCACGGCCCCACGCACACGTACAAAAATAAAAAGGAAAGCTCCAATGTCAGCTCAATCTTAATCCGCCCTGATGAAATGCTAATCCACTGCACACAGCTAAGGACAAATTAAATGGGAGCAAGCAGGCAGGCCTATAAAAAGACCAGTGCTGGATACTCAGGAATACAGGAGCGATTAGAAATTAGTTAGGTGTCTGTTTAACACTTTACGGATATTGTAATTTGCTTTGGAAATTACGTTTTTTGTTGTTGTAGTTTCAAATTAGCTATACTAACGAGGCACCACAAGGATTCTTTACATTATTATCATAATACGCAAATCCTTTCATCATCCCAGGACAGAAAATTGTGGAGGTGTAATCTGGAATGTATAATTTTAAGACCCTACCAGAGGTCACAGGCAAGGAGGGGAGGATCAAAGGATCTAAACCCCAGCCCTACAAAGCAAAAAGGAGTTAAGAGACCTCTGCCTATTATCTCCTGTTTCCTTCAGGAAAAAAACAAAACACAACATGTTTATGAGATGGAAAAACACTCAGAGACATCAGAAAAAACTCAATTTGTATCTCGTGGTCTTTCAGTATTTATATGGATCAAGTATTTTTTTTACAGTTAGAGTACGCAAAAGGATTCAGATGGAATCACACCACAGAAAATTGTTATTTGGAAACATAATAAAAATTTCCATATATAGTTACCATTTTCGGAAAAGCTATTAAAATGGCTCCCCAAAACACATTTCTAACTTATCATATGCTGCTTGTGCTCTCATATTCCTTTTCCTAGAAGAACAGGTCATCCAGTACTTATGTAGTGAACCACTGAGTGAAGCAACATTTTCCTTCTCTAATTAAAACACTTAGAAGGAAACAATTTTGTCCTTCTCTGCAGCAATAACAAATTTCTTCTCCTCAAACACGTGTCTTCCAGGACGGACTCAGCAAAGGGGGAACAGCCACCTTTGGTCTGTTTGCAAGGCAGCTTGTGTGTTTTCACTGCTGATCCACAATAAATGTTTGGTGCACTAGCCTTCACATGATAGACTTTTGTGCTATTATGATCGCTAAATCACTAATACAGTCTAATGCTTCTACTTGCCTATCATACTAATGCCTCTGGGCTATATTTCTGACCCAAATACTGACAGGATCTTTGAGTAATCCCTAAATTTCTTTATTGCAGTAAATATTACAAATCCTCTTCAAACATTCTCTCCTCCAATTCTGTCCCCGAGAACCACAGCCTTTAAAATTATGTTGGATATTACACAGACATGCAAAACATGGGCCCCAAAAGATTATTTATGCAATTCACAGAGAGTATCTGATTGGCATCATATTGAATTAACTAATGAACTTAAGGCACACTGGAAAATTTCTTCTTTTGTGAGAATCAAAATGGGAAGGCACATTTGTGGCTTACAAATAAAACAGAGAACATTCTAACAAACAAAAACATTTTATTACAACAACATTTTGGTAAAGAATAAAATGTATTCCCCACTGGATATGGAGAGATCTGTTCCATTTGTTTGCTCTGAAGCGGCAGAAGAAAAGTCCTAAAAATGTATATGCAAGAATAATAAAATACTCATCCATAGATCAATGGCATCTTCCATCATTGTTTTCAAAGAAATTGGTATGAACTCAGCCACCACGCTAAGCCCTAGTTGGCAACGGAAAAAAAACGTCACAGAGAAATTAAATTCTCTAAGTGTTGAATCTTGAACAACTGCAAGGGAAGTCAAAAGGGAGCTCTGAGCATTTACTGCCTCTGAAAAAACCAAAGGCTTCAGTAAGCCCTTGGGTTGCTGCCCTTGGGCAATCCGGTCTGGTGGTTGGCAACGCTGCACGTAGCAGGAGGGTTGAAAATAGATGGTCATTATGGTCCTTTTCAACCCAGGCCATTCTATGATTCTAAGACAGACACATGAAGAAACTTCACCCAACCCAACAGATCAGGGAAGGTGGCACCTGTGTGGGTTCAGCAGGAGCCGAAGACCCATCTCCAAGATCCCCCCAGCCCAGGAGCAGCTCACACATCGCAAGTGCCACTGCATCAGTCCCTCTAGGTGCAAGACCTGGGGCAGCAGGACGTGCTAAGATCATGCTTGCCCAACACAAGCAAGGAAACTCCAACTCTGGACCAACGCCAGGAGCATTCTTACATAATGGATGACTTACTGTATGCACACAGCCCTCTATGGATCAAATCACCGATTCCTGCACTCCACAGGAGTGGACAGGTAAAGGACAGGTAAAGGTCTGCAGGATGAGGGGCTGTGGGCCTTGTCCTTCTCTCTGCAGCCATGCAGCAGATGTCCTTACGGTAGCATGGTACACTCACTCTGAGTCAAGAAATGCATACGAAATGATTGGAATCAAGTATGGGCAGTAAGGTTCTTTTATTTTCCTTCCTTTTGCAACAGCTCCTTGCACAAATACCAGTGCTCTGTAGCTATTTCTGAGCTCAGAACCAGGTGGCAATTGCCAGGAGAGGGTGCGGGGGCATAAGAGCACAACCCAACCCAACCCAGTGCAACCCAACCCAATGCAACCCAACCCAACCCCAATGCAACTGATCCCAGCTGCACCTCACAGAGAGGAGGAGGGTGTGGGCACCAGCACTCCTGCCAGGAGGGGGAGACAAGGACTGCTGGACAGACAAAAAATGTATTTTCCCTTTATCTTTTAATTCTAGAGGTATTTAGGGAAAAACAAACAAACAAACAAAAAAAAACATACAGAGGCAAAAGGAAAAAAAAAAAGCTGATCAAGAGATTAAATGCTCTGGTATTTCTGATCACGTGAAAAATGTACAGTTGTGACTCGGTACGCTGGGTTTCAATTTAGTGCTGGTGTAATATATAGTACAGATGTACTATACAGTTGTTAACAACTACAGAAGTCTCCTCCGAAAAAAAAACAGATAAGAAGAAAGGTGGGCCCACCAAACACCATGGTCAAAATGGACGGAATGAGATCTGCTTCTGGAAATCATTCCTGAACATCTTCCACAGTGGTAAAGAGCTCAGCTTTCTTCCAGTGAGGAGAAAGCCTGTTACACATGTAAAAACCATGATAAGAAATCAGGATGCTAAATCTGCAACACAAATTTGTAAACAATATCTTTTGGTGTCTGCAGTGCTGACTCGAGGGAGAATGGATGTGAAATGTAATTCGCAATGATATAAAACATTTCATTTTGAATTCTGAGAGCAAGCTGCTGGAAAAATTACCCTGGGTAACAAAACAGTACACTTTCTCTTCGTTTTGCTTTTTATTATGTTAAAATACTTTTCAAGTACAAGTTTAAATGTTGTTTCTGCTGGAAACGTGATCTTTTTTTAAAAACATAATAAAGTTTTGATGATTTCTCCCAAATTATTTTCTTGTGGCAGAACATGGAACTGAAACAACATTTGCGAGGTGTCAATTTGCCGGATTGGTGGCTAAAACTAAGGTAAATCAGTATTGGAAAAGCTATTTCCCCCTGAGTCAAAGAAACCCTACCTACGGTAGTGAGGAATCCTCCAGAAAATAACTACATCTCCTGTTAATGGACAGAGCAGGTATCAGAAAACCCAGGCTTTATACTTTGCTCTGCCACTGTCAGCAAGCAAATTGCTTAATTTCTTAGTCACAGGTTTCCCTTCCATCAAGAGGGATATAATAACACATTCAGATGGTGTTAAGATTAATCCGTGTTTGTAATACGCTTCAGGTGACAAGGTACAAAGCACCAGAAAGCTAACGGGGGGATAAGTGGCTCTGCCCTCAGCGCCTGCACTTGAAGGACCCCGTGTGATGGTGCCCAATGGCCCCAGTCTCAGGAGCCTTTTGGGGTGTCTGCTCCTTGTGTGCAGCTCGCAGGGCGTTGGGAAACAGAACTGGGCTGGAGCTGAGCTACATGGTGCCAAACAGCAGATGTGACGGAGAGGAAAAGGAGCAGCGTGAGCTCCAAGTGATGTACACACATGGACAAATCTTAAAGAAAGAACTGGGGGAAGAAATGCAGGAAGAAAATGTTCCAAATCCTCGGAAATGAGTGCATTTGCTAAAATTTGGCTCTGCAGAAATCTCTCTCGCAGTGGCAATAAGCACTCGGCATAGATGGACTTTCTAATGGTCTCGTGAAATTAGAGGCGTACACAGAGAAAATTAGCAGGATTGTGCAGGAATCATTTTCAATAATCAAAGGAACAGAACAGCATCTGAAAGCACTCAGCTCTTGAAGCCATGCCACATGCTTTTACCAATTTCCAAACCAAAAGCATAGATGCTTTGTAAGTTCAACAAAGCCCCCTCAAACACCAACTCAGTGCGTTACAACAGAACGCACTGAAGATCAGCTGATAATTAAACAGTCACTGCCTCCTGTAACTCTGCATTTTGATGACTTGAGAGCATGAAACAAAAGCTGACGTCTGCGTGTAACCCAGCCAGGGATGGGTGGAAGTAACTGCTGGCTCATGTGCATGGTGAGCCCAGCGATGAGCTCACGCTGTGCCCAACTGGGATTTGGAACTGGGGTCAGCTTCCAAAAAAGGGCAGCTCCCACCAGTTAGTATCATGAGAACAACAAGCATTTCACATAAGGAAACTACAGTCACCTTTGCTATTTCCAGCCAGCACCACGTCCCGCATCGCACCATCTGTGTGCCAACAACTTTTATGTGAGGGATACATCTACCTCCAATTACCCCGCACGTATCG
This sequence comes from Phasianus colchicus, assembly GCF_987193195.1. Lineage (NCBI taxonomy): Eukaryota > Metazoa > Chordata > Aves > Galliformes > Phasianidae > Phasianus > Phasianus colchicus. The sequence continues at coordinate 32,808,265 of NC_143443.1, forward strand.
CAGGATGAGGGCACCAGCACCCCAAGGGGCACACAGAATCACAGAATGGCCCAGGTTGGAAGGGACCTCAAGGATCATCAACCCTCCTGTCACAGGCAAGGCCACCAACCTCCACATTTAATACTAGACCAGGCTGCCCAGGGCTCCATCCAACCTGGCCTTGAACACCTCCAAGGATGGAAACTCATCACCCCATGCTGCCTAGCTCTCTGCAAAGCTTGGCTGATCTACCCCACTTTTCAGGGCTTGAAAAGTGTGTTGTGGCTGACAAATGTGAGAAGCTATGGAGCTTCCAAAAGGCATTCGCGTTTCAAAACAAGAAGCCCATCTGCAAAACATACTTTGAGCTGTCAGAATGAACCCTTCAGGCTCTTGAATCTTCAATGGGAAACAATTTTGCCTTCAAGTATTGGGAGAGACCAGTACAAGTTAGCATAAAAAGTATTGCGACATGCCTGGTCTAACAAAGGGATAATAAATACATCAGCTGTATCCCTATACCATGCAACTGCATCCTGCCAAGGACTACAAACCAAAAATCAATCTGGATGCTGAACAGCAGTCGAAAAGCCAGCAGACAAGGCTCAACAATTTGTGAAGATCTAATCTAGGAATGCTCTTCAAAATAATCCTCTGGAAATCACATCAAGCACCTTGTCTCCAAAACTAGGTATTAGACCTCTAGGTCAAAATTCATCATTTTTAATAAGAATTCGGGATCAAGATTTAAATAGCACGTGTAATGAAAAGCATGGGAATTATATCTGTCCCAAAAAGCAGCAGAGAAATCCACTGTTAAATAAATATATATTGTAATTGTGAACTCTGCCATGCATGTTTGGGCTTTGCATAAAAAATAATTAATTACTAGGTTGTAACATGGTCCTGAGGAGATAAACAGGCTGGAGTGCAGACTGCTTCCCTGCTTTACTTTCCCTGATGATGCCAAGAGCTTGAAACATGTATCTTCCCTGCAGACTCAACACAATTATATATATACACATATATATACATATGCATTTATATGCATTATTTTGGTTAAAAATATATATATTTTTAAATTTAAAAGATCAATGTATTTTATTATGATATTGCAATAATGAAAGATTCCACTGTGGAGGGACCATCACTGCAGGCACATCTTACTGCACTGCCCAACTCTCCATGGGGACAACTCCTGCATGGCAGGGATGACCCCAAGGCTGAAGCTGGCAGCCCCACTCCCCTTGCTTTGGCTGACTGGCTGATTCATTCCAAAAGCTGTTAACATCAGCAGGCAGTGACACTATTTTCTCCCACAAACAGATGCTGGGCTATAACTATCCACTATTTTGTGAACCAAAGCTATTTATTAGGAAGTTTTGAGGTGCTAGGTGGCAGTAGAGAGTGTAAAAGACAACCTAAAAAAAACCCACAAGTTAATAGAGTTAAGCTAGAGGGCTACATGAAAGTGTCATTAAGAACTTATCAATGCCATTTAAAGCTTAAGGCAAAGCAAAAATGCACAACCAACTCTAGAAGACTTGCACTCTGCAGAAAGCTCTCAGATATAACACGCATAATGAAAACCTTCACTGTTTTGGCAGAGATCCACTACATCTGCTTGTGGATACCAAAAAATATAAAAGAAAAGTTGTGTAATGCATTTCTCTGCAGCTTTATTTTACTATATAGCCAGATGTCCCACTCCTGTCAAAATATTTACTGGTAAATAGTCTGTAGAGTCAGTATCAAACCTAAAAATTTGGTCTGGATCCAGACGTCGTCAATCCTTAGGAAACAGACGTGAGTTTTTCCTGGTGTTTGGGAGGAAAATCCATCCCATTCTCATCCGTCCTTGAGGACTGATCCTTTCCCATCACATATCTGGAAAGGTGAAGTAGCCAACTGGAGGTGATTTTGGCAGCACTTCCAAACACAGCAACAGGGCAGCCCCACGGCTGCTGCTCCCACAACACCTCTGCTCCACATCTCCTCGTGTAGTCCAGAGAGATTGTTTTCTCTGAGTAATCTTCAAACGAGGAAGAGGATTTGAGAAGAAAGAGAAGAAAGCCAGACACAGCAACAACGTGTTAATCCATAAACCAGTTAATTTAAATGGGAAATGTGGTAAGGATGAAAATTAAGTTGAAGGTATTGAAGTCATCAGCTGTAATTGTTTCTTAATTAGTGGCATGAAGTTGGAAAGCTCGTTACATAGACCCTTGTCTTAAGACTGGAGAAAATGGAAAAATACAAGGTGGGCTTAAGAGTTAGATGCATATTAAATTGTTGTAAATGTGGGCTCAAATGCTAGGACAACACAACAGAATTTTCCCTACCTATGTGCATACAGCACTCGAGTCACAGGAAAGGGGAGCTCTACATCTTGCAATAGCTTGAGTCACTATTACAAAGAAGTTGCATACCAAATTCATGATTTTTTTCTTCCTGTAACCTTATCTAAATGTGTCTTACTCTCTACTGGTTGCCCCGGGGATTCTGTCAGGCTGGCTTCATATCTGGCTCAAGTCCTACATCTTGTCGTGCGTATCCCCCCGTGGCGTGTCACTGGAGACAGACTGCACACAAGTGAACGCGTAGAGAAAAAATCTACACAGAGCTGGAAAACTACTCGAGCAGCCCACGCCTCTCTGCTGTAAGGACAACAGCCCACTGGGAAACAGGAGATACGCTGCAGCCCTGCCACAAAGCAAAAAATGCCCACTCACACGTAGAGCAAAGTGCTGATGCAGCCCAGCAAAAGGGTTGAAAATCATGGAAGAACGCCAATGAGTTTGTATAACGTCTGTGAATCCACTGAGGTTGCTAGAATTCTCTTCACCCATAGGATTGTTTAATTAAAAAAAAAAAAAAAAAAACACCTTAAAATTTTAACAAATACTAATATTAACAAAAGGGTAGCTAAGAACAATGCTGAATGACACACTTCCCAATGCCTAAACTGGTTGAGCGAGTCGCAGCCTAGGTTTTGTCTGAATTTACAGCCATTTCTGGAACCTCCATAAAGGCTGATGGACTTCATATGGACTCTTGGTAAGGAGATAGCAGCCAAACAGAGCTTCAGAGAAATCAAATCAGGACAGGGTGCAATGGCAGAGCATCTGACAAATGAACTTCTTTTCTCTAAGCAAAATGTGGCAAGCAAGCCTTCCTTACAAGCCTGATGGTTTGTGTGCTTTGAGGTGGAAACTTGAAAAAAAAAATACATAAAAAGCTTTATGTGGGGGGGAAATCCTGGTACTGTGTTTTATAATTACAGAACAAAGAAAGCCAAACCCACCAGACAAAAATAAAGGTTTGTATTTGTTCTAAATAAGTCAGTTTTACTCAGGACAAGCAGTTTCTTCCACGTTTGATATCATCTTTAACTCATTGTTTCTCATCAAATGACTAGTGGTGATAAGAATTTCCTGAGATAATAGGATTCTATTTCTAAGCCGTAAAAATAAGTATTATCAGATGCTACTTGGCATTCAAATTTCCAAGAATGGAAGAAAATTCCTCCACCCAAATATCAAACATCCTCATTTTGGCCACAGTTACATTATCCAAAGGAGCAAGCAGCTTCCCAATGCTGCCCAGTCACTGTCCAGACCTGCAGACAGGCAGTGTTCTGGGACAGGGATGCCAAGCACTAAAATTTTATTTTACTCAATTTTATGGAATTACATGTATCACAGTGCCTAATAACTGGCTATTTCTTACACAGTACCATGCAAAGAAATCACAAAGGGGGAAACAAGAGACTGCCAGAATTCAGTTCCCTTGTACAACTTTTATTTTGACTACCTGGTAGTTTTTAATTATGTTTTACAAACTGTGCTTCCACGGGCAAAGCTCCTCAAGCTCCTCTATTTTTCAGCCCCAGTGGATTGCACTTTCTGAATGAGAACCTGGTTTTGGTTGCTATTGGTGTGCGAGCCCAAATCTCCAGGACACACAGCTCAAATACTGCTGAAAAGCCCAGAACCATGACAATTCTTCAGGGGCACTTCTGTCAAAGGCTTGTTTTTTTTTTAATGGCATCACAAGCAATAATTGATTGCAGGAATATTAAGCCCACTTTTAAGGATGAGAAACTGAAATACAGACCAAGTAAAAAGCACCCCTGACAAAGATCCAGGGCTTTATTTACCAGCATACCTGGCATTACATGGTGCATTTATTCAAATATTACTGTATATGGTTTGCATTGACTTCCATCACAGGCAGAAATGTGGAATTCCTGCCCACCTTGAAATGACTTAACCAGCCCCATGTAGCCACAGCCAAGATAAACTTGTTGATGACAAAACCATCCCTTCCTTCCCCAAATTCCCTCCTGCGTTTCACAGAGGAGCTCCCACCCTCATGTCAGCTCCTTTCCAAATCTGGGTGCTTCGTTTGAGCATCAGGTGTCCTCTGCAGAAACCCTCCTTAATGAGGCCACGGTCAAAACCCACAGCCAGCACCACCACTGCAGCCAAAGAAATAACGAGCCATTGGCCCAGCCAGGAACAAAGTGTTGCCCAGTCTGTCTTGATTTTGCATGATTCTTAAGCTCTCCTGTTCCTCTTCCTTCGAACAGCCACAGATTTGGTAGGGAAACGTGAGAAAGGAGAGAGTGCTCCATCTCATCTTGAAACTATAGGGCTGGAAGGCAAACACCTGGGGAATAGAAGCCGGTAGCTCCTAAAGCCAAGGGACCCGTGCACTGAGCACTGGAAGCACGATGTTTCTGAGTTGGCATTTATCAGCCACAGAACACACTGAAGGCCCTACAAGCAAACAAAAGTCACAAAGAGCTTGTGTGGCACTTCCAATGGTTGTGCTGTTGTACAAGGCGCCGACAGCTCTGGTGGCACAAACTGATGTGTAAGGACATGATTCCTCGTTAGATAACGACAAATCCCAAAGTGAGAGCTCCGTCAGGAAATGCCTGGGCTCACTTGGCCTTGCCATTATTTTTCCTCTTTGCTTCTTGTTCATCTCAGGGCTGCCACTTTCTGGGTGTGTGTGTGTTGAAAGCTTAACTGACTCATAAATGTCAGTGCAAACTTTAACCTATAAAGCCAAGTGTTAAAATTTCAAGGCTCTGGAGCTGCAGACAGCAAAGCAGCATGGCTGCAATGCTATGGAGCAGAGGCAGCACTGGGCATCACTGGAGAGAAATTCAGTGAGGTTGGGAAACCTGAGCTTTACACAGAGATAAGACACTGTCATCAGCATCCTGGCTGTGCCACCACTACTGCCTTGTCCCTGCTGGGTACACAAAGCATCATGCATCTCTGAAGGGATGCAGAGGAGCCCGCCCACAACATGCCCAAGTGTCCACCAGTGTCCAACAGGGACGTGTGCGAGCTTCACTGCATTCAAAGGCCAAGAAATAGCCCCAAATTTGGGAACAACAGCAAGCATGCTCCTGGCACCGCAGCCACCCTGCTGCACAATTCAGACCCCTTTTTTTCCCAAGCAGAGCAGAAGGGCACTGTGGCTTCCACGCTGCATGTTAGGGGCTCTGCTTTGTTTCCAACATAGCAAAACCAACATTCCTCACCATCTCCTGCTTAGATGCGGCTCAACGGTTTTTGCTGGAACTTTTTTTTTTTTTTTTTTTTAAATTCACCCTGAAGTAAAAACTCATCATGAAATGGAAAAATCCAGCTCAAACGAATGTAAAAAAGTGTCAAAATTACAAGCGAATGGGAAGGGAATTGAACTAAGGGGTGCTGAACAACTCTAACTAGACACAGCACCAGCAGCACCACCTCTAAGGCATATTTGGACTCACTACGTAATCAGCCACGATTCCACAAACAGGAACTCTGTAAACCACTCCACACATTATTTTCCGAAACCCCAGCCCTGCACTGGATCCATCTTTCCACCCACATGGATCCAATTACAGCATCAGCACCCAAACTCTCTGGGACAACCAGAAAGAAGCGGGTAAGCTAAGGCTTTGCTTCGTTCTAACGGGCACCACAAAGCCATTTAATTCTTAGCAGGCTGCTCCAAATGGCATTATTGCAGGCTGTTGCCCTGATATTTATTTATCCCCTTAAGTACGCACCATTATTCCACTTGTAGTTTTCTAGAGAGCAAAGCTGGATACCTGGTGCAGAGCTCGCCCCTTGGATATAGCCTGCTTAGCAGGAAAAGGAGCTCTGTCATATAAAGACCTCATAACTGCACATAAAAAAAGCACGGAGGCACTGTGTAATGCAATGAAACCAAACTCTCTTACTTCCTGGAAGACTCATAAACCTGCACATAAAGGCATTTTCAAAGATACCACCACCCTTTGTACAGCCTGGATTACTTTTCCATGCCAGATGCACGTTTAACAGAGACACAGAAACGCTGCAGCTTCTTAAAACACTCTGTTAGTACCGCGGCAGTTTGTAAGCTATTTCCCTCAACATGTGCCTGTTATGTTTCCAGCAGCCCCCTATTAAGAACCACTGCTCAGCAGCAGTTTGTGCAGCACAGCACAGACCTGGGGCACTAAGTAGCACTCCTTGGACAGAGCTTATGCAGCATGCAGGGGAAGCACAAGGATGGTTCAGCTCTGGAGGTGCCATCACCCTGCTGCACTGATTGACATCCCTTCCTGTGCGTGCTGTAAAAGGGATGGGACAGCATACCAACCTGGTAACAAGCACAGAAATCCCCTGTGTACTACCATGCAGTTATCTTTCCATCAGTTCAACACAGTTCTGCATTCCATCCGTTTGTTTAAAGAGAAAAGCTGCACGAATGCTTCCACTGAACAAAGATTTGTAGAATTATTCAGGTTGGAAAAGACCTCTAAGACCATCAAGTCCAGCCACCAACCCAACAGGAACCCTTCAAGCGACTTTTCTGGACAACAGCTGCCTGACTTCTCATTGTATTTCACCACGTGCTCGATGTACTTTCAAGACAACACCAAGAGAAAAGCTTGTTGTTTCAAGGTGTGTTTTCAGCAGCCGGAACATCCACTCCTCTGTGCTCTCCTATGCTATAATCCAAGTAGGTGACTATAATAAAAAATAGCCATCAGAGATGTCAGTATGGACTATCACAGTCCTATGAGCCTGGTATTTTGTGAAATCCCATCTCTTTGCATTTTTCAAGGTAGCTTTTATAATGCCACTTACAGCACACAGTCATCTGTGCTTATAAATCTGTTGCTTATAAATATAGGTGTCTTACAACATGAATCCCACCCCTGAAATCAAATCACAACACAGCTGGCAAATGACAAAGTATACTTTAAATAGTTATGTCTTCTGCATGTTTACAGATTAAGAAATAATATCTTCTGACCAAGAAAGAAGAAGAAGGTTCATATATCAGAGGAAAATAATCTAAACTTCAATCACATCTAAAGCTCTGTTAGCAGGTTTGTCGTACAATCCTTTTGAATTTCTTGTACACTCAGCAACTCGATCTGATAGTAAACATCAAACCGGGAAGGCAGCTTTTGAACATCCAGGCTCAGCTGACACAACTCTTTTAAGTCGAGTTCAAAGTAAATTTTGAAGATGAGAAACTGTACTACACCTGAGTGTTTATGACATTCAAAAGGAGAAATATGCAACTCCACGCTGCAGCACACTTTGGATACCCCTTCCCGGCTCCTCACCTCTTTCTGCTTCACTTCCACCTCTCCAAAATCTGTAGGGCTTCATATCCTGCCCAGGGACACAGTGCTGCTCACATGGGATGGGTTAATTAAACAAAGAGGCAGGGTTGCCTCTCCTTTATGTACGACATGATTAAACGAAGAGCTGATTTTCTGTTCCTGTCAGCTGTTCTCTGAGCTTAGCATTCAGCTCCCCATCAACGCTGCTGCTCTCTGGGCAATACTCAGGCTGTTCATGGGGCTGTGTGTGTGCAGGAGGGCACGAGGCTCACCCAGATCTAAAGCTAAACAACTCATGACAAGTGGAGAGCAACAGCTCTGGCATGCTGGAGCAAGCAATACATAACACAAATAGCCATCCCAAAGCCACCTTGTCCCAGTGCTCAGCATTTTAGGCTCCCTGGAAGCTGCACAAACTCCACTTTGCTGAAACAGATGCAGTACAGCTCCCACGTGAGCTCTGCGCTTTCATCCAAGAGCAAAACCTATTTCACTTGGTTGGTATTCAAGTAATACAGCAAATTGTTACCCTGCAGGCCGCCGTTCATTTTAAGAGCAGATAAAAACTGGAGCTCTTTAAGAGATGTGACTTACGATATTTTTCCTAAAATAATACTCTGCTCAGCTTTTGCCACTGATGATAAAACTTCCATGAGTGTTGGTTTGCATAAGAGAAGTACCAGAGTGTACACCTGAAAGTCAGAGGTTGTTTGCCATCACTTGACTTCCATCATAAGTAACTTCACGTGAGCTACAATAGGAAAAGATTAGCTATAGACTTCTGCTGAAAAATGGAATAAATGGAAGGTTAAGAGTCAGCTGTCCCACTGTAACGCACAATTAATAAAGAACAATTTACAGCAAATCTGTCTTATCATCACACACCAACAAAACAAAAGCCATTCTAACAATCTGTTCCAAAGCGTATGAAATATCACAGAATGGCTTGGGTTGGAACGGACCACAAGGATCATCAAGTTTCAACTCCAATATACTTCAAGAACTATCTATGAATTTCCATCCATTTTCAGAAGATATTCATTGTTATGAGCGATGGTCAACTCCCACATCCACGAAGCAGCGGCTGTGAGACGACCAAATCTCTGCCTTGCCAAAGCCTTAAGGCGAGTGGTGGCTGTGTGGGAGTGGAGGACTCTGAGCTTTACCCAAACTCCCCAAGGGCAGCAGGGCAGAGCTCATGCCAGTGCTGCGGGACATGACACTGGGTAATTAAGTCTGTGAACACAACTGTGGGGAGGAATGAGCAGAACCAGTGTGTCCCTTGCCAATACTTCAACACCAATATGATGTAGTTTGTGCCAACGCAGAAGATGGGAGATCTAGCCATGGACCTGGATCTCAGTTTCTGAGTGCTGTATGAAACAAGGACAAGTGAGGTAATTCTACTTTAACAGTCTGTCATCTTTCATAGAAATGCTGGAATATCCTCTTACCTTCACAAATTCTGTCCAGTCGCTGCCGCTTGACTTTGTGTTTATCTACAAGTGCCATTCTTGATGGTAGTTTCCAACTTCCTGATTCAAAAAGCAAAGCAGTCCCCCGGGAACTCAGGAAAACTCACAGGAGTCGGCATGCATACCGCCAGTATCGATCCTGTCGAGAGGAGAGGAGCTGGTAAATAGGATTTCCAACCCACCCAGCTCAGCAGGCTTTCTGCAGCCAAGGCTGTGGGTTTAGCACTTCCAGCCCTGCGTCCCTCCAGATCCTACACCGCCAACCGAGCGTGCAGCCCCTTTATCTTCCCTGGGATCAGAAAACCCAGCATTGTACAAGAGAATTGCCAAAGCGCTGCCTGGCCTTCCGAGTTTCATTTCTGCCTTAAAAATCTATTCCTAGCAGACAAAATCCATTAAGCTATTTTGTAGGTTCACAGATACTGAAAGATTATTAGAGAGTACATAAAAAAGGGAAAGCAGCTTTTGCTCTGCCAGTACTTTTACACACACAGACATACACACAGCCTGGTCCAGCAGAAGTCATCAATGGCCCTTGACTTTCCAACTAGACCTTGATGTACGTTCCAGCTGCCACCGTGGCCCGACCTGCATACTTTGTATTGAGCACACATTTAAATGCAATGAAATAACACAATCCATGCACCCTGACATTGGCAAGAAATGCCCCACAAAGGGACAACAGCTGCAGGGTCTTCTGCACCGTGATAACATGGAGGAAGAACCTGAACCTCTCAGCTCAGGTGGATCGCTCTGGTTTCTACACGTTCCCAGTGCTTGAAGCCAGGCTCAGGCTGCGGTCCGGAAGGTGCAGCACAGTATTTGCCCCAGCAACTGCATTGCAAGGCTCAGGGCTGAGCCTTTCACAGAATATCTACAGTCGTGTCAATGAATGAAGACATAAGGTGAAGAGATTTCATGCTGACAGCTGAATTCCAACAGCCCAATGCGGCACGCACTGATCTTTTATATTATACAGCCAGCAACCCACTAGCGAGCTATCCTCTCGGATGTTTTAAGAAGACAGGTTCCCAGTTCTGAGCTACAAGCCCTCCAGGGATGCATCCTGCCTCCAGCCCTACCCTTTTCAGTCCATGTCACGTTGCCAAAAGAGCAGAACTAGTGGAAACAAAGGCCCTACCAGGACAGAAGGGGAAGGGGAAGACATGCACGAGGAGTGAGAAATCCTTTCCTGAGCGGCCATCTGCACCCAGCTGCAAGCTCTGGCCGCTCTGCATGCAGCTAAGTCAAGGGACGTCCTCATTGGAAACACTGGCTCCTGGTTCCTGTTCCACAGAGCACAACCAGCAGCACTCAACCCATCCTTGCAGCACAGTCACGCAGTCCCCTTGGTGGGTTAATTACCCCTCTGCAGCCTCTCCTGGACTGTGCAAGCGAAAGCCTCCAGGTTAACAAACCCACAGGCCGGGCTGTGTACACCAGGGTGAGGGCTCTAACAAGGCCACTGCAGAGCGAGATGACAATTTCATGGAGATTGTTGTTATTATTATAAATGGTTATCAATTATGCATCACGTTGATAGTTAATTTATAAAAGGAAAACGGTTGTGTTGGTACAACTGAATTCTGACTCAGGGAAGATGGGCAATTTCCTGGTAGTTAATGGCCAATTTCCCAGCAGCACAACTGCAGCGTAATCTCTGAGATTTATAGCAATAATTAATTGATTTTTTTTTTTTTTTTTTTTTTTAAACATAGGGATGCTAAAGAGCACGGTTCCCACTTCCATTAATAATTAATGCCACACTTTGAAAGAAGCAGAAAACTTCCATTCCGGAGGAAGAAGCTTGCAACAGCCAAAACATTTTGTAAAACAGGAATGATGCTGTCAGCACAGCTAACACAAGGGCAGCATGTCCATGGCCAGTGTTAGATGGAGACACGTGGCTTTCCAGGTCTATTAAATCCCAGCTCACCTTCGGGGAGAAACAATGTGTTACAAAAAGGTTCCTCCAGAAGAAAAAAGTTACTGTTTTGTTGTGAAAATGCTCAAAAGGATCACTATGCTCTGTCTGCGACTCTTTTTTTTCCCCAAACAAAATCAATATGCAAAGGGTATGCAGTTTTGATAGCATTTCCTAATGGACAAATGCTTCCAGTGAAGTTTTCTTCCAGCCATCTCAACCCACTGTATTGCTCCCCCAAAGAAAACTTCCCACAAAGGAACTACAGAGATTGCTGCTCGTATTAACAGAATCCAGCACAGCTTAACACAGTGCCCATGAATGAGCTCCCTCCTAACGACTCTATCTGCTCCATCCTTACATGACAGGTGTCCATGATACCGACCAGCAAGAAAAGCACAGCTCCAAAGCCTTACTGAAACTGTGGCAGGAGCTTACAGGCAGGCTATGGCAGGGCTGGATGAAAGGAAGCAAAGCGAGTGGGTGCTCCCCAGCCTTCCTATGGAGCTGTAAAAAAGAGCTTTTCCATTTGCAGCAGTGAGGATGCAATTAGCTGTGCTTCCAACTTCAATCTCAGCCATTTCTCCATCCAACCCAACTGGGAACCGAGCGCGGGGCTAAATGTCCTCCGAAATAAAATAAACACAATCAGGCAAGGCAGGACAGAAATCACGGCCAGCAATTAAAAGACAAGAAAACCTCATTGTATAAGGGAATGCGAGAGAGAGAGGCACGCACAGAAAAACTGTACTTCATCTTAAGCGAGATTAGGAAACAAGTGAAGTGATTTACATACAGTAATTGCATGTCCGTGTTAGCCTCCAACAGTGTCTTTCAAAATGTAAATTTTCCTGAAAACCCTCGGACACGATGATAGCCAGCAGTTAGTTAGTTATTTAAAGAAGCCATGTACTTAAATGCAATGTTTTAGGAAAAAATATTCATCCCGATGTTAACACATTTAGATAGCTTCTTAATACCGCCTGTCAAATACCACAGTCCATGAGCCAGAAAATGAGAGAAGAGCTGCACCAGGGCTTGTTTTTCCTGCATTCGATGGGAAAAGAGAAGAAAGAAAAGGCCAAAATAAAACGCTCTGTTGGACAGAAATATTAGAGACCTCTCACAGAAAGCACCCCTTCCAAGAGGTCCTCCTGGGTGCTCTTCAATTTCTTTAACAACATAGAGTGGGATCAAGTGCACCCTCTGCACGTTGGCTAATGGCACCAAGCTGTGCAGCTGACACAACAGAGGGAAGCGATGGCATCCAGAGGGCCCTGACAGGCTCAGCAAGTGGACTCACATCAATCCAGTGAGGTTCAACAAGGCCAAGTGCAAGGTGATGCACTCAGGTAGGGGCAATCCCAGACATATGGAACCGGAGGGGCTTCAAGGTCCCTTCCAACCTAAGCCGTTCTACGATTCTAAACAGTCTGTAACACTGAAATGAGACACTGTGAGCTCTCCCTGCCACCTTTACATTAAGATCCACTGTCCCAAAGCTGGGTCTCACTCAAGCCAAGGTTTCAGCACAGGAGCAGTTCTCGGGGCTGTGAAGTGCCCAAGCTTCCACCCCTGGCCGTGACTGCAGCGGGGCTGTGCCTCAGGCTTCAGATGTCAGCAGGGCAGCCTGGCTCAGTGCAAAAAAGGAAATGTGGAGAAAAGAAAGGAGACACACAGAAATAATGGCAGGGGTGGGGAAACAGACAAAGCAGGCGGCACAGTGCAGGAGGGACACTTTGAGTCATCCTTCCTCCCCGCTCCGGCAGCGCATTCTTGAGGGGGGTGCCCAGCTCTAAGAGTCACAGGGAGGAGGGGGATGACAGGAAAGACAGACACCAGCCACTCAACCCCTGCCCAGATCCTCCTTTTGGATGCTTTCTTTGGAAAAGCAACAGCAAAACAACACGTGGAGCTCACAGTGTCAAGGTACCATTAAGCACAATAGCTCAGCAGGAACCAAAAATGGATTAAACATTTATACGGGTGATGAGAAAAGAACATAGATTTTCATTAGGAAGGATAAAAAATAGGTTATCATAATTATTATTATTTAATGCCTAGGGATGTCACCCTATGCACTTGGGAAGAGGAATCACACAGTTTCTGTGTGGCCGACGTTTGGCCTTCTCTTCCTCCATTAAATGCCCCTGGCCATCGCATGGGAAACAGGACATCAAGAAAAAAGATTCTTTCCAGTTTGTGGGAAAACAATCTCTGCTGTGAAGCCTTCGGCACCCTCAGAACAGCCAGAGCAGGTCTCTTGCTACAAAACCATTGCTAATGAGCTTGTGTGCCTTTATTAGTTATTAGTATGATTCTGCTGCCGCAAAGCGTTCAGCAATGTTTTGCATTAAGGCCTCTCCATGGGAATGCCTGCATGCCTCTGTGGGTGGCAAGAAGCAGTTTCTGTCTAGGTGCCTTGCTTGTTTTGTGCCCAGAAACCTAAGGACTGAAGTCTTGTCCTCCTCTGACTGCTTGCTGCCTTTTCCCCAAAAAAGCAATGCAGCAGGTCAGGCGTGCTCCGCAATGAGCCGACACTCCCACGTTAGCACCTGCAGATGGAGAAATAAAGAGCTTTTCTGCTTTTCACCATATAGAGAAGAGAATATCACGCCGTAGGAGTGCTGAAGAACTGGTAACAATTTTGAGAAACTCACTATTATATGAGTGAACAAAATGTACCATAACGGCATATGAGCCTGCACATCTGCTGCTAAATTAAACACGCTGCATAAAGATGGAGACAACATCTTAAAACATTATGCAACAAGATACAGACTGGGTTAAAATAATGAGGCTTCAAAGATGACACAGAAGGCCTGAGCCTGCACTGCTCTGAGCCCTGAAGGCATGGGGAGGACCCCCGTTCTGTACCACCAAAGCTACTTGTCTCAGTAGGAGGATTACAAGTATATATGCATAAGTAAAAAAAGAATAGATGGGTTTGTAGCATTTTGTGTCCATTTTAATGATATGTAAACCATGAGGTAGGTTAGGTTGATTCTTGGATCTGGGCTTTTTTTTTTTTTTTTAAGTTTCTTTAAGAATTGCAGTGCAGGTTACAAACTGCATTCCAGATTGGGCTCCTGCAGCCAGGATGCTGCTGTGAAGACCTGGCGAAAGGACAGTACCCAAATTGCCACAGTATGAAAAGGAACAGAGTGAGATTTTTGTTCCTATTTCATTTTTCACTTTTTTTTCCTTAATTTTACTCTTCAACATCAGTGATGGACTCTTGGCTTTCAGGGAATAAATCTCCCAGCGTGTGCAGCAGTGCTACCTGGCAGGCAGGAACAGCCCTCTGCAGCTCCTCTCCTCTTGCTCTGCAACTAGGAGATACCAGAACTCTCACTCCTACAGCTACAGCACAAACACACAGCACTGCTGTAAGGACAACTGCCATCAGGAAGCAGGTCGATGCTCTGCCCATCCTGCACTGACAGCTCACAGGGACCTGGTGCTGGGCAAAGCAATAACCAGGAGCTGAACCTAAATTATCCACTTAGCTTCGAGAGGGCCTAATCCATCTGCTAATTAATCACGGGCCTCCTTTAGCCTCTCTTATCTTGTTTTTCTAAGTGTCTGCCACCGATAACACACAATCTGATAGTACAGCACATAGTGGCACACAGTGGCCTGGGAAACTACCTTCAACTTTTCCAGTTAAAAAGAGATACAGAAATAATCTGAAAGTCTCCAAAGGTCCCTGCCGTGCTGCAAAACAAAACCCCACTCCATGTCCTGCCAGCCTTCTCAGGTTGTTTGTACTTCACCAACCTAATGATGGAGAGAGATGAGCCTTCATCTGTTTTACATCTCGATAACCAAAAGCTCTCCTCTACTACAGCAGTTATTCAGTACCGCACCAAAATCAGCACAGCCAGACTGGAAGCCCCTAGAAAAACGCCTGTTTCCCCATCGCCGGATGAGTTATGTGGTTATTTGGCCGTTAGAGGGCATTTCATACTGCGGAGTGAAGCACGGGGCTTGGGAACAGCACTGCTAACCCCCATCTGGAGCTGCTGGAGAACCGCTTCTGTCTGCTCTCATTTAGTAATTGCCACTTTTCAACCTTTCCATATGCTGTATATAGATGAGCAAGCAAGAGCAAGGACAAGAGGAAAAGAAGAAGAAATAGCTACGATAAAAAGTCCTGGCTATACAAACACTTTGGTGTGCAGCTATTGTTGCCTCCAAGGTTTGGTTTTGTTCAGTTCACTTCATTCCCCTCCCTAATTCCGACACAGCAAACCTCATCCTTTCTGCTCTCACACACAGCACTTTACATTTTCTGATGTTCTAAAAATGATTAACAGATAAAAATTGCAGGCTGTGTCTCAGCACAGCTATCCACCTCTGGAGCTGAGGGTTCTTCCCTTCTGCAGAGCTGAACAAAGGCAAATGCAACTTCCCCCCTGCCAAGAGGCAAGGCAAGGCCACTTACCTTCTGATGCTTCCTCCTAGATCCCACCGTGCTCCTAAATGTGAGCTTTTTAAGCCGTTTTCAGCTTCTGCTGGCTAGGAAACCACACGAAGCCACCCACTTCCCCACTCTGGTGTTTTTTCTTCCTCCATCTAAATACAAATCAAATTAGGAAAGAGACAGATATCTCAGCATCCATCTCCAAACACACGTATGTTTGTAATCAGGGTGGCCAAACTTCCTGAGCATGAGCTGCATACCAAAATCTTCATGTGGCCAAGAGCCACATCCTTCCAGCCTCCATGCCTCTCCCGCACACACGCACCCCCCGTGGAGCTCCCTGATTCCCCATCACCACGCTGTGCTGCCAGTCCTCCAAGCCCAGAGCACTCTTTGCTCCCTGGACAGAAGCAGGCAGGGCTGGGAGGGTGGTGGCTGTGCATTTCGGGGTTCCAGACCAGCCCCAGTGTGGAGAGTTTCATTAAATATCTGAATCAATCACAAAGGCTGGAAAAGACCTCTCGGATCGCCAAGCCCAACCCCAGCCCACCTCACCATGCCCACTGCCCCGGTCCCTCAGTGCCACATCCCCATGGCTCTGGAACACCTCCAGAGACATTAACCCCACCGGTCCCTATGCCAGTGCCTCACTACTCTTGGAGGAAATTTTTCCCAGTATCCAACCTGAACCTCCTCCGGTGCAACTTCAGGCCACCATCTCTCATCCTACCGAAGTACATGCTCCCAATATGCTAACAAGTTAAAAGCTCAAAGCAGCAATGGCAGCAAGGGCAAGATTACCAAAAGGAGCAAAAGGTCTTCCAAAAAGAGTTCTGCCTTACTCCTAAATGAAAGGAATAATAGAAGAGGCAATGAGATGAGTGCTTCCTTGAAAACAAAGACGTGAGACATGGTGGGAGCAAAGTTCTCCTGTCCCTGCCCTCCAGGGCACACCTTGCTGCCTGAGTTCTAAGCTGCTGCACCACTGGGTTGATGTCAGACCCAAACACGACAGCACCCTGCACCCCTGAGCAGCACAGCCAGCTTCCAGACTTAAGGACTCACAACCAAAGTGCCTTAAAGTCTACAATATTGCCCTTTACTCACAACTTCTCAATTCTCTCATAGTCCAATCAGTTCATTCACAGCCTACATGAAGACGAGCAGTGACACAGGATGCCTTCCTTGGGCCCATCTCATGGAGATGCCATTCCCCAATCATCCCTCAGCATCTGGCTCAGCAGGAGAGCCAGGATGATGCCCTGCAGACACAGCACAGGCCAGCAGACCCTACCAACACCCAGCTGCCCAGCATGGAACAAACACCCAGTGTTCCCCAGTGCATCTCAAGCTCTTTTCCAACACCGCCTGCCCTCAGAGCTCTGCCTGGTCTGGGAGCAGCAGGAGGAGCAGCACCTCTCCGCTGTCTCCAGGAGATTTTCAGAGCTGTAATTTGCTCTTATCTGAATGCTTATATTTACAAGTCACTCTTACATAAAAAGTCCTCATCTGCATTGACTTATTTAGCAACATGAAACAAAATAGCCCGAAGCTATTCTTGTTGCTTAACATACTCTTTTTTTTTTTATGTAGATGATGCTCTGCGTAAAGAAACATTCAAAGGGGAAAACTGTGTTTTGTTTGCAACACTTACTACTATCAGCGAAGAAAATGTGGTCTAACAAGTCTCTGAAGGGGGAACACGTGTAATACCTTCAGCAGCTCGGCTAATTCATCTTTTGCTGCCTGACTGCTAAAGGAATCTCAAACAGAAAATCTCCGAATGGAAACGTGGAAAACCCTGTTTGTTGTGATGCGAGATCCGCTGCCACTACACAACCACTTTCCACCTGAGTAAGTCCTGTGTGTGTTCTCAGGTACGCAGTTGTTGTACTCTACAGAAAAAGAAGAGTTCAAGAGTTCAAGGCCACGTCTCCATTCAGGCATGCTCCCACAGTGCGAGCCGGCCCTCCTTTCTGCGCTGGAGGCACTCCTCTCCTCACCGCCTGCGCACAAAAGGGCCACGGCTGGGGAAGTGATGGGCAGCAGTGGGAGCTGCCAGTGGGATGCAGAGCCCAGCAATGGGGATGAGGGTGGGGATGGCTTTGGGAGAAGGAAGGGTTCGGACCCCCCCAGCCATCCTCCCTCCTTCCCTTGCAACTCACCTCTGCTGATCCCGCAGCATCGCTCACGCGGTTTAATTTCCAGAGGGGTGAAAGGAGAGGGAAGGAGGGAGCAAAGCGAGAGGAGAGAGGTTTAGATAACAGCCATAAATAAAATGAAATAATTCTCCCGCCACTAACCTTTAGCAGTAAGTCCTCTGCCACCACCACAGGTTTGCATAATCTACACATCTTTCTTAGGAGCCAGTTTGCTGTATCGCAGCTATTTTGGGACTTAACAACACTTGGGTTATTGACCTAAATCTGCACAGCCTCATCTGGAGCCGTAACAGCCCATTGTGTGCCAGGGCCTGCTCGGGACTCCTTAATGCACAGATTATTGATGCAATGAACTGTGACAGCTCCTATAGAGCTGTTATGGTTTATTGTGGCAACACCTACTCGGGGTCCCTTTAATGCTCAGATCGGTGACACAATGGGCAGACACGGCCGCGGCTCGGGGACGCATCGCTCTACAGATCGCTGACTCCAGGGACTGCGGTGCCGCAGCCTCCTGTGTCCATGCAGAGAGCAGAGAGCACGTGGCAGCCCCACGTCCCTGTCCTGGGGGTGGGACATGGGGTGACACAGCTACTGACCCAGCTGACTCCGAGGGGGGATGTCTGCAGAAGACAAGTTGCTACTGAAAAAAAGGATTTGTAATGAACGCCCCGGTGGGACCAAACTTTTAGGAAGAACAGCCACAGGCTTGCATTGCAGATCAAGGCTGAAATCCTGTATGAGGAATACATGGAAATTAGCCATAAGAAAAAACAGGGTCTAATTTTCAGGGGGGAAAAAAAAAGGGAAAAGAAAACATTTTATGTTCCAAGAGAATGAAAAGAGAGCGAGCACGATAGGAAAGTGCACAAATATCTACATTTCTCCCTTCCTTTCCTCTTGAAGAACGAAAATATCTTAAGAGGCTGAAAGCTAAGCATGGTTTAAAGGAATTCCCTTGTGCAGGGAGACCTCAGGCTGAGAAAAGAAAAATTAAAACATTAACACTACCCAAGTGTTCGTAGCCTCCACCGAATGGCAGCGGCCAGCTCAAAGAGCTGCAGCTGGCTTTCCACTACTGCACGCATCTTCCCCGCTATTCACCACGAGCTTTTTTTAACATTGGTGACACTTCACATTCAAAACTGCTGTTAAAAATAGGCTGTTGGTCCTCCTGCTTTAACCCTCTGAATGCACTCTTCCTTTTCTTCCCACCCCCGTGCTTGCCAGCTCTGCCTCCCCACGACACTGCGGGTGATGCAGGGGGAGTAGGGACCCCACTGCTGCCCCCGGGCCTGGCCCAGCCCCAGAGCATCCCTCTCTCATTTCTCCCCAGAGGTGGCAGCAGGCTTTATCCACAGCAACGAAGGCACCAGGTCTGTTGTGCACCTCCATCTCCCTTCCCACCTGCAATTACAGACGACGTGAGTCTAAGGCTTGAAAAAACACCACCCAACACGAATGTTTTCTCTTCCCACAGTCAGCAGCTCGACTGGGAGAGGAGAGAAATTCTTTTGTTATCCTGAAAATACTTAAATGCTGAACCTTCACTCAGGAAATAGACCTGGGGAACAGCTGCTGCTGCTGCCGCAAGGAGCCCTGCATGAGAGAGACTCAAAAATCAATATCCTTCACCCAACTTATCAAATTTACTGAGGACATTTATACAGTATAATTAAATAGAAAAGAGATACAAATACAGAACAGTATTTGCACGGCACTGCATAGCAATTGCATTATCTCTGGAGCAGAGGACACTTTGACAAAACAGGAGGGAAAGCACCATACATCAATCCAGGGAGCAGCAAGGAGCACGGGGAAGGTCTCCGCTCCCATCGCTCACAGAGAATCTTTAACATGTAAGTAGAAACAGCCGCAAACAGACACCAGCACGTACACCTAAGGCATTTCTGCAGGTCCTGCTCAGTCAGCCAGAACGATGCCATCAGAATTACGTCGGCGATGAACGTGGTCCAAAACACGTGGCTGCCTCTCAGGCACACACAGGGGCTCCAACACGGGTTGGGACGCTCCCTCCTCGCTGGCGTGGAAGCAAAGCAGACACTATTGTGTTGCCTTCCAGCCCATAAATGTACCAAATAAAATCGATTTTGCTCAGTAATCCACTTGCTAAGTTGGTGATGTTTTCTACCATCAGCAGCCATCCCTGCTGGCCTGTGAGATAAAATCTTCTGTGCGAGGTTAAACCTGGGAAAAGCCGACTGCCAGCGCAGGGCAAACTAGAACACTGCAGAAAAGGCAAACGAGATTATCTGGCTATTTGTTAAACAATTCTTCTCACAAGGCTTGTGTTACAAGCGTGCCTTATGAATGCTCCTTGCTTTCAGGTAGAGCCAAGGGAGTTGGCTCCTCTTTTATTAGAGTCCATCCAGGCAGCACACTGCTGTAGATGGGACATCTCTCTTGCCATGCTGACCACAAAATTTAGACCAGTCCAGTGCTGGACACAAGCTTGAGTCTGAATGCTGGTGAATGAAAGGCTGGTGGCTTTGCAAAAGGCACCCAACTACAGACTTTGCTTTCCTCTACTTCAGACTCAAAAATTTGATCTTCATGACTGCCTAAAACAATTAGGCATAGCTTAATGATACTGACCGATAAAAATTAATATACGAGGCAGGCAGGATTCCCACCATTCAGAGATGTAATCTTTTTATCCATCCTGCTCAAGAAGCCCCCAGCAGATAATCTGCCAGATAGATTGAGTTGGGGCTGCTCCCTGCCCTGCATGCTGCTCCCCACACCACTGGACACCATGAGCAGAAGGGAAAGCTCAGCCATCCCTTCTATAACATACCTATCACAAAGGGCAAATGCCAGGTTAAAGGCTTTTCGCTTGCTTCTGTTGTCTTAATTTGCTAACATGAATCATACTCAACTCTATTTTGAGCAATCCTGTATTAAAAATGCCCGTGAGTCATTTTTCTTGAAACCTGAAACTATTAAGTTGGTAACGTTTGAGTAATACTCAGGAATTTTTAAGATTTTGCGTACTTCTCTTTTTAATTAAATAGGAAAAGGGGAATCTGAGCCACAGTATTTCTTTTCTCCTTCTCTGTCCTGCATAAACCCACTGCTCAGGATAGAAATCACAAGTCATGAAGTCAAACTTCTGAGCTAAATATGTATGGAGACCACTAACATAAAGACAGAATGCAAAGAGGCAACCTGGGGATCTCCATCAACCTAATTTCTACATGGCATTAAAAAAAGTCTATGAGGCTAATTCCATAAACCTCAAATTAACGTACATCCCTTTCCAGATGGAATAACTCAACAACTGATCATCACACTGTATTTTCCCCTCTCTGATTCCCCCCACCTGAAACCAAAAGAAGACTGAAGGCTTTGCACTTCAAACTGAACGCCACTAATTCAGGAACACCAGGTGTGTGCTGTGCAGCAAAGCCATTGGAGTTGTGCTTTGTTTCACCCCAGACATGGATACACCTCACCCTGCTCCACGCCACCAGACAACACACTGCTGCAAAGCCAGCTCTGAGAAGAGGCTCCTCACCAACACGTGAAGGTCTCAAACAAATGTTTACCATGCACATCAGCCAACCACCACATCTCTCTCCTCCATTACCTCACTCCAGAGCTTGTCCCCACACTCTCCACATAGGACTGGAAGAAGAAGGCAGGTTCTGGCCAGGACCGACAGCAGAGAAACCTCCCTCAGCTGTCTCCTGGATGAACTCGGCACCTCTGACAGTCTTAGACACATGAGTCATGCTCAGACTTGAACATCCCTTGGCCAAAAGCAAATTAAAAAGCAGCAGGAATGAACAAGCTCTACTGCTCACTACTACTACACTTGCTTCCCCAACAGCATCAGTTCCTGCACAGATTCCCACCCAGCACCATCTGCAGCAGCAGATCTAGAGATGCAGGAGGGAAGACTGGGCAAAAAAGACAACACTGAGGTGATCTCCCAGCAGGGCAGCCTGGAGATGGGACTAAGATCTTCTTGACTCCTTGGGCAGGACAAAGACCCACGAGGCTGTAGAGAAGCAGGCACCAGTAGCGCAATCAGCGCTGATGGGAACATTACTGGTGGAAGCCTCGGCACTGGCAACCCGTCCATTTTTTGAGGCTGATGTGATTCAGGACCCCATTCATTCTCCTCAACAACTGCAAACATGGACAAGGCCGATGGACTTACTGCTCCAGCCGTGAGCCTGCAAGTCCAACCTGTGAGAGGACCGCGAGGGAAAATATCACAAAGGGAAACTAATTTCCCTCAGGCAGCCTGATGGAGCCCATCAGAGGAAACATCTGCCATCCTCCACTGAGGACGAAAATGAGGAGGATGTGGTTGGTTCATCCAAAGTAAAAAAAGTCAAAAATATTAAATGGTGCATGGGTTCGGACCAAGGCGGGAGACCCCCTTCTGCAGTGAGGCCTCAGCAAAGTGGGTTAAAAAAGCAGCATTAGAGACTGCAGAGTAAGAAAATGGCAGCAGCTCACTTGATGAGGTCAGTGACAGAAGTGGCCTATGGTACTTGTAAGAGAAAACATCTGTTGGTGTTAAAAGGTCAGCAGGAAATGAATGCTATTTACTTTGTCCTTACTGGTTAGGCCAACACTCCTCGAAAGAGAACCACACATGGCTTAACTTAGCATTCACGAAAGTTCAAAACCCTCACGGCTCTCTTCAGAGCGGCTGCCTACCTGCAGCGGGATCCCTGCTGCCACAAGACCCCAGGCAGCCCTGGCGCCCAGGCTGACTGCCAAGGGCAGCCCAGCACCCGGGAGTCCTCCTGCCCCACGGGTCACCAACCCACAGCACTTCAGGAGAGCTGGGGAAAAGAAACCCCACGCCCTCCTTCAGGAACAAGCCGTTAAAATAAATCCGTCAACATAAAAGCAAGAAAACAAGAAGTTTCTCCTGAAAAACAGGAAGCGTTAGGTACATAGCAGCTTAAAATAGTGCCTACTGGGCTTGTTGACACAACCCGGGTCTCCTGGGGCTGGGCTCCTGCACAGAGCCACGCGTACCTTCGGAGCAGCCCTGAGGACAGCCAGCCTTCCCACACGGCCACGCATCACCGCCCAATGGAGGTGAGAGCAGGGAACGGCCCACGGCTGCCAGCCCGACCACGCTTCCTGCGAGGCACACGGGGCTCCCACAGGAAACCTTCACTGGAAACAACCAGCAGCATGAACCAGGGCCTGCTCTTATCGTCATGCCGAAGGCCAGTCGTCCCTCATTTGTTTTTAAAACTCGGTCTGAAGCTTTGAGTACGCAGGGTTTCCGACCTTCCCTCGTTCACCCCCCATGCTTCAAGAACCCCATCATGCAGGCAGGATGAACCACCGGTGTCTAGCAGCAAGTTCAAACAACACAGCTTTCCTCCCCATTGATGGTACAGGAGGGGAGAGCTCTGCTCCAGCTCTTTTTCTCTGGGCTGCCAAGTGCTGTCCGTCTGCTCGGCACCTCCAGCCCACACCGACCTGCCTGCCTCCCCCCACAGAAGGCATCGCATCACACAACGCCCCGCACCAGACGCCGAGGGGCCCCTATCATGAGCAGCTAATTATTGGAACACATTAAATTATTACTCAAATTAGGATTTGTGGGCTTTCCCCTCACCTAACAATACGCCTTTGAGAGCAGCACTGCAAATACGCCCGAGCAAGAGCAGCAGTGTAGCTCCATGTGCAATTAGGGCAGCATGTGGATCTTATTGCTCCTAAGGACTCTCATTTGATTTCCCACACCACCAACTGGTGAGAAGTTTTCGAGTCTAAATACAGAAGAATTAGATCACTCTTTGGGGTGGTCGCATCTGGGGTTGGAAAACCAGATGGAGTGAGTTTTTTGAGTCCTTTGTAATTGAACCAACACACAAAGTTGCTAGGGAGCAGGCAAATAGAATCGCTGCTCTGGGGCAGCCTGCAGTAGGGCCGGTGCCGTGTCTGCCAATGCTCCGAGACAATCTCAAGCACTAACAGGGAGGAATGGTCTCGTGGTCTGCGGGTCTTAAAATGTTGTGAGTGTAGACCTAAAGCCAGCAAGTAGGATCATGAGTGCCATCGTGTGCTACAGGCTGGGTGTGATGGAGTGAGCCGTCTCCTGAACACCACCACAGCCAGCATCGGCAACCACGGAAGGGATTTGCTTCAGGCAAGGCAATATCATAAGGCTTCGGGTACATTTAAAGCAGAACATGGAGTTACAAAGACAGGCACAGCCATGGTTGAAGCAGAATGCAAATGGCCACTAGAACCAGCTCTGTTCTGTGTGGGACACAAAATGGAGCAGGATCTCTGAGAATGCCCCAACATTCGCACACACCTCAGCTGAGGCAGCCAAGGGCCTCTGTATATTAAGTCTTTCCCAATAGAAAGGGAAGATCTTCCTAGGGCTTCCTTCCTCACATCCAGACTTCCCAAATGTGCCACTTCCCTGGCTGCGGACCCCCAATCCATTTGTAATGCATGGGCCTCCCCACGGATGGCAGATAGGGGCATTACACACCCAGTCAGCAGCGGTGTGCCAGGAGGAACAAGGATGACAGTGGCCCAGCAATCACTTGGGGCAGAAGTGACCGAGAAAGGGATCAGGACAGGGAGACTCTGAGAATGAAGAAGGAAAAGCAGTGCAGAGTCACTGCCTTGCAGGCACATCAGCCCAAGAACTGCACGCCATGACTCCCAGCAAGGCAAGCAGAAAGCCAGCTGATGGTGCGCCCCAGAAGGGCATGGGCTTTGCCATGGCACGGCTGTGCCAGAGACAGAAAAAGCATCTCTCTTCCCTGCTATTTAAACACTGCTTAAAAACCTGTGGTTTTGAAGTTCTCTTTATCAGCAGCTAACAAAGAATGGGGCTCCCCATGGCCTTCCACAGGAAGAGGACCCAAACCTTGTTTTTCTTTCTTTTTTGCTCTCCTTGCAACTCAGAGCACGCAATAACAAAGTCACAAGTCAAACAATAATAATGAGGTGACGAGAATTCCTCCACCAGATGCTGAGTCTGCAGCTTGAGGCTGCCCACGCAGCGTCCTTTGGGCACAGATGTCGGGGTGCTCCCCTGCACCTCCCAGCAGACACCACACAGCCCTGGACCACTCCCCAGCACAATATTCCCAAATGCAGAGGTCACGCCGCTAATGAGCAATTCAAGCCTAAGCAGAGCACCTTTGTCTGGGGCTTTTTGGAAAGGAAGCAACAACGAGGAAAAAAAAAACCAAAACAACAAACAAATGTGCAGAGTCAGCACTTCACAACTCAACAGAATACATAAATGACTCGTTTTTATTATCATTAACATACTCTTCAGAAGTGATCCTCCATACATACCAAACCAGAACTGCAAAGAGGTCGGTAGGGAGATCAGAGTTTATCAGTAGGGAGAAGAGGCAGTGGGTAAGGAGCCCTGCAGAGGAATGCCTGGGAAAGGCATGGGCTGGCACCTGGTACTGTTGCTCTATCAGTATTGCATCTGTAAGTTTGGTCGGTTGTTTTTGCCCATGAAAACACACTTATATTGCTGTAGATGTATTATTTTCTTTGTAAATTGGGAATTGTTGGTATTTTGAATTGATGCTTCATGGAATCATAGAAAGGCTTACATTGGAAGAGAGTTCAAAGATCACATCATTTCAACCCCCTCTGGAGGAATATACTTTTTAGTTTTCAAGGGTGAGATTTTATAAGCATTCTGATGTTAGAGAAATAAAGAGAATATTCTCCTTTGAAGCCACAAAGCTGACACTTTGCATTGTGTTTTTCACATCCAAATCCATGTTCCCTGGGCTTTTAAAGGACATGGTTTAGTGGGGAAATATTGGTGGGAGGTGGATGGTTGGACTAGATGATCTTGGAGGTCTTTTCCAACCTTGGTGATTCTACAATTTCCTTCACTTAAATGCCCTTGAGCTGGTTTTTTGCCAGCCCAGCCCTCCTTTCTACACCAACACTTCTGCTGCCTGAGTATCTGTGGCTACAATGCAAGTGACAAAACCAGACCAGCTTTTCCAAACGTGGCTACAATGAGCTGCTCCCCAGCCCCGCGGCATCTGGAGCTGCTGAGATTTCTGCAATAACACGATGAAATATCTGGGTGACCACACGGCCAATTTTAAGCAGCCAATTTGGAGTTTCTGGTTGGTAGAGCACCGAGGGAGTGCAAGGTTCAAAAGCTGGCCATCACACAACGTATTTCACAATGAATTCAGACTGTTTTTCTAACCCAGCTGTCTTGTTTAAAAACCAGCACAACCCTCCAAGGTATACAAATAATTAATTTCAACCCAGGCTCCGAAGCAGCAGCTCCCAAACTTTCTTTTCTGGTTGTGACCTCATTTTACAGACCGGTAACTCCGTGCAACCCCAAACAGCAGAATAAATATTGGACAAAATGAAATTTCCACCAGGTTCATAACCTTGCTCATAACTTCAACCAACCTCATTTTGGGGCCACTGTCCTCTCTGGGAACTGACAAAGTTCTAATACAGATGATGTCCAAGGTGCACCGATGGGCCACCAATGGTGGCTCTAAGGTCACATACACCAAAATCCTCCACACAGCTCTGCTTGCTCTCCACAGAGGGCAAAAACCAAGATATGAATGTTACCTGACCACATCGTAAATAAATCCCCTTAAAATTACCACCCTTGTTGGTTTTTATTGCAACAAGACATATCTCAGCATTAGGGGAACTACACTGGGCTCTGCATGCTGCTGGGAACCCATCGGTATCGCTGATGGGAATGATGAGATGCAGATGGAGCAGCAGGAGCTTCCCAGATGGGATCTCACACAACTACAAGCCAGCAGCCCAGCGTACATCGGGACCTTTCCACAGTGGGATTCAGACACCAAGAGGGTAAAATTGGCACCAAAACACTTCAGCAGTGCTCGGCTCCCCGCCTCTGCCCTGAGTTCGTGGCTTTTGACAGCGATGTACACAACTCAAAGCAAGAAGCAGCAAGTTCCTGCACACACATCCTGGGGACAGACATCAGGGGCTGCTGCTCGGACATGCCTTGTGCCCAGACACCCACAGCAGGGCTCAGCCAGCACTGTGCAGAGCAAGCACTACGCACACATTGCTTCCTCGTTCCGCAGTCTGAATGTTAACCACCAGGATATTCCCATCAACGTGCAGAAAAGAAAGGGTAAAAAAAAATGTAGTCCTTTGGCTCCCCGTTGCCATTAAAATTAATTGCCACATAAAATTGCTGATTCCTAGCAAATGAAGCCATACGATTTATCAACTCAAGGATAGAGCAAACTCACTGGTGGTTTAAATACATTACCTGAGTTATTACTAAATTTTGTTCCTGTGACAGTTTTATGGATAATGTAGGTTTTATAAATTCATTAGCATGAGACTAACTTTCAAAGTAAACAAAGACACTAAATAAACATCACAGCGCTGTATTTACACACAAATAGATTTCCCCTTCCTCCCAAAGCCACGCTGGGATGCTCAGAGGAAAAATACGAAAGCGGCTCTGCGGAGGCACTCCAAGAAGGGATGATGGGCCCCAGGACCAGGGCCAGGTTTTCACACTGGAACAGGTTGCCCGAGGAGGCTGTGGATGCCCCATCCCTGCAGGCATTCAAGGCCAGGCTGGATGTGGCTCTGGGCAGCCTGGTCTGGTTGCTGGTGACCTGCACATAGCAGGGGGTTGGAACTGGATGAGCATTGTGGGCCTTTGATACCCAGGCCATTCTATGATTCTATGACATGGCACCACCACACCTATGAGATGTGCTACAAAACAAAGCGGGATGCTGAGAAGAGATGGAGAACATTTCTTGGTCTTCCTCCCAGCTTACAGTGAAGTATCTCAGAAGGAAGCACACGTCTGAAGCTGGTACTGCTGCTTCTGCAAGAAGTCTTATTGTGATAGAAGTTGCTTTAACCTGGTTTTGCTGGAAGAAGTGACTAACATTGCTATGAAAAAAAAGAGAAGGTAGGAAAAAAAGCTGTTTTTCTCCACTTTTCAATTCTGTTTACTCCGTGCATTTATCAGCAGCATGTGCAGAACCAGTCTCACTCTTTCCCCCAGGCAGGCAGTGAGTTAGTCACACTTTCCCCTGTTGTGCAGCTCCTTTAGTCAGCAGCGGGGAAGTGATAAAGCTGAAGAAACTAAACAAAAACAGGAAAACGCATATGTAAAAAACACAGAAATCATCAGGAGGTACATGCAGGGGAAATGTAACATTCAAACTGATTCTGCTTGCTTCACTTGAGGAGACGGCAATGTGGGCAGGAGTTCCTCGGGGCCGAGCACAGGGTGGGGGGGCAGCGGGCAGACACGGGAGGTGCAGATGCTCCTAAAGCAGTGCCAAGGCAGGAACAGGGCACTGAGACGAGCTGACTGTGCTCACAAGGAGAGAAACTGCCACCAGAGAACAGCCTTTGCACAGCTCGGAGCGAGCTGCAGCTCCCGGCCCCAGCAGCACACTCACTCAGGCTGGCCAGGTGCTAAATTAAGAGCTGGCGGCAGGCACAGCCCGAGTTTTGCAACCGGCGCAGTGTAATTATGCACCATTGCTTCATTCTTGGGGGTCTACTTATTTAAAATGCATTAAAGAAATAAATCACTGCTGATTGTTCTGTCCCCTTTTCTTTTAAGCCAGGCTGGGGCAATAAATCTGTAAAAAGAGTGATTCTTCTTTTAAATAAAAACAACAAAGGGGGGTAACAATGGGAGGCACAGCAACTTATTTCCAGAATCGCAGCCTTGCTTATTTTCTTCAGAGACTCTGCACTGAATTATTTGCTAAAAGAGATGCAAGAGGTGGCAAGGATGCCAAATAGCCCTAATACACCTTCACCATATTATCAACCCAAACCATCTGGAGCCATGGCGTCCTCGGAGCTGAGCGGGCTGAAGTCTTGGGACTGATCCACGTGCTCAGTAAGCTGCAGCACTAAGTGTGGCACATACATGAATACAACAGTAACAGAGGGATTTTGTTCCGTGTAAAACCAACAAAACCCAACTGGAGATGCTCCCAGTGCAGATCCCAATGGGTTGGGTTTGGGAATGGTTCAGCCAACGCTCACAGAGCCATACCACACAGCAATCCTCACCTCCCTCTAGGAAAGCCCCAAGTTGCCAGTAATGCCACATGGAGCAAAACCACAATCATGCTCGTGCAAAAAAAAATGCCTTTGAGATTCTTTTTCCAGGCCTGGTGTTAGTCACCAGTCTCACAAGGTCAGCGGAGCGGCCAGCGAGAGGCCAAGCAATCCTGTGAGCTTCTGCTGCCAACACAAACCTTAATTCTGTAAGGAAGACCTCACATTCCATTGGGAAGCTCAATAAGGGACCTGATTTTTTATCTAATGGGCTTTCAAAATGATTTTATTGACACTGACCGTGTTGAATTTCGTATGGGAAAGAATTTAAAGTAAGAATAAATATACACATATATGCATATATACAGGCACGTAAGTGTCTCTCACCATTACTGTCAGCTGCTAATTACAAAGAACAACCACCTTGATATTAACGTTAGGTAAAATTACCTGGTCTCAGGAGTGACCACATAGCTGTGTTTTGACAAATGATTCCCACATCTATAGTATTAAACACATTCCTCCAAAGAAGTCTGTATTTAAAATTCTATTGCTCGACTCTGCTCCTGTTCTCCCCCAAAACCACCCTAAAATCTCAGCTGTCTGCACACCCAGCTGTTTCCTGGCTTTTCTATGCAAATTGTTCTCCCTGGATTTTATTGCATGCATGTCTTTGACTCTGAAAACATGCCCAAATTTGAATTAGGGGCCCTACTTCCATCCAACAGAGTTCTTGTCAAGTAAGCTCCATTCTCACAGCACCTGCCAGGGAACAATTATCCCATAACTCGCAGAACCCAGCAGTTCTGTACCAGACATCACCCCAAAGACATCTCAGAGGATCATCAACCCCCTGCTACAGGCAGGGTCACCAACTCCCAGGTCTGGTAGCAGACCAGGCTGCCCAGGACTTCATCCAACCTGGTCCCAAACACCTCCAGGGACGGGCATCCACAGCTTCTCTGGGCAGCTGTTCCAGCACCTCACCACTCTCTCAGTAAAGAACACATTTTTACATGGTTCCTCCCAGTTGCCCGTTGCCTCTCTGGCTTTCCCACAAAACATTAAACACAAAAATAGAA
The DNA here is from genome assembly GCF_987193195.1 of Phasianus colchicus. Classification (NCBI taxonomy): domain Eukaryota; kingdom Metazoa; phylum Chordata; class Aves; order Galliformes; family Phasianidae; genus Phasianus; species Phasianus colchicus. The sequence goes on from NC_143443.1 coordinate 32,838,013, forward strand.
ATAAAATGAAATAAGAAGATGTAAAACTTTGTGTTTCACTAGCTCCTCTATAAAGTTGCTTCAGAGGATGCTGCCCCCCCAGCACCATGGGCTTCTATCCACTGCTCCTTGCTGACCTTTTGCTCAGAATCTGCTAGCTTGAGTTCTGTTCCCAACAGAAATGCACGCATGGTGCAGTGCAAACATCTGCAAAAACTCCTGGAATCCATAAATAACTCCCATTCATGAATATTCTGTTAGAAGACCAGTGCCACAGCTCAGCCTACACAACAGCACTGTCCTTCTTTCACTTGGACAGCTGAGGCTGCACTGTGTTTTGAAATACACATAACCCTGTATCACCAGAAACAAAATAGCCTAACTCATGGTATTTATCAAAATCGAGCCTTAGGCCAAAGTGTTTTTATGGTCAAACCAGAAATGCTGCTGGGTCTCAGCAGTCTCTGCACTAACACAATGCTGTGCTGATAACCTACAGTCTTCTTATGTGATGCTCCAATGTTTTACATGCAGATTTTGCAGCAGCTGGACCAAATGCTGTCCCCCTGTACAAAACTGGACTCATGCAATAGGCACAGTCAGAAATGCATGCACTGCATCCGAGAGCAGAATGCACCCCGCTCTGTGTATTAACTAAATGATGGGCTGTACTCATCAAATATTTATCATGCACTACACAATACTGTGATTGAATTGATGCACTTCCACCCCTACCCATCAGAGCACTCGGAAAGCCCTCTGTAACTTCTACTCCAGAAGTTTCCAATTACACAACTTGATTTTCCTATAGGCCTGTGCATTTTGAAGGGATGGCAGCTGAGGCAGTGTGCCTATAAATGCAGAGCTGTTGGGTGTTTTTTCTCCCACTGTCTGTTCCTCCGGAAAGATGTCCCCAGCACAGCATCCAACAAAGTGCATTTTTCCTTCACCATCGATTTCCTAAACATAAACACAAACCCACAGAATGCTGTATCGCGCTGAGCTACACGGTGCAGTGCCAGCCTCTGAACGAACCCATCGTGTGATGGGAGAGGAAATCACTAAAAGCTGCCTGCTAGGATTGCTTCATCCCACTGCTGCTGCAGACACCCGATGCTGGCAGCCCTGCTCCCTCCTCCACGCCATGGCAATATTCCCATCTCTGCGCTCCCAGATGTGACCAAAACAAGTCAATAAACTGGGAACCTGATTGGAGCAGCAGCCATGAATGAGGAAAGAGTGGGCTCTAATGAGACACAGCAGCATCCTTGGGCTGGGTGCTGGTAGTGGGGTGAGCAGGGATGGCAGACGCACCAGGGGCCCAAGGGGACTTGAGGAACTGAAATGGAAAAACCAGGAAATAAAATGTAAGCAGTGCATTGTGAGCAAGTGATGGGAGGAAGCAGCAGAGCTCTTAACAAATTGGTTTTTGTCTGGTTAGCTGATGCAGAAGTGGAACAGGAAATTAATTCAATATGCCGCAGACTTACATTCTGCTATTATTTTCTGTGGTTTTTTTTTTTATTCCCCTATATAGATGTATATATATATGCACATATACAAGCCAAAAAACAAAGTATTTCTGGGCAAGCTTATTGAAGCTTATGAGACTCCAATTAAAAAGATCTAATCATTATTAGAGCCCAACTACAGAGTAGCCTTGGAAATGAAACAATAAAATAATACCAGTTAAGGATGAAAGACCCTCTCCAGAAACCATTTGGCTGCCAGCAGCTCTTGATTTGCTCAGAAATATCCCAAATCAACAGGTAACACCATTATGCTCACATAAACCTTCAGGAAGTTCCCATTCTGTGCTTTACGGGATGTAGTGGCGTGCCACTAATTTTGCTTTTAATCAGAAAATGGATATCAAACCCAACTTTCTAGATGGAATAATGGCATGGGAGATTGATGGCACTGCTGTGCTGCAGAACGACTATTTAAAACACTTTTGGCTGCACTTACAAAGCTCCGGTGACCTCCACAACTATAGAAACTGTACGTAGTGGTAGGAGGAAATAAAATTAGTGACTCACAATACAGAACTAAAGCAATTCAGCATTTCTCAAAGAGGCTCTGACTGCGGTTAGCACTTCTGCAGTGACACTGGCGCTTGGCTTTGTGTTTAGAGACAGAAAGAATGACTACGAATTTCCCTGGAAGAAACATAAGCTGCCAGGAGCGCACTAGTGGTGCCGAGGGTACCAGGGAATTTCTGTGCAGAAGCAAAACAGAAAGAGGTAGCAGATTACTAGAGCTGTAGGGTTCTCCTACCATGTTCTCCCACCACGTGGCCACAGCACCTGGTAGGAAGGTGGCAGGAGGCAGAACATAAAGACAAAGGGAATGCAGCTGGAAGAAGAACAGAGGGGGAGAAAGGAGAAGCTGGTAACAGAGTGGATGCAGCACGAAAAGAGGCACCCCCATCACACCTATTGCTGACTCACACATTTTGGGTTAGTTTCATAATTTCTTTGTATTCTGGCAGCACCTGGCATCTGCCACTGAAATTGGAGCCATGTTGTGCCAAGCTCCTGAGCTGAAAACCTAAACAGACAAAGCAGAGTGAGGAACCTACACCAGCCTTGCCCAGCGTGGCAGGAGCTGCAGCAACAAGGAAATGCACCCGCTTGCACCCAGCCCCATTCTGACCACGTGGAGAAGAGACAGGCACCGCTCTTCTTCCCATGGCAGGAGCACAATCATCCAAGAGTTTTCAAAAGCTCTCAGGACTCACGTGTCCCTCTGTGAGGACAGATTGGGTGTTTGGGATTGTGAGGACCCCCTTCTGATTTGCTGCTGGAAGGAGCCCAGATGGTTTCCCAAGTGGTCCCCATCCTCAAGTTATCCCTGCGTGGAAAGGAGCATGAAAATCACTCCCTTTCAACAAAGGGATGCGCTCCTCTCCTGCCCTTCTGTTGCCATTTTTGGGAGCAGCTCTTTGTGCTCCCACTGAGACGCTTCACCAGACCAACCACGCCAAGGTGTCACTGGGAACCAAGTAGGTTCCTCCCAGCACCCCTGTGTCATAGTGTGAGTCCATGCTGATGTTTCAGCTCCTTTCATGCCTATGGTTACAATAATCCCATGGCTGAGACCCCAGGGTTTGCCCTGCACCCTCTGGGCTCAGAAGTTTCCATTCACTTGTGGCTACACAAAGTGAGTTCCTCTGGTATTGTACCACGGAGCTCTGCAGAACTCATTATTTTGCAAATGGAACTGTACATCATTAAGAAAAATGTTGATTATAACATCTGCAATCATTATTTGGCCCATTACTTAAAAAGCTGGTTGCAATACATGGGCTGGGGAATAACTGATAGTATGCTTGCAGTGCTCAAGATTATGGGATGTCAGAAAACAAGTGGTTTCTTTGACTCTGACATGTGGGCTCTGTGGTACTTTGTAATCAGACCAACACAGTTCTTCATCCCAAGCATTTAAAGAAGACACCAGATATCTTTAAAAGAATGAACATACTGTAATATCTTCTCCCATGCCTTTTTTCTCTTCTTTCTATTCTTTGGAAGGACTTAAATTTTTACATTTCATAGAATCAGAGAATCATTTATCCTTAGACAAATATTATATATGTATAATATATTTATATGTCCTTTTCTTTATATGTCCAACAGTGAATCTGTGCTGACAGACAGCAAGCTTATAGTTCCTGTGCCGTCGTGGCTACAGCTGAGTGAACAGCACACACCAATCCTCCCTGGCCTTGTAGCAAACATCTCCCATTTACATCCACACCTCAATGATTTTCCCCACTCCAGCTGTTCCTTGCCACTAAAAGAAGGGAGATTTACACTGGACAGAAAAGTTGATTACAAAAAGAATGATGAGACACTGCACGAGCTGCCCAGAGGGGTACTGGTGCCTGTCCCTGCAGACACCCAGTGCCAAAGGATGGGCTCTGAGCACTGATGGGTGCCCCTGTGTCCTGCAGGTTGGACCAGAGGGTCTTGAAAGGTCTCCTCTAACAGAAACGATTCTGTGATTCTACATTAGCCCTTCCCTTGCCTACCCAGGGGTTCTACGCTGGCTCCTCTCCAACTTCCCTCTTCAATACAACCAATTCACTTAAGAGCCTGGCAAGCTGTTTTGTTGTTGTTGTTGGTTTGTTTGTTTCCCACGTCTGTTTTAAGCAGTTTCAAAGTGGTGAGAAGAAATAAAACAGATTTTTTTTTTTTCCACACCTCAGTTCAGCCACAAACGAAGCACCTGGCTGGCACAGAAAAGCAGTGTCATGATGGAGGCTTGTGGAAAGGAGAGAGAATGGAAGTGCAACTTGCCCACCTGCCTCTAACAAAAGGTGCTAAATGGGCCAAAATGAAGCAGGAAGAACAAACTTCTCTGACCTCTCTGAATTTTGATACAGAATTGCAAAAGGATTAGATCTCTTCTCCTTGCATCTAAACCTTTATTTTCACTGTGAAAAGAAAAAGCAAAATAAAAAACCCAAAAAACCTGAAGTGAAATGAAGCACAACATACAAATATGAGCAGGCAAAGCATAAATGAAATTATATGCAATATTAGATAGAGCGTTTGCTTGCACCCAAAGTAAAAGAAAAAAAAAACACCACCTATCTCTAATAGGTGCTAATTAGATCATTCCACAGCAATTGGCTGCTCCTCAGTGTGGACACCAAGCAGTGCTTTGTTGGGAGCAGGTCACTGTGGCCATGGCCACGTCCTGCTGGCTCCTCCAACCCCATGCAGCACCCCTCCTTTACCACTGGTGTAGCCATTACGAGGATTTCTTTTTCCTGTGGTTAGTTTATATGCTCCAGCTCATTAACATCTCCTAATACCAGAACTCAAGGCTAATTAGGCATGGCAATCCTGAGGAACATATTCTCTGTTCATCTTCCCAAAGCAGGATGCTCCTTGGCGGCCCAGCTGTAGCTCCACATGCTACCAGAAGGGTATCACCCTGGAAATAAAAATACCACAGGATCCCACACAGGACACAGCAGGGATCCTGTACTTGTTAGCTGATGGCACAGTTTACAGGCTGTTTTGCTTAAAAATTGGACGCATCTCTGTCATTAAAGCAGATTCCTGCTCAGCAGCCTCGAGGAGTTTCCCCAATAGTTATACACACACCAGAGCTCTCATGATAAAAGATAGCGACTTGAGAACAAAGGGGCAGCGTGGTTAGAAAGCTTCAGAGATTTCTCTAAAGAACATTCCCCAGGCCAACACCGGTGGGAATTTTCTACCCCTGGCTATGAATGTGCAGGAGCAGACAAGCCTGAGATACACTCCACATGCACATGAATTACTCCTAAGGCCGGGCTGCACATCTACACTTCACCTGGAAGTAACAGGATCCCTAGCAAGACCAGAAGCTGAGCACCAGGAGCTATGGACACCAATCATGTCCATAAGCACAGCAGCTCATGATGTTCCAGGTCTTCTGGACCACACCAACACTGACCAAAGCAGTGGGGCATTTTAAAGCTACCTCACCCATGCAGTGTTGCAGGCTTCCCTTCTGTGCCAACACTTCTGTGGTTGTTTTCTTCAGTCTTCACAGACCTTAACCTTTAATACCTTCCTCCTTGGTCTGCTTAACATGGGTCCCAGGTTTAGCAGCTCTAAAGGAAGTCACCAGCCGAATTTCTGTGGTCTTCACATTCCTGTAGCCTTCATTTCAGCATGTTTTAGAACTAAATGCATCGATATTTAATAGATGTCTTTAAAATGACTACAACAAAAGGTAAATTCAAACACAACACCTCTGCATCCCCACAAATACAACTGGTTTGTTTTTTTTTTTTTTACACCCATCACTGGAAAACAGTGATGACTGAGGAACCAAAATGCAACTACAGACAGCACAAAGGATGGCTGCGTGCCTTCCTGCTCTTCCAAACACATCATAGCATCTTTAAGGTTGAGGAGAAGAGCAACTGGAAGAGCCATGCCCACCATGAGACAGGAGCAACCAACAAGCAACATCCTCTCTGCCTCATTCCCATCCATTCCTGGTTCTTTATCTCCTTCTTTACAAATCCTTTGTCTGAGAACTGAGTGAGCCTTAATGTTGGAAGCGTGAGCCAAGCCCACTGACCGAGGCAGCACAGACTTGCCTCCAGCCACCCGCTGACTCTCATTTTTGGAAATGACTCACTTCCAAAAGCCTCTGTAAGCCTGACTGCATGGGTCCACAGATTACAGGATGGAAATGTAAAAAAATCCTGGACAAAGATGAAGCATCCAACAAACCTCTATCCAGAGGACATCCTACATGCAAACCCTCCTGTGCTAGATGCCTTGACATCAATACTTTTGTCTCTTGTCACCTGGAGCTCTCTCACTTTGCAAGCACACAGCTCCAGCCAACTGTGACACCTCATGCAGAGGATGTGCACCCAAAGTTCCAGGAGGAAAACCACAAGAGGCACCGTTTGGGGGCAGCTCAGAGCAAACTGGAATTTTGTTTGAACTGACCAAGCCATTTACTCACCAGAGTCCAGCAAGCATTAACCTGCTTACTGAGCCAGCAGCGTTCAGCTCCTGGGCACAAAGCATCAGGCTTGGCATTGAAATCCAGCCTGGGCTCTGCTGCTTGGCTCCTTGCAAATCACAGCTCCCTGCACTGCCAGCCCGCTCCCAAGGATAAGCAGTGCTCTGGAAGGAGCAGCACACAAAGCCATCAGCTGCAGGGTACTGGGGACTGTCTGCCTCCAAGCAAACCTGTTGCTACTGGCCAAGCATCACATTCTGTACTCTCAGTCCTTAGCAAAAAAGTGTGCTTAGTGCATAAGCTTTGAAAAATACAGTGTGAATTGTGCAGCAATATGGGGTTAATATTAATTACAGTGTGTCCGAGGAAGAGCTGTGTGAGCAGCACGGTTTTGTTGCTGTGCCCCAAGAGTGGGGCAGTGGTAAAAGCTGACAAGCATGCAATTAGCACCAAATAGGATGGGACCCTTCTGGCCAGGCATGCACTCACCTGATCAGACCGTGGTGAGGAGAGAACACAAATACCTGGGCCACGTGCTGACCCACCTAGGATAACTCCCAGCCCAAACCCGTGCTCCACCATCCATCCCCCAAATGAAGCCCTCCAGTGTAGTGCAGAGCTCTGCTTATACAGGTTTTATATGTATTAGATGGCGTTAATTAATCTTTTACTGACTTAGTTCTCTGATGTGATTATACAGCCATCGCATCAGCACCTGCCCTCTCCTCAATGACTCCCAGACCACATCTCACTGTGCTGACAGACCAGGGTCACACCAAAAGAGCAGCACCAGCACTCTGCTTACATCTCTGCAACCATTAAAAAACATTAAAGAGTTATTTCTAAAACACCTCAGCAAAACGCAGCTACCAAAGGCATGCCTGCATAGGAAGCCACCTCAGACCACAGCTGCACAGGACTGCAGCGGCCATGCTCGGATTTGGAACAGCTTTACAGGGCTTTAAACCCAGCAGGTGTTCTCTCCGTCTTCACTTCAGACAATATTATGCTGTCCCAGAACTGTAGTAGTGAACTCACAGTGACCCTGTCAAATAAATATTTTTCCCGAGGTAACACTGTTTTAAATATATCCATTTAGTATCATTATTTGAAAAACGCTGGACAAATTAAAATGTAAAATTTGACTCTTTCCAGCATTTTGTATTCCGATAAACTCCCACAGTACTCTCTCTCATGGCAGCCAGCCCGTATTTCTGAGGAACTGAAATTCTAAAAAGCCAACAACACTTTTCAGTCTCTGTGCATTAATCATCTCTCCTGGTTCAGGAACTCTCTTTGAGTGAAAGGGAAGAAGTGTGAGGATGAGGGATTTGTGTGCGATGTGCTCGCTTAATAAGAGTGCAAGAACACCCTGTACTGCCTGGAACACACACACCATCTAACCCTAACCCTAACTCCAGTGCTAACCTCAGTGCTAACCCCAGCACTAACCTTAACCCTAACCCGAACACCAACCCTTACCCCAACACTAACCTCAACCTCAATGCCAACCTCAACACTAACCTTAACCCCAATTCTAACCATAACCCCAAGCCCAATGCTAAACCTAACACCAAACCCAACACCAATCCCAACCCAACCCTAATTCCAACACTAACTCCAACACAAACCTCAACCACAATGCTGACCCTAACCCCAAGCCCAATGCTAAACCTAACACCAACCCCAACACCAATCCCAACCCATCTGACCACACAAGGATTCCTATCACCTGCATCAAGGCTGGACAGTACCAAGCATTTCTCCAAATCAAGTGGCAACAGTGAATTTGGTGAAAGCAATTCTGAGTGAAGTCCTGTGCTCCAGAAAAGGTGAGACAAACTGAACTTGACTCAAGAACATTTTGGTTTCTCAGCAGGACAGTGGTAGCAGGGGGAACACGTTGTGATGGAGCGTACTTCTGAAATGGTAAAAAAGCACTTTCAGTACTCACTGTCAGAAGGTGTCAAATGGACTGAAATGGGCTTGCTGGCAGTGAGATATCAAAATGCCACATCTGATGGCATCAGCAGGGTCACTGCAGCCAGGGCCAGCACCAACTCGGGCATTTCTGCAAGTGCTGCACTAAAAACATGACCCTGCTAAATGCACACTTCTGGTTTTATTGGATTTTTCCTTGCTCTCGTATTTTGAGAAAGGTTAAATATGTCAAGCATTAGTTTATAAAACCTCTCGGATGAATCCTCTTACTCACATGATCTTTCTAAATGCTCCCAATCTTTCCAATTCTCCTTACACAGAAGTTATTCTATTCCTTTGCCATTTCAGCCTCCTGCCTCTCAAAGCTCAGGGGGTTTCCCGTGCCCGACTTAGCACAATATCCAGATCAGGATGCTGTGGATGTAAGAGCATTATAATATTTTCGGTATTTTCTCACCCATTCTTCAGATGGCCTAACATCTTGTTTGATCTTTTGTGACCGCGCCTGCACACTGAGCAGATGTCTTCATTGAGCTGTCCGCAGTGACCCTCAGGTCTTTTTCCCAAGTGGTTTCAGTTCATTGAAAAGCCAGCAATGAGCATGGGGAGCCCAGACCTTTCCTTCCCATGCATTTGTCAGTGCTGACTTTCATCTGCCCCTGTGGTCCTCATCTGCTCAGCTTCAGCTCTGTCGTGCTCTTCACGCAGATCTACCTGCCTCAGTGCAGCCAGGTTGCTTTAGATCCATTGCTCTGCTGATGTATGCTTAAAAAAATACAGATTTGTGCCACAGGGAGCAGTGGCTGTGTGCTGGGGATGGAAGGGCCCACTGGCAGCCCCTCCCATAGCCAGAAGTGCCAAAACTGACCACGGAGTTGTAGAATCATGGAACTGCTTGAGTTGGAAGGGACCTTTAAATGTCATCTGGTCATCAGTTACAGCTTTTAGCTGCAGCAAATACATTAACGACACCGCCCATTTTTTAGGAAGTTCTATGAATGCTTTTTGCCTTTAGAGCAGCCCAGCGTTGGCCAGCAAAGCCACAACAAGCGGGTGCCAGAAACACACTGCTGTGAGATCTGCTCATGAGCTGCCAGCCAGGCCCTGCACATCCCTCCTCGTGGGCACAGAGATCCCCACCAGCGCCCAGACCACAGATTTACACTTCCAGCAGAATTCCGAGCAGCACTTAAAGATTTTTAACTACCATCCCTTTGTCCCAGGGAGTTAAGGCTGATCGAATGTCACAACGTGACACATGAATGCACAACACAAGGGAGGCCTGACAGGCAGCAACATTGTAATATGATAATTCCTCTTTGTCCCTTAATCGCCTCTCTTTTTTGCAGACTTGATTCAGTTACCAACATGTGATCAATCATTGCCTTTTTCAGTGAGATAATTTTTTGCCCTCTATCTAAATGGCTCCTGTCAAAGGAAATCCAGTACTAAATTAAAGCTGATATGCTTGTCTCTGCCCTTTTGTTTGTTGACTTCTTCACGCATACAATTGATTTTAAATAGATTTTTTTAAGGGTTCCATCACCATGTAAGTGTATATATTATTAAAAATCTGGCTCCTTGAAATTACCACAGACTATTAAATAAATAGTCTTCAGCACGTGATATAAAGGAGAGGAATAAAGAACAAGGGCATCCACTGGTCAGCATCTCGAGGTGTAAAGAGAGCAAGCTGCTTGCCGAGCTCTTCCCACGTGTTCTCAATGGAACACAGAACTGGAAGACAACCATCAGACCCCGTGGTTTGCAAATGTAACAAAAAGCAGAAAATGTAAATGAACTCAGTACTCAGGGCACTCAACCTGCAAGTTAACACAGGGGGAATGGAGATACTGCTAATGCCCACATGTGCTGAGACTAGACTGGGATGGGGAAGACCCTCCAAGCAAAGCTGCCCACCAGCACACCACTGCAGCCTCTGCCTCAGCTCTGCTGCCCTATTTCCACAGGTACATGGACACCACATTCCAAACATCAAATTTCACATATTTTTGCCTTCTAGCTGTCCTCTTTCCTGTGCCCCTTCCATTTCAGGCAGGTTGCAGTGCATCTTTTAGTCCATCTGAGCTTGAGAAGCAAGAATTTTTTCTGTAGTTTCCCATTTTTTTTTTTTTCTGTCCTCTCTGCAAAAGTTCAGACCTGCAAAAGCATCGATATCATGGAGAAAAAGAAAATGGCATTGCTACTGATTTATTTGTCAAAACTACAAGTCTGGACAGATAAATTAGATAACTGGATTGGCACAGCTGCCCAGGGAGTGGTGGGGTCCCCATCCCTGGAGGTGTTCAGAGCCATGCGGATGTGGCACTGAGGGATGTGGGCAGCAGGCATGGTGGGGGTGGGATTGGGACCTCAGAGGTCTTTTCCAGCCCTAATGATTCTATGATTTCGGATAAGAAAACGGTGATTTCTCAGCTAGGTAGGATGACGCTTATTTAATTCGATGATTGAATGACAACAGATTTTTGGCTGGGCTGTGCATTATAAATTATTGTAAATGGCTTCATCACTTGTCCTGGCTACGCGCATAAGGCACTGAAGACTCTGCCAAGATCATCTAACAGACATCAGCCCTAGGATTTAAAGAAAACATCTCTTTATATATATATATATATATTTCTTTTCAGAGGAAAACACATCAACAAAGCACTGGACTGCCACCTCTTTCTAAGGTGGGTGTGGAAGAAAGAAAGAAACGCTTTCATCTCATGCTTCCAGCAGCTCTCCCTGCCTGCACAGAGGGAAAAGGGAACGTGTGCAGCTCCACGAGGAAGCATCGCCCCTGGGTGAACAGCGGGCCAGCAGGACGCGGCCATCCGCAAAGGGCAGCGGGAGCGGCCATGCTGCAAACAAAGTGAGGAGTGGGCACTGGGGAGGACGGCCTCAGCAGCAACAAAACCACACGCACACAAAAGGTCATCCTTCCAAAAGACATGATAACTGCACCAAAATGTGTTTTAAAGCATTTTCAGAAAGACATTGAGCAGCCCGCATATCTGCTTTGTGTCTCTTGGCAGTTCAAGAATGCCAGCTCACCCTGTCCTCAGGGTGCCAGAACCAATCTGTTGCCAAGAGACACAAAACTGATATCACGGATGTCTGAAGCAGTCGCTGCAAACGCACAGAACAGCAAACGGACTCGTGGTCGGGGTTTGACTTAGTCAGCAATACGTCAGGGGAGAAAAATTAACCTTTTGTTACAGGGCTTCAGGCTGACCGCTCGTGTCCTTTCTGAGCACGGCGTTCTGAGCCAACATCTCAGGGGTTTTTTGAACGTTGACTTTTGATTGGGGAAAAAAAAAAACCCTTCTGGAATGAATCACCATGTCAGCGTGAGTCCCCGCGCTCCGGGGAACAGGGCTTGTGACTTTCCTCACTGACATCTGAATGACATCTCTGAGCACACATCTTACAAGGAAGCCCAAATGCCACCGCTGGATGCCCACGTTAGCTCACAGGTGCAAGCGTGGCAAATGGTCCTGATGAAAATGATTTTGAGGCTCCCCCTGTAAACACTCAAATGGTTTTCACATTTAAGATCTGGTCGCTGGCAAGTTTTCCAGATACAAAATGTTATTACTCAACCTGGTGAGTAACCTACAGGAGATGTCGCAGGTTCACCATCTGCAAATGTTTCCCTGCTTTTTGGTTCTCAAAGCCTCTCCTCCCCCGCCAGCCTGCAAACCCCATGCAGATCCTTCCCACTTGTGAAACAGATGATTATTTTTTTCCCTAGAATTTTCCCACTGCAATCATGGCCAAAGTATTCTGTCCTTCCCAATTACGGAAATTAAATCGAATGCATTCCCTCAAATTCCCTCAAAACAAGGAAATATGGAAAACAGCATGACTGCTTCATGTAGATAGGTTCTCTCTGGACTGTCTAATTTGTTTTGCTAAATTGTTAAAAATTAAGAAATTAAGGAATTAATTAAGAAATACAGTAATTAACTGTAATTAAAAATTACTGCAAGATTTGGGTTCCTTTTCCTAATGTGGGGCACAAATTTTTGCATGTTAAGCTTTGTTGAAACACCAATATGGCAGAAGGCGGCTGTAAAGCAATTAGATACCAGTTCAATATTATTACATTATCCAGGAAATTCCAATTATCAATTAGACAAAATGTTCTGCACATTAAGTTCTCAGAGTATCACATAGTTCTTGCATTTCTGACTAATACATAGCAGCATAGATGTACAGAGACATACACACTGTTACAGGTGCCCACTAGCAAATTACCTTCAGAGACACAGAACGTAGCATCTCACATGAAATAATTAGGATTTCCAAGTGTTTCTATAAAAATGAAAGCATGAGCACAATGACTCCACCCTGGGAAAGAAAAGTGGCATATCCTGAGAGAATGGAAAATACTGCAAATAGCCACAAATCACTGCTAGAAACTGTCTTGGTGTGGGGTTTTTTGGACTACAAATAAAAGGCACTGCCCCTACCACAAGGGTAAATCATTCCTTCCTCTCACAGACCCCCAGTTGGGAGATGGAAGACAACTGGTGTGCTACAAGCATGCAGGCAGCAAGACAGGGGGCATGGGAGAGGGGGGGGGAAGTTAATAAAATTCCTACCAGAAAACAGAAAATGAGATTAAAGGAGACATTTTGGCCACGAGGCCTTCTTTCGGCTGGAGAAGGCCTCAAAGCCAAAGTGTCTCTTCTAATCCTATTTCCAGAGTGCATTTTAATAACCCCTTTGTATATGGTACAATGACTTTAGCAAGTCCTATTTCAAGCAGATTTTCCACACTAGAAAGGAAAATGGGTTAAAATAATCGTACCGTACACCTCGCACACGCGACACTCTGTTTAATCCAATGTCAAATAGCAAAGCCTCACAATGCAGCACAATGTCCATTTACAAAAGTGCCTTACAGGACAAACAACTCGAGGCACCGTATGAGAAAGCCAGGCCAGCACGTCTGGCCCCGACACCCACCCAGAGGCCCCAGAGCAGCCGCCTTGGCTTTTAGGCCCTGAGTTTGCTGAGCCGATGTCACTGGGCAGAAAATTGCTCTGCCTTCGGGCAAAACTGTCAAAAGCTCCAGCACTTGCCATTTCCCATCATCGACCATATGGGAGGAAATTGTGAAAAAAAAAAAAAAAAAAAAAAAAGCAACAACAACAAGGAACTCTCTGGCTTGAAGGGCAGGAAGGAGGTCCTCAATGTGCGCTGCATACCCGGCTTGTATCAGCACAGCACAATGGGATAACAAGACATGGAGCTGCTGGTGTGGGTCCAAAGGAGGCCACAAGGCTGCCCAGAGGATGGAGCACCTCTTCTGTGAAAAAAGCATGAGAGAGCTGGGGTTGCTCAGCCTGGAGAAGGAATGGACCCAAAGAAGTCACGTTGAAGCCTTTCAGTACCTAAACAGGCATACAGGAAAGATAGGGAGCGACTCTTCATCAGTGAATGTAGTTACAGGACAAGGGGTAATGGATTTAAGTCTAAACGAGGAGATTCAGATCAGATCACAGAATTGCCAGGGTTGGAAGGGACCTCAAGGATCATGAATCTCCAACCCCCCTGCCACATGCAGGGCCACCAACCTTCCCACCTAATGCCAGACCAGGCTGCCCAGGGCCACATCCAACCTGGCTTTGAACACCTCCAGGGACAGGGCATCCACAGCCTCTCTGGGCAGCGGTTCCAGTACCTCACCAAAAATTTCTCAGGGAGAAATTCCCCATACTAAGGGCATGAGGCCCTGGCACTGCTGCTCAGAGAGCTGCGGGTGCCCCATCCCTGTAGGTGCTCAAGGCCATGGATAGGATCCTGGACAATCCGATCTGGTGGGAGGTGTGGAGGTACCTCAAGCAACACAAGCCCTGTGATCCCACAGAATCACAGAAGCATGACATTTGGAAAAGACCCCTAAGTCCATCAAGTCCAACTGTCCGCCTACCACCAATACTGCCTACGAAACCATATCCCTCGGTGCCACATCTCCATGATTCCTGAACACTTCCAGGGACAGTTACTCCTCCCTGGGCAGTCTGTGTTGGTGCCTCACCACTCTTTCAGAGCAGAAGTTTCTTCTAATACCCCGTCTGAACCCTCCCTGGAGTAACTTGAGGCCATTCCCTCTTGTCCTATCAACTGAGATGTAGTAGGCAAGACCAAGCTGCTTTCTACCAAGCGAGGAGGTACAACGCTGGCCCAGCCATCCCCACACAAATATGGTGCAGAATATTGCAAAAATAAAACCACAGATCTGTACAACTTCAAATATGGAATGCAGCTTTATGAAACAAACAAGCACCTATGCAATGCCTGGTAATGCCAAGCCAAGCAGCAGTGGTGGCATCAAATCAAACCAGAAACAAACAGAAACACCCGCCAGTATCAGCTTACAGATACTGGAAAAGACATGCAAAGGCCCAACCACTTCTGTGTGTATTGTACAAAAAATAATTATTATAATGGTAGACTAAGTACAACAAATTTTTCTACATCTCAGTGGCACTTCACGGTAGTAGCCAATGCTCCTGGGTAATGAAGTAAAATAAAGCAGGTGAGAAAGACCAAAATCTATGTAGCATGAAATATCTCTGAGAGACTCGTTTAGTGAAATTAACTAGTAGTTTAATAGAAAAAAAGCTTGATGTATGAGAGTGCTCCAATTTCTTCACAGAAATTAACATTTCAATCCTGTTTTTATCTAGAAGTCATTAAACTGTGCAACATGAATTATTGGAACTGTAGCAGAGAATTAACTCTATTCATCAAGTAAGTCCAAACAGTTTAGAGTGCATCTGTAATGAAAAAATAGCTCCACATTTCTATCTCTTCTCATTAAAGTAAACCAGTTTTCCCTCTCTCAGTATATAAAACTGTCTTCTCCTCATGTAATTTATATTACCATAAGCCAGCTCACATTCTAAACTATTACACGCCTCCAATTAATTTTTGCAGCTTTTGCCTGAAAATTTAATGAGATAGTAGTGTATGAACCTGCTGACTCCAGATTACGTGTGTGCTTCCAATATTAATGTTGGCATAATAAAATAATCTGATACATACTTGATGAGAGCTTTTCACTATTGTGAGAGTAGTTAAAGCAATATGTAAACCAATTCCACTGATTTTCCTCCTCCTCCCTCCATCTTTTGGAGAAAAAAGAAAAGAAAAGAAAACAGCCAAACAGATCAGTCCGAAATTGAGGAGTTCCAAGTTAAGCACTCAGGACGATGTCATGAACACTCTCCTGGATGCTTTAAATCAGCTGTTTATAACCTACCTATCAAAATTTATTTTAACAGTAGGGCATTTCTAAACGCTTTTAATTTTGAAGTCCCTATTTAAATAGATTCTTTTCTTTTTTTTTTTTACCCTGCAAAAGACACACATCCATGTGGCCCAGCCCATTTCCATCACCACCATTGGAATGTGGGCTAACAGTGGTTCCGGAGCTGTTACTTATCCCATGCTACTTCCTATTGGTGAGCATAAGGAAGAGATGTACAATCTACTGAGCATCCTTCATGAAGCTTCAAAATGCAGGAGTGGTTCCTGCACACCCAGTCGCCTTGTAATACATCCCATCAGCTGTCCTCACACTCACAGCCATTGAGAAATTAGGAGTTTCAAACTGTGTGGGAAACCAAGGTGGGTTCTGAATCCCAAGCGTCTCTTTAGCTTTTCTTTCTCTCTGCAGCACATTTCATAGGGATATCTCTTATCTAATTCTGCAAACTGGTAGCATATTAGACAAATAACCTTTTCTTCAGAAAGACACATTCTTTGAGACGAAAATTAAAGAAAAAAATTATAATATTGCTTTTCATTGTGACTTCAATTTTACTACTGCATACTGTGCATAATATGATTTTAATATCTATCTGCCTGAGAGAAAAATTGGCAAACGTTATACTCTTAGAGATCAAATAATTTTATACATGGGCTTAAAAATATGCATTTGGCATTATTTGGCACAGTCCTGAAGTTCTATTTACAGGAAACTGTAAATTGTTGATGGTGAATCATGCAGCCCCTGAAAACATGTATTTTGCACCAAAGTGATGGGAGGCAGAGCATGGAGATGTGCAGAGTCCTGAGCCCACTCCTATGGCGAGACCGTGTGAATAATCATTGTTACCAATGCCAATGAGGCTCTCCTATTAATACATGAAGTGATGACATTATTAGCACGTTACAAACAAGGGAGAGAAATAGGGGTGGACACAGAGAGAAATTCAGGCTCAAAGAGGATACAGCGTGGCCACGATGCACTGAAGCAAAGCCTAAATTTGTGACTGCTTTTAGAGGAATAGGCAGTATCTCCAGTGCCAATGGACGCCCAAGGCCGACACACTAAGAAACACCCAACATCAAAATTCAGTTCTTTTGAGACCAGATGAACAAAGCAGGCTGGCCAAAGGATGGGGGAAGGAGCTGGTGGAAGTGGACGCTAGCAGAGAGAACACGCTGCAAAGCACCAAGGCCAACTGCCACACAATTTAACAGCTCCCAGCGGTTTCAAATCAATTTACATTTAAAATAAATGAATTAATTCTGATAATCTCTGATACCACTCAAACTATTTGCTCCAGGGCACTGAAATTCAAATATTCTTTGAGTTCTGGAAATAGGCTTTAACTCGGATGACATACAAACAAAGATAAAGAGTACCAAAAATCAAACACAACTTCCCTGGTTTTTAGAAAATCTAATAGCAAAAGCACTTCATTGGCACTGGAAGCACTTTGCAGTTGTAACATTTACCCCTTGAAGTTGACCCCCTAAGGTGCATATAAAGCATTCTGGTTTCCATGTCAAAAATCCACGGCTCATCTACCCAGATGGCACTAAGAGAGAGCCCCTCCATCCTCAGCCCGTGCACCTCGCAGCACTCCCAGCACCACAGCAGGCAGATCCACACGCAAACCAGATAACTGGACAGGATCTTGGCCAAAAATAGCCCTCCTAGCCCAAGCAGGCTATGGCAAGAAGCCCACCTTCATACCACCCTACACCGCGTTCACTCCATAAGGCCACAGCAGACTCTCATTTCAGCATTTACTTTTATAAATTTTAGAAAACTAACCTCACGCTTTTTGTTATTAAACACACGTGCCTTTATACCTCACAACTCCTGCTGGCACCTTTGCAAGCCAAAAGAAACATGTAATTAAATTAAAGTACACGGACCATCTTCCTTTTCTCCTGTCTATTCTACTTGAATGCCACGCCAGACAGCAAATCAAAATCTGCATTTAAATAGAATATTTTAATGTACGAAAGTGGGCGGCCTGAGGCTAAAGAGGTATTGCATTCGCTTGCCATATGCACAAAATTGCATTTAAAACGTGATACCACATTTTTAAAATTTATTGAGCATTCTCATCATTGTAGTACTTTTGTTTTATTGTAAGAAAACCCTCAGCTCCACGGAGATTTTTGTACCCAAGCACGCTAATAAAAATAATGTGATATTACATCATTTTATCAATTTAATTTCGAGGAAAAGGATGATATTCAATCACATCTCATAAGTCACCATCGCTGATAATTCCGGCCATTATTCAGTGCGAAACTCAAGCAGTCGGAATCCATTAACATAGGTTGCTGCGAATCTGCATTTTTTAGACTTTGTCAGAAAACACAGCCGCCCCAAACTCAGTGACCTGGATCTAACTGCCTTTCAGCCCAAATGGCCCCTGCATCTTTTTGGCGCGGGATAAAGCCTCACCACCCCGACCGGGTCACAGAGAGGATGCCCGACCCTGCCAACCCCACCAGGGTCCCATAGTGTGCTCCAGCTGCCACCCCCAAGGTCCCGTAGGGACACACCATGCTTCGTGGTGGCACTGAGCAGAACCTGGTGATGTGGTGCAGACCCACAGACGGGAGCTCCTCGCTCCCCACGAGGCAACGCGGCCTCCGGCAAGCTGGGGAAGAGTGAGAAGGCAGCAACGCAGCGTGACATATGTTAGTGACATGGTGTCACATCACATTGGATGGGCACAGGGGTGATGAGAACAAAGTGGTTCTGACACTGTGTTATCAGGTCAGCACCTTCAGGAGAAAGGAAAAAATGAAAGGCTCGGTTGTGGAAGGGTCACACGGAGAAGCTGCGAAGCTGCCAAAGCCACGGGGAGGCTGATGGGCATGGTGGGATCCTGCCCAGTGCCATCACAGCCAACTGCACAACCCAAACCCACTCAAACCAAACCATCCAGCAAACTGAACTGCAGCCCTAGAGCACTTCCAAGCTCATGAGGAGATGTCTCAAGCAGGAGCTGCCTCACTACTGCGTTTCCCCCTCATTTGGGCAAAGCGAGCCGAAAATTAACTATTTCTCTTTTGAGAATGTTTCTCTGGCTATTATACGACTTCTCCATTGGAGAGGCAGCTTGAGGAAAGTTCATCCTGTAGCACTAAAAAAAAAAAGGATTTTTTTGAGTCTATTTCTATCAGTTACCCAACAAAATTAAGCCACTTTAGCCTGACCGTATCTACTGCAGCATTTCTGCTGATGTAGAAAGGCAGAAGGGAAATAACAGCACCCCAACAAACACTCATACACCTAAAACAGTTGTAAGAGATTTGGCATAATCCACCCAATGCTCACTTCAGCAGATCTTCCATTTCTTGGTCCTTCAGCAGCCACCAGAACAGCCACCATCAGACAACAGTCCCTGCAACGTGGGAAGCAATGGCCATTGCCACCACCAGAGGAACCAGTGCAGCGGGTTGGAAATCCAGAATAACGCATGCAAACTGAGGACCTGAGATGTGATGGGAGAAACAGCACCAGGGTTTTCTCCCGACCATCCCTAAAGGATGAAGTTAAGATGCTTCTGAATGGCCACAAAGGAAAGGTCGCGGCTTCCTAAGGTCTGAGCACCCAGAATAGAAAAGAGAACACTCCTCAGAGTGCTTAGTGAGTCATAACAAACCTACAGGGAAGCTGCACAGCAAGGAGCAAGCCAACGTGAGACGGCAGACGAGGCTGTTTGCAATTCCAGAATAAAATGGTAATGTGCTGTTGGTAGCGAGCGGTACATTGTTTTAACGCGCTACGATATTTATAAATATATGAAGTTTAAATAATCAGATGACAGAGAGTTCCTTTTCATCTACTGAATGTTTATTATTCTTCACACATTAGCACTTTTCCCCAAAAATGTTATATCTTCTGCCATTTATAATTAATTTTAACAGCTTCTGCAACTTATCCCACAGGTTGTTGCTGTTTCTTTTAAACAGCGTGCTGCTGAGAAATTGATTTGTTTGCTCCGTATGCCTACAGAAATCACATTATGAAATATGCATAAATGTCATTTCTTGGGCTGCTTCTGAGGATTAGCCGAGAAGAAAAGCTCGCTTAGAAAAAGGAAGAGACAAACAACAACAAAGAGAAACTTCACACTTTAACTCCGCTGCTCTGTGAGACCAGTACAGAGATGCAGCGAGATGCCCATTGGTTACAGGGTGAATTTTGTGCCAGGAGGGTGCAGATGGGCTTCTGCTCCAGCACCCATCACAGCCTCTACAGATGTTAATTAATTAATTACTAATGGATTACTGCCCAAATAAAGCTGCCCCCACAACCAGATGGGTGCTGGCTGGGCAGCGAGAACCTGATGTGCTCCATCAGGGTAGGGGGAGGCTCCCACTCTGCACGACCCATCTCTTCTCCCCATAAACAATTCCCACAGTCAGCCCTGGGAATTAATGGCACTAATTAACGCGCAGTCAAATGCCTGAAAGTAGTCCAGCATCCTGAGGTGAGCTGCATAAGGGCTGTGTGCGCCCTACCAGCACCTGCAGGAGGTCCCTGTGCACAGCTGGCAGCTCACACCACCTCGGCGTGCAGAGATGGATGGAGGACCATGGCTGAGGTGCTGCAGGTACCAGAGAACCACCACCAGCTGCACCCAGTGTGCTTCTCTGCCTCTGACTGGTTTTGCTTTCACATGGTAATCCAAACCAACTTGCATCTCATTTATTGAAGTTTATCTGACCGTCCTGATTTCACATGTGCGTGGATCACTTCTTTTACTGGAGCACCTTCTATCACATTGATATTCAACCAATTGAGATCTCACCATCTCCTGCCCGTGCTGAACCAGCTCTGCAGATGTTCTCCTCCCCCAAAAAAGGAACCTTAGCTTAAAGCCCTCTCAGTCCACAGGGCTACCACAGAACTCACAGGTGGCATTTCAGCATGGCCATGCTTGCAGGAATGGCCTTATTACTGAAAGTAGGGAAAACAATAATGCGTTCCCACACATCCTGTGCTCTAAAGCCAACCCAGCACCAGCCTTGGCAACAGATATTCTCCCCATTGTGGTGATTCTGCCCCACAGAGCCTTCTTTAGGAGTGCAATGGCAGACCGAGGGGGAAGGAAGGCATCTCCCCATGCTATCTCCTACTGCAGAGCACACTGAGTGACAAGTCCTGAAATGCAAACCAGGTATTTTTCTTGGAGACTTCGTTAGACACCTCACTCTCCTATATTATTACAGAGAGCTGTCAAAACAGCCTGGTGGGAAAGCTCTCCCATAGACATGCAGAAGTATAAATTGTCATCCTATGAAGTAAATTCCATTAACAGTTACATAGTCATTATTTTGCATAATAAAAGTAAATGCTCTTTCTTGTGATCCGTGTATTTATGACCATCTAACCAACAAGCACTTTCTCTTTTCCGACGCCTTTGTTAAAATTACAAGATAATTGGTTGCTGTTGCAGATATTAATGTCTGATAACAAAGTGCCGAAGGCAGGGAATCTGAAGTGGTGGTGAAACAGCACTACTGACAAAGCAGAACTGCTCTCAGAGGGGATCAAGCAAAACAACTTGAAGAAAAGAGTATTTCTTAGTTTTTATCATCGTGTTCCATTATTTGAATGAATCACATTGGAAACTCTAGATTTCTGTTTATCCCTGCTGTCAAAAAATAACAGGAGATAAACCAAGCACCGCGTTGGGCCCTGAGAGCTATCAAAGGATCAGTGACAGGTCCTGAGATAACCCAGGTAACTTCTCTGCTCCAGAAACAAAATTCCTCGCCATAGGGTTCAGTGGAAAAAAAAACACTTGAGTTCCTCATTAATTACAGTCAATGCACTAAAAAAAAAAAAAAAGCCTACATTTACAGAATATGTCCATTTTAGTCGGAAGGATGAATGGCCCCAGACACAAATACTCCACACTCTCCCTGTTTACACACAGTTGTGTTTATGAATAAAATTGCAGCTTAAAGTCTCAGCCATGATGAGCAATTCAGAAACTCACTGCTCATAAATATCATGCCAATTGAAGCAAGCTGGTTCAGGGATATTGTATATTATTTATCCCAATTCAGTCTGTCACGGAATTAAGTGCATTGAGCCAATTTCAATACAAACGTCAGGGGAAGGAGAGATTACATTCAAATTAATGAAGTTGCTCTCAAAGCAAAACAATGTCACTCAGTACAGTCTGTTTATAAACTCGCACGTTGATATGAAAATAAATAAATCCGCCATTCCCCATCCTGCTCCCCCCTCATCCTCCTTCCCCACCTGCAAGGAACCAGGGGCACTTCTTGCATCTTCTCAAAGAGACTGAATGGCTTTGTTCAAAAAGGAGAATGGAAGTCTTCAAGATGGAAAGAAACAAACACACACAAACACCAGCACCTGCCATCGCAAAGATTCCCCTCAACCATCATTCACTTTTAGGTTCTTAACATTCTGTGATGGGCACACCATTAATTTAATTCCAACTCGCATTTCCAGTTAGTATCATTTACTGAGCTATCTCTGCAGCAGCAGCAAAACCACTTTACGGTGAGCTACATCACTTCAGAGTTAATTACATGTATTTTGGTTTTGATAAATGAAAATACGGGACGTGATTAATTGAAGGACAATCAATACGATCCAGCTATTAGACAGCTTGATGAGGTATCCAAAGTATGCCTGTAATCTATAGTAATCAGCTAATTGAAGACTGCGCGCTAAAAAGATTTTAGGAAATCCCAGCTTCAAACCGAAACGTATCCCAACAAAACGGATGGAGGAAAATGCTCCAAAGACCCATGAAGGTTTAAGGCGTTTTTCTATTCTGCCTGGTTTTGAACAACAATTTTGCTTCGCTGGCTTAAAACTCCTTACTGGGATAAAAGACTGAAAGCAAAATGAATTTGGTAAGGGAATCCTGAAGGGAGTTTCTTCTACATCCTCCCAAACTCATTTGCCTGTATTCTGATTTCTGGAGCTGCCAGAGATTGTTAAACAGTTCCAGTGAGGACACTCCATTTGTCTTGGTTTCACTGTACACCAGCTCAAATCAAGCAGTCAAACAGTAGAACAAACGAACCCATTCCACCTCTTCTGGCATGAAACTGAGCGTGCAAAAAAGTCGTACACAACACCGGGTCACTGCTGTGCATGCTGGCCAGGTCTGAACCACCAAAGATGAGCCACGAAATGGAGAAAACAATGCCAGGTGTAAAGCAGAACTGCTGCACGTGTTTAGAGAAAGATGGAAGTGAGGAGTGCAATTGGAAAGTCCACGGTATGTAAGTACTATTAGCATAAATGCTGACAACTGTTAATCTACTGTAACCCTGATTAATGGTTGCATTTGTTCATTAATACCAGGCATTTAAACTTACTACTAAAATTGATTTGTCAGTTAAGAATTCAATCCTAATGTTCAATAAAACTGCTCTTTCTCAGCAAATGCAATATGAAACAAGGTGATGCATTTAGCAGTGCTCCCATACATTACGTAGGGTGTGACCCAAGCTGCCCAGCTCCTTTGCAATCTTGGAACCACAACCCTCCCAACCCTGTGCAATAAGCTGAGATGCTCTGTAAGACCCCATTCCAACAGCTGAGCAGCACAGCCAGGAAGGACATGGGGTGGCAGAGCACCAGGGTGCAGCAGGGAAGGCATGGGATGGATGTGGACTGTGGGCACCACGCTCTCCTTTCCACTGACACCACCCCACAAATGGCTCATCCTCCTCCTCAGTGCAGCCTGCTCTTCTCTCCCAATCCCTAATTTCCATTCCTGTCATTTCCCTACCCTGCCTTCCACCGCAGCCTTAACCACAGTCCACCATGCTCAGAAGGGACGAGCAAACACCAAGGGGGAAGTGTCAGCTTGCTGCAGCACTTTGTTCCTTAAACCATAATCGGAGGGTACAGTATTTCACACAGCATTACAGCAGCACAGTGCTGTCTGCAGCACCATAGCCAACAGATCTCTCCAAGCTCCTGCTGCAAACCCTTCCTTCTGGGGGCTCCTTTACCACAGATACTTCCCATCCTGGAGGCTTGTGTTCTGCACCCAACCATCAGGTCGTGGGCTGCACCTCCAGCCTGGCAGCTCACGGCATGCCAGGGAGGTGAGGGCAGGAGGAAGCAGCAGTGTGGAAGGGATGAATGATGAATGCTCGCTGCCACTACCTGCGTGAGCACAGACCCTTGGCCAGGCATGGCTGGAGAGCACAGCCAGCAGCTTGGCTCTTCAAATCTTCTTTAGTCAGTTAGTTAAAAAGAACATTTTTTAAATTATTTATTTATTTATTTTTTTACAAAGGCAGTAGTTGTGAGAGAAATACCTTTTAAAAGCCATCTTAGACAAAAGAGATGCTTTCTAAATAGGTAAAGTCACCTAAGTGATTTTTAGCATCAGACTATCACCCGGAGTGACAGGTGACCCTGAAAATGCCAGCTAAAAGATAACTCAAAGCAAGGCAGGGAGCGTGCTGCTGGTAGCACCTCACTTACAGGTCCCAGCACAGCCCCTGTGTGCTGCTATAATGCTGTAGTACAGAAAGTCTGCTCTGGGATCACTGTCTTCCAGCATCCCCATCTCACCAGAAGCCGTAATCTGGAGCACACAGGGGGAGCAGAAGCAGAGCCTGGGATGCACACTTATACTGTTTTCAATTAACATTTTTTAAGTGCTGCTGAAAGCAGACTGAAGAGATGCGGTCCTGTTCCAGCAACTGCAGCCAGAGCCTTCACAAATTAACTCGAGGGAGGTGAGAGCAGCATTAAGACTGTGTTCAGGTGACTTTGGGATCTCTGCCCACATGGCTTTCCCCACAGGTGTCACAGCTGACTCAAAATGGGCTCAGAGGCAGGTGGATGCAACCCAGCACTCATGCAAACCCATCACAGACTGCTGCTGGCAAACAGGTGCCTGCCCTGGCTGCCCTTACTTCAGTAACACATGCCGAACTGCAGAATCACAATGGAAAAGACCTTCAAGATCACTGAGTCCACTCATCACATCAACCACAATGTCATCAAATCCAACCATAAAGTCCACCCATAAAGCCCACATGCCCATCCATGGAATCCCTGGAGGCACTGCTGGTATTTCCCAGCCCTCTGCATCCTGCCAGGCATCACCAGGGAAGTGAAGGGAAGGAAAGTACCAGGAGCACTCCCAGGTACAGAGCTTCCCAAATTGCACCCACCCAATAGACAACACAAACCCACACCAGCCCTGTGGCAGTGCAGGGACAGCGGGCTGCTGGGCCCCCAATCTGCTGTAATTGCAGCAATATCCAGCAATAATACAATGCCCACCCCCTGCAAACCTCTTAATAACATTAATGCCTGTCAGGCTACCCTTTAAGTATTAACATATGGGGGAAATGCCTAATAGCTTCACATTATTGTGTGTGCATCTGAAATATCACTCCGTAAGGCCTCTTACAGCAAACATTAAACCTGGTTAATAGAAGACATCTGAGCAGAATCGATTATTTTGCAGTAATTCTTCATACTGAAAGAGGTGTTTTAAAATTGGAAAGCGTACATTATCACAGCAGAACTATCTGAATATTCAAAAGCAGCTTTTCTTTGAAAATAAGCTACAAGAAACAGTAAGTACGAATGCAGAATTACTCTCTATTCAGTGAAATGCTTGAGAACTAATTCTCACCATGTTTGTAGATAGCTAAACTCACAACACTAACGCTGAAGGTCCTCTCAACACTTCATTATAAAGTTCTCCCTCTCATATTCAGGGAATTATAAAAATCTCTGCCCGGAGGGGACTGTTCTCATACACTTGGTGCACAGGGGTCTCGCTGCAGGAAGGAATGTTTATGGAAAATCTGAGATTAAAACATCTCAAACTGGCTGGTCTCAAGTTGCACACACCTAACACTATAAATAGCAAGTAAAATACGAGGGTGAAAATTGAGGAAATAACAGAGAGGGAAAAAAAAACAAACAAAATTTGTCAGCATGGATGGAAAAATGAACAATTTTTCTGTTTGACTAAAAAGGTAATTTACCATCAAGTCATTCCACACTGCTGTGGGATTGCTACGGCTGTTATCTCCAGCACCTTTTAATAACAGCTCACAGCTACAGCACGGCGTGGGGCTCAGCAGGATTGGGTGTTTGGGCTGAGCATCACGGCGAGTCCCCAGGAGCAGGGATGGGTCACTGTGCACTGCTCTGGGACCCCGCTGTCACATGCAAGCTGGAGTGCAGATACAACCTAAGAACCTCAGCAATCCATCACACAGGCACCTCCTTCTCTACCCTTCAGCAGTCTGTGGGTGTCCACCAACCAAAGGTGAGCTGTGGTGACGGTGGCTTCCAGCTGTGCTGGGGAACAAATCCTGCTTCTGTACAATGCAGGGCATGCACGGGGCACAGAAGAACTGCACAACACTTTTTTTTTTCCACCCAGAGGGCGGTGATGCATTGGAACAGGTTGCCCAAGGAGGCTGTGGATGCCCCATCCCTGCAGGCATTCAAGGCCAGGCTGGATGTGGCTCTGGGCAGCCTGGGCTGCTGGTTGGGGACCTGCACATAGCAGGGGGTTGGAACTGGATGAGCATTGTGGTCCTTTTCAACCCAGGCCATTCTGTGATTCTGTGAACACTGAAATACATCAGACTGCTGAGAAAAGTTGTGCTGGTTTTACTCATTTTTGACTCCTTTGCCTTCAGCTATTTTGTACTCTACCATACAAGAGATGCATTTCAGCTGCTCTGTACTGAGCATGGCAATTGTAGGAGCTTATCCTGACAGGGAAAAGAGACCACTAATAGTAGACACTGGGTCAGTGGAAGCTTTAAAGAGAGAGACAGCAATTAGGACTAATGGGTAAATTACATAATGTAACAGTTAAAATAATTCTGGCTGGCTCAATTGAGACCATCCCACACCTCACTACATGAAGGGTTTGGCCAGCATACAGTGTGGAACAGCAATCTACTGCAATCTCGTTAGCTCATCTAACTAACTGCAGTTTGCCTCCACTTACTTCTAATTTTAGATTTAAACTCTCTACAGCAGAGCACATGCAGGGTGAAAACAAATATCCAACGTTACGCTTCGCCAAAACGCACTGCAAGGAGATTTTCCCTGGGGAGGAGCAGGGTGGCTTCTTTTACCCAGAAAATGAAGTTCTCAGGATGGTGACAGCACAGCAACAACTACACGGAACAGCAAAGAAGTTACTTTTTGTCTGCAATTTTATTCCTGCCATATATTTCAATGGAAATATACAACTTAACGTTGCAGTATATTTCATGCTGAAATGGGTAATAAAAAAAACCACTATAGAGCGTGCATTCCCCTAAACTATAAAGGAGGAATACATTGCAAATCTGCACTGTTTACTACTTTCTGTCTTTCACAATCTCTACACCAATCTGCTACAGCAGAATCTAGTATAGCTCAAGCACAATCTACTGTGCTTGAACTTGAATATGGCAGGGAATATTTTCAAGGCTTTCCTTCTTAAGAAAAAAATAAAGCACAGATATAAGCTGTACTCTTGATTCAGACTGCTCTGCCCAGCTCAAGCCACAGTCGGAGCCTGGCATAAAGCTGGAGGACAAACCCTGCTGACCACTTCCAGACCCACCACATGGGTCCATCAGCCTGCAGGAGGTGCTTTTAAGACCAGGGCAGGAGTAAGTCAGGATAAGGAGGGGAGATTTTACACCAGCAGGTGCAAGAAAATAAACATTTCCTTTCTCTGGTGCTATTTCAACATCAGGCCAACGCAGGGTGTACACTGAGGGCTTAGAAAGCCCTTGCGGAGGGCTTAGAAAGACACCCTGAGAGGTCAACAAAGATGCACTGGGTTGGTGGTTGGACTAGATGAGCTTAGAGATCTTTTCCAACCTTAATGACTCTGTGATTCTCTATGTCTCCAATGATTTTGCCCAATACAATGCTTTTAGTTATCTGTGATCCCCAAGTTTCCATGGGTCTTTGTTCAGATACATTCTCCCTCCTAAGGAAACTGCAGACCAGGAAGGAAATAGTCTCCGTCCTTTTCAGTACACACATCAGCTGGCTAATTGCCTAAATTATAGCTCTGTCAATACCAGTTCATTCACTCAACCTCTCTGTAAGCAAAAACAACACCATACAGCTGAAAGACCCAAACTCTTCCAGAAAAACCCAAGGAGAGCTCTTCTGGAAGGGAGCCTGATGGCCAGAGTGCCGCATTCACCACATCTACGTGGAGCAGATTCTGGTCGGCTCCAGGATCTTTGCATACAAGATCTCCTCCTGAATGCTTTGGCTTGGCCATCCCCTACAGGAATAAATGTATACAAGCAAACGCACTTCACAGGAATATGAAGAGGAAGGAGAAGTTTCAGGAGACTGTGAGATCTTGACCTACCTCAGATGAAGCCCTTCTGACACTCAGATAGTGGATCTATGTAAGGACTGCAGCTTGGGTCTGCTCTAACTAGGACCTGTCTGGCAGCACCTATGGGAGTACCCTAAACTGTGTTTAACTCCTGGTGCCACAGCTTTATCCTAGTGAGTGAGTACTTAAATCACGATTACAAATCATTGTCACTGATGAGGTTAGGACATGGAAAGGAGGGTACTGTGTAAGGCACTGCAGAAAACAAGACAGTTCTCTCCAATCAGCATCAGCAGAAGGTGTCCCACCGTCAGCCTTGGGCTGAGCAAGGAGGCTGTGACATGCAGGAGCAGCTCTTCCCTTCCTCCTGCACAGGGAACCTGCAGGAACACAACCTTGCTCTTGGCTGCTCCTTGGTTCTCAGAGCCTTGTCAGCATCCTGCAATCTGCCAGAGCTATTCCACAGGCTGCCCAGCCATCCTGAAACAGATGCACAAGGAAAGGGCACGCTCAAAGGTTTGCCAAGCCCTTCCATGTTCACACCAGGGAAGATATTACCTAACACTTCTGGCCTTGCTGGGGACAAGTACAAGTTCCACATCTGTATCTGCTCAGCAAACACACAAAACTTGCAGGCACTAAAACAGAAATAAGGTGAAAGAGCTGAATCCCCTGGTTTTGCTTTATTGACATTGATTCTTTTTTCGTTGCTTCCTCGCTTAGCGAGAAAGCCCAGGCCCCAAGACACCCATCCATCCCAGCCAAGTGACACCGCCTGATGCCACAAGTCTGCACAAAGCAGGCTTTTGCTCTCAGGGCTCACCCAGCATTACTGCTCAATGTTCCTTCTTGAAAAGCAGCCTGCCCTCGAAGGCAGCCGGAGTGCAACTGCTGGGCTCCAGCAGTGAGGGTTGGTGGTGGAGGCAGAGATGAGCAGCCAAGGGAACTGCAGAGAGCTTGCACAGGGAGCACTGAAATGGCAGCAGCCCTGCTGGGAGCTCCTGACCCTCTGGGCCGTTTCAGACAGAATCATAGAATGGCCTGGCTTGAAAAGGACCACAACGATCATCCAGCTTCCACCCCCTGCTATGTGCAGGGTCACCAACCACCAGACCAGGCTGCCCTCGATGCAATGCCATGAGAGCTGGTGGCCAACAAACCAAATCCAACAAGCTTTTCTCTTCCCCAGGAGAGCTTTCACGGGTTTGGCCCAGCAGCTCCATCACAGAGGGCTGCGAGATGGGCACCCAAAGAACATCAGCCATGGTCAGCAGCCTCCCCACCTCCAGAGCAAGGCTGCAGGCGATAACCTCCAGTGCTCCTCCACCACCAGCCCAGCTGCCCAGCACCCAACCAGCACCATCACAGCTCGCCCCAAAACACGAAGACCTGGCAGTGAGGAGAGCCAACAGTAAGCTGAGGGCCAATCCTGAAAGAGTCTGAAGAACCGCTGTGCAATGATTTATTCAGGAGATTCAGCAGTTCACCAACTTCGCAAAGCTTTGGAGATGGCAAAAACGTAACAAGTGAGCCTCTTGCATGAATAAAAAATTACATTTTACATAAATTAAATATATAATTTGATTAAACATGTTTATGCCTTTGCAGTGACATTTAGAATAGGAAGTATTCATTTTCTGTTTTGAAAGGAAAAAACTCTTTCAAATGTAATTTGAAGCTGTCAAACCAATCTTCTTTACAGATCTTTTAAATGTCACATACCTTCGAAAGGGGATGGCAGATTCCTTTTAAATATGCAATTGCAAACAGTCCAAGCAAAATCAAGAATTTATTAAAATATGCTACTGACATTTATACTGATTAAGTATAGCCCTCTCCGCGCTCCCTTCCGAGAGGCTGCCGTACAAAAGATGTGTCACAACAGCTCACATGAACGCCGCGCTCGCTCTAATTCCACCACACACAACCAGCAGAGCCCGGCTGCGGGAGAGAACCTGCCCTGCTTTGCAGGGAGACCAGCAGGAATCCGAGCTTGTCTCACACCAGGGATTGCACTTTTGGATGATTCCTTACCAGCACGCCTGAGATTTATAACCCAAAATATTAACTGCACTTACTTTAAATCAAGCACGGAACTGCACCTAATGGCTTTAAATGGAAGAGTGTGTTAATCATCAGCCTGCAGAAAAACCTGCTGCAACCCATTTCAGACAACTTCATGTTAGCGACCTGTATGCCTTGTTTTATAATCACAGCATCTCTCCTGAGGTCACTTATCCAAAGAATCATAGGATCATGGAATGGCCTGGGTTGAAAAGGCCCACAATGCTCATCCAGTTCCAACCCCCTGCTGCGTGCAGGTCACCAACCAGCAGCCCAGGCTGCCCAGAGCCACATCCAGCCTGGCCTTGAATGCCTGCAGGGATGGGGCATCCACAGCCTCCTTGGGCAACCTGTTCCAGTGCCTCACCACCCTCTGGGTGGAAAACTTCCTCCTCATATCCAACCTAAACCTCCCCTGTCTCAGGTTAAAACCATTCCCCCTTGTCCTATTCTTCCCAATTAAAATACATTTTTTCCCCTTCATTCGAAGAACAGAGAAGAGGAACACCTCTCAGCTACTCAGGTGGATGTTAAAGAGCAGCAACCACGGCAGCTCCTGCTCTCGGTCACTTCCTGCTGACACATCGGACATTTTAGGGTCATTTATTTCTTCAGAAGGCATAGAATTTATTTATTCTTTCTCCTCCCCTGTCACCAGGCCAGTGAATTGCATGGGCATAACTCTCATTAGCGTTAATGGAAACCCCCACTGTAAATTCTCCCCCGTGAAGCAACATTAAGAGCGAGGCCATCCTGAGCAAGCATACTCAAATTGGAAAATAAAATATACCTCCCATTCCTCGCTACCACCACGGGGAAAATGTAATGAAGTGCAGGAGATTAAGCCACAGCTCCTATATCAAATCTTCTTTGTACTCCATAATTACTCAACAGAACGTATACAACGGCTGCTCCTTGATGATGAGAATTTGTCGCACGTTATTGAAAGACTTTATCCTAATGCTCTCAACTTTCTGGTGCATAACACTGCAAATTATAGCACGGCCATCGCAACATCAATCACGATCACTAGCAATACGGGCTTACTTACAGCTCACACTCTGTACTTAACACCAAGAAATTACTGATGGGAGCTTTAACACTGCAGAAGGCACGTCAGCGGCAGGCAATGGGGACACAAACCCACCCGTTGGCAGCGGTCAGTGCTGAGCACACTGCAAACAGAGTCCAAATGAAGCCTGTCTGAAAATAGCCAGGACAGCAATCAGCATTTTGTGGTGGATTTGTAAGAGACATTCATTAGCTGGCCATAAATGAACACAATGCAATGAAGGACGGAGCACAGCGAGGACATCACCGTCCCAGCACTGAGGGCTGCAGGAGCCAAATGACATTCACCCCCCTCCACCACGTGAATCCAGCCTTGAGGGCCAACAAACTGAGCTGCCCCCTGCCTCATCCTTTCCTCAACCACCCACCACAACAGGCTCAAGACCTCTGGGAGCTTCCCCAGCCTGCTGAAGCATGGCTCTGCTGCCCTAGCGCCTTAACACAGCCATCCTCATGCTGAATGATGGCTGCAGCTCCCCTCAGTCAGCACTATTCCCAAGCTCTGATGCTGCAGTGTGCTGGTGGTGCTGCTTGACAAAACATCTTCACACGCACTGGAGTGGAGACAGAATCATCTCTCAGTCTGAAGGATCTATAAATATCAATGCGTAATCTCCCAGTGAACGGCTACTCTTCATTTTATGGATCTACTGAGGGTCGAGCTCTTCCAATGCACTCCTCTGACACAACACTGATGATGGGTGTAATAAATGCAGTTTAAATAAAACCACTGGAAGTTTAATACAGCTGTAGTCGAGCGCATCGCTTTTCATGGGTTTCTCAAGGATGCAAAATAAGTCACTGTTGCACCCATCAGAAATCCTACTGTTCCCCCAAAATTACTGCCTTCCCTATGACTCACACCACGGAGTGACTGCAGGAGATGCTGACATCCACCACGTTGCCCTCCCCTTGAAACCCAACCCCACACAACTATGGGACGCCCCACTGGAACAGGAGTGAAAGATTGGTTGAGCACCACGTTCCAAGGTGAGAGCACTCAGCACCTGACAGCACGGCGCCTTTTCCATCTTGTTCAGGGCCCAAATCATTTTTCCAAGTCCCACAAGTAAATGCAGGGCAGCTTCGTTCCCATTTCTCATGGCTGGGAAGCACTCCTTGACTGACAGTCCCTGTGGGGGTAACGAGGAACTCAAAGTTTGCCTGTTTCTCTGCTTTCCTCATCACTTCTATACGCAGTGATACGCAAACCCAGGAACAACCAAAGAGCTGAAATACACATAGGTCCATCTCAGCTTTGGGTGTCTCTGTCCTCGTTGATGGATGGAACACAGTCCTACAAACTCCTTCAGTCTACAGAGCTGATGGGCTCAAGAGCTGAGCTTTCGTAGTGTCTGTTGAAGGGAACGTGGCAAAGACCTGCCAGATCCCCCCATCCAGCCACATCAGCCATGACAGCATCAATCCCAAATCACTGCAAAGGAAGAAGTATGAAACCCATCGGATGGTTTCCAGAAACAAAACCTATCCGAATGGCTCGGAGCCACGCGTGGAGGAGTTGGGTCCTGTGCTCACTGAGCTGTTCCATTTTACACAAGGATCCACTTTTTCACAAAACCACCATCAATGGATGGAGGATCAGAGAGCTTGGCTGGGTTTAGAGGCTGGGGGCATTCAAAGCAAAGCAGGAGCTGTGAACAGTGCATTCCTGCACTCGCACCAAGTTTATACACCATGCCTTGTTGTTGTTGATCTGTGTGCTCCGGCCTTGGAAAGCAGCCTCTTCCTGCATTCCACAACAGAAACTCAACACCCCCAAACCTGACACCATTTCTTTTTATTCTAGCTGTCTTTATTCTGTTTATTTATTTAGCTATCCAATGTGAAAGGCCATAAATCGCACTGCTACTGAAGTCACAGGGGGAATTCCTTTAAACATAGGGAAAAATCTCATAAGTAACTTCCTGCAGTCAACAATGCATTCATTTCCTTCTCTGCTTTTAGACTAATCTCCCAGCTAACAAATCAAATCAAGTACCAAAATGTAATCACCCCATTGTGATAATCATCTCCTTACACTCAGAACATACCTTCGTTTATTTCTTCCCCAATTAAAAGCACCACTGAGGAGTGGGCAGGTGGGAGGGAGGGCGGCTCGGAGCGCTGATGGCACGAGGTTTGCCATGGGCTCATGGGTGGAACTCACAGCAGTTCTGGGTAGCGGAAAATAAACCACCCCATGCCCTCTGTATGAGTGGAACTCACAGCAGAGTTTTCAAGGCAACCAAGCGCACGAGCTGAAAAACAAAAGCTTGTTGTTCATCCTGGGGAAACTCCTCAGAAGTAGCAGAAGGAACCCAGTCTACCCAAGGGCAGCACTGGGGAGCCCTGCTAGGAGCCTGGCCAGCAGGTGGACAGCAGTGCCTTTGCATTCAGTTCCACGTGGCTATCCAAAAAGCAGTTGGTTCATTACACCCTTCCACCTCTCTGCCCCTTTCCAGTCCCAGAAAGCTGCAAGCCCTGCAGCATCAGCACACCGACGAGGCGTTCCTGAAGCACAGCAGGAAACCTTAAAATTTCAACTGCGTACACAAAGCACTCTAATACATGTATATTTTATTTGATTTACTGCGATACTTTTCTTCCATCTCTTGAAAGTAATTTTTCTCTAAAGCATTACTGCTTAATTGGCAAGTGTACAAAATATAATTACACTGCCTGCAAGTTACAATATTGCTTATGGGAATATCGCTGTTGATGCATCCTGCTTTATTTTGTGTTTAATCTCCATTAAGAGATCTGTGTGAAAATAGCCAGGTGCTCTCACTGTTACAGACGTTGTTTGGTCCTTTCTGCTCCTAACCAAGAGCCAAAAGCAACGGGAAGCCAACAGAAAACTCTCTGGCTGCTCCAGTGTCTCCACCTCCATCCTGCTGCCCCACAGCTCTGCACTGGCCGACACACACAGGAGTGTTTTAAGTGCCTTAAAGGTTTACTTCATTTGTTTGAGTAATGAGATTAACGCCCTGTTGGTTTGCTTACACTGCATCACACAAAGCCAAACACAGGATGCAGGCACACCGCCACGGGTGGATGAACTGGATGGGATCATCTGAAAACTCACCTCCAAAAGGGCAAGTGGAGCACGTGTGCATGCACTGTGCCACGCATTCCTGCCTGAAATAAAGCTAAGTTCATTGCTTGATGATGCACTCGTCATTCTTCACCAGCAACACTCGTTAGCTGATGGAAGGGAGAAGTGCTGGGCACTGCAGGAACCACACTGCACACACGAAGCATGGGGGAACCCCCAAATCCTCCCACCTTCATCCTAATAGAAACAACCGTGCATCAAATAAACCATAACTTGCAGCCCTCTGCCTCGAGCTCTGCTTGCCCCTTCCTTGTTGCTTGGTCTCTGCAACAAAACTGCATGCAAACACGCTGCTGCGCTCCAGCACAACATGAGCAGTGCATAATTCCTCGCCAAACCTGGCTTTGACCTGTTTTGATCAGTTGGTTATGCTCTCATTGGTGCTCCCCCACTCAGAAGGCTCCCACCAGGGCTGGCCTTATTCCTGAAGTGCCACAGCCACCCAGAGGAGATAGTTTGAGTGAATTCTGTACAAGCAGATAAAGCACACAGTGAAAATAAGCAAGCCTCCTTCATTTCCTCCCTCTGCCTCAATGCACCCACACCTGACCCAACCACCAGCCACAGCTGGGGCTAACATGGCCCTGGCTCAGCTCTTCATTAAGTGCTCTGTACCTGGTGCTAGCACAGGAGACACTCATTGCTGTGATGGGCACAAGGAATTTGTAAAGAAACAGTGAGAAATAAAACCCTGCAGGGGGTTGCACAAGGTGACCTTCACAGGCCCTTTCCAACCCAAACCATCCAGTGATCCTAAGACTCAACACTCCAAAAGGCACAGCCTCAGAACTCCACCTCCAGACAGAGGTCTCTCCTCTGCAACCCATCCTCCTGAAGGAGAACTACAGCACTGGGCCCTGGATCTGCAAACACCTGGGCACTCTTATTTAAATGGTGGGCTTCCATGGACTGCACAGATTTTGAGGCCAAAAGAAAAACCACTGAGATTTTCCAGCTTAACACACAGCATGGCAGCTTACCTAAATTAATCCCTGTTCGGCACACTGCATGGTAACTTGCTAATTAATCCCTGTTTGAGCTTCCCTCGCTTCAATAAATGAGCACTCCTGAATTCAGCCTTTACAAAGGCAGAGGAACTACCAGCATCTTCAGTGGGCCCTTCCAGCATCCGTCACCTTAAGCAGCAAGCTGTGGACCTTAATTCCAGCCCTTCTCTGTCTCCACCTTCCAGCTATTGGATCTTGTTAAAACTCCACCTGCTAGACCCAAGTGCTCTTTTTTATTCAATTTATTTTCCCCATGACAACGCTAATTGCCTTAATCAATTTACCTTCCAACACTCTGGCTAAGCGAAGCGGATCGAGGTCCTGGACTCCTGGCTGCAAAGCCTCACCGCTCACCTGGCAGCACTCTGAGGGCCTTTGAGAAAGCCACTGTGTCCTGGCACACTGGGATGGGGGCAGGGACACCACATCTCCTCCAGCCCGCAGTCACTCCTCTGCCCACCCCCAGCAAAAACAACGGTGCTGCAGGGAGCTGAACTTCTTTCAGAATTTCGGTTGAACGAAATGCTCACCTTTCCCAACAACAGCTCTTTAAGTGGAAAAAAAAAAAAAGTTAACCGCAAAGGATCTGATGCCCCTAAACTCATGCTGATAGAGATGAAGCGTGTGGCTGACCTTCCCTCCATCACAAAGTGGTCCCATGGGCACCAAGTGAGCCGTGTGCCCAGCCTCGCAGCTCAGGATGATTCAGTCTGTCCTGTTTTCTCCTCTCCCACCCTACACACAGTGTTTGCTGCTGCTGCCTGCTGGGAGCTCCCACTGCTCCAGCTGTTGGAAGAACACGAGCACTCATCCCTGCTTCCAGAGCCCACTTACTGAGCTCCAGCTGCTGTTCAGCATTCACTTGTAGCAGGGACATAACGGGATTACACACATCACCCATCAACAAAAGGCAATATTTGGGTCTTTTCCATTAACCTCATCCCATAACCTAGTCCCACAGCTGATGTGTTAGAGAAGCTGTTTGTTGTTCTCATCACTACTGGCAACAGCTTCTCCCTGCACTCCTTTACCTCCCTCACCACACTTTGACTCCTGCCCATCACCACCCACTCCTTTCCCTTCTGCTGAAATCCTTTGGAAAGAACCGCAGGTGGGGCAGGAACCTGCACACGACGACACTGAGAAAGCACAAAGCCAAGGAATGGACTGAACTTTTGGCTAAACACAACCCTGGAACACCACCCTGCTGCCCCCTGAAGGCTGCTGCCTCTCCGCATCCCGCACTGCAGCTGAGCCCAGCACACTGCACAGCCCCTCCTGACCACCGAGCCCTGCTTCCCTCTGGGATGGGTGGGCAGCACATGTATTTCACCTGAGAAAACCTGTTATCATTGCTGCCAAGGGGCAAAGCTGAAATCAGCACTGGTATTCTGCTATGGACCTCATGGAGACCTTAAACCTCAGTTTGAAGCTTGCACCAAGCCACTCATTGCACAAAAGGAAACGGACTTAAGTTGTGCCAGGGTAAGTTTAGGTTGGATATCAGGAAAACCTCCTTACAGAAAGGGCTGTTAAGCACTGCAATGGGCTGCACAGGGAGGTGGTTGAGTCACCATCCCTGGATGCGTTT
Organism: Phasianus colchicus; assembly: GCF_987193195.1. Classification (NCBI taxonomy): domain Eukaryota; kingdom Metazoa; phylum Chordata; class Aves; order Galliformes; family Phasianidae; genus Phasianus; species Phasianus colchicus. The sequence continues at coordinate 32,874,895 of NC_143443.1, forward strand.
AAAAACCGTTTGGATGTGGTGCTCAGGGATGTGATTTGGCAGAGGGCTGTCAGGGTTTGGTTAGGCTGTGGTTGGACTCGATGATCTTTAAAGCCTTGTCCAACCTGAGTAATTCTATGATTCTCTATGATCATAAAACTGCAGGCAACTTCAGATCACAAAAGCTGGCAAAAAAAAATTTTCCCGTGCACTGAACTGAAATAGTTTCACCCAGAGACTCACTGAGCCTCACAACTTAAGAGCAATTTCCAGCACTCCAATCCTTTGTGCCCCATGCAAAACAGTGAGCAAGAAAGCCCAGAAGGGAGCTGCTTGCAGTAGGACTGCCGGGTTTTGCTGGCTTAAAGCACACACCAAATTACTGCCTGATAGAGCTGGAGGAGCAGAACTCATTAATAATTAAAACCTGCTACTGATCTCTTTGAGTTCACTGGGTTTTTATCGGCAGTTTGCTGTGAAGTCCCAGAGCAGCGCTCGCTCTCACCCGTGCCAAGATCCACCCAGAGCACGGCGCATCAGAAGAGCGAGGCAGCACTACCCATAGCCAACCTCCAACCAGAAAGCAGGCTTCGGCATCGCCACGTGCTACCAGAGATATTCTGCTGTGATGGAAAGGAAACCTCCTACTTCTGCAGGAGGTGGCTTTCCCCACACCTCCCCCTGCATCCATCCTCAGTGGGGCACACATGGGTGTGGATGTACGGTTACACCGCCTCCCCCCATCGTGCGTTTTTCCCCTCCTGCTGTTCCAGCTGTTGGGTTTTTAATAATCCCATGGATGTTACCAATAACACAACCCAGGGGAAACAAACAAACAAACACACACCAAGTTTGCCAGCAGGTTCCCACTGTTCTCTCTGTCCAGCACCTCTGCTCTGGGAAAGGCTCTGCTCTCCCTTCACCATCTCAGCCCCCCGCTGCCCAAACACAACAACCCCCCAAATAGGAAAACAATAATAATAATAATTAAAGAGCAGACGGTTAATCCCACAGAAACAACTCCTGGCTCCTACACCATCAGTGCACAGGGTACAAATGGGGGCATGCTGGGGAAGCGGTATCGATCATTGAATTAGCAGCAGCAGCAAGCAAAAAACTTCTGCTGACATCACAGCAGATGTCAGCGGGGCCCTCCTGGTGTGGGCTGGAAGTGCCAAGGGCTGGAGCTGCTCGCTGGGGTGGGCGAGCAAAAGCAGAGAGTGCTGCAAAGTTTGGCATCCCCACCCTCAGCAGGCAAGGGATGTGCATGCTGTTATTCATCCTTACACCTACAACTGGTCTCTATTTTCATGGTCAGAAGGAACAAAACCCAAACACGGGGGGCAGAAGGAAGGGGCACAGGGGTGAGAGGAGCACATGGGAATGAGACCCCAGCAGCCCTGGAGCAGAGCGAGCCCTCAGCCCTGGGCAGTCTGCTGGGTCACAGTGTGGGTGAGTTCAGTAGGGGGGGGCTGAAACAGCTCTGTATGCTGAAAGCCCCCAAACTTCTACAGCAGGTGCAGCTGCTGCGATCCAAGGAGCATAGCAGCTCTGCTCCACTCCCCCCCCTCTAACCACAGCCAGAACACAGAGCCAGGGAATCCTCACTGCATCCTCTGCAAAGAGTAAATGTGACACCTATCAGACTTTGTATGACAGCAGATTTTAACAAAACACTCACAGATCATCAGCGGTGCTGCTTTCAGAGGAGCTTTCCCGTTTCTTCTGCTCAAACACAAAGCCACTTCCCATCCTCACAGCTCGAAGCAGCGCTCAGAGAACAACCTGTGCACTTCCAGTGGGAATTCACCCACTTTCCTCCAAACTCTGGGCAGGCACAGCCCCAACTTTAGATCACTGTGTACATCCCAGAGCCAGCAGAACTCCAGCAGCTCCGCCTGCACCGCAGCCAGCTGACAGCACACAGAATCTCCCAGCTGAATGCACTGCTCCCAACCCATCCCTGGCACACCGCACTCCAAAGCTGACATCCTCCCCACCAGGAGGATTCTGAGCACTGGAACCTGGTGACACACTGAGCCGACAGCGTTACAGATGGCACTTTTCACTACTAGGAAACTGCTTTAAGCATCTTCCTGTTTGGGGAAGTGTGAGGAGCAGAGAGGTGCAGCTGTGCCTTCCAGCTCTGTGCTGGGGCACGGCTGGGCTGCAGTCCTATGGGGTTACAGCTGTGGGCCCGGCTGGATGCTCCCAGTTATGCCCCATACCCAGACACAAGCAGCTCTCCAAGGCACAGCCCATTGCTCACACGGCCCATTGCTCACACAGCCCTGTTTCCCACCCCCAATGTCCCACACACCACCGCTTTTGCAGCAGCACAAAGTTTTGCCATGCAAACAACACAATCTCAGCTCTGAGCCCCGTGGACAAACCCACCCCAAAGCATGGGGACAAACCACCCTCGTGGAAAGCACAGAGCACACAGCCACAAATAAGTATTATTATTATTTTTTTTTTACTACCAGATGTGTAATTGAAACGTCTGCGACTCAACAATCACCTCTGAATCCATAAAGACCTCATAGCATTCTGCACACACTCCCCCATAATGAGACCATCTCCAATTTTCCTCACTAAAGAGACCTTCAAGGAATGCTAAAGCAGGTCTGCGCCCTCACGCACCGCCGCAAACGGGAACAAAAGCATTTTGTCACCCGGCATCTCGGCCGGCATTATTTCATTGGCTCCGTTTAAACAAACTCCAAACTATGTGCCTTTTTCCCCCGATCCGGGCAGTCGGCGCGGTCCCACTCGCGGCACCGAGCCACCATCTGTACAAAACAACAGTTCTTTATGCCCGGCTCGCGTTCCTCCTTGCTTTTCTCACAGCTTTCAAGGCACGGGATTAAAGCGTCACGCCACGCATCCCCCGTGCCGCAGCCGTGGGGGTTTCAGCGCCGTGCCCACGGTACGCTTAATCAAGTGGAAATGATTACAGCGCTACAATTAGAGCTCCGGACGACCGCGGCGCGCAACGCACGGGGAGCGCCGAACGTCTGGAGGGCAGCGATGACTTCTCCCACTCGCAGCTCTCCATCTCGCACTCCCGGACCCGCTCCCCGCAGCTCGGCTTCGCCCCGGGGCCGCACAAAGGCTGAGCTCCCCCCTCGCAGGAAGTTTTTTTGTGCAAAGCCGCGGCTCGGAGCGGTAATCCCGGGGGAGCCGGGGGGCGGAGGGGGGGCTGCGGCCGGGGGTGCCGCTCCTACAAGGGATGGGAGCTGAGAACGGGGAGAGGCGCGGCCACGCAGTGCCCGGCGCTGCCTGCGGGCACCGAACAGCCAGCGTGCTGCCAACGGGAAGTACGGGGGGGTTGGAGGGGGAGAAGGGAAGAGGAGGGGGAGGTGGAAGAAAATAAATTAAGATGGGAGCGCTGGGGAAAGCGCGCACCGAGAGGTAAAATGAAATAATGAAATAATAAAAGAGAATAAAGTGAGTGTAGGAATAAAACGGCCAGCGTGGTGAAAGGGTAAAGAATTAAAAGCAGCGAGATTAAAAAAAAAAATAAATCAGAAATTGAAAAATAAAAAAAATAAATAAATGAAAAGAAGCGAAAAATGAATCTTAAAAAAAAAAAAAAAATTAAAGAAAAATAAATCGGAAACGCAAGGGCGAAGCGGAGCGCGGAGCTGCGCCGCCGCCGTTCCGCCACACGCACGCCGGGCTCCGTTCCGTTCCGTCCCCCCGCCCGCTCCCCGCGCCCAAACTTTCCGCCCTGCCGCAGATGCGCTCCGCGCCGCTCGGCCCCCGGTAAACAATGCGGGCCCGGCACAACAAAAGACTCGGCTTCACCCCGCCGCGGGGCCGCGGAACGAGGGCCGGGCCGGGCCGTGCCGGACGGGCGGCGGCTTTGCGGGGACGGCCCCGAGCTCGGCCCGGCGGGGAGGAGGTCGCGGAGACGCGGCCGGAGCGCTGCTCACCCCCCCAGCCCCCGCCCCCCGGCTTTGCCCGCAGCCCTTACCTGCCGCCCGGCTCGGCCCGGCCCGGCCGCCGGCAGCCCCGCAGCGCACCGCACCGCCTCAGCGCCGCATCCCTGCCCGCCTCCGCCGCCGCCGGGCTGCGCTGCCGGAGATCCACCTTCAGTGCCACCCGCGAACCCCGCACAAAAACTTAAGCCTCCCCCCGCGCCGCTCCGCCCGCCGCCGCCGCGCCGGGAGCGGACGGGGGCAGCGGAGCCCGGCGCGGCGCCCAGCGGCAGCGGGAGGATCGGGAGGATGCGAACTGCAACTTGGGGGAGGGTCGGCGGCTTTTTTCCTTTTTTTTTTTTTTTTTCTTTTTTTTTCAAGCGAAAAAGTGCCCGGGCGGCGCTGGGCGGAGCGCTCCGCGCTGGGTGCGCGCAGGCAGGGAGAGGTAGGGGCTCTCGCTGCTTTTTTTTTTTTTTTTTTCCCCCTTCCTTTTTTTTTTTCTTTTTTTTTTCTTTTCTTTTTTTTTTTTTTTTTTGGCAATAGGCGGGGTCTCTCCTCGCAAACCAATGACACAAACCCACATGGACCAGCCTCGCCCCCTATAGATACTCTTCACTACAAATAGGCTCTCTCGGGGGATTAGTGGATCAGCTAAAGTACAAACAGACGCAGCGAGAGAGGGGGGTGGGAGCCGCCTGGAGGAGCGGAGGGGGGGCGACCCGCACCGCCCCCGGAGCTCCGCGGGGTTCCGCGCCTGTTGCGCCCGGTGCCGGCCGTCTTTGTTCCGCCTCCCGCGGGAGCTCCGCGCACCGCCCGGTCCCAGCGCTGCCCCGGGCCGGGAGGCACCCAGCGCGGCCCCGGCCCTCTCTTTGTATGCTGCCCGCGTGGCCCAACGCCCTCAGCATCGCCCCGTGTGCAGCGCCAGCAGTTTGGGATGGATGGATGGACGGACGGATGGATGGGGAATAAAGGCCACCAGGCACAGGGACAGCCGAAGGATGGAGGGGCAGCCACACGTGCCCACCAAACACCCAGTGATGGGCTGTGATAGAACAGAGCCAATGGGCACGGGTGTGTGTTTGTGTTGTGTGTGCTCTCCCTCCCCTCCCTCCCCCCCCCCCCCCCATAGATTGGGGAATTAATGTTTTGACAGACATTGTTCATCTGCTTATCACACGAATGTGGGCAGGTGGTGATCCGATCTTTTTGTTGCCTAATCATGGAGCCTTCTGCCTTAGATGCGTTCCGTGCTTCTCAATCAGCCTGCAGAAAAGCACGCTCCTTTTCTAGTCAAAGAAACCCCTTGAACCAGATCAATTGTCCATCAAAATTAATAAGCAAGCTTCACTGTTTTGTCTGTGAAATTACATGGTGAGGAGCCTAAAGATCTCCGTGTTCATAAGCACGTGTTAGGTCCTTGCTGGGTGTTTGCACCACGTCCATCATTTGCACCTGCTGCCGAGTGGCTCTGTGAAGCTGCCTTCCTGTATTAGCTGAGAAATCTCAGAATTTCTTGGGTTTCCATCATTAGCACCATCGCTGACTGTCAGATATTGCAGGTGGAGCTGGGGCTGTGCACAGCATCTCTGCTTTGTTTCGAGCCCATCACAGCTTGGGTCTGCTGGTTAAACACTGTCAGTGTCATGGATGGAGGTGGGACTGAGAAGCAGTGATTGCTCCTAGTAAACAGCACTGAGTTCAGGGTACAACCAGATTAAGTGGCACACACTAAGGCCAAACAGCAAGTAATGATTTCATTACTGGAGCAATTAAGCTGCAGGTTGTAGAAGAGAAAGCTCTGGAGTGAACGTCTTCAGATGTGGTGCCTTTGATTTGGAACAGGCTGCTCAGAGAGCTGGTGGTGCCCATCCCTGCAGACACCCAAGGTCAGGGGATGGGCTCTGAGCACCTGATGGAGCTGCTTATTGTGAGTGAGTGGGACCAGGTGTTCTTTGAAGGTCCCTTCCAACTCAAACTGTTCTGTGGTTTTTCCTCAAACTATGTGGACTGTGACTGAATGTTCATCAAGAATGAAATAACCATCATCAGACACTGGGAAGGAGGACGTGGTGGGTTTGGAGGGACTGAAGCACTGGGTACTGAACTTCAGATGGCAGCTGTAGGAACTTCCATCCCATGGCTGCCCAGCCCTGGAGGTGCCTGAGCTGCTCTAGCAGCCCGACTGTGCAGAATGCAGCCCATGTGCAGCTGCACACCGCCTTCCCAGAGCCCTGTTGGGAGCAGCATGGAGGAGGTGCTGTCTGGGAAAGAAGCCCCTTCAGCATCAGTTTTGTGAACCCAAACAAACTTTCCCAAGGCACCTCTGGTGAGCCCATCTGATGGAAGGAGCTCATTTGGGGTGCGTGCCTTAATTGGTGTCCCTTTTCCAGGCTCACTTTGCTGGCCAAAACACCTCTGCTCACATCAGGTCCAGTGCTACCATGTATCTGCTTGCTGTAAGGGAGCTGAAAACCCATAGTCCTCTGTCTGCAAGAGCCTTGATGTCCAGATTTGGCTTTTTGCCCCAACTGCTGACTCCCAGAAACTGCACCAGGTGCTCCACCAGCCAGGAGCACAGTTACACTTTGCTCCACACTTTGCTGGCACAGCACAGTGCTCAGAGCAGCACCTCCAATAGCACTCAGGCTTCTCAAACCTTGCAAAAAAAAATAAAAAAATAAAAAAATCAACGAAAAAAACTGCAAGCTGTTTTTCTTGAAGAGACTGATTTGCAGATGCAAATAGGGGCCTTGATGCTGTTCCCACTTGAGCTTACGTAGCAAGAGGAGTTGGATGGACTTCAGCTGGATGGCTCTGCGCAGAAATCCAAGCACGTGCAGCTCTGCAGATTTAGGGCGAGGGTCTGGGAAGGTGAACAGATGCAGTTATTCCACTGCTGGGTGGGAACAGGCAGAACAACCCCTGCCAGGACCCTGCACTGGGTCATTAGAAGGGCAGTGCATGTGCTGAGGAATGCCATGCATCCAGCACCATTTCCAATAGCCCATGTTGTGTTTTACAGGTTTTACAAGCTAGCTGCTTTTGGACAGGTATGCTGGGTTGTCTACAGCGGGTCATCATTAAAATGATCAGCTCTGCCTAAGAAGAAGCCCACTTATCGTGGCAGCAAACATTGGTTTCCTACCAGTTCTCTTCATCAAGAAACTCAAGCCTGCCCATACAATAAACTGGACTATGGAATTTTCCTTACAGAAAATGCTGTACGTACATCTGGAGCCTTGAGAAATGATTTGGTTCATTTTACTTCTTATTCCCCTTTTCGTATTTGTAGTTGAGTTTAGTTTTGAGATGGACTGGGGACCCTTTGTGCATGATTTACCATGAGGGTGTCATCCAGTGCAAAAGATGGCACTGGCAGAACCCACTAACTGCAAAAGGCCACAGACTGCTTTGTGCTTGTGGCTCGTGCAGTGTTTGCACGGCTCTTAATTTTATTTTTCTTAATTTCTAACCCAACCCTATTGAAACACAGCAGCTTTGCCCACGAGCACCCAGAAGCAGAGCTGCTTTGGGCCAACACCAGTGCTTGTGCAGCTGCAAGGTGAAGTGCACCAGGGAACGGCTCCAGCTGAGCAGGGAGCCCAGGGAAAGAAAACAGGGGAAAAAAAAAAGAAAAAAAGAGAGGAAAAAAAAAACCAACAAAGTGATTTTTGGCTGGATCAGTTCCCCAGCCCAGCTCTGTGGTTTGGCTGTGTGATGCCACGTGCTGAAGGTGGGAAGGAGCTGTGGGGTCAGTGAGATCGGGGCTGGGTTCTGACAGCTCCCCATGCCATGGGGTCACAGCAATGTGTGTCCCTGCCGGAGCCATGAGCTGTGCTTTGCTGGGTCTGTAGGGCTGGGAGACGTTTCCTTGCTGTGGGTTCGGAGCATCCCACTATCATCAGCTGCAGGAAAAAGTACTGGGAGAGCCACACACTGCATAGGAGACTTTAAGATAATATAGAATTCGGTCATGTGTTGGTCATAGTGGTAACAGTTTTCTAGAGTAACCACGGTCTCACTATTGTATTTCTAACATATTAAATTAAACAGATTTTGACTGATTTTCACAGAGTTGCACAATGCAGGGGGTGGCTGATGCTTTTCATAACGTGTTGGTGTTATCCCTTCTCGGTGAATTTATTCCCATTGAGAAAGAAAAGAAATCGCATGCTGAGAACTCTTGAATTGAATCAGCGATTGGAAGGAGGCGATAGCATTGCCTCTGCTCTGCTGCAATGCTGAATTCAGCATAGGTGGGAAATTTGCAAATCCATTTCCCTTTGCAAACATGAGCGAACATACAATCAATTTCTCTTTCGAGAATCTGCTTTTTTTTTTTTTTTTCACCTTTTATTTTACTCCACGTATGTGTGAAACCATTAGGCAGAATGCTGGGGTACTTTGCTCCATTCCATTCACTTTTTGTTCCTAAGCGAGGAATTATCGGGCCGGAGAAAAGCATCACAGGCAGCAGCACGTTTGTGTGCCCCTCCTGTAACACGTCTGAATGCCATGGCTGCGTGCACACAGTCATTCTGCTGATAGAACACGGGGCTGATGTTTAATCTTTCCTGGAAAGTTTAATGAAAGGTTCAATTCTTCTGGTTTAAAGTTTGAAGGGCACTTGGATGCCCTGATGTGATGTATGTGCCAGGTGTTTCCAAACAAATAGCTGTTAGATAAAGATACACGGAGCCCTTCCGCTCCCTGCCCTTCATCTGCCGTTCTTCCTCAAAGTTCACCTCCCATAAATGCTGCCCTACCCCTATTGCCCACACTTTCAGCACGCTTTAATATCGCAGTGAGGAATTCTGCAGCACATAAGCTCTGGTTCTGCTTTTGCTGTTGCCTCATAAGCCAATTACTGAGAGATTTAACATCACAGTGTCCACAGGAAAGAGTTTTGAAGGGATGGATGGAGCCCTCTGAGCAAAGAGTCAGCCAATGGGGATGTGATGGATGTCTGTAAAATCCCAGAGGTGGTGGGAAAAGGCACAGGGTGCAGGTATGCGTGGGTTCCTATGAGGTATTGAGTCATGCAAGGTAGCAGGTTCTCAAACCAAGAGACTTTTCTCATAGTGCAGAATTAAATCGTGCAGCCTGCTGCCACCAAAATGCTGCACAGCCAAATTACGTCAGGGTTGACGGGGCTGCTACAGACTCAAGGGTATGGACCATTGGTGATGGACCTATTGGCCATGCCTGCATGTGAGCACCTTGTCTTCAGGGCACCCTGTTAACGTGGCAGCTGCAAACAGGGAGAATAGGAGCTATGAGATATGGTTTAGTTTGTGGTAGCAATGGTAATGAGAAGACGTTTGGACTAGATGATCCTACAGGTTGTTTCCAACCTTGTGATTGTATGATTCTATGATTTTGAGCCGCTGCAGACAGGAGATGGGGGGAGGAAGCCCAGATGGTCCTATCTGGACAGATAGGATTTCTTTTTAAACCAAAACAGTTACACACGAGAAGTCCCACTGTGATGTAATCATACCAGGGTAAACATACCCTGTACCAGCTTCTTTGTTTTACTCACCGAATTGGAACAGACTGCACCAATGCACTGTTTTCAGCAAATGAGCTGCATCCTCAAAAATTCCTGCTTCTCAGAGGTGTGCTTTGCAGACCAGTGACAAACAGTCCTTAGTTTTTAAGCAGTTTTACTCTTTACTCTGCAATAAATAAGCAGTAGGAATCTGATCCATCAGAGAGAAAGATACAGGGCAGAGAAGTCTGTTCCCTTCTGCTCCTTTCTCCTGGTCAGACCTCAGACAGGGGGCAATCAGAGAAATGCCTTCCTAGGAAGTCATAACACCTCCTGGTCTGGGAGAATGCCCCATGGTCAGATGGCAGGAACAGGATGGATGTTCCTGCTTGTCTGAGCATCTCTGCAGGGTACGGCGTGCAGCTGACCTGCTGGTCCCTGCATTTCAGTACACTGCTGTTCTCCCAGCTTTAGGGAAGCTCAGTACAAAATGTTTCCAACCCTTTTCACTGCTTTGTTTTGACAAGGACCGTGCTCTCAGCAGTGATAGGACACGGAGCCAGCGCAGCCCTCACATCTGCCTGGGCAGCTGGCCCAGCTCACACCGCTCCTCTCCATTTTGTTCTTTCATGTGGAGCTGTTTGTGTATCTTTAGAAGGTTATCAGGGATGCCAGGAACTTCAGCACAGAGAACTTCTAGATTTCAGTGAGCACACGATGTTGGGAGACGCAGGCAGAGGAATCTTCTCCCCCTGCCCCTATCCAGCATCGCATCACAGGTGAGCAGAACCAGAGCCAAAGATGATTTCTGATGTGCATCTGTGACACCTGGAGGAGGTGGGAAGAGAACAGAGGGGCTGGCACGGCTCAGACAGCAGCACTTCAGCCATTCTTTCATGCCACCTCCATTCTCCTTGGCCAACAAGGTTTTCATGGTTTCATATGCTAACAGTGGTTGCTGCTATGAGCCCAAGGAAGTTTCAGTAAGGGCACTGCAGTGAGAGGTACCTGGGTGGGTGTCAGGCACAGGCAGACCTCCCAGCAAGGACAGTGCTCCCACTAAAGCACATGGCTTGTTGGGATGTCGTGGACTGACAGGAAGCTGCTCATCTCAGGGAAGCATCCTGAAATGTTGGTTAGCCAGGCTCAAAATGAGAAAAATCTAAACTACTTTGACACGTAAAGAGTATTTTTCAGTTGTCATTACACCACTGTTTTCTCAGTAGTACTGTTTTAACAACCAGGTGCCTAAAGCTATAGAGGCAAAGTCAGGTGTGATTCTTGTCAAGGAAGCTGATGATCACCAGTCATAGAATCATCGAATCCCTGAGTCATAGAAGCACAGAATGCCTTGGAAGGGCCCATAAGATCATCCAGTTCAACCCAGTGCCATGGGCTGGTTGCCACCCACTGGACCAGGCCCTCATCGCCCACCCAGCCCAGACACAGCAGTGCAAATAAAACCAAAACCAAATAGTTGAAACAGATGGATGGCTCTTAGAGGAGCAGGAGAACAACCCAGCTGTGGGTCTCTCAGCTCATTCCCTGGGTCAGAGGGCATCAGAGAGCCACGGAGTGGTGATGTGGAGGTGGAAAGCACTTCAGCTCCATGACATCTATGTGTGCCATGTTAGCTCAGTGAAAGAGTTTCCCTTAGAAGAAGAGTTCTGAAAAGCATGAAGGCAATGAGGACATATTCCCACGTAACATTTTCTTTAAGTGTCTATATATTGGATATTGACAGGAGGATGAGAAGAAAGAAAGTCACTTATTACCAGAATTAATCCCTCCTCCCTTTATTTCTATGCATTATGGAGTAGGAGGATGTGAATAAGTCAAGCTGCAATCTAAACTAAAATACAGGGAAATTGCTTCAGATAGGGCTTAGATTTTGTTTAAACAAAAAACCAGAAAGTACAAAAAGGAAAGAACTGCTGTGAGCCAACCCAGAAGGCTTACTGTCGTGCAAAGCAGCATTTGTGTTCATTCTCAGTGGGTTTTTGTTTAATTTAGATAAATCTCTAAATCAAATTTCATTTCCAAAACAAAAAGGGGCCTTTCATCTAGAAAATCTCAAGGTGGAAACCTGTGAAACTTATTCATTCTGAGCTTTTTTTCTTCCCTACAATGACACTGCTTCCTGAAATCATGATGAATTTGCAAATAGTTTCAGCTGTCCCCAAATTACACTTTTCAGCACACAGCTACTTGTCTGATGAAAATCACTCAGCTGTTACCAAGGCCTTGGCCGGCTCTGGCTGTTCCATTTCCAATGCTTTTTTTCCTCAGCAGCTGAGCAGGAGCCTCCTGGGAGCTGCACGGTGGGTCGCTGCGCCCTGCAGCAGCGGTACGAAGTAGAACTGGAGCGATGGACTCAATGGTGGAAGGCCCTCTGTGCCTGCTGCTTTCCATGAGATACTGAAGGTGTTGGAGCAAACACTCGTGTTCTCTACTCTGGGGGGGAAGAAGAAGCTTTAAAATCCGGTTTTACACACGTTGTGTTTTGAGTAAATATTATTTTAGCTATCTAAAGCATTCAAACTAATCACGGCAGTTTCCTTTAATGTCTGCCATTCCAGACACAAGGTTTATTTACTGTAATGTAATACATCTTGAGGGAATGTCGTATGCAGATATTAGCAATTAACTCATTAATCTAAAAATCACAATTCTTGCAATTAATAGAGCACTGCACAGTCACTCTAATTACAAACTCTGCACAAAAGGCCAGTCTCACAGGGAACATGTAGCCTCCTAATTAGCCAAGATTTCAAAGGCAGACAGAAAATTGAGATGTTGAGGGTCAGGCAGGGAAAAATGTGAATACGCTGCACTGTGAGCCTATCTGACAGCGGGAGTGACAAGCTGTGCACAAAGAGTTTGCTTCGGTGAGGTCCTGGGTAGCACTCAGCTACTTGGGGCAGCCAGCAATGTGTCACTTCTTTGGGGGCACCAAAGAGGCTCCAACCAGGGCACGGGTTGCAGCCATGGGCTTTGGGGTGGGCAGCAGCCCCATCCTGGATGCTGGCATGTGGCGTAGCGTCTTGTCCCAGATGCCAGGGCACCTGGCTGCAGTCCAGCGAAGCACTTATGTATGCATTTAACTTTAAGCACAGGAGTAATCCTGCTGATTTCATTAAGGCTACTCACATGCTTAAGGATGTGGCTGATTTGGACTAAGAGCGCTCAGTGTGAAGCTGGACCCTGCGATGCTGATGACACTGCAGAGTTGCTCCTGTGACTTTCCGTGCCAACTTTTCTCTAGCCAGATCTCAACCCCAAATCTGAGCTCTTGCAGATGAAGAATACGTTATATGTGTTTGGGAGAACTGAGGCAGGTGAAAGTGCTAAAGAAAATCATCCCAAGGAAGAAGGTTGTCCTCCTATCACTGACAGGAGGGAACTTCACAAAGGGATGGGAGCAAAGTTACTCCACCAGTGCCCATCTCTGGATGGGAGGGGCTGGAAGGCACGCAAGCCCAGACCCTTCCCCTGGGTTTCCCCAGGGTATGGTGTGTGAGTGAGAATGCCATGAGAGATGGGAGCCCCATCTATCAGCCCCACGCAGCCTGAGCAGGAGAGCAGAAGCACACTGTGAGGGCTGTGTAATGGTCACTGCCCTCCAGCGTGGCTCTTGCTATGGTTAGCTGTTTGCTATCAACTCTGTAGGGCGATCTCAACTCCTATCTTGTCACAGAATCATAGAATCGTTAAAGCTGTAAAAAAAACACCATAATCATCAAGTCCAACCCATCTCCACCATGAGCACTAAACCATGGCCTTCAATGCCACATCTCCACATTTCTTGAAAATCTCCAGGGACAGTGACTCCACTCAATATTGTTGAGTCTAAACAACGGAATGCTTATCTACAGTTAAGGTAAAAAGTCAAAATTTCCTTCTCACAGATATTCATTGCTTCTCTTGCCCGTTAAGTTGTTATTGTGCACTGTTTTGTTGCAGCCTAAGGACAGTTATTTAAGGGGCAGGGAAATGAGTGTAAATCTTAACCATCTCCATTGCTGTCACTTAATTAACTCCATGTGCTGCTACATTTTACCAAGATTATCTCCACAAATGAATTGTGTGAATAAAATGTTTTTGATACCATTCGCTCAGTAATTAATCTTTGCAGGAAAGAAACTTCAAGCGCTAGGAAACTATATGTAAAATATTAATCAGAGTGTTGAACTGGTAACAGCCCACTGGATGCCATCCAGGAGAGATGAAATACAAACACTTTGCATGCACTCCTCTAGAGCAGGGATTTTATCCAGACGTTTCAGAACTCCTACGAAAGCCAGTAAGTTACAGATGAGAGAAATCATGCTCAGTATTGCACCGCGTATTACGGAAAAGAAATGAAGAAGAATAAAACATAAAATATTGCTTAAAGTTCAACTGGAGCAGTCTGTCTTGGGAGACAAAAAAGATGATAAAAAAAAAAGAACCGATAAGTCCAAGCTGGCAGTTATTAGAATAGCAAAAACATACTGTTTATGTACATAATGGTTTAACTTAGATTAAAAACCATAACTTATCTGAAAGCACTCCATTTAGTACTTCGGAGGTTAAATATGGTTCATAGCAGCTCTCACAATTAAATTGTTTTTCCCTCGCTTCAATAAAGTATATTAAAAATCATTTCCTGAAAAATACCAAAAGATGATTATTTTGTTTGCAAACTGATACCCTGCTCTTCCTTTAAAGGCAAACACGTGCACCAGGCTTTGTGCAAAGGGCTCCGTGGGCACCACCCCATCCGTGCAGCCCGTTCCTGGTGGCAACCACAGCACTGCGGTGACAGAGGGGACCTCGGGACCCAGCTGGCTGCACAAGGCTATTTTCATTTATTATGGGATATCGTTAAAAAAAAAAAAAATGGTAGGATAAGAGTAACGACGATACGCAGTTCCAAAATGAATAACAGACTCATCTGCTTGCCAGGAGAGCAGCTATAAAATGCACAATTAGATACAAGACTCGCGGTTAAAAGTAGGAAATTGCAAGGGCCTGCGTGCAGCAGGAAGCAGAGCCCTCGGCGCGCTCGGAGGCTCATCCCCCCACTTGCAAAATCACCCAAGTTTTTCCCAACCAAACGCTCTAAGGGTGCCCTGAAGCACCTCCACAGCTTGTGTCCATGCAAGCTGCTGCGCACCACTCAGTTCCTTTCTTTCCTAATGAGATAAATAATGCAATTCAGCGGCATTAAAAATCAAGCCCGCGGGGACAAACTCCTTCAGCTGTCTGGCAGGGACCCCCAGGCCCTAGCTGGTGCCTGCACCCTCCAGCCCTCCGGGGAGGAGAGCTCCCTCCATGTGTTAGCACCCATCCCCATCCCTGTGCCAACCTCTGGTGAGGTTAAACACGATGGGAGGAATGAGGAAGTTCCTCAAGGCTTCGTTATGGATGTAAAGGGCCCTCGAGGGATTAAAACATGAGCAAGGAGACTGTCATCTATTTTTGGAAATGTTTTCCTCTCGGGGACTAAATCCAAGGCTATTAATCAGCATAACAAGAAGAGGAAGAGACTCTCAGAGATCAATTGCTCCTCGCTGGAGAAGTAGTTCAAAATAATTGTGTATGTGTTGGGGCTCTTTTTGGTGTAATTGAACGGTACCAGAAGAGTCAAGTATATTTAAGGGATAATCTCTCCTGCACTGCAGTGAACAAAGCAATAAATGCCTATTGAGATTGATTAATCGCTGAGGAGGTGCCAAGGAGTTTAATCCATCCCAGACGTCTTTTACAACAAGTATCCTGCACAGTGGTGGGGGTTGTTATTATGCAACAAACTGCTGGAAAATAAAAATATCGAAGCACGAAGATATTATGCCCAGAGCTTGGAGGTGGGCAGGGGTGCAGAAATGGGGGCACAGCCCACGTCTGTCCCATGGGATAGCAGGAGTCATGGTGTGCTGGTAAAGCCAGTTGTGGGCAGGTCCATGCAGTGTAGTTCCTTCAGAAAGATCTCCTTCTTTGTTTGCTTCTTATTTCAGGAGATAAAGAGGGGGTCGCCAAGGAGAGCTTCATTTTAATCTTCTGCAGGAAAGGAGTGCAATCATGGGACAGTCATAGAAAACATGGTCACTACAGTACAAGGCTAGGCAAGAAAAACTTCCAAAACATGGAAGTCCAGACTCAGGAGCATCTCATAGCTGCTTCTTTTTGCCTCTTAGCAATGCTGAGCACAGAGAAGGAAAATACTGTAAATACCCCAACTGACAAACCAAATGCAAACATTTGCTTCATCTTTGTAATGGAAAGATAGGATTCCTACCATGAAAAGTGCCTGAAACAAAAGCACCTGGTCTGCTTGTAGGCCCTTTTGCAAGAAAGAGTGTGTGTCCTTTCATCCAGCACATCTTGGTCTCTGACGTACTCTTTCAGAAGTCCTTGCTGTAGTGTCTGTCTGATTCATGGAGAAATGGCCACTGGCTCCCCATAACTTGCTTCCACCACGGGAAGCATCATATTAAGTTTTCCAAAGCTATTTCTAAAACAAATTGTGATTCCTGATGCAAATCTAAGATGAAAACAAGACCTCACATGATCTTTCCCTCTGTTTCCATGCATCTCAGAACCGCAAACAGCCAGGAGTGCTGGAGGGTTTTTTAATCCTGTTCTCTTGGATATGAAATTACGAATGATTACCCACTGCAGCAAAAGCATTCAGCTTCTGGTTCATGTATATCTGACCAACGGTGACCACATGCAAAAGTAAGAAGGTGTGGTGTATCACCAAACCAACTACAAAATGCAAACTGCAAATGTATTACCTCTTGAACTCTTCAGTACAGAAAAGTAACGGTGCACCAAGAAGGTACAAAAGCAAGGACAGATGTGGCTGTTGCTGGATGCACGGGCTGAGTGCTAGGAATGCACATTCACTGACATGCAAAATGAAATGAAAGACATCATTATCATGAAAGCACCCCAGGGCTTGATGGTAGCCATTCAGTTCAGTAGCACTTTTTCCATCGGCTTTAGAAAGTGTGGAAAAGACCCCAAAGGAACTCAGCGTAGAAAATATTTTTCACACAGAATTCTTGGTTTGCCCATTTGATTGGACAGCTCTGAGTTACGCCTCGTTAGGAGTGAGCTGTCCCCACCTCCTACACAAGCACTTCCATCCCCTTTAATCTAATGTGAACAATAATTATTAGCATGAGAAAATTCTGAAAATTGTTCCTTATTGTTACTTATATGTAATAGATGGGTTTCAAATAAAATTCATATTCTCTCCTCTTTCTCCTGAACACTACTGGTATTCACTATCAAGAGATTTTTTCCCATTAAATTAATCCAAAGTCATCAAGTTCTAGGTAACGTCTTGGGATTTTTGGGGGCTAACTTCAGAATTAATAGCAGTGGGTTTGAAAAGGGTATACATTTTTCATTATATCAGATGAAAAGAACATCCTTCCTATTTGTATGATAGCGCAATGAAAGACATCACCAGCTTCAGCTCCAGGGCAATTTTGTACTTTTCTATCTGGTTTGTATTTCTTTGATCAAACAAAGACAAAAAATATACTGTGGCATTTTACTACTTGAGCTCAGACATACACAGGCCTTATCTTTCCAAGGGAATATAGGAACCCACTGTATATTTGAGTTGCCTCAACTCAACATTTAGCAGGTCAGGCTCCTTGGTTGCTTCACCATCCCCTCCACTTGCTCAGTCTCCAGTTGCCCACCCTCCTTTGCCCTGCTTATCTTCATGCACTTCCCCTTCATCCCACTCACTTCTCTATCATTCTTACTTATTTTCCTCCTTTGTCTCCAAAATCAATGGCAAAGTTCTTAACTCTTGCTGCCTGAACTTCCTTTCCCTTATCTAGCTTCCTCTAACTCCTGACGCCTTGCCTTCCCACTCCTCTTAGCCACACACTCCTCCAACCTCTGCTGCAGGGACTCCTTGCCTTTCTACCCCCCTGCCTTCTAATCCTCCCCTCTCCCTCCTCCAGCCCTTCCCCAGCCTGCACTGTGTGGTCACTTCACATCACTCAAACAACCTAATCTTCAGTATTTTCCATCCTTGCCTTGGAGCAGCGTGGGCTTCCCCAGTGACGCTTCCCACAACACCTCCCCAGCAGCCCATCCTCATCCTCCTCCTCCTCATTAATAATCCCTGTGCCCTCCCTCATCTAAACTGCTCTCTGCCTCTTGCCTTTTTTAGACTCTAAGTGCTTTGGGACAGGGAACATGGATCATCTGTGTTTATAAAGTGACTGGTAAATTTTGTGACACTGTATAAATATTTCCTTTATTAATTATAGTCTCCAGCATAAGGCTTTTCTTCAAAAAAGGTTTTCAGAAAGGAAATACATATTTTGGCAGCATCTCACCAAGTGCATTGACCTCACTTTATAATCCCCCCGCACAGGAAATTGCAAACCATGGCCATGGCTAGCCATGTGCAGATGCACAAGCACCACGCCAGACATGCCTGGGGACCTCCATGTCACCACGGACCACTTCTGTGATGATGTTTTAATTGAGGGTGACATTTCATTCCTCTTGGTCCCTACAGTTAGCCCTGAGAGCAGAGGACATGGTGCTGGGGCCTGCAGGAAACTTCCCTGTCCCTCAAGCCATCGTCATGTTCTCCATTGGATCTCCAGGACAGTGTGTTCCCTCCAGCATAAGCCACAGGATTACAGAGGTTTGAAGTACTGCAGTTGGTTGAGGTTGAGGTTGGAAGGGTCCTCTGGGGGCTCAAAGGCTCAAACCCAGCAGGGTTCCTGCAGAAGACCCCACCTGTAATGATGCTCATGCAATCAGCCCGTGCTCCTGCTCTTCTCACTTGCTTGGTTCTCCATTGGTTTTGCATCTCCTTTTTGGGCAGCTGCCATCGCTTTGAAAGCTGCTGTTTCTTCATCCTGCTGTGGGCTGTGTGCAGCACAGGGAGTGGAGGAATCGTGCAAAGGGAGAAACAGGCAGCTGACATCCACCCACACCCAAAATACCACAAACAACCCTGCAGACAGCACTACCTTGGTCTGGCCATGCCCAGACTTTTCTTTCAAACTTTCCTGTTTTGTCTGTACGTGCATGCAGATATACTAGCAGCAATGTCTGTGTGTCCATGTGTTCACACGCGTATCTTTAGAAGGAAGTAAGATAAATGTTGTCCATATGAGTAATCTATTTATTATTATAACTCTTCCTTTGTTAGGGATTGGAACAGTTAAAACTATGCCTATATTCAAATATATTTTAAATGCATTTTAAAAAACCAAGGTGACTCACCCAAACAGAACCACAGAATGTCCCGAGTTGGAAGGGACCCACAAGGGTAATCAAGTCCAACCTCTGGCTCCACACAGGGCCACCCAAAACCCAAACCCCATGCCTGAGAGCAATGTCCAAATGCTTCCTGAACTCCGGCATGCCTGGTGCTGTGTCCACTGCCCTGGGGAGCTGTTCCATGCCCACTGCGCTCTGGTGAAGAACCTTTTCCTAATCCCCACCTGACCCTCCCTTGACACAGCTCTGTGCCCACACAGCGTGCATTGGCCTTACTGCAGTACTTCAGCTGCTCTCATAAATGAGCTGTAATGAAATATTGACTTAGTGCTGGCACTGTTTCAAGAGGTGGCTTGCATCTTCCCCTCACCAATGTACTTCCAAGTGCCTAATCGCAGCATAAACCATCACAAATAAACAAACAAATAAAGGCTTTTGATTGCTTTGCAACAGGAGAGTTGGATGTGGCTTTCCCAACTGGGACCCTCCAGATGAGGTGAGCTCCAATCAGCAGCTCAGCTGGAAACTGTAATGACCGGGGCTCAGTGTGAGAGAAGGATGCAGGAGATGTGATCTGAAAGAGCTGCTGATGGCTGTGAAAGAACCCTTCTGCTTGAGGGACTGCTCATTTGGAATAGCTGCAGAACCCATCGATACCGGCGGGCTGTTTCACAAGGAATGTAGATTCTAATTTGACCCCCGTGTTTTATTCATCTCCTTTTTACAAATTTCCTGAGGAAAACAGATCGATAGTGAAAAGGTGATACAAAGTGATGCAAGGGAGTGAAATGCAAAGCCCTCTGTGGAGGGTCCCGCGATGCCAAACAGCTCGGTGGTGAAACAGCAGATCAAATCCAGTTCTGATGTGCTCACAGGGAAAAAAAACACGGCCTTCACTCTGCGTATCGCTGATGAGCTCTTCTCCAGCTATTACCACTTAGAAAGGAGATCTGAGAGCCACTGCTGATAGTTTGAAGGAGCATCAGTCAAAGCTTCATAGGCAGCCAAAAAGGCAACCGCGATATTATAGGCTTGTGTGCCTGAAAACTCATTTAATTCTTCCAGCTCTGTCAGTTGGTAATAAAAGGCATTATGTCTGTCTGTGAACTTTGTTCCATCGGTGTCCTTAGCCTGTCACAAAATGCTACTAAAGCAGACAACATCATTACGCTGCTATATAACTTCTTGTGTGCCCACCTCTTGAACGCCGCCCGCAGCTTTCCTGTTCCCCACAGCTCAGGAAATGAGGTGGCAGAGGGGGGATGTGATAAAGGTGGGTCATAAACCAGAGAGGCATGGAGGAGGTGTAAAAGGAGTGACTGCGTGTTGCTCAGTTCAAGAGAATGCCAAGTGAACCTTCAAGCACTCTGTTCGCATAAAGCCTACTTGCACTGTGGGACCCACTTGCCTTGGACAGGCTGATGTTAGAAAGAAATTAATGGATTTCAATGGTAGTTACCCAAATTTATGTAGGATATGTCCAAAAGATGGATTCTGCCTTTCTTTATCTTTTTGCTCAACTTCTTGGTGGTTCTTACCCACTTGTGTTCTTCCCCATCTGGGTACATTGCACTGAGCTGTAATGAATGGTGACATGTAACATGTGTGCTGATTAGTTGGTGTTCTTCCATCGCTCTGCTCTTCTATATTATACAAGTTCTGCTGGTCACTAGAAGAATATGATTAAGTGCAAAGAAGGAACATAATGTCTGTTGGAGATGTCTAGCTTCTTGCATGGTGAAGGCGCAATGAATGGCAAGTATAGGAGGTGACACATCTGATGTCACAACATTTTATTTCATCCAGTTCCTCCAGCCAGGTGATCCCGGTGCCGCACCACGTGCTTCCTCACCATCCTCATCTTCCTCACAAAAATGCTATTTACCAAATCAGCCACCACCTGGAACCACCACTACCAGCAAAACAATCTTTATCTATGTTTACTTATGAACTACCTCCATAGCAGAGCTTTGCCCTGTTTGTCAGCTTCCTCCATCGTGTCATTTTAAGATAGGAAGAGTGACCACAAAGTGCAGTCCTTGTGCTCAGCTTTCCCACAGCTGCTGCCCTTATCAGTACAGTTATGTTTAAGGTTTTGCACGGTGTGGGATAAGCAGCTTTAAGTCATCTGCATGCAACCACCAACACGTGCTATTAAAGTCAGGATTAGGAGTGGGGTCTTCCTGGCTTCACTCCTGCTCCATTAGCAGAAGGGCAGGAATACCAGCTTTGACCTAGGATTTGGTCCAGTGTCCTGGAGCACGAGATCAGAAATCTGTGCCCAAACTGCTTCTCATTAGCAGCCAAAGTTATCCTGAGTATCTGGAGATCCTGAAGTCCTTCCTGCTGCTCAGTGCAGAGGGCACAATGACCAGCCCCTCTTTACTCCTCAGAAGACACCTGTGGCTACCCTACACAATCCCCATTCCTGCCAGTAGGAGTTCTGTGTGTGACTCAGAAGTGAATTTGGCTGCAGAACAGTATTTTAACTACTATATTTCACATATTGTATTATGACATTTACAATATTTCCCCGAAAGCTCTTCTCAGATTGAAGGAAGCGACTATCTGCACGATGCTGGCCCTTTTTCCTTGTTGATTGACAGTGAAATTAAATCAGTTCATTGCTTGTGTGCTGCACGCAACTCATTCTGCTCAGCATGGCTGAGCTTATTCTACCATACACCCAGCAGCTTCCTCACAGCACACACCAGCAGGGGATCAGCCACCACTGGGATGGCCAGTGCTGCACTGGGGAAATCAGGGGGCTGGAGGAGTTTTCTTGCATTTTAGAGGAGATCACCTGGGTTTCTTGGGGTGTGCTCATTCATTTGAACGTAGTTCTGTAATGCTGGGTCGGAATAATGTAATAATAATTTACGGCAAAATCTGTTTCATTCGATGTTAATTATTTAATACAAATGCGGTTATTATGCCGTGCCCCAGCACTGCTCAGCCACGAGCAGATGAAAGACTTCTTCAGGGGCGAAGCACTAACGCCTGGAGACGTGGTTCAGGGAGAGGAGCCTGGGAGAGGAGGAGGAGAAATCTGTATCTGAGGGTAACTGAACACATCCCTTTCAATCTAGAAATAGGACTATGCGTTTCGGGATAAAATTAGCCTCTTGAAATTTTTGGTTGTGTGGGCCTCGGAAGAATAAAGCAGCATGCATAGTTTTGCAGGGAAGAAATAGTGCCGTGAGACAGAAAAAAAACACAGAAAAACAAAAGCATAGGAGTGCATTAATTTCCCCCGAGTCTTCTGGAACAGTTTGGGTTGTTTCTAGTGTTATTCATACAGCCTGTTAGAGCAAACTATTACAACAGGAAACTTGCCTGAATCCAAAGCCCAAGCTGTGTTTTAAATGTACAACTAGAGGCAGATCAAAATTTTGCAAATGGCTCTCCAGTGCCTTCGTAATGGACCCATCATGGTCAGAAGTGCTGCATTTGGATGCCTGAAAGCTTATTCTATTGAAAAAATGGATTCTAAATCTGTATCGCTCTTCCTGATCTAGTGAGGATTTGGCTGGATTTGAGGGCTGCATCTGCTTCGTCTCAAACGTGCTCCCTGGGACCTGGAGCATTGCAGCTTCCCTGTCCCTGCTGCTACGGCCTCTGGCTCTGCAGAAAATTCGGTTCGCTGCAGCATACGACAGTGGTATGATCCCTTAATATGGAAATGTATCATGATGTGGTCCCCAGGGTCCTGTGCTACTCTGAGCATCCCCTGCAGAACCCGCGTGTGGGTCTCTTCTCAAGCACATCTGCACAGCACAAGGCTCTGCGTGCTACAGCTAAGCAGAGCTGAGTTGATACATCCTCAACATCGATTTTCCCAAAGTAGCTCGGTGATTTAGAAAACTAAGTGTCACTCTAGCAAGTAATTTAAGCACTTCAGAGTGTAAACCTGATTGAAAGTCAGTGACATTTAAGGTGCAATTCATCTTATCTCCCTTAGCTGTCCAAAAGCAGTAGGAGGCTTCCTGGGATTCCTCCCTGGGTGCAGAGCAGTGTTCCTGAGCCTGCCGTGCATGGTTTGCTCTTGGACGGCTTGGGCTTCCTGCACAGCCAGCTAGGGGCAGGTATTCATGGGTCCTCCGAGATGCATGAAGGGAGTTTTTAGTATTCTGCAGTTAATAATACAAAAATAAATAGACGGTGCACAACTCCTCACTCATCTGACTTCAGAGCTTCCAGGCTCTGCAGAAAACTCGTTTATAGGTCATAGTTATGCCCAAAGCTCAGGTTTAAATGTTACTTAGATGTCATCATTCTGCTAATGACAGAATTAGGAACTCGAGAGGCTCTAAGAAGTGAGCTGTCAACACCCAGAGCTGGGACAGAAGTGGTGGATTTTGAACAGTTTCCCCTCTGCCTTGATTTCCCACCTGCAGAATGGTTCATTCTCCAGAAACACTGGAACTGGATGATCTTCAGTGTTCCTTCCAACCAAACCAGTCCATGACTCTATGATTCTATTAAACATCTTAAGGGCAATACAGTGTATTTAAGGAGAATAATGAAAGGGAGGTGCTCCAGAGCTGCTTGAGGCAGCCCCAGCCTTCCACCATGCCATTGCAAAGCCCAGCCTCACACACCCAGGAAGTGCTGGGATGCCTTTCCATGCCTGTCCTGCAAAGTCTGTTCATGGGAGACAACTAATCAATAACAGCGGAACCAAATAGGCAAATAAAAATAAAATCCATTAAGATGGCAGAGGTATTTACTTGTTGTATTTACACAGTGGAGAGCTGCACTGTCAGTCAGTGCTTCCCCTTTGCAAGATAGAAGCAATTTGTGCAGACTGATCCCAGTTTTCTCATTAATATGTAAATGAGGCATGCCAGTTGTTAGGTTAGAAGAAAGCTGTCATGTTTATTGTGACAGATTTAATGGATGTGTTTGGATTGTGCATTCAATGTGTTTTCAAGAGCATGTCTTATCTTTGTTTAGGCAGTAAATCAAACATGTAAACAACAATTCATTAGCATCTGTCAGAAGCTCAAAGCTACATTGTTATAGTTGAAAATCTCCCCAGAGGTGAAAAAAAGTATATCTGACTTATTCCAGATTAGTTTGAATATTTTCCTTCTGTTTACCAACTTGTAAGCAATAATTGAGGCGCAGGATAGGTGCGTGCAGATAGCACGAGGGGTCAGGCAGAAACCAGCAAAGCACCAGCAGCCCAGAGCCCACCTGGAAGCCCTGGGCAGAGCATGGCTGCATCAGCTCACCTCGCCACCAAAAGCTCTGCCATGCCCATTTCTGCCTGGTTGCTGCAGCAATGCTATTCAGTGCTCGGAGCTGGAATGTTTCAGGTTGGATATTAGGAGAAATTTCTTTTCAGGAAGAGTGGTAATGCACTGGTACAGGCTGCTGAGGGAAGTCACCATTCCTGGAGGTGTTCAAGAAAAGGGTAGGTATGGCATTGAGGACATGGTGAGTGAGCATGGTGGGGTGGGTGATGGTTGGACTTGGTGATCTTAGAGGTCTTTTCCAATCTCAGTGACTCTGTGATTCTATGATCTTGTTTCTGTCTGCTGGACCACCCCTGTCCTGCTCTTTTTACAGCTTGGAAATGAATAGGCTTCATAAGATGCCACCTATCAGAGATCTCAGCATGGCTTGCAAATGTTAGCTAAGTCTTACCACAACCCCATGAAATAGGAACTATTGTGTGCATTTAACTGATGGCTTTGGTGAAGGAGAAAGGTTGCATGTTTTGCCCAAAGACTCAATGATGACACAGCTGGGAGTGTAAAATCCTAGCAGGGCTTCCAGCTTTCTCTCATGGGCCCACGGTACTTTTGTGGTTAATTTCTATTAGTTGATGACTGATGTTATTTTAAAAAGCCCATTGTGCCCAGGTGAGTTTGGTTTTCTGGAGACTGAAAATATGAGGTAGGGACTGTCCATGTCATAGCACAGAGCTCATGATGTCTGTCAGTTGATAAGTTTGGGGTCATCTGAGCACTGGGTCTCTTTTTTGCTTGGTCTGCGATGCAAGCAGTGGGAAGAAATAAAAGGTAATTCCACTTATGACCTTCCATAAGCCCAGATCTTCAGCAATGAAGTGTTACTGCAATAACTCACTCTTCCATGCCAAGTTTCTATGTATTTAATGGAAATAATAATAATTTAGAAAATGGTACCTAAGAAACAGTAAATTACAGTACATAAAATATTTATGATTTGCAATCAGCCTGAAAATGTTCCCTTAGCTGCACAACAAAGTGTGATTTCTTCCAGTGAAATCATCAAGGATCTCTTTTAAATTGACCATGGGCTTCACACACTGGTGGGTTCCTCAGATGGACCACACTTGGGTTTTGGAGTTCTGTGGATGCTCTGTAAGCCCACGTGCTGAGTCTCGTTGGCCATGCAGGGCAGTAGTTGGGCGATCTCAGCACTGCTCAGCCAGGGGACCTCGGAAAGTCTGCTGGTCTTGTGGCCACAGAAGATTTAGGCCTCGAATAAGGTCAGGATTTGTATGTGGGCAGAAGCGGGGTGCTTTCATTTGGTAGCAGCAACGGGCCATGGGCACATCCTGTGCTCTGTGATGGACCCTCACGAACTGCACAGCTGATCACAGGGAAAAAGTTCATAGCCAAGGGACTCTTAAGCACAAACATCTTTCTGACCTTCTGCCCTCTCCCATCGCACTCCTGATGGAGCTGATCTGCAGAGATGAGGGGCTGAGGGCAGTGAGGAGTTGGGGCCACCGATCCCTCACCCCGCAGCCCATCCGGGACCAGCACCCAGCTCTCATTTATCCCACTTCCCCCCTGCGCAGGAACGTACAATTTAATCAGAACTTCTTAATAGTACATGAATTCTAAATTGCAGTCATTTGTTGCAACTAGCCGCGGGCTTTGCTGTCTGTTAGAAATATCTGTGTTATTTCTTTCTTTTAGAGTTTACGTAAATAAAATAAAATAAACTTTTACAAATAATGTTTGCCACTTAATGTTCTCAGCCGAAGTATATATCTGAGGAAATAGAAAACCTTCCTTACAATTCATCTTAAGGATGTAGTTTCAGTTTCTTATAAAGTAATAATGAATGTACCACAGATAATGTTCCAATAGTGCAAATGAGAGGAGCGTATAATCAAAATGATAATGGTGGGTATTGTACGGCTGGTATAATAAAATCTATCCCGCTATGAAAATCATATCTCAAGGCAACACTCTGATTTTTGTAATAACTGTACAAGTGAGAGCAGGGCACCAGGCAGCCAGAGGAACAAAGGTGTGGAGGTGGTTCATTAACCAGGCGCTGTCCCTTCTGCCTGGTCAAGGGTCTCTGCCAGGAGGCAGGAGAGGAGTGCACCATTGAAATGAGAAGGAAAATAGAGATCGGAGCAGTACTGGATCCAGCCCACACTTCCTGCACAGCCAAGGCTTGTGTGAAGCCAGCAGAAGGGCACACATTGTTTGCCCAGGGAATTGGAGCCCTTGGAGAATGCAGGCTGTCCCCAGGCCATTTGCAGCAGGATGCTGCAGACTCATAGATTCATAGAACTATAGAACCATACAGTCGTAGATTCACTGAATGGTTGGGTTGGAAGGGACCTCTCAGCCTCCCCAGCCCCAGCTCTGCCATGGGATGGCTGTCCCCCCAGCTCAGTCTGTCCAGGACCCATCCGTGGCCATGGGCACCTCCAGGGATGGACACCACAGCTCTGGGAGCAATGCCAGCACTTCACCGCCTCTGAGTAAAGAATTTCTTCCTCACATCTAACCTAAATCTCCCCTCTTTTAGCTTAAAGCCATTGCCCCTTGTCTTACTGCTATCAGACAGCGAAAAAAGTCATTCGCAACAAGCTCCCCTCAGGTTCTGGAAGGCTGCAGTGTGGTCTCCCCAGAGCCATCCCTTCTCCAGGCTGAACCTCCCCCAGCCTTTCCTCCTCTGACCTGCCCCACCAGCCCCACGGTGGCTGCAGAACCCCAGCCCTGCTCCTAAGCACATTTCTGCTGAGCATCCCTTCCGGGCACCAGGCCACAGAGCTGCATTTGTTCTTCCCAAGGTTGCAGAGCTCCAGGTTCATGCTGCTCTCCCACGGAGCTCAGACTAGTCAGTATGGCTTCACCATGACCAAAGAACCCGGAGCTGCTGCCAGTGTTCTGGCCTCCCCTTCCATGCCACTTTCTTTCAATTTAATCCTTCCCGCGTTTGCTGCACGGCGCTCGGGGACGGCGGCCCACATTGCTAACGGTTTGGGGCCCATTAGAAACATTTGTGTACATACATAATTACTGAATTTTAAAACACAACCGACTGCCTTTGGGGCCAACAGGCACAGCAGATACAATCTGTCATGTCAACTCTCATTCCCTTCACAGTCTCTTTTTCTTAAAGGAAATTGCCATGCACAAACTATTCTCGGTGTACCAACAGCAGCAAAGCCAGCAAAATCAGCGCCACAAGAGATGCAACGCTCTGGGCTAAATGTCCTGAGTCAAGCTTCTTCTCTCCAAATCTGTTCAGCTTGGCATTATCCATCATCCCTGGTGCTTGGTGCATTTACCACGAGTGGGTTACCTTCCCAGCAGGCAGTGGCATGTTCCAGTGGAAATGGGGCAGGGCCTCGTCCTTGGTGGTTATCCACACAGGGACTTCCATGTGGCTGCTGGATTTCAGCAGCCTGGAGTTATTTGCAAGAAGATCTTAATATGAAAAGTGGATCCAACTTCTTTGGCCATGCTGCTTTCATTCTGTGGCTGCTGTGGCCCTGCCGTGGGGTTTGGGCTGGGGTCAGCAGCACAAAACAATCAAGTGACACATATGTATGTGGCCTCAAGTGAAGAATCACTTTCATTCTGTTCTCTCTCTGCCTTTATACTCCGGTAAACGTGTATTCCTGTTTTCATTACCCTCCAGCATCTCGTGCCTGAGCTGTGCCAAAGCATCATCCCAACACCTCATGGCCCTCCAATGGGAAGAGCCATCAGCATTGGTTCCCAAAGCACTCTGCACCTTGGGCACACATAGGGCTGGGCTGTGTATGTCCCAGGATGCAGAGAAGTGGCTGAGGGCTGCGTGCCTGGCCCAGGAGCTGTGTGCATGAGGAGGCTCCTGATGATGGTATTTGGGGCAAGTGAGAGGAAAATCAGGAGTTATGTTGAGAAGGGAAGATGCCACTTAGCTGCAGAAAAAAAAGTGCTCTTTGGTAGCAATGATCGTGATGCAGGGCAGTGTCTCAACAAAAAGGAGAACTGAGTGAGGAAATAAAGCAAATATTAAAACATGGTGTTATACCTCGAACTCCAAGCAAACCCTGTTACATTTATTGTACACGTAGGGGAAGTGTAACTCATCCACATCCAGAGGCTGTACGTACTGGGACAAATAAAATCATCCAGGGTCACCCATTTGTCTCTTATAAAGACAGAAGAGAACAGAAAGAACCATTAGGGGGTTTGAGAAGTTCTCACATGGCACACTGGCTTATGTCAGCCCATTCTGAACACTGTATTAGACACTGGGTCCTCCAGGAAGTATGGCTTCACAGTCTAGAAAACAATCATGGGTTAAATCTGTTGGGAATAGGAATTTTGTCAGAAAAAAAAAGGTTTACAATGGGCATTGCTCAAGTGCATTTTCACATATGGGAAAGCCCATCTCTCCTTGCCAGCAGCTGCAGTGTTTGCCCTCCCACACCTCACAGCTCTGTGACTGCAGACTAATTCAGAAACAACAGCCACATCAGGCTGCGGGAAAGAGACAAGCAAAGGCTCAGAGTGAAAGCCACAACATCAGAAATATAAAAGAAGAATTAAGTTGTTAATCAGGTTGAATCGTTTCAAAGAGTACGGAGGATTTTCCAATGAAACAGATGACTCCAGCATATAAATTAATCTTTTGTATAGGAAGAAATGAAAGTCATTAAATGTCATTGTCTTATTTTAAAAGCAGCAATATCCTGTCTGATTGCAAGTACTTAAAGTGGGATGATTAAACAGAAACCTTATCTTCAGTGTTCCAAGGAGAAAATTGGAGAGAAGTTATCCAATTACGGATAATAAAGAACAGGGAAAATCTGAGCAGAGGGGAACTTGGTTAGGTAAGTTAGAGAGGAACGCCCCATGATCAATCCCATCCGATGGACCAAACCCAAACAAAGGGCTCTCCAGCCCACACTACATGAAATTTCACAGCTTTGCAAAGCCTTTGAACTGCAGACTCGCTTGCGATTTCACGTTTGTAAGTCCTCTTCAGACCTCTATAAAACAACAGCCTAAGGCACTTGTAGATACAAATATTCTGTTAAACATCTGGTTACTGTAAAATGGGATTGTCTTTATTTTCAAACAGGAGTTTACAAGCAGATTATCAGCTGCCGACTGGCTGTTGTGTTATAGTCTCCAGCAATCCCCACTCCATTGGCATGCCGCTGGCCCTGAGTGGCATTTTTCTATATTGTCAGTGAAGTTTTAAGCAGAAACCGTGGCTCACATGGCAGAGGGGATGATATGATCGGGGTCTTCTCTTTCTCCTGTGGATATCCATATGCCTGGAAGGGCTGAGTGCTTCATGGCTTTGATGCTTGCATGTTTCTGCGAGCTGACACCGATGACCGTTCCCATTGCCTGTGCAAAGTGATGGTGAGAGGGGGATAAAACAACCTTCCACAGTGCAGTGCAAACACTTGGTGTAGATCAGCTAAGAATGAAGCTTTGCATGAGGAGCGTTTCTTTCCCTCCGCCCCTCGGTGTGAACAGGATCTGCTGCTGCTGGAAGATGTGGGGAGGGAGGATAGAGCCCTCAGACACAGCTCTGGTAGGTTTGCAACCACAGTGTGGAATACTACTGGAAATTCATACTCCTGCTGCTGTTATCAGGTGGTCTTGGTGCTCTTGGGAACATGAGCTGAGTGGAAAGGTTACAGATCTCTCCCAGGGATCTGATGTTGGCATGTGTGCCTCATAGCAGTCAGTGAGTGTAAAGCCCTTGACCCTCACACCTTTATTTATCTAACGTGGGGCAACTTCAGCTCTTACCTTCCTGGAATCATAGAACCATTTGAGTCAGAAGGGACCTCTAAGAGCCATCTGGTCCAACTCCCCACGATGCACAGGGACACCCACAGCTCCATCAGATGCTCAGAGTCCATCCCCTGACTTTGGCTGTCTGGAGGGATGGGCACTATTGGCTCTCTGGGCAGCCCATGCAGTGCCTCACTGCTTTCTCCTGCCCAGTGTAGGTAGCGTGGGCCAAGAGCAGCCTCCAGCATCAGGGCAGCCCCAGCAAACACACCTTGCCCAGCCACAGGCTGCCATCCCACAGCACTGCCTGGGAGGAGGAGGAAGGTTCAGCTGTGAGGCTTTATAGATGTGCAGCTGCTCTCAGGCTGTCTGGTGCATGCGGTAATTAAATAACGAGACCTGGAAGCGGAACAATGTACCTGCCAGGGGGTGAGCTTCTGTGGGAAACTTCCTTTTTAGTTTGCAAAGAGAAAATTACTCGTAATAAATTCAAAGATTCTTCAAAACAGCCCCCTAAAAAAGAAATCAGTCTTTAAAGTGTGCTTAGTTATGTATTATTGATATCATGAAAAGGTTCTTTTGCAGGATTGTTGTTGAAGAAATTACCAAGCCTAGGACTCAGCATTTGAACCTTTTGAGCCTGTGATGGGATGAAAAGTACCTTCAGAACATAAATGTACAGTCAGAGGCTACCTGGAGCTCAGCCCTGGAAGTCTGACTGAGCAGAAAGGACGCTGCTCTGTAATCTGGTGTGGCTTCAATCTCCTCCATGCCAGGTAAGATAGCAAAAGGAAAAAAGCAAATCAGGTTTCAGAGCGGGTTACCACACTTCTTTGGACAAAGTTGTGTCTAAATCTGCAAACCAAGACACATGTCCAAAACCTCTTAAGACATGGCGTGACAGGACGGCCACCTCTCCACACCCCACACCCAACTGCTTGAAAACAGCAACACCGAACCTCATGCCATGTGGCTGCATTGTGAGCCCTCCCACAATTTGCTGCCCATAGCCTCTGTATTTCTGTGCCATTGCCATCCACATCTGCATGCTCCATTTGGTGGGATAAAGGCTGCTTTAGCTGGAGTGATAGATGAGAGTTTCTTGCATCCTTCTATTTCCTACAGCTACTTTCATCCTTTTTTTTGCTTTCCAGACTGAAAGACATCCATAATGGATAAGATACACTCACAGATCTTGGGACATCTGTTCTTTAGCCCCGCTTTTAGCTTTGTAGAATACGATTTTCTGACGGAAATGTTTCCAGTTTCTTTTGCTGGCTGTCATGCCGCAGCGGTGCTGGGGTATTTGCTGGAATACTCACTGCCTTGATTTTTATGACCCAGCGGAAATATTCTGCAGGAGCATGGATGTCTCCCATCCCCAAACAGCTGAACTGCAAGCTTTCATCTTGAGCAGCTCTCCTTTTCCGGACCCTCATGTGAGACAGTCGCTGCTCAGCTCAAGAACAAACAGATGTTTCTCTTGCTACACAGTATGTTGTTTAATCCCACGTCAGGGAACAGTCTGGTGCATTCCCATGCAACTGTCAGCTTTTGGAAGGTACTTTCCCCTGGATATGGAAGGAAATGCAGCCGATAATAACATTAGGTTTTACGGCAGCTCTAACCTCATGGTCTTCAGGCCCAGAGTCTCAAATGTAAAATAGGAGACAAAATGCAAATCGTAGTGCCCAAATGTTTACATCTCACAAGACTGTGTTCTGTTATTTGTTATGGCTTCAGATGTGTGAATCACCCATTATATTCCTTACGGTGACTGCACATGGAACGACGATGATGCGGACATCTAAATATTCAAGATCAATTTGGAAGCTTCAAAATCTGAGATCTGGAGATAACCGGTGGTGCAACACAATGCAAGAGGCAAGCTGTCACATGCATGTATCTGTGCTCTGTCTGAAGCTGTTGTGCACACCTGGGATGTGGCTGTGAGTCTCTGCCTTGCAGAGGCTCCACTGCAGCCCGAGGAGAAAGGGATGCCCAGGGCTGTCTGCAGGCACCAGCAGCTCCGATGGCACCAGGGCCCTCCTGAGCTGGGGGCTTTGTACTCACACACTGACATGGGAAGGAATGTCGTTGTTCCCCCACCCTGACCCTGAGGAGATGTTGGAGGTTTGGCTAAATACAGGATCAGCCCAACAGTTTGCTTTTCCAAAGCAAAACAACAAATGAAACAAATGCAGACATAGGAAATGAAACCAAACTCCGTTTTAAAAATAAACTCTACAACGTGAGGCAGGATGATGAACTTCCCACGTGGTTTGTTACCCTTCTGCAGAATTAAAGAACAAACTATGAGAGTCCTGAAGGAACAGGAGGATCTTTGCAAAGGTTCAAGTTGTTCTGTCCATGCAGCTGGTGGCCTGAGTCTGCTCACAGGTAACATCCCTGCAGGGGGTTAGCCACCTTAGCCATGGTTTCTCTGGTCAGTATTTCTCCCCTGATGTCCCTTCCAGCCTGCCACCAGCAACCTGCCCTTTTTCATGGAGCTGGATCATTTAAGAAGCCAGCTTCTCTTGGGTTCAGAAGCCAGCAATGCAGGGCTGCCATCCCTGCTGCTCCATCCCTGGATGTTGCTTCACAAACCCCTCAATCCCTGCCAGCA
Source organism: Phasianus colchicus (assembly GCF_987193195.1). Taxonomy (NCBI): domain Eukaryota; kingdom Metazoa; phylum Chordata; class Aves; order Galliformes; family Phasianidae; genus Phasianus; species Phasianus colchicus. Next base: position 32,907,157 of record NC_143443.1, read on the forward strand.
TACCAAATGGCAGTCCACAGCCACACCACGACCATCACCCAACCACTGCCTGTAGCTCTCCACCCCCGTCCCACCAAATCAATTTATCACCCAAAGTATTTGGCTCATAAATGGATGGTTTCTGCTTTTCCTTTTACCTTCATAACCAAGGTTATCTGCTCAAAAACGTACAGGGAAAATGAGGTTGTTTGGCTTATGGATACAAATAGATACTTGCTTTTTTGACTTGCAAAATGAATTCCACTGTGACTTCGATAAAACTTAAGTATGCTAATGTTCACTCAACCAGTTGTCTATTTATTTCTGTTTATGCCAGCATACCCATTAGCAACTTTTTCTTGTTTTCTTTTAGAATATTAAATGGTTCAAACATATTCTAAAAATTAGTTGATTAGCTTGTTAGGGCACATTTCCACTGCTAGTTCCTTCTGTAGCAAAAGAGAAAATGAAGGTAATTTTGTTTGCAAGGAACGTATGATTGGAAGCTGACTGTTGAAAGATGTGCCATGTCAATGTAATGAGGGAGTGTAATATCTTAGTTTGCATCAATATGGAAATAACTGTGCAGTTTGACAGACCGGATGCTAAAGGCAGCACCAGAGCACTCATTATGCATTCAGCCTCTGATTATGAAAAATAGTGTGTTTTCTTTTAAAGAGGAATACACATTATCAATCAAAACCACACCAATTATTTCCAAAAGGGATCACAGCTAAACAGGCGTGGGGTCTCTTCAAATATAACTGCACCTGAGAAAACAGGCAGATATCAAAGTACATGATAGTTTAATTTCATGACAGTTGCATTAATTAGGCAATGTAAAGCTGGCCTTCCAATTGGCTCAGGGCCCCAAGCTGTGCTCGGCTGCTGCTGAGGTTTGCAGTGCTGTTCCTCACTAAGCAGCATCACAAGGTGGGGATTTGATGTCACCTGGGTTCCTGCCCTGGTGTGTGGGAGCTGCTCAGTTCTGCTCCCACCGAGGCATGGGGTCATTCCCTTTGCAGGCAGCCAACAGCCACAGCTCGGAGCAGATTAAATAAAAAACATCCAGCTGCAGGGAATCAAGAAACGGGCAGGGTGGCCAGGAAAATGTTTCCTGCATTTTCGATTTGGTCTTCGTTTGCCAGTAGGAATTGAGGTCATGGAGCCACTGTTGGGGCAAGAGCATGCATTATTTGTTCTGGTGCTTTTTTTTTTCTTATTAACTCTTTTTTCTTCTGTGCTGTTGAAAGCAGTGCTTGCAAGGTCTCTCAATCTTCAGGAGACTCAGCCCAGAGCAAGCCATGATAGCTTCACTTTACAGGCAGGTAAAGTCTTTGCTCCAGTCTTTTGCACCCGACTCTCAACAGTATCTTTGCACAGCACATAGAAAGCAGCCTGTGTCATGCTCTTTAATTTGTCTATGGAGCCCAAATTGCTCTTTTTTCCCCTTGGCTAACAGTAGTTCCTAGCAGAGCTGTGATCTCCCTTGTCTTTCAGCAAACAACCTCTTTAAAATGCAGAATCAAGCTGCACGCATCCATCCCAACAGAACGGTCACCATGCTGTTATCACATGCAAAAATACAGATCAGAGGATAACTGCAAAGTCACCAGATGACATACATAAACTCGAGCAATTATCAGAAATAAACAAAAACAAGGACTGGAAATGCTGCTGAGATTTCTTCTGATTTGAGCAGTTTGACCCTCTGTGCTTTTTGCAGAGGGATTCAGAGAGTAAAGGCTAAACATTAGAGCTCTAAGAACACACTGTTAACATCTCCGTGCAGCGTCTTGCAAGGGCAAATCACAGCCACATTTCACAGGTTTCAGCACGGAGCAGCATCATACAACTCTGAAACTTCCCTGGCTTGTTCCCCATTCCAATTCCATTCCATCCATTTGTCCCTGCAGAGATGTATAAATGAAAGCTGTGTTTTTGTAAATAGGGGAAGTCAGCTGATCATGTAAGATTTCAGTCTGCTTTTGCATTCTAAGGTCTCTTATGTCAAGTTGTCTGTAATTTGTACTGAACCAGAAGCAAAATACTGCTGTGCTGTCACTGGAGTGTCAATGACTTCTCTGCAAAACTGAATCTCTGTGACATTTACACATCCTAAGGACCTGTCTGAGCTTTGCATTCCACTGAGATGATGCAGGAATAACAGTTTCTTCAGGCTTCAAGTTGAAGCTCTTCTGGCATTTTGTGGCAAGGGGAAAAAAAAAAAAAGCCAGTAACTTGTAACTGACCTTCTGTTCTGCTTTTTGGGAACAGTACATGCTTCAGATAGATGTATGCAAACTGACTGGAAGTGTATAAGCTGCTGAAGCATCCTGGGTTTGGTAATTGTGGTTTCACTGGTGTGAAGATCTGTGATGGCACAATTGCCAGAGGTGATGTGCTATTTTTCTCAGCCACAGATAACTACGCTTATGAATGATTTCTTTGTTAGCAAGGTGTAAATAAACATAAACTTAAGAATTAAGGAATGTAAGGCCCCTCTCTCATAAAGAAATTCCATCCCCAAATTCCAGCATAACTGCTTCAGGACCGGACTGCAAGGGTTTGTGTAAGGAAAGCAAAGAGCCTCCTGGCTTGAATACTTCCTTGCAAAGTGTACACCAAATAAACAAAAGGTTCAGTAAATACTTTTCTATGGATTTGTTAGCATAAAAATGAATGCTGCACACGTTGCATTGTTGAAGTACTAAATACTTCTCCCTGTCAGTCACTGTTGATAGATCTACCTGTTTAGAGTGTTCCCCCATCACAGTCCATCTTGATCCCTTGCCATTCAATGAAGTTGCAGTCATTTAGAGTACTTATGAATTGCAATAGTTTCTATGACAACAGATGATGATGTTAAGAGTAAAGAATTTTGAGTTGGGTCTATGAACAGTGAGATAAAGGCACTGAGCTGCAGAGAAAAGCTTTTCATCCAACTATTTGGCTTAAATATTTCAGCCCTAAAATTGACCAGCAAATAATTATGAATGTATGAAAACCAAACACTCCAACTTTAGTTTTTACAAAAGCAAAATGTTCTAAAAACCTTTGCTGGACTGATGTGACTGCACCTGTGCTCCCTGGCTGAGCAGACCAGGATCCCTTCTGCTTCCTTCCCTGGTGCCTGCAGGCCAGCCCTGGCCATACCTACCAGCCCTTCCCTTCCACCAGAGCACTGTGGATGCTAAAAGCCCACCATGCCTCACTCTTCAGGCAACTGAAATCAGCTGCTGCCATCCCTTTCAAACACCGAAATACTAAGCTGCTTAGTGATGATAGCTTTGAACCCATGGGATTATGACTCCTTCATTTGCAGGAAAACATCCATCAGCTCTTTTCTAGTTTCTCCCCAGTCCCCACTCTGTGCAGTGCCTCTTGCAAGCCCTCTTACCCCTTGGTTTCCATCCTGCTAATTCCATTTGACTCCTGCCTGCTTTAGCTCAACACAAAACCATGCCACGACTTGCTTGGGGTCGGGACAGTCTCTTTGTCTTTGGGCAGTGCTGAGCCTCGACCTTCAGCTGGTGGCTGATATAAGTAACACGTGCCAGAAAAAGTCTTCCTCAGGGGTTCATCTGGATTGTGATCAGATCGCTACTGCACAAGACTAAGTCGCAAATTAATTTAGTGTTATTTGGACATCTGTGCTGTGTGCAGTCTTGGGTGTCACAATATGCAAAGGAGATAAACTATTAGAGCATCCAACAGAGGGCAACAAAGATGGGGAAGGGTACGGAGGGCAAGATGCATGAGGAGCAGCTGAGGACCCACACTGCACTTTGGCACAAAAATGTGAAACTGCAACAGATTTAACCACTGAGCTTGTACACGTAACCAGTCCTGGCCTCTTACATCAGTTCTGGAGGGGATGTGAGAGAACAACTCCCAAGCCTGTATTTTCTGCAGCTGTCGAGTAACAGTACTGCTCTGGCCTCCTACTCTGCTTACAAGCAGCACAAAATTTACTGACAGAAGGATTTTTCTGGAAGTAAAACTAGACAAGTCGAGTTCTGTTGTGGGCTAATCTGGGCTAAAGCATGTGCCAGTTCTCGTAACCTTCTCATGCCTGCACTTTGTTTTTCCACTAAATGTCAGCTCCGATAGACTGGGCGGCTCATCTGAAAGGGTAGGTTTTTGCTTCAATAAAAACAAACCTAGCTACAAAGATAGACAGCACCTCAATTAAAAGAAATACCATAGAGGCATGGAATGTTCAATCTTAATTGGTGTGGCTACATGGCTTTCTTGCCAGCGTGTGCTAACAGGGAATATTTGTTGTCAGGGGATTTTCAAGGTTGTAAAGCAACTCAGAGGTATTGGGGAGGGCATAAATTGAGCTGCTACAGGTAGGTAATGTTCTTGTGGTGCCAGGACTAAAGATGTTGGTGCCTCCAGGTAATGGAGTGCGTGCTGGGGGCCTGAGCCTTGGTTGATGCAAATCCATTTCACTCCATTGCTTTTAGTCCTGAGGGTTTGAGGACACCTGGCAGGGCAGCGAGGAGATGCTGCAGTGTCACTGCTACGTCAGGGGCAGCACTGCAGGCTCAGCTCCATCCTTCCCTCTGGACTCTCTCCATCAGAAGAGCTGCTGGAAAAGTAGTTGGGAAACCTTGCAAGCATTAGAAGCACGATGCAGCTCAGAAATAAATATTATCCTGAGTTAAAAGCTTTTGGTGAGTGTTATAAACATAAGAGTTTATGCCTATGGAGATTGTTAACTCTTCCTTTGCTGAATTAAAATGCCCATTATGAAGGAAAACTTGAAAATACAGAATCACCGTGTTGGTACACTGGTACTTGCTGCACTTTGGGTGCTGATTTAAACCACAACAGGTGAATTTAAGAGAAAGGTCTTGGTAATATATACTTTACTCCATCACTAATGAAAAAGTTACAGCCCTATGTTACTCCAACAAGCAGCCTAGCAGAGGGAGCACATCCCCTAGGAAACACAAGTACCAAAGAATCAGAAACACATCCAAACCCTTCCATGGCCTAAACGTTCACACCTGGCTGCCGTTTGTGGCCATTAGTAGGACTTAGGCTATAGAAGAACTGGCTCTGGAAGTCATGCAGAGCAGATCCTAAACATACATCCTTATCAGACACCACGCGAGTCGCTCCATCATCTCCTAAGTATGGGAATTTGATGCCAGACAGGAGTGGAGTATAGAAAGAATATGAGGCCAGAAAACCTGGCACAAAGCTCTGCCCTGCCCTCACACAGACCTCACCCAGCCCTGGCATCACTCAGTGTGGATGGAGAGCATCCTGTGGTGAGGTGGGACGACCATCCCCTGGGGATGATGCCGCTCATGAGCCACAGCCACATCTTCCTCCCTCTCAGGGAAGATATTACCCTCCTCCTTCTAACATTAGCAGCCATTTCCATAACCAATTAACCTCTGGCGTCACACCATCAAGCATCTGAAAGAGGTGCTGTGACACAGTTATTAAGGGATGGAAGGGACTTGTTGGATGGCATACATAATAAATAGCAGCCTTGCTTTCTGACGTGAATATCTGAATGAAGGTAAGCCAAATCTCTGCAAAACAAAACAAACAAAAAAAAAATCTGTTTTAGGAATGGTTTGCTAGGTTTGCAAAATCTTCCCAGCAGTTTGGATTTTTGGATAAATTCAATTGCTTTTAAAAGAGTATTAATTTTCTAGCAAATTAAAGGACTACAGAAGTCGTTCATCAATTCCCTGACCTTCTTTTAAAGAAATCAGCTGCTTTCCTTGGCTTTTTACCACAGCAAACTGAGGAGCTCAAGTCAGGGCTCAGAGCACACAGCCCAACCAGGCCCTTGGTCAAACTCCAGTAGGGCCATGCAGTGGTGCGAGGTGAAAGAGAACACTGCAGGTTAATTGCTCTCCAGGTAATGCCAATAAGATGAGCCAGGAAACAGAAAAGAATATGCCTCTATCTTCATAAAAGACCTTGCAGGCTTTTATTCTCAGCCCTCCCAGCCTGGGGAAGCCAGGCTGCCTTAAACCTCTTTGCCTTATGCACATGTGTACCACATCTCTACCACTGAGCTCTCTGTCCCTGCCTCCAGCAACCAGAGAGCATTAAAACTGCGGAGTGTGGAATTGGGAAAGACCCTGAAATGCTACGTGGAAGTCGAAACATTTCACCGATATCTCATTTTATGGCAAAAAAATAAAAATTAAAAAAATTTAAACAAAAATTAGAAATACTCAGCTGGATGAATGGAGAGGAAACATTTTCCAAATATTTCCACTTTTTTTTTTTTTTCCTTCCTAATTTTCCTCTTTTTAACCCAGGTAAAAGTCCATAGGTTTTTTAATTATTGTTTTTGCAGGGGGAGGGATTGACAAGGAGGGCTCATGCCAACAACAGCCATATCATTTTTACTATAGGAAACAACACTGACACTTTTATTTAAAGATCAAAGCAAGGCAAACATCATGACTCTGAGCCTCCTGTCTTTCTTTTTTCCATAAAAGACTGCTGTGGAGTTTACTTGTGGCACTACTAATGAGGTAACTTCAGCACTGATTTCACATTAGTAGCACTCTATCTAGTAGAAGCTGATGGTCTTTGGCCACTGTAAAACATTATTCCCAGGCCAGGTGTTGGGCTTTCAGCCAAAATGTTGTGTTTTACCCAACACTGCACTACAAAGGGCCCTCAATGATGATAGGAAAGATATACTTCCTTTAGGGATCAGAGATAATTAACTCTTTATAGTTGCTCTTTTACTATTACTGAACCCATGCCAAACTTTTGCTTTGCTCTTACCCAGTAAAAGTACCTCCTGCACTGCTGGTAAGCACAGAAATTACTGTTTTCATTTATTAACAATCAGGTCTTTAAATGGATTTTGAACTTGTTTGTTATTAAAAAAACCTCTCAAAATTAGCCATTCCTGAGTACGTTCACTGCAGGTTTCTCTCTAGCTTCCTACCTTTAAAATATATATTTTTTTCCTTACCAAAAGGGAAGAGTTTAGAAAATAAGAAACAGAAAAGTTGAAGTAAGCATAGCAGGAGCTTCCTGTGGCCACCTGAGAGCCCTCTTTGAGGCTGTGGCTCTTCAGCCCTCCCTGCACCGCACTGAAGGATGCTCCCAGGGAGCAAGGAACTCACCTGCTCTGACAACCTGCACCCGCTGGATCAATACTCCTTCTCTGGGTATTTCCAGGGTTTTCTTTAGTTCAGGCTGCAGAGTTTTCAACCGAAGAGCAGGCTGCTCAGTTTATAGGATGCAGCCAGGTGGAATAAAGATTTGCAGATTTGCCACTCAATCCAAACACATGAGGAAAGGGGGGAAAAAAACCAACCACAGATGGGTATTACTCACAGCCTTTGGGATTTGCTTCTCTTTCGAAACTGCAACCAACTGAAAAAAAACCCATAATATTCCAGATCCAGGCTACAGGATTGTAATCTGCCTTTTGACTGGTAGCAATTAAAAGCTGACAGCACAGAAGAATTGTATTTAAAGGAACGATTGGCCTAATGATATTCAGTGAAGCACAGCCTTCAGATTGGAGCTGGTCGCATGTGGAAAGTACAGGGAAGAGCTCTGCTGCCCAAGATCACAAAGGGAGTTAATAGAGCTGGGATACACATTCAACATCTTTTTCATTCTCGGCTCTTTGTTCTCCCCATTAGTACACACTGACTCCCTTTGGTAAGATCCTTTGTATTCCCAACTTATCAGGGTCTCATAAATGAAAGTCATGTGCTTTTATCTACTCATTCCCTTTAATAAGTGTCACAAACATTCTTTGTGATTGATGAACGGGTAACAAGAAAGAGACAAAGTAGGAATATGCATATTAGCATATTTTCCTTTGCTCAAAGAGATGCGTTTTATACATACGCAGCACTTATAATACATTAAGCTGCCAATAGTGTTAAACAAAGGAGGAAGTGAATTACAGCACAAAACACGGTGACAAGGCCAAATTTACCCTCGGTGTTACTCACTGATGATGGCGGAGTTAAAGCAGAGATGAAACAGGTTCACCAAATGCACACAAAACACACCAGTAAGCACAGAGGGGTATTCATAGGCTTTGCATCCAGAAAGGACCGTTGTGATCTTATCAGACTTCCTGGGCAAACAGAGGCTGGAGAATCTCACCTGTTTCCCAGTATGCACACAGATGACTGACCAAAAGATTTCATCCCCTGGGCACTGAGCGAAAGCGAGTTACCTGGGTACTGATGTGGGAAGTTGATGAGCACCACGCCAGCTACCCTGTGCAACAGCAGTGGGAGTTTTTGCTCCATTGGTTTAAGCTGCATTTGTCCCTTGTAGGGTCTGGAGCTAAAGGATGAAAGGCCTCATTGAGCCCAGTTTGTGAGAGGTTCCACTTGGAAACTCTGTGTTTTGACTGCAGTGTAGATGCTGCTCCTCCTTAGAATGATGAGAGAGGTTAAATGAGGCTGAGATGTACAAGGCTGAGATTCCTGCTGGGCAGCAGGGACACTTCCATGAAGAGGAAGATAAGGAACCCAGCAGTGATCAGCTTACCATGGGTGAAGACACTTGATCCCAAGGAGTATGGAACTAAGGACTAAAGCCAGGATGTGATTTCTTCCTCTCATTTGCACTGATGACACAGTGACATAGTGCACTCCTACAGCACGTGTTTCATATTTTAGCTGAATTAAGTTCTGTAAGAGCCCTAAGAGGTGAGTTTTACTATGGGAATTTGAGCCATAGAGCAGATTTAGCAAAGAGCAAAAAAAAAAGCTAAACCAAGAGCTACAGCCTTCTCCTGCATCTCTGAAACCTTTGCTTGAGTCAGAGGATTAGCCTTCCCCACATACAGTACTGCCCTGGGTGATTTCCCACTGCTGATTAAAGCAGCTAAAGAACAAGGCAGTCTTTTCCCCTACACTGCAGACTATATTTACAAAGTACCACACAAATACATTAACATCCATAAAATCTAATCTATGTACTTCCTAACATATCCTACTCCTTACATCTCCTGAACCTGATCCTGAGCTCCTGACGCTGCTAAGCCTCAGAAGATCTCCAGAACCTTTGTGCAATGTGTGCCCATGCCTGGTGCTTCCTGTCAAAGCCAGTCCTTCAGAGGAATGTCTGTATTTGCAAGATTATCTTTGGACTTCTGGTGGCAGAAATCAGAACCAAATTATTTGCAATGAGGAGCATCTACCATTTGAGCTCCAGGCCAGGTGGACATGGATGATCTAAAAGGATATATTTAGCAATGAACACTTCAGACTGTGGTGCATATGTGTATCCAGTTACTAACTGTTAATCATGTCTCCTTCCCCAAACTGGCCAACCAAAAGGACACCTGGCAGTTCTGGAACATTCCTATTAGATTAGTAATATCAATATTAAGTGAAAGAGCTTGAAGAATGTCACATTAGTTTCTGATGGCTCCCTTCCGCCATACTTCTGGCCAGCAAGCTCTGGCAGATGTGACTTCGTTCTGTCCAAATGCAATTCAGTGTTTAAGAATGTGTTCACTTTCCTGGGACCATCTGTTTACTTTTCTGCTGAAGGAACTCCAGCCTCTTTGGCAACCTTGTGGTATTGTACTCAATAAATCCTGACGTGTAGCAAATTTTTTTGGCAGATCTGGAATCTGAATGCCATCCAAATTGTTCATTATTGATATTAAAACTGAGTTGTGCAGCACCAACCATTAAAGGAATGGACTGAATATCTCCATGAATGAGAAACCGCGTAGTCCATCAGAACACATTTATCAACAGTAATGTTAAAATGAAAGAACCGTTTTATGGCTTTTCCTGATATTACAAAACCACACCTCTAAGAGTTGCTGCTACTTTTTTTTTTTTTTTTCCCCCACAGGACCCCAAACGGACAAATTGCTAATGTACAAATTAAGAAATTAGAAGAAAGGCACTTCCACCCAAGGGCTGAGGTGCTCCTCATGCAGCCCAGCACAGAGCAGCGTGGAGCAGGAGGGCAGCACCTTGCATCCATCCTCAGTCCAACCACAAATCCACTCTCTGACCACAGCTACGTCTCTTCATCCTGCGTGGGTTTGATTTCCTCTTCCAGTCGTCTAGACTGCAGGATTTCCAAAGCATCCTTTGCCTTGCTAAATAGTTAATGTGAGCATCCAGTGCTCCAGTGTCTGTACTCTGATGTCCGATACGGATATCCTTTGTACGACAGAATATAACAAAGCTTTCACGTATCTGTGAAAATCTACACAAAATAAGGGATGTGTGCATTTTCTATTTGCAGAGTGCAAACTCACGGCATCTTTAATTAAAACAGAATAATTTGAGAGATAAGGAAATTGGTGTAAAATTAAGCTCACCAGACTCATTTTTAAAGACCCATTTCATTGGAATTCTGCATAAATAGTATAGGATTATTAGGCTCCAATTGATGGAGGGCATATCAATTGCCAATAGAGTCCATCATGTGTTTCACATGAATTACTTCATGTTTGTTTCAAAGCAGAAGCTCTGGAAAAATCCCATTACAGCTCCTCCAGAAAGGAACGGAGTTCATATTTAATTAACAAAACCAATACTTTGCCAATGTAGTATTTTATCCTGATTCAGCATATCAAGAGCAGAGATTCTACTGAATTCTCTGTACCTTTCTTCTGCTCTACCAACTATTACAAATTCTGACTTGAAACATCTCCCCTACATGGTACGTTGTTGCTAAAAAGTAGAAATCTGACAAGTTTTGCATTAGCACTTGGATCGTACATTCCTATATTGGTAGTCATGTTAAAAAAAATTAAGTTAGCTTCAGAAAGAGCAGCAACATTTTGCTTCCTTTCTTTAACTCCTTTGCAACAGGTGGCTCTCACAGGCTGTGCTCCTACACAAGCTATTCTCCTTCTCGGTGCAGCAAGCAGGCAGCTCAGCAGCATGTTCAACTTTTGAACTTTTCCTCTATATTCTCCAGACGTACTCTCAGATTCCTCCCCGGTTAATTTAATGCTGGTGAAAGAGTGCAGATTGATAGCTCTGGAGACCGAAGCCTGTTGTTACACACAGGTAATCAGTCAGCAGGACAAAGGCTTCCTCCCACCTCCTCACCGAGCAGCCAGTTGAGACGGAGCTGCCTCTGCACCAGCTCCACATCCATCTCCTCACCCATTTTGCTGCCAGCTCGGAACTGCCACGGATTTTAGGATGTAGACATCTCTCCACTGGAAAACGGACAGAGCCTGCCAGCATTTATAGATCTCTGTATTAACAAGCTGGCTCCGTTACAGGAGGCACACTGCAGCTTCAGCAAGCAGCCTCCCAGCCTCGAGTCTTTGCACAAGGGTTTAAGGAGATGTGTTAACAATATCGTGGTGTGTGACAAGGCAGCTATACTTTCAATCACCTCTGTTCCTTCAGATGATCGCTCTCCCTCTCTGCTTTGCTCCTGCTGTTGGGAGCCCCAGCATATGGGAAAGCGCTCCTCCGGCATCCATCACCTACTTTGCCTTATCAGTGCTCGTGGGTTTTATCCTTGCTGTTCTTCTGGTTTGTCTCACTTTCATCCAGCTGCTGGGCCTGTTCAATAAACAGCTGATAACTGCAGATATTTTGGTCGGGATTAAGCCCTGCTCTGATATCCCCTCTGTGCTGGTAACAGCTCTCCTCCTCTCCACCTGGCCACGTCACCCCACACTGGGGCTGACCCACACTTGGTCAGTGCTTCTTCTTTCCTCTGACCATGAGAATAAACACTTCATCTTCAGCCTTCTTACTGCAAGCATGCATCCACACAAATCAGCACAGAGTGAACAGAGCTGAAAATTAGAATTGATCTGTTAATAACTAATTAGGTAAATGTATGACTTTAAGGTGAGGCTCTGCTCCTGGTCACTCATTACTGCACACAATCTCCTGCTTTGCACAGGCGTTGGGCAAACTGCTTGGTGCTCCTCTGTGTATTGATGGGAATCTTTTACGACATCAGCTGGCGACTTTGCTCTCCATCCTGTTCTGACTCTGTCTTCATTAATACGCCCTATTACTTGGGGTTGTGTAATTGGCTGAGCAGGCAACTTTGAGGACATCGGGAAATCAGTATTATTTTTTCCTGTAAGATGTTGGATAGTGGATTCTCCACAGCTTCGGATTTCCATATGTAAATCTGGGATACCGAATCCTAACCTGGAATTGGGGAAGCTTAATTCCACCTAATTACACAGCAGTGATTTGTATGGAAGAAGATAAGCAGCTCGCTCTGATTTACACTCAGGTATATTTAAACGTGATCTTTTCCCAAACGATTTCTGCTGAAAGGCCACTGAGGTTCCAGCCCGGTAACACCCCCAGCCCCACGTACAGTATCTTTTCAAGTCACTACATAATGCTGTGATAGATAATGGTGACAGGCAGCTCCCGCAGGAAATAACAGCGATCGCAAAGCTGAACACCTTCCGCTAACATACAAGGCGTGCTTCTGAGCTCACATCTCAGTCAGACAGGCTGGGCAGCCTTACATCAGCAACAGAAACAAAGCCTTTCCAAATAAAACACCGCTCTGCTTACACAGGGGAGGACAGGACAAAGAAAGCATCAGAAAGATTAGTCATGCCTTTTAATACACTGCTCCTAAGTACATCAATACTACCGGGATGTGAATGGCACAAGAAATGACAGTCTGACAAGCACACGCAGGGCTCAGGGCACATGCTAATGGCTAGCAGTGCTGCACTTCTGCGTAAAGATGGAGGCAATAAACACCTGCTGCCCTGAAAGGGCTGCAGTGCTCGTTTCTTTGGAGCATTTGCAGCTGCAATGTGCACCAGGTGTCTGCACAGCACAGCAGTCCAATAGCACCTTCTGTCTGCAGGATACTGTTGGTTGCTTGGTTCTCTCTCTACTAAAACATAACAAAGAAATGGAAAACAGATGACTTCTTGCCTGCAGGTTATGAAGATAATTGATGTAGGATTATAACTTGTAGTGGTAGTGGTGCAGAAGGCCCTACAATGACCTAGGAGCTAGGAGGATATTCCAAGGGGCATATGAATCTGTGCTTGCTCTTATTCCAGTCCTCCTTCTCCAAACATCTTCTGCTAACTGCCATTATAGAGAAGATATTGGGTGCCTCTTGACGTACTCATCTCCCTCACCAACTCCTTCAGGTGAACCAGCTCTAGAAGGTTGGACTTTGACCCTGAAGCACCATAACTATTTTCACAACAGATTTACTGCAACTGGAAGATTATTTGATCCGATCTAAAACAGGATTTAATTAATTCAGCAAATGTTACATTCAAAAGATAGCTTTCCTTAGAAAGTAAATTCCATGGGGCAGGGATTGTTTTCCTTTGGGATAGATATTAGGTAAAGCTCATTGAGTATATCAACAGCAACAGAGATCCAGGCTGTCAGATGCTGAACAGTGATGCTGGAATTCAGCAATGTTTTAATCTGAGGACGTAGTCCAATCACATAGTGTGACTATATTGGTAAATATAATTAGGCCTCAATTTTACTGTTAAAAAATAACGAAGAATCCATCAAAGAGCATAAAATGCTCCCAGGTCCCTGCTTTTGTAATTCACCCGTCTCATTGTGGTAGAGTTTACAAGACCCTCTAGCCTTTTAGAAGGGCTCAGAATGGCTTAAACACAACAGTAAGGGACCGATAAGCTCAGCTTTTACAGTCAGATGTGTTTGATTCCCCAGTCAGAGCACTCAGGTGCCCATTTACAAATGGCTGGTTAGGGTGGTCTTTGGCACACACCAAGAGCAAGCTTCATTTTTAACTGAGCCACTGTGTCCCTGATCCTCCTCCTATTTTCATGCTGCAGAAACACACTGAGGTGCGCTCACATGTCAAAGCAGGTGTATAGCAAGAGAGGTGCTCTGAAGTACAGAGAAACCAAGAGCTGGTTGTAGCTGATGCCAACCTCGTGCAGAGCCTCCAGCCTCAGCTGACTGCCCTCCCTCATCCCCACCCTGTGTCTGCAGAACAGCTTGAGCCTGCTGGCACCAACTCCTCTTGGACACTGCCTACTGTAGGCATGCCAGTCCTTGCTGGGAAGGATGCTGACCACCCCCATCCGCAAGCAGTTGGATGGCGTTTCTACCTCCCAGTATTGCTGCCAGGGCCATCATTGGGCTGAGAAGAGAGTCCTGAGCCCAACTCCCACCATGCTGGCTGACCACAGCAGGACCACGTGCTCAGATCACATGCTGGGTCAGGGCTGTCGGAAACAGGTCCTGGAAGTGCTACCAGAGAGATCCAGGAATTGTGCCACACTGAGCGATGCAATGCGGTCTCAGTTAGAATTAATTCTGACTTTAATCCTGAAAACTAATGACTGCATTTTTTTTTTTTTTATTGGGTGAAACACAGGAATCAGATGATAAATAAGCATTAAAAAAAAAAAAAGAAAAAAAAAAAAGAAGAAGAAAGTACATGAAATCACGATACAAAAATTCATAGTCTCCTAAAACCAGCTAAGAAGAAATTACAGTAAGCATGCTTTGGTTCTTTTCCTTTTATCAGAAAATGCTGCAGTTCTCTGGTTTTGATCATAGCGGAATGGTGCACCATATGTATAACGCTATCAAAAAAATAAAACATCACAAAATATTGACATTTTGCAAGCAAAGACAGCATAGGGATTTCAACACTTCAACATGAATCACTTTTTTCACTTCTGAGAAGAAAGTCCAATTCTTATTAATAACTGAAAGCCGGGCTGATGATGGAACACTGCCATTGTAGGCAGAATGCACTGTGCACCAATGCAGCCACACTGGGGAGCCTCCCATGCACCAATGCCAACAGCCTCTGTCAGCACAGCAGCACAGGCTGGAGACAGCACAGCTTCACAGGGCCAGCCCTCCTATGGACAAGAAACTGTGATATTTGTCTTCATTTAGAAAGGTTAGAGGGAAATAACGCTGAGGTCTGAAACACTGATGAGAGTTGCTGTTACAAAGCTGGCCATTTCCTGCATGCCACGGGTTACAGATGAGGTGTTGGGCTGCATGAAGGCTACAAGATTCTTTGAAAATCAAGCTACCTGTTACCATTCACACATGTGCTTTGCTGATGGACAGACACCAGGAGCGGGATGCTGTACAACCCCTTGTGGTTAGCAAGATGGAGGAGGCACCTGTGCTGTATGAAACCCCAGCACACAGCAGATCTGCACACAGCACACCTGAGAAGAAGCATGGAAGGAAGGTGATGGTGTGCTCTTCTTAGCAGAGGAGCTGGATGTTATGAACCATGGGGTAATGCTGCATGGAGCTAGGACTTGATGATCCTTACACACCCTTCCCAACCTGGGATACTCTGTGATTCCACAAGTCTAAGCCCCACAACCCTTCCCTTACTTTTCATACCAGGAAAAGTGCTCTCGCAGAGCTGGCTGAGACACCTTTCCCTCTCCAAAAGCCCACAGCTCTCCCTGGAGCTGCTCTTCAGCTGTGGGGCCCAGCCCAGAGTAACGCAGTCCACCTGAACTCAATGAAACTCTAATAAGCTGAAACTGCGAGTGCCAAACTCCTATCAGCCACATATTTTTTTTAACAGCACTCCACTTGGCAGGTTAAAGAGGGAACAGCATCCTCCACGAGCTGTGCTTTATGGGGAACAAATGCATTAGCTGGGAGAAGTGCTCCTGACAGCAGTGCTGTGCTATCGCTCTGCGCAGGAAATAGCTTAATCCTATCATAATCTCCCTGCAATTTTCTTCTGTATTTTGATGTATATTGTTCCAAAGATACAATTTTATTTGAAATAGAGTTTATTTCAGACTCAAATGTGTCAAATTTAATTTCAAGAGTTTTTACTGTAGGGGAAAATCTTTTTTTAGTGAGAGATTAGAAATGTAGTAAATAACTGCACTGAGATGCTGCTCCATGAATTTAACTGTTTCCAAGGTAGATACAGATCAAGAACTGACATTTATTCCCTCGCTGCTACCTACACTTAGATTTTTCAAATGCTTTTATTCCCTATCAGCCTTGGCCAAACAACATCCAAATGTTATGTTTGGAAGGGCCGTTCCCATGGGGACTGTGCACTGTTGGGAGTGCAGTTTTTTTGGACAGTGTGGATCGGTTTTTGGGTGGAAATCTCTGCTCTGTCACTTTGGAGGGCTCATTCCAGCAGGTGGTTTATGATGTTGAGAAAGTTGTGATGGAAAAAAGCGAAGGATTTTGTTAGTGGAAACAAAGTTGTATGTGGATCCGTGCCAGCAAAGATGAGGTTTATGAGTATGATACTCCAGTGCATGAGACATTATATCAGTGGTAAGAAATTTATTGCAATCATCTTCCTATTTCCATTTCTGCCTTCTTTTTGGTGACATAATAGTGTAAAGAGGAAAGGTCACACCTTAGTGCCAAGATGATTCATAACTTTAATACCAGAAGGAACAATTGACCTAAACAATCTTTGGCTGAAGCGTATTTCCAGCAGCACTTTCAGCCTCAATTTGAAGTCAGACAAATAGAGAAATATCCACCACGAAGTTATTGTGATCTATTCTGAATCACCTGCCTGAGGAGAAAGCAGGTTGATATCTTATTGAATGGCAAGGCAGAGCTGCCCAGGACCTCAGCAGAGCAGCCTTTAAGATGCTGCCTGTGGATGTGGCTCAATGCAGTGGCTTCTCTACAGGCAAGCCCTCGCATAGCTCTTGTTGCATGCACAAAGACTGATCTAGGACTGAAGTGAAGGTATGGGTGGTTTTCCCTATTTGCAATGCTGACAAAACTGCAGATTCACAAAAGGGATGAAACCAAGATTGACACAATGGCATTTGTTGCTTTGGAAAAATGATTCTGCAGCCTTCTTGGTGAGCCAAGTGAGCACTACCAACCCAGTGCTCTTTGCCTGCTTCTTGTCCCCAAATGCAGACTTAGGAGATGCAGTGCAATGTGGAAATCGAGAATCTGAGTCCTTGTCTGAGTCTACCTACAGCAAATCCATACCATCCAGAGGATGCTGAGCCAAGCTGCCACAGAACCTACTGCTTTAATAATCAGTGACTGTCACAGCACAATAAACATATGCAGAGTTCAATTCTGGCTGTGAACCAATAAATGGGCACAGCCAATGAGCCCTGCTTTTAGGAATTACAAGGTGGAATTACAACAGAAGCTGCTGTGTCTACACCAGGCTAGCAAGGAAAAGCTAATGGATCTTGGAGTACTTCTGCTCAGAGAACATTTTGGTATGGGATTTGGAAAGAAAAATGAAAAAGAAGAGAGAATGCAAACAAATGGGGATGCAAGTTGTCTCTGTGAAACAAGCAGGTGGGACTAAATGAGAATGAGATAGCCAAAAGAAAGCCAGGAATCTCAACACAGGCAGGACGATTAACAAAGGCTGGACCAAGGCTCAGGAGTCGCTGCTGATCACATTTTAAGAGGCAGATTGCCTCATCCTCCTGTGCCACTGCTTAAATCCAATTACATCTGGTAGCAATAAAAGCTGACAGACACAGCAGGTGTTATCAATGCAGATTTTGGTAAGCAGCCATCCACACACAGACCATCACCGATACCCAAATGGGCACCTTTGGCAACCTCAGTAAAGAACTTATATATTGAATTGGAAAGTGTTTTTCCAGCACACAGCAGAGAGGCTCCCTGGAACCGGCAGAGCACAGAGCCGGGATCCCCTCAGCCCATTCCATGTCCTTTTCCAAGGGCTCCTCCAGGTTGTTTTTATCCCATGGAACCAAGCTGGCTTCTTCCTCTCATTTTCTTCCCATACAGGAGCTAAATAAAATCCTGTGTGAGCTTGGAAAAGATGTAGTAAAACTAACATCCTGTGTTTACGTTTGAGTGAAAAAAAGGGCTGGAGGGGATGCATAGTCATCCTTCAGGACGTAAACTGCCAAAGTAGACTTGGACTAGATGAAAATCTGGTCTGGATAGAGCTCGCTATAAATTGACTGCTGTGGAGGTTGTTGGGAACGTTTGGTAGTAACCTCTGCTCAGAGTGAAATACAGAGCTTGGGTGCGTCGCGGCCGTTTGTCTGCACTGTTTGTGTGCAGCGGTCTGTCCTGGTTGCAGTGGAAATACAGACAGACCACAGTATGGAGCAACGCACCACCAGTCTCAGACTGCGTCGTGGTTTCCTCTTTCACTTAAAGATTTTTTAATTCCTAGCCCACATGCTGCCTCAAAACTTCGCATAGGCAATAGCTGCGTGAATACACACAGATGCTCCCAGCCCATCTCCTCATTGCCCCAAAATATCCCCAAGCCAAAGACATTATGTACAAAAAACAGTTCAAACTCTTTTAGATAGCACCATCCTGCCTGTGTTAATGCCCACCTGTGGTTCTCCTCCCCGTGCCTACATTGCTACCGTCCTCTGAATCCAAACCCTATCTACAAAACTGTCCCTTGTTCCTCTCAGTAAATCATTAAGCACCGCCGAAGTCTTGAACCTCAATCACAGTGGCATTTGCAAGAGAGGATTTTAATGTTTAAACAGTGCTCGAGTTAAAAATATATTGAACATTCCATTTACATTTTGAACAAAGTATATTGAATTTACCATGAAAATATTCCTATAGAGGCAAGATAAAATAAATGAAAGGACAGCTCTCCTTGTATTTCATATTTTTTTTCTGTAGAACTAATATAGAATTAAAGAGGAAAACCTGGTAGCTGCAGGAACAAGTTTGAGCAATCACTTGTCACCTGCAGTTAGCACAAAAATGTATTATAACAAGATATTGCTTGTAGAATTTCCGCTATAAATCTTTTATTCATTCCAAGGAATCCCAGTCCAGGCATTTGCCATTCTGTGCTGACAAAAAAAAAAAGCCCAGCAAAAATGGCATTTGGGAGACCGTGAACATCAGAGATAACAAGAGTACTAACACCTTATGGGCCTTAGAAACACAGCACTGGTATTTCTGGCCTCTCATTAAAAGTGAAATAAAAATATTGTTTAAGAATGACTTTTATGCTTAACTATTAAATGCAAGCATTGATTCTTTGGTTGGTTGTTTGTTGTTTTTTTTTTCTTCCCACTTTCCTTCTTAAAATTGCTGAGTGGATGTAAAGAAGGAAGTAAATTTTTATGGCCCTGCTCTGTGGCTGGGCATGAGAACAAGCAGGGAGCAGCCTGACATCCCAAGCAGCACTCAGAGAAAGAAGAAGAAATGAGCGCTGCAGGGTGAACCTGCGTGTTTCATGAGGGGCTGGGAGGCATCAGCACCTCACCAGAGCCCATAGCTGGCAGTTTCCATGGGTGGAGAAGACACGAGGGGCATGAGCTTGTGCTGCAGATGGGAAGAGACTGGCCCCAAGCAAAGCCACAGTCAGCCCGCTTTCAGCATTCGACACCTTCAGTAGCAGCCAGCAGCCCCGTGTCTCATGTTCCCTGGAGATCACAACACCACTGGACAGCTACTGCTTGTAACAGAGGACACTTCACCAAGTCTTTCCATTTTCACATTTCCACGTTCAAATTTTGGTCATTTTTTACAGAGCTTTCATCTGCTTTAGCTCTCTCCATATTGTCTTTCTAGATATCCGCCCTGCTGGTGAACCCTTCCACTTCACATTTTCCATGGCCCTCAACTGTCTTAGCTGCCTTGTCTTCCAAATTCTTGGGAGTCTGGGGGCAGAAGGTGTGGAGTAACTGTGGGAAATGTCAGTCAGTGCAGCTGCATCAGTGTTGTGAACCAGCCATCCTTCAGCTTCATCAATGGAGCTCCTGACAAAGGCAAGCTTGCGTGGTGACTCCTGCCCAAACTTCTGCCATTTCTATCTCAAGCAGGTAAACAAGTCATGAGGTCATCTCTTTCTTGACGCTGTTCTCTTTCTTTCCTTCCACCGTGTTTTAAGTGCAATAGCAATTCTTTCTTTTGTTCTCAATTTACCTCTCAGCTCTTTGTTTCTTCTCTTCCCTTGACCTCCAGAGGCCGCATGGGTAAGAAACATATTTCCTCTCTACACACTTATAGAAGTAGATGAAAAAAAGATAGGCTTCCCAGGTAGAGGAAGAGAGGCTTCCTGGTTTCTCTCAGGCATCCTTGCTTCATAGCAGAAGCACAGGGCATATTTCCTTCAGCTGCAGAACAGAGAGCAAACTTTGGTGTGCAGGAGACTTTCGTGCTCCTGCCAGAGCCAGAAAACGTAGAATCACAGAATCATAGAATGGCCTGGGTTGAAAAGGATCTCAGAGATCGTCTAGTTTCAACCCCCTGCCATGGGCAGTGTTGCCAACCACCAGACATAGTCTGAGCCAGACTCTTTCTTCTAAAAAAGGGACCCCCAGAGGTGTAAGGTAGGATAGCTGAGAGCAATATACACTTCTCATCATACCTGTAAGATGGCATCAGCATTTCTCAGCATGGCATTTGGAACTGCTACATTAACATAGGCAGGTTCACATCCCTGTGAGCCTCATCACGACACCATACTTCCGTGTGTAACAACAGCAACAAAATCAAGCGTTATTTTGCAAATGTTTGAGAGAGTGTTTTTAATTAGGAGTATTCTCTGTATCCTCCACTTAGAAAGTGACCTGCCATGCTTCAAGAGTTATTGTCTTAGCTACAGAGCTTGTATGGAAAGGAAAATTATAACTGATCAAATTTTAAAGAAACCTCTAAAAATAGCTTCTCTAAAGCCATAATGTCACAATGATAAAGTCTAAGATCTTAGGTCCTCCAAGAGCTTAGAGCAAGATTGTGTCCCATTAGGAAGTTTGGGCTCTTCCAGTAATTTCCCCGTGGGAAAACTGCTTGACAAGGCTTGAAAGGTAGCAGAGCTAACGCGTCTCTCATCCAAACAGGAACATCCCTGAGCTCTGATGCAACGGTGTCTGGGAAAGAAGACCTAGCACGAAACAGATGTCTGTCTCCTGTAAGATTTTGGTGCATGCTTGCTTTTTGTGACAGAAGACGAGGAATTTGGAGCTGCTCTGAACAGTGGGTGGGCTGGAGATAGCTCTGTCCAAGACAGATTTGCAGGCAACACAGGGGATTTGGTTAGAAGTGCACAATAATTACGGTTTATTATCCTGCACTTCAGTTTATCACAGCAGTGCTATACCATTCATTCAGCGGTCTGCTTTAGATGCATGATGACCTCTAACATTAAGCAGACATTACTAACATCCACTTTCTTTGCAGTTAGTATAATAAACCACTGGTGATAAACAGTGACCTCATCTTTTGGAGTTAAGTCTTACAGCATTCACTAAAACAACAGCGAAAAATTGCCTCTCAGTAGCCAGGGTAAGATTTGCTTGAGCAGTCTCTCCCATTCACACGGTATTTATCAGCAGCAGAAACACAATTCACATTACACTGTTAAAATTTATATCAATCAGCAGTCATTAAATCCTACATTTTCCTTCCCCTAATCCACTGTTAGATTAAACGGTTCAATTAATAATAAATATTAGCAGTTTATTAGATTAATAGTTACGCCGCTACGTTAGTGCATGTGGTTGCACAGAGCCAGAAACGAAGCAAGAGTTTCCCACTAGCTCCTTTTTAGCCAAGCAGCACACCATATGTTGTTCTGCTGCACTCATCCCTTCCCTCGAAAAAACAAAGCCAAAACCTTCGGCTTCACCTGCCACTTCTCGTTATTCAGCCACAGCCCAAGGACTGAGCTGGGAACAAGGAAGCAGGCTGTGCTCTGAGCTCAGCCACTGAACTCAGCAGGGCTGCAGGAGAGGAGCCAGCCCAGGCTTTGACCCATTTATTTGAGAAAATTACCCCTGAACAAGGAGATAATCCTCCCCAATAAGCCTGGCTGTGGGCAGGAGGCAGCACCAGCTTAGTGGGTTTGGTTCTGCTGCAGGCGCTGATGTCGAGCAGCTGGAGCAGCTCTGCTGTCCCAAACCGAAACGCAGTGTGATAACATGCCAAAGTGTTGCATCTGTACAAGATCTGCATTCATTTATAAAATGGATTGCAAAATGTTCTAATTTTATAAAGCAGAGGAAGAATCAGCTAAGGGGAAAGTGGGTTACATTGTCCAGGAAACTACTGTTAATGCAAATCTGCTATTTGTCACATCTCCCCATGCACTGTGAACGTGTGCACCATTCTGCAAGCATGTGGCCTGACTGGTAGGAGAGCAGAGAAACAACAGTCAGAAACTGGACTCTGTTCTCAGTTTCACTTCCAGCAGGACGCCCTGCCAAGTGTCTTCTCCTTCTTGCAGATCCGTTCTTTCCAGACCTCACCCTTCCTAAATTTCCCTACTTCTTTCACCTCTCCCTTTGGTCAGTCCCATCCTGCTGTGTGCCTCAGTTTCCCTCACCCATACAAATAACATAATGATACCTTTTACTTAGTGACTTTGTATGAAAAGCACTACCAAGGACTGTTAAGGACATCACAGCAGGACAAGGGGAAATGGTTTTAAGCTGAGGGAAGGGAGATTTAGGTTGGATGTCAGGGGGAAATTCTTTACGGAGAGAGTGGTGAGGTACTGGAATAGGCTGCCCAGGGAGGTTGTGGATGCCCCGTCCCTGGAGGTGTTCAAAGCCAGATTGGATGGGGCCCTGGGCAGCCTGGTCTAGCATTAGGTGGAATGGTGGTGGCCCTGCATGTGGCAGGGGGGTTGGAGATTCATGATCCTTGAGGTCCCTTCCAACCCTGGCAATTCTGTGATTCTGTGATCACCGGGGAGTGACCCTACACTGGACCTCTGGGACATTAGTGGAGGGGCTGAGAATTTGTTTTTGTGGTCTTTTCTGTCCTTAACAGAGCTATAAGGTAACATAGGTCTGCAAAATAGCGTGAAAGCCCCACCTAAGTCAAAGAGCTTTGCTTACACTAATGCTTGCAGAGGGAGAAGCTCCCATTCACTCCCAAAGTCTGAAATGCATTTGATTCACAAGAGGGGAACAGAGCAGCAGCCTCACCACATCAGCTCAGCAGCGGTTGGAAAGATGGTGAGTGCTGTGATCTTCCAGCTCAGAGAGACAGGAAACTGACTTTGGATTTGTGCACTGATTCTTAATTCTCATGGATGTGAATCGCTGGGGGTGCATGAGTACAGTCCCACGCACAGAGATGAGATAATTACAGTCACACAGTAGTGGAGGCATTGCCAATATCCCATAATTAATTTACAGACAGAGTATTTCCTCCTCCTTTCCCCCCCATTAAGTGTAGAGAAAATAAATGTTCTTAGGAGTTGGCAATTTCTCTTTAGTTTGCATATTCCTCCTAAATATGAACATTATGTTGTTTACTCATCTGTTAATGACAGCTGATTATCAAACCATAAATATACATGTATCTAATGGTTTGTGAACGTTAAACATCAGAATGTAATACATGTGGGTGTACACAGGAGCCCAGTGCCCAGCAATTACCATTTAGCATGTCAGCATCCACAGTGCTGCCTGAATCTGGGCACTGGCACTTCCCATGTAGGAGAAGAAGAAAACGGATGCTCCCAGCTGCTCTTCAGGTGTTGGTTTGTTGCCACATGTAAATTGTAGATTATATATAGATTATTTTTTATTTTGTATGATTTTCCTCTTCTATGCAATCTAGTGCTGTTCCAGCATTTTTGCTGCTCCTCGGTGTCTGATGATGGAGCTGGACAAACAGAACAGCTTTCCTTGTAGCTAGGGTCTTATCTCTCATCCTATCTTTGCTCTCAATCACCAGATAAAATAAAATAAAATAAAATAAAATAAAATAAAATAAAATAAAATAAAATAAAATAAAATAAAATAAAATAAAGTAAAAAAGGATGCAGTCCCTGCTTCAGTGCAAACTCTCCTGAGAAGTCAGGGTTTAATGCTAACGATCCCAAGGCCTCCTTCTACATTGTCCAATTTACTCTTTTCTTTTCTCTCTCAGCTCCAGCTCTCCCTCGGCTCTCTTTTCATCCTTAATGTCTTGCTGTTATCTCAGATCTGGTTTCTCTGGAACAAAGCTGCTTTCCTTCCTCCTAACAGACTTTCTTTGTCAGGGCTGGTAGCTGTACTGGCCTTCCCACTTCAAAGACCTGTAACTTCAGTGTCACCTTAGTCCCAACTCCTCTACTTCCCCTGCACTTTGGCTCTCCCACTTGGCTCTTTTATTTTCTCTTTCTAGTGCTAAATTCACTCTTTTTCCTTCCCCTTTGAAACCAAAGTCTGCGAGCTGTCTTTCTCCTCTTTGCTTTCCTTCCATTCCTCTTCTGAAATCCTGCTTAAATTCTTATGCTGAAGTCAACTGCACCTGCTGTTCTTGCCACCTTCCACTTCCTTGAAGTCCCCCATGATCTCTTAGCTCTTGTTGCAGAGGTAGATTCACTTTTCTTTGGTGTTTTCTATCAGTCACCTCACTCCCAGGCCCATATTCACTCTTCCCTCCTAACTGTTCTAATTGCTTCTCTTCCTCCATGTGCCACAACTAACTCCGTGTTCTCTACTTGCAGAGCAATCCTAAAAACAAGAGCTGGGTCAAATACAATGTTTTTGATCAGAATTACTACAAAAGGTAAGGGGAACTGTATGGAGCACCTGTTGCTTTGAGCTTGGAGAACAACCCAAAGAGATGGGCACTCATCCTTTGCAGCTGAGCTCTTCAGGATGAGTTGCACTCCTGGCCACACTCAGCCTCAGCAGCCTACAGCTCGGATCAGACTGACAGCATCTTCCTGTGGCAAAGCCCTGTGAGCATCTGCATTTGTGATGCTGCGGATCTGAAACTACATGGATAAAACCATTGGGTCAATGCTTGCATTAACTCATTCAAATGATTTCTTTGTGAAAGAGTTTTTAGATGGGAAAGTCTCAGCCAAGGACAAATTTCCCTCAATGTCCTAATAAGTCTTCGCTGATAGTACCCTGCAGTGTTAAGTTCCCAATGGGAGTGAGAATTTTGTCATTGCTTTTGATGGAAGCACGATAGTTTCATCAACTATTTTTGGACAACTAGCAAGGAATATGATGAGCATGACTTGTCATGACAGTAGTTTCTGGAATTAGTCGAGTTAGGCTGAGGCATTTGTATAATTTTCAAGAGCATAATTTTTATGCTGTTCCAAGCTACAGAAAACATTGAGCAATATCGATCAAAGAAAAGCACTGCTGTGATATAATTCCAGAATCAACGTATAAAAAATTTCCCTTGTCTTTTTAGCAATTACTGATGAAGGGAATAAAGCTGCAGGTGAACACAAAGAGCTGGCTGTTAGCATTCCTGCACTGCCAGCACGCCAGATTGGACAGTAAGCAAGTCATTTTGCCTGGAACGAAAGCAGCTGAATGCTGACAGATAAGTGTTTGTGCAATGCGGGCTCGTCGATGAAAATAAGCTGTCACAGCTTACACTGACCTGTGCTATTCAATTAGGAGGTGATGCCTTTCTTCTCCAAAGGAATCAAGAGCACTTATCCAGGTGATGCTGGTGCAGAGCTTAGGGATGCTGAGCACTGTGGGAGGGGGCTTCTCACTGGTGTAGTGTTGAGGTGTGGTATCAAAAAACAGAGCTGGTTTAGGTTTTGAGGAGTCCATCTTCTCATCTGCCATCAAAAGCTCTATCTGAATACCGTACTATTGGGTTTTTCACTGCCCCAAGCCACTGGAATTAATGCAGAGCTGTGACTTGCTTTGAAATGGTATCTTTTTGTTCAGTTCATTTCCATGCTTCAAACATAAAACAAAAACCCAACAAGTTTTGACAGATCCCAAACCGTTTTGTTTCCAGAATATTCTCTGTGAAACTAAACAAGGAGTTTTCTCATTTTGTCCCAGAATGAGCAAAGACAAACGTTGAAACCTTTCAGACATGGATTTGCCACCTCGCACGCAGGTCGACGGGAGATTACATTTCATTTGGCTTCAGGTAGAGGCCAATCTACTAATTAAATGGCAGAGCTGCTTTACTGGAGATAAAAATAAAGCAGGCACTAGTGAGAAAAGGGGAATGGGGCCCAAACAAAAGGGAAGGCCAGGAAAGGGATGAAGTCAATAACAGATAAATCCCAGTCCCAACACAAGTACGAGAAAGACAATACTCTGTTGTGCACAGAGAAGCTGAGGTTTATTAGCTGTTGATTAAGTCTTGTAAGGAGCAGAAAGATAGTTGAAGAGAATGGAGCAAAATACAAACAATCTCTTCTATTTTCTTGGCAAATTTGATCTTCTCTATTAGGATTATCAGAGAGCTTATTCCCTGGATGTGGGCAGCGAGGCAGATTTCCAATGCCTTTCAATTGCTTTTCTGGCTGAGGCTGGCTATTCTAATGCAACGTGACGGGTAGCCACAAACATAATCCTCGGGACACAGTGGTGTTGAATGCAGATGCTACTCACAGAGTCAAAAGAGAGGAGCTCACATAGTTTGCTCACATAGGGACACTCGTGGCACTGGTTTGTATGTGACCTGTAGCTGAAAGCTCAGTGCTGCTGCGTTCATGACTTTGGTTACAGGTGGAAATTCAAATTTAAAACACTATCTGTTTCCAAATCACAGAGTATTGCATATTCTTTTTTTCTCCGCTGATTTCACCTACCAGGATGGGGATTTAGGAATACCCATATTGGATCAGACTGCCTGTTAATCTAATCTGGTGTACCCATTCCGGCTGCAGCTAATAGATGATGCTTCAGAGGAAGAAAACAGAAAGAAAACAAACCCACCACAATACATCTCGTTAATTGAACAGTTCTGTACATGGGGAGAAAAATTCCTTCCTGACGTCCACAGGTGATGAGCGTATGCCCTGAAGCATGAGATACGATTACTCTTATCATTATCTTAGCTTGCATAGCAACAAATGTAATTAGCGGTCATAAAATTATCCTGCTGTTTGGGATTATCTATTTTTTTTTTAAGCAACAGAGCCAAGCGTGTCTCTGAGGTAACTTCATTTGAATAGGATGAATTTGGCCCATAAACCCTATAATGTATCCTTAAGTACAAACAATAGAAAATAAAGAAGGCAAAAATGAAAGGACTCGGTTGTGGCCTCCTAAGGCTGCTATTCATCACGTACTTGGGCTGCTTCTTAAGAGGCTTTATTCAAACTTCATATTAGTGAGATAAGAGGTGAAACAAACTGCTGGGAGCAATGACAATAAGCAAAAGCAGAGTAAGATTTCAGGCTGGAACTCAATAAATACCATTAAGCTATGTGTCGTGGCCATTTAAAGGCAATTACTTCCCCTTGTCTGAGGAGCACCCAGATGACGTTTGGTCACACCAATGGCATTGGCAAGATGAGACCACTGTCACACCAAAATGTGAGCAATTAGACAGGGCCAAGCTAACGAGGTCAGTCACCCACTGTGTCTGCTCAGCAACGTGAAACAAGGACCTCAGGGGCAAGAACAGCAGCAGGGTTTGCCCAGCTCCAGAGGGGTTCATGTGTTATCCAGGTTGGCTACCTGCAGTCTGCAGAGACACAGCAAATCAGAAACATTTCCCAGAGCACCAGGGCCATACTAAACAAACCTGACATGAGCAGGTATTCCATTGCTTAGCAGCCCTGGGAAGGATGGGGAGGGTATTCCAGGGACAGCAGCTCTGGCTGGGAGGGATTTGGTCAGAGCTGTGATGAAAACTCAATGTAGAGAAACCACTCTGGTGCTGGCAGTGCTTTGTGCAGCCTCTGTGCTCTTGCTCTGCTCTTGTTTCCTAACTGCCCCAGTCCTATCTCTTGGTGCAACTGATTTTCTGCTGCTCTTTTCTAGTCCTATGTACGTAGGGATTGTCAGCCCAAGTAGATGACAAAGATTTCAGTTTTCTTAGCAAGTGGTTGTCCACACACTGTATGAAACCATATATGATGCTGGGAGGAGCATTCTGTGAAGCTGCTTGGAGAGCCCTCTCAAAGTGGCACCACGTCCACCATGGCCATTTGCAGCTGTGGGTTTTTTCCTTCTTTCTAAAAACAAAAAAAACATGAGCTGGAAAGGGTTTTGTGGGGAAGAAAATGCACAGAAGGACTAAAAACAACATTTTTTTCCACAATGCCCATGTCTTCAATACAGAGCAAACTCAAGCTTGAACGTTGCTAATGATGACCCCCAAATACCAGTCCTACATTTAAGTGCTTTTTTCAACAGATGTTTTGATTCCAGTTGTTTTCTTTCTGAGTCACCAGGGTCTGAGGCTTCCTGTATGGTGAGACCACCATTAAGTTCTGCCCCCAGCAGAACCAGGCTGGGAGCTCCTGCCTTGCTCTAACAGAGGTGCCAGAGCTGTAGTCCCCTGTATGTAAAAACTGCATGCACCACTTGGCCTCAACACTGGAAACATCATAAGAATGGACGGAGCGTGCATCAGCACCAGCATCTAAAGCACAGACAGGCCAACATAAAGTAGGCAAGCACTTTTATTGCTCCTTAGAAGACTCACACTAAATTGTCAAGGTTAACTCCATCTTTGAGGCAAGGTAGTTTTTGTTTGTCATAAAATATCTTTCATGATTCTGTCCTGCTTAATGAAGATGCCCTCAGCAGATTTGGTGATTGCAGGTAATTTATGCTGCAAGTTGCTGCTCCCATGATGTTACCATGAGCCCCATGGTATGCTCCTCAGAGACCCAGCTCCTGGCCAGGTGAGTACATGAGAACCTCAGCACTTGTTTTAATAACAGCTATAAAGTGATGACAAGCCACCAGAGCTACGGATAAAAACACAAAGATGTGACCCAGGTGCATCCTAAATATCTTGGAAGGCAAAGAAAGCCGAGTGCGTGTATTTACTCACATCTCATTATTTCTAGAGCAGGTTTGGGAGCTGTGACTGCAGATCTGGGAGCACGCAGGATCTGTAAATCCCTGCTTGTGGGATGTAAGAGCTGAATTTGCTGGTGTGATGATGCTCTGCACTCATAGAAGCCCTCCAGCCCAATCAGTGTGCCACCGGGGCTTGGATGGGCTCTGGTGGCCGGTTCAGGTTGGGCTGGAGATGCACCCTGCCATCCCCTTGGTCCTTCCCTTTTGGGGAAGACAGGTATCCTGGCACCTGAGCAGTCTCCCTGGATCCTGCCCAGCAGACACGAGCAAGGCCTTGGGCTCCTATATGCCCTCTCACTGCTCCCCCTGCACCAAGGTGGGTGGGAGGGTTGCTGGATATTGCCAGGCAACAAAACGGGCATTTTTGTGCCACCTGCTCTGCACGTGACAAGTGCCTTCTATGCTTTGGTGGAGAACACTGCATTTCAGCGTCAGAGCCCTCTAATTGAGCAACAAATGCTTGTTGCACAAACTAAACCGACAATTTTTGATGGATGGAAAATACAATATTTAGTCAGGCTGCTGTAAGTTAAAACACAGCAGACAGTAAAAGGATGAAATTATACCCCAACAGACTTTTAAATGAGAAAATAGTCTGTGTTAGGGAACATTATTCATTTAAATAGCAGAAAGCTTATAATTTCAACGAGGCCACAATTTCCATAAAAAGCCTGCATTTGGGATGTTTTTCCCCTTTTCCCTCTTGCAGACTGCAGTTAAAATGAATGAACCTTCCTGCTTACGGAGAAATTCATTTTTATTTTCCTTTGCCTTTTTCATGTCAATTACAGAACACTTTGTTAAAATGATTACATAATTTTCACAGAAGCTTGGTATTGCAGGCTGGAGGAGATAAACCCACTTAAATGTGACTAATGTACTCTCAAATTCCTGCCCAGAGCAGTTTCTCATCTAGACATCACTCACACCATCTTCCAAACCCCGTGCACAGAATCAGTGCAAATGTCAGAGACAAAAAAGCATCTTCTCCTGCCGAGGGAGGTACCACGTGCACTCTGTTTTTAGGCAGCGAGTCAGAGGTCGCTTGCTGCTAAAAACTCTGTATCCTCAGTGCTCATCTCATCACTCGGTTCCCGTCTCATGATAAGGTTACGCTGAATGGTGCTGGCATCCTTCAAGGTTACTGTTCCAGAAAATATTTGCAAATAATTTGACGTGCTGTCAGCTAGCAGGCAGCAGTGAACTCGTATAATTCAACATACTAATGTGGGTTTTCACGCCTAAAGCTATAAATAAGCTTGATATTCAAAAGTTTCTGTAATGTTTATTTAATAGCAATATTTTATAAATAAATCTTGATTATTCCATTGCACTCCAATGGAGATCTTCCTCCAATATAACAGTTGCTTCTAACCCCAGGCCTCTTTCTCCAACCCCTCCTCACCACCCACGTCTGTGTTAAAGAAATAAAACACTGCCTTTGTAAAGCCTTTTCCAGGCACAAGGAAATGATGGCCACGCCGCTCTCACCTTCCTCCTCCTCTGCATCCTCCTCCTCAATTCCCCTTCACTTTGACCAGACTGCTGCTCGTTCTGCTGGAGATTTTGTCTGTTGCACAGGGATGCCTGCAGCAGCTCCTGCGAGCCCAGCCAGAGAAAACTGTGTGACACTGTGCACATCTCAGGAAGTGCTGCATCAGCTCCAAGTGGATCCCGCCAGGTGGATCTCAGGTGTGCCTCCCACTGCTCGGCTGCCTTTTGGGATGCGCTCTGTCTTTTCATGCCAAACGATCACTACAAAGCAGATGATGCTGGAGTTCAGCTGTTTCTCATGGGCTCCAGTCCTCCACAGTGTTACCTCCACAACTTTCAGCCCTGTGGCTGCAGAAACGATGCAAAGTGCAGTGCAGCCCATGTGGGAGGTGCTCACGGTGTGGCACCAGGCAGCACCTGAGCCTTGCAGCAACTTGGAAAGATGACCCTTTCCTGACAACAGCTGCTGGCAGCTTTTTCCTCTTTCAATCAGAAAACATAATCAGAAGCCTTTAATTGAAAAGCACTCACGTGGAGCTGCATGTGGGTCAGACCATTGCAACGTTTTGTGCTGTGTTTTGTTGTTTTTTTTTTTAAATGGCCACGATTTTCAGCATACTGCCCACAGCACAGTAAAATCATCACCTATTTGGGAAAAATAACAACGCTCGCTAACAAGTAATTATAACCAAGCAGGACTCAATACATACATGCATTATACGTACTTCTCAATCTGAGTGCATTGGGATGGTTCATGAGTAAGTTCTTGAACATCTGGTTCCCTACACAAATGGTACATTGCCACGGTGAGTGATGCAGGAAGAATTTCTCTGCTCCATGTTGCTACATGGAAACTCGGCTCCAAGAGCACAATATCTAATACACAAAGACCTGAACGCATATTCACATCTGGGCTTGCATTTTGGAAAGGAAGCAGAAGTATCTGCAACTACTGGCTGCTGTAGGGCTCTGCACAGGATTCTGGACACACTCACGGGATTCTGTTTGCCAGAAGTTTAGAGAGAGGTTCACTGTAATTCAAGTGCCAAGGAAATCAATGACAAAAAAATTAAATCTGCATGACATCGATATTTAATAGCGTCACCACCAGTGGTGTTCAGAGCCTTCTGCAGCATAAAGAACTGGACCCCAAATGAGCAAACTCCAATTGTTTCCAACAGGGATAAGGGAAGTGAAAAGCCTCATCAAGGAAACAACTTCTTTGTGCTGCATTCTGTGCAAATATTTGGATTACTAAAACGAATTTATGAAGCAATTACTTTTAATGCTATATGAGGAAATTAAGTACTCATTGATTTGAGATTTATAATCTAAAGCTAAAAGATCATGAAAAAGCAAATATAACTTAATTAAATGTCCCTTGGCTTTGCTACTTTTGCAGACCTAACTCATAAAGTAAGTTAAACAAACCATTTTTAGAACATAAATGAGTATTGGTTCTTCTACTTCAGAAGACAAATAATTTACTGGCTAAATATATTCAGCAAGTGTAGCCATGTGAAAGATTTTTCCAGTGGCCTCTGGGTCTTGAAGAAAGGATAAAAACTGGCTGGTACTGATTCAAGAAATTCATTATGCCAGGAATGACAGGAGCATTTGCTGTGAAAAGGGGAAAACAAAAGGCTATTTCCGTTCTTTTTACACTGGGAAAATATTTTAATATTTTCATGCAGTACAATATATTGTGAAAGGAACGTGCCTTTATGGTCTCTCCATTGGCAACGCACTTGTGATTATTCATTCCTGACACTGAGCCCATTAACCTGGGGAAATTTAATCTAATGCTATAGTAATGTTGCTATTTTTTCAGTCTGGAGTGTAAATAATTTGAAAAACCCAGATTTTTAGAATGAAACATCCCAAGCATGTGTTCAGTCCATTGCGTAGTCACTTCGACTCCTTCATACTGCAGATGCAGAAAGGCTGAGTTTAAAGAACAGTGAAGAACAACATGCTGCTAGATAAATTATGGAAGACATTCATTGTAACTGCACATTCCAGTTGTGGAAACTGTTCCTAAAGGGACTAGTTTGGATGTCTTGTCCTTTCAATCCATGAATGGGTATTATATGATCACAGTGGAGTACATCTCAAACTTCATGAGGTTTGAGCTTAGGCTGAAGATGTGGGATTTGGATGTCTCCATCTTCCTTGAGGAGCTCTCTGAAGGACACACCTGTGCCAAATGCAGGGACAGGGCATTCACCAAGCACTGGGATGTGCATACAGAGCACCAACACAAAGGTCCAAAGAACAAAGCACATCAGTTACAGGTCTGACACTCGGTCAGCTACCTGCCTCCTAATAGCAGCACACTTTGTGTCAATTAAACATGCAAAATCTGGCATATATACAAACACTAGAATGCTCAGATTCCTAACATTTAGATTTCTCTCCTAAAATACATCAAAGTCATTCGTGAATAAAAGGGTGGCTGCTGTACATGGGCCAAATGCAGCCGAATGCAGCTGAGAGCTGGCGAGCAGTGATGATGACTTGTTGATAAACACCGGCTCTGCTGTGGAAAGAGACATCAGAAATAAATACACAACTTTTCCAACAGACCTTGGAGCTGAGGTAGCATCCATCTTTTTAAAACCTCATTACTGTAGACTACAAGGGCTCAGGCACACAAACAACAAATTACATCAGGTAAGTAAGTTACCATACATCAGCTGGTCTATCTGCACACTGAGTGCACAGCAAATACACCATAATTTGCGTCAACTGAGCCCTCGTTGGCTTTACGCTAACCTACAGCAAGATGCTGCCTTGGAAAGGACATAGATCAGGAGTGCCTCCACGGATTGTTACCCCAGGCTAGCTGGCATGCAGCAGTGTGCTGGGGAAAAGTCGCTTTCCCATTATTCTGAGCCATCCCTGGGCTGGGGGTTAGGCCTGTTGCACTGCAGTGCAGGTACCTTGATGAGTTGCTTTAGACAGAGAGCCGACATCACCTCAGGTTCTCTTTCTCTTTGATGCAGAAGAGTTGAGGCCTCCAGAGACTTCACAATTTAGGTACCTCCAGAGAAAATGTTAAAGGTATCCCGCTGTGTTTTAAGAGGTATGGCAATTAGCATCTTCTAATGCGGAGGGAACGTAAAAAGCTAAATTGGTCAAGCAAGGCGCAAAGCCATTTTTAAGCATCCACAATTTTAAATGAGTAAATTGGTTTTGAACTGAACAGGTAGAATTACAGAGTACACTGGGAAGTATTTTGCATTTTAGATTAATATATCAAACATGGGAAAAGACTCTAGCTGCAACAGTGCCTGCAAAGTCAGTGAGAAACAGCTCCAGTAGCACTGCTGGTATTGCAAAGCAAGATGGGATTTGCCCTTGCAATCAAGTCTGTGTATTCAGAGCTCTTTGGAGAAAACAGCACGTGGACGTGTTAACTAAAGACAGTACTGTGCTGCAAATGCACAAAAGGATTACATTATGCTTGTAGGTCTGACATGACCTCCTGCTAACTTTCCCACCCCAACCTTCTTCTAAAACACACAATTTACCTGTAAGTTTAACTACTGAGTGTCTGATGTGTTTTGCATTAGGGCTTATAGCTCACATTTCCTCTGTGAGAACTCTTACTGTGCGTGTTAATACAGCAGTTCTCCAAGAGAAGGGAGTGGAAGGTAATAGGAGTCTTCTCATGGACTTTTGTGTCTAGAGGTGCCCCAGGAGCAATCTTAGATAGGATTCCTTTTCTTCTCCTATCCAGAAGGAAGTCTTGGTTGCCACGTCTACATGTCTACACGGTATGTTCAATACCTTAACCTATCTACCATGACCTCCATGGGTGAGTTTGTGTGTTCTTTACAAGTTGTCTTCTTCCAAGAGAGTGGCAGCATGCCTGGCACAATGGGAATGGACTCACACCAGCGTTTGTGCTAAACTTGAAAAATATATAACCTGTTCCCCTTATCTCGATCAAAGCATTCAGTCAGTCTGAACAAAATTCTTGTTCGTTCTCATTTTGATGAAAATTTAATATTGAGTTATTTGGTAATGCCTTAAACTCACTGAGTGTTCCCTGCACCTTGGTCAGCAAACCCAGAACATGTGACTTTCAAAGTTTCCATTTACCACTTGCTTTCTACACCACTTGCAGCCATCCTCCATCTGTCATTCTTCTGCCTTGCTGTACAACATCTCTCACCTCTCACACCCCAGCAGCCTCTCCTTCCCCATCCTCCACCTCACACTTTCTTCTTGCAACATTTCCATTACGACTACTACTCAACTCGGTGAGAGTGGTATGGGGATGATGCAGTACAACATTCATGTGCATGATGTTGTATGAAAAGTGGTTGCTATGAAAATTATCTTGCCATAAACGGGGAGAGCGTGGCTCAAGATGAAAAATACAGAGCAGAAGTGGAAGTGATCTTGAAACTTCTCTCTTTATTACCGTTGAAAGGTCACACACAAAAGCCTGCAATGTGCAGAACGTGAAGGTGAGGTGCACTGTATCTTAAAATGACCCTAAGCAACAAGAAGATAATGCTCTATGTGTAATAAAACAGTAAGAGTATCTTAAAGGACTCCAGAGATAAATGTTTCCTATTTTCCTTTATCTGACAGTTACACACGTAAGAAGTAGTAACAAAGATGTGTGATAAAGCAGATGGACAACCTACTGTTATGTGTATTGAGATAATCACAAGTGGGCTTGAACAAAGGCATGTAGGACAAAGAGAAACAAATTACACCAAATTAGAAGAGGGGTGGGGGGAGAAAGTCATGATAGAGGGACACCCCAGTAAGCCACCAGTTCCCCTGGGGATGCCAGCAGCTGCCCAGAACTCAGTCACTCCATGCATGAGATTGGCTTTAGTGAAGACCCTGCCATCTGTGAACCGCAGGATCTGGTGAAGGACCACACAAAAAGTCCAGCTTCGATACTTTACTGCATCCATGTGAAGCTCGTTGGCAAATCTGCACCAGGCCTTGATCTTTTAATCCACTCCAGGACATGTAAGAGGTTTAAACACTTCCTATTTTTAAAACTGTAGTGGTGCCTCCAAAGAAAGACGCATTCTGCAGAAGTGAATTGATCCAAGGACATTCAAAATCCACAAACAAAAGCAGTACAGCACTAACTGACAATCATAATTAAATGACGATCACGAGCGATGCCCAGAGAGGCTCCTCTGGTCCTGCCAACCTCAGCCAGCCTGGGATTCAGGATGGAACTCAGGAGAAGTCGTGCTTACATTTATTTATGCTGATGGATGAAAACCATGCTGTTTGTTTTCTTGTTTTCAGAAGGCTGAGACAGGTGCCTGACTTCAGAATTTTCCTGGTGCCAGGACTCTCTCCCTCAGACAAGCAACAAGCTCCAGAGGAACCTGCAGAGAAGTCCTTTACAAGCAATAGCATCTTTTACCAAAGGCCCAGTGCTAAAGCCGAGCGAGCTTTAATTCCAAAGCAAGATTGAGTTCAAAGTAAATGTGTGACAGAGCGTGCAGCCATCCTGAGAAGCTATTAGGACCTGTGACCTTGAGATCAATCCAGAGAGTTCTTTGTGGGACCGTCTGCCTGCGGGCTGTACGATAAAAGTGTTCGGCAAGCTTGCCTACAGAGGGGAATCTGACACAGCAATCAGTGCTGAGGAGATTGATTTCAAGTGAAATAGCAGCGAAGGACACTCATGTGCTAATAAAGCAAGGCTGGGAGGGGAGGAAGACACCAGCAGCAGTTAAGGATGGTCTTTTCCCTCTGAAACTTTCAGGCAGTCATTCATCTATGTCCAAACCGTGCAATTGGGCGTAGCTGCAGATAGAGCCACAGAGAAACCAAGCTCACGAGTAGGAGCGAGGAAGGGAAGCCAGGGGAAGTGATGCTCTTGGGACAATGGGAGCTGCACTGCACCGCGGGCATCATCTGAGAGGCTGTGCAGGAATGGAGGGGGCACCTGATGTCCCTCCACAACCCCTTCTCTCTGTCATATATTTTGTTTGATGCCGAGGTTCTCCTGCACAGCTGCCCTGCAATAGCAGTAGGCTCGTGGCCACACTTCTCTTCGAGAAGCCAAACTAGATGACGTGAAGTTCATGCTGTTTTTATGCTTTTTAATGTCAGCTTTATCTGTGGGAGCACAGATAATATTTGATTCAGCAAAAAAAAACCCAACCCTAAAACAAAAAACAAAAAACATTATGCTATAATCTATCAACAAATTTCAAATAAATTTGAACTATTAGAGTCGGTTTGTATTGAATCAGCATTTTGCATCATTTGCCTGTGGCATTTTGGATCCAGTATCAGGAGTTTTCATGCCAGATTTACCGCATTGATGAACCACCACCTCAGCTCCTGTCAAACAGGACAAAAGCAGGAGGGAAAACCTTTATTTCCACTATTCTGTGGAATATTTTGAGACAAAAATGAACATTTGGATGAGACAGAAGAAAAGAAAAAAAAAAAAAGAAACAAGGAGGCTGATGGCATCTTCTAAAGCATCAGATGTAATTTCTGATCTCAGTGATCAGCAGTGCAATGGCTCTGAAGCCCAAACAACAAGATTTCATTACACCCTGACAACATGTAGTCCTTTGGCTGCAACATCCATCAGATCAATACCTTTATTTCTATCAGGATGTTGTGCATTTATTGTGTTACCCCTCTGGTATCTCCAGAGAGCGTTGTCTTACACAAATACAGTCAGCCCAGTCACTCTGTTATTATAATGAATTTTTCTGTAAGAGACATATGGCACTCAGAAAATGGCCAACACTGCTTTTAGCCAGAACGTTTCCTTGCAGGTTTAATAAATGTTAGGAAAAAAAACACCCAAACCATCCTGGCAGCAAGGAATTGTGTTTATCCCCAAGCTGTAAGAACCTGCCTGCTCTTTAGATAATCAATTTCCTCAAATTTCTAATAACATCTTTAAGAGCAAGCAAGGCTCCTGGTCCCCGCAACTCAACAGTTGGAAATAAGCTATAATATGCATTAAAAATAAAGCTGTTCATTCCCTATATGTTGGACACTGCAAGCTGCAAAACAAGATACACAAAGTACTTCTGCTCCCGTGGCATCTGATGCTCCAATTAAAAGTGTGTCAGCACTTCTTTCATAAAACTCCATTGCTGAGGGCTCTCTAACAGCTGCTTAACTTTATGTAGCATAAATGGTCGCAGTCCAGCAGCAAGGATATTATGTGCAAATGGTCCCTGCTGTGTAGAAAATGAGCCTGGAAAACCCAAACTGCAACATACAGTGAAATGTGAAATGTTATTCATACAGCTCTGGTCTCATCTATCCATCCCAGAGTAAGTTTTCTGCAATGAGGAGCATGCAGGGCATACTGGTCCTCTCAGGAGGTGGATGAAGAATGCTTTGTCTTTCTGGTTTTGTTTCTAATCAGAAGAATTTGCTGTGTAAAACCAGTAAAAGTGGTTTATAGCACTTGAAAAAATTACATGTTAAAATAAACCAAGAACTGAACGAGCAATTTAGGGCTGAAATGTAGCCCGCTGCACAGCGCTTTGCATTTAAGATGATGAGCAGTCCACTGATTGTTAAAGTATTTCTCCTTTTTCATCTTCCTGTTTGCTTCGTGTCTGATAACACTTTATGAGAAGGAGAACACAGGCTGCTGCTTCCAGCAGAAGGGAAGACCACAATACTTCTCTTTTGCTCCATCGCAGCAGTGATTCAACCAGCAAAGCACAGTGATTTCACCTGGGGTGCAGATGCTCTGCAAAGTTAAAACAGTATCGAGATCATTAAACTCAGCAGCTCCAAAACTCTGAGCAACATTTCATTGGGTAATCGACAGCAAGATGTGAAAAGTTTGACTGAGCTGAGCTGAAGCTGCAGCACATCCCTGCATGCAGCAAGAGAGGTGCGATCTCTTTAGTGAGAACTATTGGTGACAGGTGGATGGTTGGACTGGATGATCTTGTAGGTCTTTGCCAACCTTGGTGTTTCTGTGATTCTGTGATGGGCACTGAGAGCCACAGGTGCACAGCAGGATCTCTCCTAACAAAAGGAGGACAATAGTTCTCACCAGGAGCACAGAATCATAGAATCACGGAATTGCCAGGGTTGGAAGGGACCTTAAGGATCATGAAGTTCCAACCCCCTGCCATATGCAGGGCCACCAACCTCCACATCCAGGGCCTCATCCAACCTGGCCTTGAACACCTCTAGGGACAGGGCATCCACAACATCTCTGGGCAGCTGTTTCAGCACCTCACCACTGTTTCTGCAAAGAACTTGCAGAGAGCAGGAGAGCATCTCTGTATTTTATCCAGCTTTTCCTGCTTAGTGGGATGAAGTGCAGTCTCCAGGGCAGTCCTGAGTTATTGTGAATCGTGCAGCAGTGCCTACACTGCCTGAATCTCTCCTGAAGTAGTTTCAGATACGTTGAGGAATAATACTCTAATCCTCATCTAGAAAATTATTATTAATACTATGCAATAACTGAGGTCTGTGGCTGCCCCTCAGACTGCTGGCAGTATCAAATTATTCATAAAGACAGATTTAATGGGGTTATCGCCGCACTACAGTGGGAAGCTCATGGGAGACACCGCGAGCTGCTTTGGGCACACAGGTGACCCACCTGATGCTCTTTGCAGCCTCATTGCTTTAAGTGCTTATGTCTGACAGCTGCCATCTCTGATTATTCCCTGAACTTACCAAATATACTGAAATCAAAGCCAGTGTGGGCTGCCCGCACAGGGCAGGGAGCAGGAAGACGGAGCGCCGGCACTGGGAGGGATTGGAGGAACTGCCTCTCCCGCAAAGGATCCTGCAGGATGAGCACGAAGGCGGCTTCAGGGATGTCATTAGTGTGATTCTGCCAATCAGCTGCAATGAGGAGTGATTAGCGCTGCCTCGTCTAAATGACTCTGGGGCTGGGGAGTGCTGGTGCAAATCAAACAGCTCCATTCGGGGCATTTGTTGCCACCGGGAATCTTCATGCTCAGCGCCATTCAGCCTTCCCATCTTTGTGCAGGTGCCTGTCTTCTGTTGTTTAGAACTGAGATCAGCTAGATATTTATTTAAGGCATAAAGGAGATACCATCTCTATCTTGTAATGCAGCATCTGTAACACTACCCTTTGTGGCTCATTCCCTAGAACAAACGAGTTTTCAAGTGAAAAGCAGGCATTCAGGGGTTATGGCACAAACGAGGAGCCAGATTCGTTTATCCTTAGCAGGGCACAAGCCTTTTTGGTGTGGTTCTGGAGAGCTGTGTGGGACTGGATTAGAACCTTTTTACTGTAAGTGGTGCTTACCATCACTTTGACCTCCACTGACGAAGTGCCCACATGGCATATTCCCAGTCCCGTGATGTACAGAACCATGTATAGAACCAATGCTTTTCACAGGGGCAGTCCAGCACAAAAGTACAGCCTGTGTTATGGAAGCAGAAGACACTGCTCCTGATGTCCATTAGCTCATTTTAAATTGCAGGTCTTGCTACAAAAACAAGACCTATAGCACCTTCACGTTTTTCCCCGCTGTTGATGTTGTTATTATCAAATTTGACACTTTGATGCTACTGAAACCTATTGTTTTCACGTTAGGTGTGAGAACTCCTAAGTTTTACCTATGCAAATTTATTGATATGAGAGATGTATGCATTAGACCTGCAATGAGACTATTAACAAAACGAGGCTATCTCCGTTCTGAATGTTTAAATATTCAGCTCTAAACGATGCTCAGAGATGTAAAGCTCGCTGCGTATTCACTCCTTTTCATCACAAAACTCTTTTGCATTGATGGCTTCACAGAGCTCTGCCTGTGTGCAGGCACTTAGCAGAAGACCAATTGCATAACCTTTTTCCCCTTACAAGCATTCCCGAGGCTAAATAAGACTTTACCAGCAACAACAACACCCATCAGTTATCTATGCTGTAGTGTAAACAATGAAATTCTTATTATGTACTCAGAATTCACAGAGCCATTTCCATGGTAACTCTGTTTTCATGTCATATCTTTAATGAATAGGTAATGAAAGAAATGCTGCATTTACAACTTCATTACTAGTAAAAAAAAAATACGGCAGTAAATTTGAATTATGGTAGCTGTCATTTTCGGAACACGCTGAAGATCACGCAGGAATTTCAAGGCTGTCATTTTGAAGTGACAAAGTAAATACAAGCAGAAAAATATACCGGGCGCTCTTGTTTTTAATTCCACTCTTCAGTTTGTTCCGCTATTCATAATTTTCTGATACGGAGTAAAAGCTGAAGCAATAAAACAAGGTCATTGCGGGATGGTGGGGCAGGCGCAGTTGGAGACAAGTTGTGTGCTTGTGAACATGTGTACCAATGCTGGTGAATGTTAATGGCTTGATTCATCATATTTTAATTACATAAATCACCAAAGCGCTGACTTCTATAGGTATTGCTTCCAGGAGAGGTACAAGATGCGTAATGGAGCAGGGAGGATGTTTGCCTGTGGGACAGGACTGGAAGGAGCCACAGAGAACAGCTTGGAGGCAGCCAGGTGAGCCAGGCTGGGGCAGCGAACCACATAACCCCATGGGTATGGTAACCCTGCTCCGAATTACAGCCCCAGGTAAATCAACAAGGCAGCCCTGGAGGAGCTGCCAGCCTGATGCAGGGTCTGGCTCAGGGGAGTATCTGAATGCAAGGCACGGAGCAAAGTAACTTGCCTTATTCAAGATTTCTGTGGGCTTAGAGATTCGGTGGCTCCACTGCCCTCCTCGTTGGGATTGCAGCTGTTGCAGAAAGGTGCAGCCTTGCAGCATGCTCTTTCTGGTGTCAGTGGTGCTGCAGGGCAGGAGCAGGCACAGTGCCACGTCCCTCAGCTTCCAGGGCACTGGATACTGCTTCCTCTCATGAGCTTCATGGCAGAAACCCACGGCCACAGCTTCACTATGCTCCTTAGTATATGGTTTGTAAATCTCCTGATTCTTATCTCACGTGAGTACGTGGGAATCTGTTTCCATTAAAAGAAATGTCTTCTCACACCTCAACAGGGAATACCCAGAGGCTCATAACTCATGAAGCAAACAAGAACCTCCTGAAAGCCCCCAAATCTGCTGTCAGCTCCATATCTTTGGGTTGTGTCATGAATGATAACCCTCACAGAATCATTAAGGCTGGAAAAGATTTCTATGATCCCTAAGTCCACCTTCAACCCACTCCCACCATGTGACCGTGTCCCTCAGTGCCACATCTCCATGGTTCCCTCCAGGGACAGGGACTCCCCCACCTCATAGAATCATAGAATCACCAAGGTTGGATTTCCAAGGTTGGAAAAGATCTCCAAGAGCATCCAGTCCAACCATTTGCCTACTACCAACATTTCCCCACTAAACCATGTCCCTTAGTACCACATCTAAGAGTTTCTTGAACACCTCCAGGTGACTCCACCACATTCTGGGCAGCCTGTGCCAATGCCTCACCACTCTTTCTAAGAAGAAATTTTTCCTAATATCCAATCTGAACCTCCCCTGAAACTCTCATTATGCATGTCTTGGACTTGTGTTATTCCACAGAGCAAGATCAGCAGGGCAGATTTTGGGACTGGGGCAGGACTGGAGCCAACAGCTCATGCCCCTGCAAAGCACGCATTCCCCACAAGGATGCTCAAGGATGCCCAGCACCAGCAGTGGTGCCACCCCCCAGCCACTCTAAATGAGGCTGAAGAGATGCAAAGGAAAATAGGATTGTGGAACAAGTCCTGAGAATAGCCAAGAGTACAGGCATGCAGCTGGGTGAATTGGTGCTCAGCTACTGCAAAATTCTCATTTATTCTAATTTAGATCATTCTAAATGAAATCTTGCCAAGTGGGACAGAACAACCAAGTGTATTAAGTGCTGTTTCGGAGTTGCTGGGAAAGTGAGGGATGTGTTTGGGATGTGTGTTTGTCTGGAGAGGAAGATTTGTTAGTTTTTGAAAGCGGTGATTTGGGAGAAACTCACAATGGTGCAAAGTCATTATAGATGGAGGCCAGAGATGGTGCAGAGATTGAACTTGTTACAGGAATATTTTATAGCCCACCTGACCACAACTGAGCAACTGGACTGTGAAATGATTGAGCAAATAAAAAAAAGCAGTAAAAATGCTGGAGTGATAGTAATGGAAGATTTTTAACTACCAGAGCATAGGCTGGAGTCCATTAAGTGAATGAAATAAAGCTTGAGATATGCGAGAATGTGTGGCTCATGGCAGATTTTTTCTAAAGAACTCATTA
The DNA here is from genome assembly GCF_987193195.1 of Phasianus colchicus. Classification (NCBI taxonomy): domain Eukaryota; kingdom Metazoa; phylum Chordata; class Aves; order Galliformes; family Phasianidae; genus Phasianus; species Phasianus colchicus. The sequence goes on from NC_143443.1 coordinate 32,949,515, forward strand.
AATGCCCCAGCTGTAGTTACTTGGGTATTGAATAACAGAGAATAAATAGATCTGCCCCAACCGTATTAGCTGGGTATTATTAAGAGCTGCACATAAGGACCGTACACATGAACTGCATGAAGGCAAACCCCATGGTGGTCCTGCAGCTCCTGGCCCATTGCTGTGTCATGCTGGGCACCATTCCTGCTCTGTGCTCTGCTCCTTGTAGTGCCCAGGCACCAGCAGCTCCTGTCAGCACCTTCCTGCTGTGAACAGATGCTACAACACAAAGGCTATGGGTGGAGGCTGAGGGGGTCAGTAACAGCTACAGGGGCAACTAAAATGAAGGACGCTTTTAATTTCTGAATTCTTTTCCTCAGTTATATAAAATATTTCGTGCCCAAAAAACAGGAAGAAAAGTGCACTGATGCACTGATGGCTGCTTTTAGGCAGCAGGGTGGTGAGCAGTGACCTGGGAGGGACTCAGGACCCGTCCTGGTGAGACTGGTGCTGACAAACTTCAGTCTATGTCTGCTCTTCCCCCACATCATCTCCAACAACTGGGGAAATCTCTCTCTGCTAACTCTTCAGTTCTGCCCAGGGAAGAACTGTTCAAACGTATGGATTCCCAAAGACTCGTCATTGCAGATTTGTGGAACTTGGGCAACTAATGATGCTTCACCTTCAGAAAATTATGAGTTTCTTGAGGTCATTTGTAACTTAAAATTTCTTTGATGTAAAATGTCAATCTAATTTCTCTTAATCCCTACCAAGTAGCAGAGAATAGAGCTATTTTAACCTGGAAGGTACTGGAAGGTAGGAAAACACGGTGAGTTATTAGAGCTAGGATTATTTTAAACATCTGTGAGATATACAAGGCTCTCAGCATGTGTTACCACTTCCATGCAACGTCTGGCAAATGTTACAGGCACCAATCCTCCTAACTCATGCTTCCATTAAAAAAAAAAAAAAAAAAAAAAAAGGAAATAAAAAGGAAAGCTCAGAGGTTGGGAGGGCAGACTGCACGCAGCGCTGCGCAGCATGTGGGATGCAGCACCTGCCCTGCTGTGATGCTGCAGGATGGCTGCAGCTGCTGCGGCGCAGCCCGGCAGCAGCCAGGTGCATCTCTGGCATTGAGGACACATGCAGGAATATCCTCTGTGACGTCCTGTGTCGTTGTGAAAGAGGCCCAAAACAACCATGCACGGGGTTGAAGGGAGGTGGATGAGAAGAGCCTATCCACTTTGTGCCTTTCTCATCCTAAATTCCTTGCACGCAACCTAGCAAGATCCTGATGGTGCTGATGATGCTTCTAATACTGTTCCATTTGCAAACTATGTTAGTGGGGCCTCCTGCCCAAGGTCGTTTGTGGAAATATGAAACAAGGCAGTGTCAGGACTGGTCTTAGGGGACTTCTGCGGGTGACCTCCTTCCGACTCGCTGCCTTTCCTTTCAATGCTATCCGTTTTCATTCCACCTGTTGCTTGTTCCTTATCAACCTTTCCCTTTTCCCACTAATCTCCGCTGCCTCCAGAGCCACTGATAATTTCCCATGTGGTGCTATATCAAATGCTTCACTGATGTCCATAAAGATGAGCCCTATTGCATTTTCTTTGTCAAGAAAATCAGTTACCCTATCAGAGAAAGATATCAGGTTAGCAAGGCGTGTGGTACCAGAGGACAAGAACTGGTATTTTATTATACTTGCCATTTATATCCTCTTTTAAAAATGACTTGATTAATTTAATATAAGCTTTTAATTACAATTTCTCTACAAATAGCACGTGAAGTCCTGCCTGCAGCTGAGACCCTCCAGCCAGGCTCTGCCTGCTGACGACACCATTCATCCCTTGTCCCCCAGATCCCAAGCACAGGTACTGCATGTGCCATTTCCAGACCCACAGCAGGGTCTCCAATTAGACACACGTGTTCGTCCTACCCCATCTGAGCAGCTGGAGCATTGCTGCCACGTGAGGCCAGAGCAACTTTTACAGCTGGCTTTCCAAGAGGTTTGGTTGTAGAGCCACTCACTTTTGGGGTCATACTTGGATTATATGTACCTTACCCATCTGTAACGTTGTTATTTCTCATTCTTTTCACTCCAAAAGCACAGGAGTAAATGCAGACAGGTGCTGCTGCTTGCCCAGGCTTGCAGGCACTTTCCATTTAACAGTTTTAGTCCTATTTCTGAGGTGGACCCGCAAGGTGAACCAATACTCAGTGCTCCATGCAAGTTTCCAGTTGCTCCCTCTGAGATCTGTCATGCTGGTGCAACACACATCATTGTTCAGCAGAGAAAGCAGTATTTGCACTCCAAGCCTCCATAACGTGGCGAAGCAGCATCAGCAAAAGAAAAGGAGGAAAAAAAGCTTGTTCACCCAAAGTGCTGTAATACCCCAACAAACACTGATCTTTCATCGCTGGGAACAGACTAATGAACGGTAGCCAGGCCTGCACAAGTACAAAAGATTTCATTCTCTAATTGTCAAAAAGCATTAAACGTCAACTATTTATTGTGTGGGAGAGGAAGGGGGAGCAGCCTTCAGCGCATCCCTTCACCAGAGGTTGTCCCTAATTGTCATGCATAGATTGCAACCAGAGGTTACTGAGCGAAATTTGTTTGCATTTATTAATCAAAAGGAGTCAAAGGCACACAAAGATATCATCAAGGCTCCCTTGTGCTCGGGAAGGCTGACAACTGAAATTCTTGATGAAGTGTTTGCAGAATGTTTGCAATCTGTTCACAGCCTTTTTGCTTTGCAGGTGCAAACCTTTCTATCTGTTACATCAAAGAAACAATTGAAAATTAAACATAGTAAACATCGCTGTACAGGTTTTAATCTCCCATTTCTACAGGACAAAGGGAGTGGTATAATTAATTTCAAAGCGATGTTTGAGTTCTTTCAATATTCATTTGTGCACATTAGCATGTCATTAGCTATGTTTTAGGCACCGATCCTTATTTCCTTCCCCCACACACCTTTCTTTTAGCCCCTTTGTTTAAAAGAAATAAATAAACGGGAAAGTTGTACTTCCTGGGAGATGTCTTTCATGCTAAAGCATCCATGCATAGATAATTATCTCACTCAATGAAATAGATTGGGGGAATAATGTATGGCTTTTGAGGTAAAGCCGTGCAGCAGAAAATAGATGAAGAGAGATAATTCTTTTCAGTGATGTTAAGAACTTACAGGGGCAAAGACACTCTCACTGAGTTTTGCTATCATGCCTCGTGAATAATGCATTTTATTATATCCATTGTGGTTATCTTTTAATATGTTAATAACACTTCTAACGCTCTTCCCCCCTTGTTCTTTTATGTAGTTTTAAAACCCGTTCTTTTATTAAGACGTAACAAACGGAGATACAATCAATAGATACTTATTTTGTTGGTGACTAACTGGTAGAAAGGTTTTCTCGCAAGTTTAATTTTAAACACAGATCTGCTTGAACAATGTCTACAGGGTAATTTCAGCCATCTATCCGCAGCATTTCCTGTAGCATTTCCGAGCTAACTCCTAATAACATCCTCCCCCTTAGGTATATTAATTTTATACATCCTGAACAGGAGATTGAACAGTTCTCCAACAGACACGCAAGGTCAGCAGCGCTCACAAAAATAGAGCCTTTCATTGTGCTTTCCTGGGGTCACGCTGCTGCTCATGCTAGCCTGTGTGGGCCGGGGCTGCGTCTGTATTTGCTGGAGTTTAATACACAATTGTTTTCAAGAACCATTCAGCTCAATTCGTATTGAAAATATTACTTGGGAAACAATGAGCCTTTCAGACATTTTGGCTGTCTTTCAGCTAAAGCGTGTAATTCCAGTGTTTGCAGTGAGGTATGAAATGTGCCATGGCTGCGTGCTGGTCGGAAGGACGGCAGCGAGGCTCCGACCCATAGTGCAACCCAGACACCGTTCTTAGGATGGATCCATTCCCCCCCAAGGGCTGAAGGGGGGAATGGTGTTGGGCGAGAGCCCTTCGTGTGGGAAATCTCACTGACATGCTGCTCCCACCTGCTTTGGGCACGCACCTGCATCCCCCCGTTCCTGGATTTACCGAGGGATGGAAACCAGCCACGGCTTTGATGGAGCAGAAAGGATGACACATTAGTTCTTTGCACAGCAGTTCCTCACGCTGACGTGTCGATATGACACTGAAGCAGCAGAGTGCTTTCTGTAGCACGTGTATCAGTGCAAGCCCCCTGCACAGCACAGCACTCGCTCTGTCTGTCCGTAGCACCCAGCAGGTGACAGTGCAGACAGGGGCACCACGCTGTTGTGTGTTGGCAAATTCCCCCAAGGCAGTCAAAGAAAGAGGTGGGTATTTCCTAATTACTTCATTAGCTGATCTCTCATCTCAGGCTTTTCAGTAAGAACACAAAGATGCTAATTGAGCCCAGATGGAACAAGAGGAGGTATTCCATTGTCATAGGAACCATAAGGATATTGAGTTCTCTGAGTCCTTCTGTGCTGCTCGCAGGTAGGAAGGGGGAAATGAGTGTTTAACAAGACAAAAATATCTTATGGAGGAACTCAGAGTTTTGTTAAGCACTGAGTTCTGCTAAATGAAGTGTCCCTGTCCTTATTAACACATATGTAGGATAATTAAATGAGTGAATGCCCTAACTGCTGCCTCCCTGTACCATGAACAGCAGCAAGAATTTTACTTCAAAGGAACGTATTTGTTAAGTCTGATGAACAGCACCTGCTGAGTACCACCCGTACACAGGTTGGTCTGAAGCCTTGTTACAGCAAATCCCTCTGCTTTTCTCTCTGCTTCTACCTCCGAGTCTCTATCACGAAGAATGCAGAAGTTTGCACGTCTGTATAGAAAGATGAACAAATACAAACCCTTGCATATGTTTGTTTTCTAAAAGACTTTTTCCACTGAAGGTCAGCACACATTTCACAGGTCTATTTGTTTCTTCTGATGTTACAGAACTGAATTTAAAAAAAAAAAACCTCAATTTTTTTACATTCGATTCATTTTCATGCAGAACAGAAGCAAATGAAATTGCCTTCTTTCTTTCTTGTTTACACTCAGTGGGGCACTGCTGTGATGAGATGAAATTAAATATGACATAGTTCTTAAAGAAACACTTAGTTCTTTCAAAACAAAAGGACTGCTTCAGGTCAGAGATTTAATTATGTGCAAGCATACTCAAAGCCAAACTAAGCAGTGTTTCACACGGCCATGCTGGCCTGCAGTTCTAGCTATGAAGTTGTGATAAGGATCTTCCACTCCAATTTACAACAAGAGAAACAAAGCCAGATTCTGCTGGGACAAAGCCCTGAGCATGGCTCCTTGCAGGAGCTCCCCAAGCAATCCCTGTCCCTGTGCCACCTCTCCAGCCCCCAACAGGACAGCAGAATGAGAAGAACACGTGATAATAAATTAATGCAGAGACACTGCACAGTGAAACACAATCTGCTGAGAGGAAAATCTATGAAAGTGCAGTAAGATGCACTTACAAGTGCTACAGAAGTTTAGAAGTTGGAAAATAAGTCTAATTAACCTACACAGTAGAAAGAACCCAGTCAGAATGGAAAGCAATGTGAGCTCCTCTGTCCCAGGAATACTTCCAGAGTCCACAAAAGCTGGAATAGAAACTCCTCAGGTGTTGTGGCACGTCTAGAATTGCAGTTGAAGCCCATTTGCAAATGACACCTAGTGCTTAGGTGGGAGCAAAATAGGAGCAGTTTGCAGTTTATTTCTGGAAGACATTATTCTTTTAACTGTAATTTTTAGTCTTTATTATTGCCAGCTGCAGTTACATGTAAGTGGGCGAGCAAGGAAGGGCCTGATGCAGAGTAATGCAGCGACGCTGGCACATCACAGCGCTGTTCATCACAGGATCTAATTTTATGTGTCACCCAAACATCAACAAATCTTTTATAAAGGTATCGATTGTATTGATTTGAGGACAAAGTGTCGCTCCTGGGACAAAGGGAAAGTTCTGCACAGACACTGTGCAGCGAGCAAGCAAATGTAATTACAGCTGCCTTGTGTTTATAGCACACTTTGGCTGTGCTTGTGCTTCACTGAAGCCAGGAGTTTTGCCACTGATTTCCACAGAAGCAGGTTAGAGCTGGTTAAAGGCAGAGATAGAGAAATATTGCCTGTTCTACCTGGTAGGGAAAGAAACAAGCAGGCATGGAGCACTGAGAGATGCCTGCAAGGACAGCTACAGATCCACACAGGCAGTGGCTCCCAGCACTGGGCCTGGCTGTTACTGGTGGCTCTAGGAGCCAATTCAGGTCCAAAGTCCCACTACAAATGTTGTATTTTTTCACAATTAGACACTAACATCTCCAGATATGAACTTTCTCTTGCTGCTCAATTTCATGATGCTTCACGCTGAGACTTCAGCCTCATTTGTGTGCAGAGGGATTACTGCTAATGAGAGCTTAAAAAATAAGAAACCCATCTTCCTTTACAGTTTGGCTTTGAAAATCATGCTGAAATCATCCCTGTCTCTAAACGTATAGGTTAAGACAAAGGGCATTATCCTATTTTTCTGCAGAAGGTGAAGGGAAGCCAGAGAATAGTTTCAGAAAGTTCCTGAGTGGAGGCACACAGTAAAAGCATGAAGGTCTGTCCCTGCAGACTGCTGAGCTCAGGAACCTCACCCTGAGGGCAGTGAATACAGGGTGGTAATATCAGAAGGAACAGCATTGGGAAGGGCTGTTCTGGGCTTTACTGGGAGGGCTGGTTGTATAAGGAATGTGCACAGAGCACTCTACAGATTTTCTGAGACATCTTCTCAATGTTTATGCATCTTTATGAAGCTGGAAAGAGGCAGGCCTTTGGGTTTATCTTGAGCAAATGCCCTGCCATCAGGCCATAAATCCACCCTCCCTTTCTCCACGTATTTTCTACAACGTGGAAATTTCTACTGTTCTCCCAATTTCATAAGGCAGATTGGCTGCAGAGAAGTGCTCCAGAGCTTCCCAGTAAGTACACTTACCTAAGAGTGGTTGGTCCAAACTGAATTCACAATGCTGATTTGAGCTGGTAACCGATCTCTTATGGAAGCACCCTAACTTGGAGGCCTTTGGATGATCAAAGTCCTGTGCTGTGGGAATTTCCTGTCGAAGATGCTAGGAAAAAGGAAACTACCATTCCCTGGAATCTCCTCCTTGATTTTGGCATTGTCCGCTTCAAATTCAGACCTTTTATTTCATAGTGAACCACTTCTAGTTTTGACGTGAAGACGTATTTCATATTTTGCTTGGATTTTCACTTTGATATGAAAACAGGTCAGACTGGAAAGGACTGTTACAACAAGTTAGCTGTGCACTGTCCCTCATTTGCTGAGTTGCCCAGGACATTTGCCATGCTCTCCCCCCGCCTTAGCAGGGTATCCCAGCCTCTACTTCCTCCCTAAATGCTCTCTGACGTATTTCAGACCAAAACTCCCTTTTCCATAAATAATAAGGAGACATTGTGGAAGTACTAGAGAGGACAATAATAGAATGAACTTCAGGAAGCACATGATGAGTATTACGGAGAGAAATCTCCTTAACTTTATTAAAGGAAATCACTAGCAATAGATTTTAAGCATAATCCTTCTTGTTGATTTCTAATAGCAGTAGGAACCAGTGAATACATCTCTCAGGTTTTGGAGAAGACTTTCATGAGACTTCCTTAGCCTACACCATCCTAAGAAAGCTCCTGCTGTCCCCCTCAGTGATGAGGGCAGGCTGCCTTCCTTCTGACAGTGCTGCTGCAAGGTGAGAGCTGCTAAATCACGTTGACACTTACAAGTCTCTTTTAATTAAAAACAATATGGATGTTGTGGGTTTTTTCACTCTTTTTTTTCACTCTCTCTGACTGCCTGCATGGAGCTTATGGTGAAGTGTGGGGTTGGCCTCTGCTCTCGTGTAACTAGTGATAGAACGAGAGGGAATGCCTCAAGTCGTGGCAGAGGAAATTCAGGTTGGATGTCTGGAAATATTTTTTCTCCAAGAGAGTAATTGGGTGCTAGAATGGGCTGGGAAAAGGGGTGGAGAAACCGACCCTGGAGCTGTTCAAGGAACACATAGATATTGTACTGAGGTATTGGGTTAGTGAGAAATATTGGTGGTAGGTGGATGGTTAGACTGGATGATCTTGGAGGTCTTTTCCAACCTTGTGATTCTATGATTCTGTCCATGTTTTCTCTTCTCTAATATCAAGGACAGAAAATGTGAGTGCAAGTGGTAGACAGAGTTTACTACTCCCTCTCTTTCAAAGCATTACTACGCCACAGACTTTATGTCTTACTCAGGTCTTCAGTTAACCTTGAGGTTTGTAGTGTATGTGAACACCCTGCCAGTGACCATTTCCAATTCTTCCTCCTGCATGGGAGCTCCAGCAGCAGCACCTGCAATGCTCCAGAAAGCTGTGCAAGGGGCTGCCTCGGGGCCATGCATTAGTGGGATGAGGCAGCACAGAATCACAGAGCAGCCGTTGTGCGCAACCTGATTGGCAGAGAGACAGAATGACTGGGGTGTAATAAGATTAGTACAGTGCAAAGTTATTCTGTTGAGATAAGGAAGAATTTTAATGACTTTTGTAGAAGGTATCAAGCGATCGTTAGCCAATCCGCCCGACTTCCTGAGACAGCTGATTTTGCATATGTTGGATTGCTTTGCTTAGAGCTCCCGGACAGCTCTGTGATACCGTGTGACTGAAAGGGGAGATAAATCTCTCAATCTCTATTTTAATTTCAATACAATTGCCTTATTACGGAGTTATGATAGGAATATGCATGGCACTTCCCAAGGGTTTTGCTTTTCCCAATAGCAAATGTCTCACTCACTGTTTGGGCAGAACGGTTCTCCTGCTAAATTGCTCACAATGCAAGCTATTATAGAACAGAGGTACCCTGTGGGTATGATTGAAATTTATATGCAAGGAACAATCAAGGATGCCGAGTGCACTGGATAAACTGTAGGTAGGTGGCAGAAGGCAGATAAGCAGCCTAGGAGGTTTAAGTTACAGGATCTTAAGCCACAGAAAGATTCATTCTACAATTTACATTACAACCGGTTTCATTTGTAGAATGAATAAGGGAAAGCTCAGACAGATGAGTACTCGAGGTCCAGTTGAGCACTCGGCTCCCACAGAGGTCGGGCTGTGTAGGATGTCTGTTTGCAGCACCAGGAGCTGACTTGCAGGTGAGCTCACTGCAGCCAGGGCAGTGCAGGGAGGGGGGCACTCAGCAGGCTGCTCCCATGCTCCCTATTCAGCACACTGGCTTGCTTCAGAAGAACACTACATTCTAAAGACATAAATTGTCTCACTACAAAGTTCAGAGTGAATGACTTATTTATTTCAAAAATGCTGATAAAAACATGCAGGTGTTGCTCCAGGAAACAATCCATTTTCCTTTTGCTGAGTAGAGTCAGGCAAAGATTTATGCATGCTCTTATTCATACACACATATCTCTGTTCAAGTCCAGCTACAAACCAGACAGCAGCACTGAAAAAGCAGCACAGCACAGGCAACCTCAGGTTGCCTTTTGCCTGCCTGCCTCAGTTGTACTTCTCTGTGACCAGAGGCAATACTGATGGGCTGATGGGCAACACGTATCTGTGGGCTACAAACATTGTGTTAGGCATTATCTGGATTAAAAAGTTTTGGTTGTTGGGTTTTTTTTTGCTGCATTTGGCTTTTGGTAATAAACCCCTACTTTGATATAGCTTAAATATTTTCCGAAGGACTTGATTTAACCATCCCCAAAACAACTCAGACTAGAAGAAAGTATTCATAATTATGCAAGCTACTAAAAGAAAAGAAATCACCCAGGGTGATTTCACCATAATTTTATTTAGAGTCAAGTTCTGCTTTACATGAGCCACCAAAGCTTTGAGGAAATGCAGATAAAGGTTTGGGGTTGGCCTACATCCATGTGTTGTTAATCATAGAATGGTTTGGGTTGGAAGGGACCATTAAGATCACCTGGTTCCAACCTCCTGCTATAGGCAAGGACACCTTGCTGTACACCAGGTTGCTGCAAGCCCCATCCAGCTTGGCCTTGAATGCTTCCAGGAAGGGGGAACTGACAAGTAAGTAAAAATTGAGAAATGCTCATAAGCAGGCTATAAGAAATTTAACACATTCTTAGTAAATAATCATTACTTAAACTGTCATTTGAATGAAACACTGAAATTTCCTCTGGCATTCCATTAGCACAACACCAAACACTTGACAGGTCCCAAGGCTCCCCAAACTTACAGCACTTTTATGGGGAACTGAACGTTTCGCGGCCAGCGATGTTAGGAGAAGCAGGCAGAGCTGTGGATGGGATGCTCACGAGCTCCTGGTGACACAGCCCAGGAGGAGGCATGAGCAGTGAGCACAGCATAAAGCCACAATGAATGGTAACGACAGGCAATAAAATACCCTGGTAAAAACCCAGTAAAGGAGAAAGGCTGTAGACGGCAGTGCTGACTGGCAACGCTGTGGCTGCAAAAATCAGCAGATTAGCACAGAGCATGGCAAGAAAGTACAACTAAAATTATTCTGTCGTACTAAAAGCCAGCGGAGGATGTAGGGAAACAAAGCAAACAAAATCAAATAGAAACAAGGTATATATAATCCTGCAGTAAAAAGACTGAGAAACAGAACATGGCCAAGGCATTTTGATACTCCTTTCACCCACAGCTTTTGAAAACCGTTAATGGAGACATAGAAAGTGGAGAGAGCTGCATGGCACAGAGGGGACCAACACAGGGCTCTAATCCTACTCCACCCCAGCAATGGCGTGACTATGATTTCTCTGATGTTACACTAGGAGCCCAGCAAGAGCATCATAAAATGCAGGATGTGTTTTCCCTACTAGCTCAAGTGTCTTTCAGCACAACTGGTCCTGATGCCTCAGCTCCAGGAAGGAATGCGACCAACCCAAGCAGCAAGGAGGAATTTATTTGCCCGTAAGGTGCAATTACATCCTGGGAACTGGCTCTTTTTTTCAAATTCAGTGATCTACCTGTTTTGCATGTTAGGGGTGATATACTGCTAAGACCGCGGTCCTTGTGATGATGTGTTTGCTCTTTAAAAAGCTCAAGTTCTGCACACCTATGCGTTGGTTATTTGTTTAAGCCTCTTGGGCTTATTTGGTTTGTGCCATTTGTGCAGATCTAGGAAAGAGAGCCATATCTATTGCACTACACAGAAAATCATCCGCTTGTAATTTAAAATTCCAAACACAAAATCGTTGTGCTGAGGACGCTCAAGAGAAAAAGGCCACAGAGTGGTTGCCTTTGTTGGATCCCCTGAGCTACCAGCTACAGAAAAATAACCACCTCCAACTATTATTTAATTTTTAATACCAGCAGATTTGAAGCCGAGCCAGGGATTGTGTTTCATCATGAGAAGCCTCCCAAGGGACAGCCAAAGTGTTATGCAAGGGGTCTGCAGTGCGGCTGGAGCAAATGGTGTTGTGGTGGCATGGCACATCTGGGTACACAGCAACCACTGCTCAGCCCAGATCATAAAGGCATTCTATGCCTGAAGTAAAGATCATTTTGCATGGTAGCTAATGACATGGTGAAAACGTGGGGGGAATCCCACCCATTGGGTTCATTATTTGAGATTATTGACTCAGATGTGCCTGTGTAAGTCACGCAGGGTTTTACCCAAACACCATGATCAGGAGAAAATCATTGCTCTCAGGAGCTGGGGAGTCCCAAACCCTCAGGAAGGAGATGAAGGCTTCCATGGTGTGCAAGTGACTCAATGGAGCTGGAAAGAAGAAAGGTTTGTTTTTTTTTTTTCTGGATTATCTTCTCTGTGTACCCCCTAGATCCTCTGGTGAGAAAAATCCATGAAAACAAGTACATGTTGAAAAAAAAAGGAAAAATAGTAGGGGCAATGTAGAGCCCAGTAAATGTGGACTCAGCAAACAGTCCATGCACTCCTCAACCCAGCTCCAAGGAGCAATTCAGCACCACTTCAAATCGTCACCTTGGCAGCCACATCTCTTCCCAGACTTTGGACAATGGGCAGCTGGTTGGTCCTCAGAAGGAAGGGGGTTTGTGGCAAAGCAAGCAGCAGCAGAGCGCAGAGGAAGGGCTGCAGACTGTCAGCTCTGAGAACACGTCTCATTCCCACACACTGTTGCTTTACCTTAAAGTGCTCTATTTTAGCCATGGAAGAAATGTGCAGCAGCTTTCGTGTTTCTGCTGTGCAACTGTGGGCAACTGCAGTCTCTTAAATGGCAGTCACTGCTAGCAAGAAATGATATTTTTGCACTGAGACTTTCTGGCACAGTACCGAGCACTAGTGGGGGAATAAGAGAATCAAAGAGAGAACTAAGCCTCCCAAGCAAGACGTCTTCCTACTCTTACATCTCACAATCTGGACACAGAACTGTGTCTAGAAATGAAATATGGAACGGGGAACCGTCTGCAGAATGAAGTTTTAAGTGATCTAAGCCATAGACACGAGCTAAAAGCTTGTAACTTGGATGTTTTTTGCATGCACACGGAGTGACGGCCATGGTTATGAACACATTTACACAATTTCCAAGAAAACAAAGAAGTTGGGAACTGAAAAAAGAGCCCGCTCCTTTTTACCATTCAAGGTCTGTGAATGAAGTTGGGAATTTGCACTCTACCTTATTCATTAAAATAGAAACTGCCATCACTTTAATGAGCAGCCTGAGGGTGGACAAAGTGCCTTGAATAGCTACGTACCAGAGAGAACTTGGCATCCTCACTGAAACATAATGTGGGATTGCAATTGTGGGATTTTTCCAGTGAATGCGAAGTGATCAAAGATAACACTGCCCCGAAAAGAATTAAAACAGTGCAACATTGCATCAAGTTACAGCCAATGTCAATCATTACATGCCTGAGTGCACAGGATCTTTTAAATAATGTTATAGACATGCTGTGGCATTCAAAATATTCACTGAATTTCAAATTAAAATGCGAAAGCATGTTCCCCACTCATCTGACCAGAATAGTGAACTCCAGACACATCTTTCCAAATATTGCTCTAATGCCACATCATTTACAGTGGCAGCTGCAGGACAGGCTAATTTTATGCAGAGCTGGAGGATGGGAGGACAGTCACATTAAATGGATTCCAAAAAGTTACCTTGAGGTTTGGTCTGGAGAGATGAGAAACTAGCAAAGACAGAGTTACAAAAGGCTGGGAAGGAGGGAAGGAGAGGACTAATTGCAGTGTGAGCACCTTCCCTATTGCAAAAGAAAGTAGCCTGCACACAATGTGGAACTTGAACTCATCGCTGTGTGGATGAGCGTTACTAGCACACAATGCCAGACAGAGCTCCTTACTGGGGGAAGTGTAGCTTTATTTACATGCCAAAAGGAAACCAGCTCCCAGCACTGGGCTGCTGGGAAGCAGCCGTGGTGTGGAAGCAAAAGAAAGGGAACAGCATGCCGTGTGGGAGGAGGAAAGGCTGGGAGGACAGGAGAACATCAAGGGGAATACTTACCAGGAGCCACTGTGGAGTGGTGAAATGCAGAAGTCTCTTGCAAACACAACAGGGAGCCCAAAGTCACTCTTAAAAAAGGTCAGTGAGGAAACAGCAGAGAAAAAAAACATACTACAAGCAGCAGGAATGTTGGAGCATTTAGCCTCAAAACCTTTATGAGAATGGCATGCAATTCAGTCTTAATGTAGGAAGAATAACATACCGTTACCTAAGTCTGCAGAAACCAACCCAGAGAAACACAATACACAAAGTTTATAATTCTGATCAAGTGAAGGGCAGAGCAAGTGGGTTTAGATCCAATGGAAGCATGATCGACAGACCTGAAGGAAAAAGGTGCATGTCATTCACCACCTAAGAATTCTGCAGAATTTATTCAATTATGCCCCAATTTCCAATGCCACAAGATCTTGGATTTGCAAAAAGAACAGATTAGCCCAAGATTGGACTCAGAAACTGACAAAAATTACCACATTCTCATGCCAAGCCCTGAGGACCCACAGCCATGGTCAGCATCCCCCCATCACACCCCCAGAGTTCTCCCCCATTTACTGAGGATGGGATCGATGCCTGCTCTTCAAACGCCCATACTGCTTTCAGATCTCTGAGTAATACACAGCCTAATTTTCCTAAATGAATTGTAATTAAGCTATTTCATGCCCATAGCATGCAGGAGGTTTTTGCTGTGTGAGGCACTGCATCATCTGCTCAGGTCTGCAGTTTGAGAACTGGTCTCATGGATTTCTCATGTATCAGCTCTTGTGTGATGGCCGTGTGCTTGGGTATGGTCTTTAATTATCTAATTTCATCATTTATTTTGCTATGTATACAATTACATTTGCTTGCATATGTTCAGTGCTCAATGTCTAGAATATGCCTGAATTTGCTCTTTAATTGTTTATATGACAAGGTTTATTTAATAATACTTGCTGAAGTGGAAAGTATACTACGAGGTTACATGATTTAATTTAAAGCAAATGCTTAATTTAATGTTCTTATAAATAAGAAGTAGAGGAAGAGGAACAAAAGGGCTTTAAACAAGCAAGCAGTAGAACTGCTTATTTGAGGCAGCGAGGAAACGTGGTCCAATGAGCTGAGCACAGACAGGGAACCAGAAACCTCCCAGGTCTATTCCATTGCTCAATTAAGTACCAACTTCATCCAAAGTTGTCCAGTTCTCTTCTGACAGCATCTAAAGGATTAAAGTCCACTATGTGTTTTGATCATTGAAGTTCATGCCGCATTCCTTATCTATGTCATTTTCAGCCTCAGAAGAAAAGAAAATGGAAAGTGTTGGATCTTCAGCTGCAGCCTTTCTGTTAGTGCTCCTGCCCTGATGGTCTGGGACCATCCTTTTTTTAGCCATTAAGGAAAACTGAGCCTCGTGCATATACTAACCTTCCTGCAAAGGGACCAGAAAATACACTTGATAGTAAAGTCCTCAAAGCAATGATAAAACCAAACAAAATAAAGCTGCCAAACCAAAGAAAACAAACATTTTCCTATATATACAGGGGAAAAAAAAAGTACCAAATCAAATAAATACCACTTCTAAGATCCACAGAACTGAAGGCAGCCAGCTGTGCACAGGGGTTTTCTTAATGAGGCCCCTGATTGCTACCTGGGGCCAGAGGGGAGTGTTGCAGAAGCAGCTGGAGAGTCATGGGAAAGCTTTTGGAACCCAGAAGCTCCTCCATTTACTGTTCCTTTGAGAGAATAAACACAAACCATACACATTCAGAAGTTACTTCTGTATTTTTTTAATCTATCCTAAGAAGAACAAATTGAATGCTACAAATAAAGCAACACGAGTTCTTCTTTTTATTCCCATAAACAACGGGTTTTATATTTAATTGCTTAGTATGACTTTACTACACCTCAGGTCACAATTTAATCTCTCTTGAACCTTAATTTAATGCCTAATTTAGTCACAATATGACAGCTAACAATTAAGAGAATGCCTGTGGAGCCACTTACTGTTTCATTGTATTGGCCACATACAGATGTCACATACAGTACTGTTTTCCTATAGATCATAAAAGTTCAGAGCAAAAGATTGCTCCGCTCACTGAAATGTCTCCTGTTCTCAGCAGCTTTCAGGATCAGGACTTTAATGAGCCATAACTTGTGCTACATGCCCGCATGTGCTGCAAAACCCCTAGAGTTTTAATTACTTAATTAGCAAAATGCTCTATCCTTCAGGTAGGACGTGCTGCTTTTTTTTTTTATAGTTAAATCTCTGCCCAAGAAGCAGAGTCTGTAAGAAAACCTCTACACACACTGACCTTCTGCAGAAGTGGTCCTTCATCCATCCCTGGCAGTGAGGTGCTCAGAGGGACCTCAGGTGTCCCTGCTGATGTGCCCAGCAGTGCCTTGATCCCTCCTTCTTCCTGCAGGGCAAACCTTCAGCTGCCTACACTACAAACAAGGGAAAGCATCTCGTATGGGTTATGGGGTGGGAAAGCTTTGTATAAAAGCAAGCTCTGCGTTAGCCACATCTGCAAATTTCCATCTGTTTTGGAGATTTAAACTTGTGCATGTGCTGTATACAACCCAACTGCAGCAGGATTATTCCTAACACCAATGTTTGCCCAGCTCCTCGTGCCGGCTCTTCTTGGTGCAAACCTTAAAACTGAAATAAAATTACATGGCGTTTTAAAAAATCACACCCTGAGTGATTTGATATAGTAAACTATTTATTTGAAAACAAGATTAAATATTGCACCTCGCTGAAATATTTTCTCTTAGCAGAGAGCGCTCAGATGGAAAATTTCATACATTTCAACTGATTTTTTGCCTGAGCGGTTTTCACATATTTTTCTAAAACCTGGTTGTGTCAAACGATTTATTCTCCTCTAACAATACGGTGCAAGTCGCTGGGAAGATGCAAGCTGAAATGCTTGACGGCAGTTGGCCAATTAAGTGCTCTACAGTATTCCGATTTTTTTTTGTGCTTGCACATACTAATCCTTTTTTTAATGTACTGAAGTTCTATCCAGCAGAAAGAATGAGCTAACGGCAAGGCGTGCCACATGAGGAGTTGGAAAACGTACAGCTTCACGTTCGTATCCAGGGGAGGTGTAGCCAAGTGTGAAGCACAAAATATATCTATGGAAAAGCAAGTGCCGAGGGCAGGGCAGGAGCCTGGGCAGAGCTGTGGGGCACGGCGGGCACAGGCCAGTGGGTGGCATTGCAGCCAGGCTCACACTGACCATGCTGCCTCAACTAATGAGAGATGCCCACGGGAAGCTCCCCACACACCTGCAGCACGTTGGCAGGGGATGCAGTGCTTTTCCTGGATGGCTCTACAAAGCTGGCTGCACCTTGCACCACTGGGCTTGCAAGGTGGGGCTGCTTCTGCTGGCTCCTCTATTGCTCTGCTGCAGAAACAACCAGCCAGGCACAGCTTCTTGGTCACAAGAAAAAAAAAGCAGACAATGTGGAATGTCCTGAAACATTCTTATCTGTATAGGAGGGGTCTCTTTTCATAGAATCATAGAATCACAGAATGGCCTGGGTTGCAAAGGACCTCAATGCCCATCCAGTTCCAACCCCCTGCTATGTGCAGGTCGCCAACCAGCAGACCAGGCTGCCCAGAGCCTCATCCAGCCTGGCCTTGAATGCCTGCAGGGATGGGGCATCCACAGCCTCCTTGGGCAACCTGTTCCAGTGCCTCACCACCCTCTGTGTGAAAAACTTCTAATATCCAACCTAAACCTCCCCTGTCTCAGTTTAAAACCATACACTCCTTGTCCTATCACTATCCAGCCTCCTAAAAAGCCATTCTCCCTACTGTTTATATGCTCTTTTCTAGTACTGTAAGGAATTCCTTACGATAAAGAAGTGGTAATATAGGTGATGCTTTCAAATGCTGTACAGAAGTAATAAGAAGTAACACATGTATGATACAAGAGTCGGGACAGCATCGGAATTGTGTGAGTACTATGTCTGCTAAGAGCAAAAAAATATATATCTAGTTTTAGGTGTGGGTTTTTTCAAAACTGTAAATGTTTTAAAAAATAAAATGACATTCCAGATTTTCAGAATGCTTTCCATTGAATCATATCTTGCTGTTTCTGCAACCATTCCTCAGCCTCATTACTTAGCAAGTAACGCCCAAACCACAGCATTATAGAACCATAGAATCATGAAGGCTGGAAAAGACCTCTCAGATCCCCCAGCCCACCTCCAGCCCACCCCCACCATGCCCACTGCCCACGTCCCTCAGTGCCACATCCCCACTGCTCTGGAACACCTCCAGGGATGGTGACCCCACAGCTCCCCAGGCAGCCCTTTGTAGGTGCCAGGCCCTTTGGTAGGCAAACCAGCTGGCAGGTTTCTGGGAAGCGAAACTAAAAATGAGAATTTCAATTACAAAAACTCAGAGCTGAATTTCAGTACCTTCCCACCTGCTCTCCTGCTTGGACTGCTCATTAGGGGAGAGACACAACAGTGTGCCAAGCACAGGGAAGGCAGCTGAGCCTCCAAAGGCCAGCGAGGAAGACAAAATGCTGCAAAGAATACTGAAGTGATTTACAGCCCAGAGCAAATTTATTTATTGCTGATTACTTTATCTAATTCCTCTCCTGGTGAAGTTATCACTGCCTTCTCCACTGGATGCCAATGGCAGAAGTATTACCACTTGTGCTCCGCATCAAAACATTGCTATAATTTCTCTCACAAATCCATACAAGTCACAACAGGTTGCTGTGATTTTTCCAGATAAAAACCTGCAAGAAAACTGCTTTTTTCTTGTTAGCCAGCTGGAGTAAAAACAAGTGACAGCCAGAATGAACAGACACTCCTAGCAATTTCGATGAGAGGCTCTTAATTACAAGTCACAAGAGTTGGGGTCACCTCCTTTGAGGCCAGTGCATTTATATGCCTCCCTCGGGGTCAGGCCATTTCAAGAAAATGTATTTCCTTATTTAGGGCTTTAAAAAAGGTAAAATCAGCAAACAGCATCCCTGGATTTCTAAAGGTATAATTTGTTGCAAGTTATGACTGCATCTTGGACTCACCAGAGCTGTTTATATAGACACACAGCCTGAATTCTAGGTAATATGGGTAAAAATGGAAGGGGTATTTGTTAGCATTAAGGACTCAATCTTAAGGAGCTATGCAGAAAATCGTGTCACTTCATCACTGCTGCTGAGCTGCCCCTACCTTCTGATGCAGAGCTCTGGCAGAACCCCACCTTCTCACTGAGCCCCTGGTGGGGCTGTGAGGGCAGGGAGCTGCACACCCACTGCACACCCACTGCCTCCCACCCACACCCAGCTCCCAGTAGCAGCCAGCAGACAAAGGGGTGAGCTGGAAGAGATTTACGATGTGACGCTGCCTTCAGGCTGCCCGTGCTGGAGAACTGGCGTTGCGGTCCCCACCTGCACTGCAGACACATTCATTACTCGAGTGAGAACTGATCTGCTAGATCAAGGCATGGCTCTCTTCTTGCAGGCACAGGTTTATCAGGATTGCAGCTTCGTCCAAGTTAGAAATAAAGGCTTTGTATATCCAGCATACTACAAATATATTCGGTTAGTACAATAGCGCTGCCCCCCTGTTCGAACATCATTCAGCCAAAATTACTTATATGGAAAAAATGGAATTGCTGAAGATGATTTATTAATTGTGTGTAACGTGCCTGAAGGCAGACTGGGAATGGAATTCAAATGGATGGACACAGAGGAGGATTAAGCTGATAATGGCAATGTGCAATGCAATGTCTCCTCAGCCGCAGACACTCATCACATGAAATTATTTTCACAGATGATATTTAGAGAATAGTGGGAGTTGTCCTCCAGTTTCTCTCCTATGCATTACAGAACTGAAATGCTGGTGTAACAAAACTTTTATGCTTACCGGAGGCTTCCTGCAAAATTTTTCATATCAAAGTTTGTCAACCAAATGCTCTCAGTGCCTAAAACTCATAACACAGGTGCTCAAGTCTTTGGGCTGGGAAACTTCCTCTCTGCTTAAACTGTCCAACATCAGTACTAGATCTACCCCTTCTCATACTTCTCGTATTGAAAATGATAAAGGAGCTAAGGTAAGGAAGGAAAACTCCACGAGAGATCACTCTTTGGTTACCTGAAAACAAATGTGTTTTTTTTTTTTTCATTTGTTTTGTTGATATACAGCTTTCTACTGTTGAGCTTAATCTCACTCATGATGTAGGAGTGATGGGAAGAAATGCTCTGAATTGGCCTGGCTCATCCATCACATGCCATGCAGGCATTTCTTGCATTTTCCCTGCACTGGCCATTGCCAAAGACAGGATGCAGGGATATCGGGGCTCTGGCACCCCACAGAGCTCAAGCATTTGTGCAGAGACAGGAAGAAACTCCGAGTCTGAGCAGGAGACCTGAGTGCATTGTCAAAGGCCACACGCACACATCAGCCTCATTTTCAATTCATAAATAGCAGGAAATCCCAGCTTTGTGACCAAATGCACAAGCAGCCCTGGAAGCCCTATCTTAAAGCCTCTCCCGTCTCTTCCTTAGTGGGGTATACAAAAACCCAAGGCATTACAGTCCCATTACAGCAGCCCCCAACCCAAGCCCAACCACTAAGCAGCGTTTCTCCCAACCGGAACAAGGCAAGACTAAAGAGGAGTTTCATATTTGTAATGAAACCTGAAGGGAAGCTCACACTCTTTGATCCTTCCAGGTATATGAGCTGGACCGCTTCCCTGCAATTAATCTGCTCTGGTGAGACAGAGGTGGACCAAAGGCTGCAGATGCTATTAGACAAAGAGCTGATCCCGGTTACTGCTGCAGATGGTTGAAGCAGAATCCTTTTTTTTTTTTTTTTTGCACTATCAATTTAGCAATGTTGCCAAACCCACATCAGCTTCTCAGTCAAACATTTCATTTCTCAGCAGTCTGTGCAAAGTTTGAAGGCTACAGTATGTTCTGCCAGCATCCTCCAGCAAGCTGCTTTGCATTGTTTTGCTTAAATGGTTACAAAAGTGCTGTCACAGAGACACTGTCAACTGCAGCTTTTGTGTTTATTTCTTTTTACTTTTTAAAAATTAAAAAAAAAAAAAAAAAAGGAACAAAAACTCCTGGAGTTGAAAGAACTGATTTCTACTTGTTTTATCAGTCCTTTTCACATTCTTTTGGCAAACATTGGATTTTCCTCTCCGCTATTGAATGTGCAAGCATATTCAATATTGAATAGACCTTGTTGACAGTTCTGAACCTGTTCCATAAGATTTCAAATGCTCTGATTCATGGGGACTTGCAAAGTTCCTACAGCATAACAAAGTCTGTCCCGCCTCAAGAATTGTTCTGCATCAGGATAATTTAAAGCCTCTGCTCCTTCCCCTATATATATATAACTCACAGGTGGCTTTTCTCAGAGCCAGCAATAGCACTTTCGTATCTGAGTTGTCTGGTTGCTCACAGAGAAGGAGACAACAACAAACAGTCACTGCCAGTTAAGCAAATCTAACTGCAGGCAGTACTATAGCAGCTCTTCTGCTTTCCAAAACCCAAACGTGGGCGAAATGTTAGTCTTTGAAAAATCAAGTTCCATTGATTCTCGTATTTTAATGAATCCAACGCTGATCAAACCATGGCAGTGATACTGCTTATGGTTTGAAGCTGCTCCTGTTTTCATACTTGAGGGAATAATTCTAGCCCAATGTTCACTATGGAAAAGCAGATGTGAATCTGTGTAAATTAATAAATGACGGTGGTGTTGATTACAGTAATGTGTTCAAAGTGTAAAACATGGAGGCAGCTATCCTCAACCACTTACAACACAGTGAGTGGTGGTTGTGTTCTCTGTGCATGGTTGGCGTGGAGCAAAGAAAGCAAGCAGCGATTCTCAACTCTCTCTCAGTCCAAAGAGCCCCTGGGCTCTGCTGACTCCTAATTCCTGCAGAAGGCAACCAAGTCCGTGGTCACTGAACTTCTGAAGGCACAAGAGCCCACGTCTGCTAGTGGAAAACTTTTAGGTAGCTCACAAACAAAAACAGAATGAAAACTGCTGAATACTAATGCATATACAAATAGAACATTAAATCTCTCACGTGTCCTCTCAGAAAAAAAAAAAAAAAAAAATCCCATAGAAACGAGCAGGAATTAAATCTATAGAAATGTAATACAGCTCTATGGAATTTCCTCTAAAGCCTATAGAATTTAGTACAGCAGGGAGTCCTTTTCATAGCAGTTTTTTTTCAGACGACTTTCAGAAGGATATAATTCTAATGAATGTTGTTTTTTTTTAAAGTCATAGAAAGACAATAATCTTTTATTACGTTATTTCCATGGGAGTATTGGCAGTAATAGCTATCAACATTATTTGATAAAACTAGAGAGATATATTGATCAGCGCATCCATCCTGCACTTCTGACACAGACAATTTATGCTGCTATTCATTGTCAGGTAGAGGTTTTTTTCTTCTTTCTTTTTTTAACAGCATCTGGAGTCCCATGAATAATTACTCTAATTAAAATAAAATACCTATTTTATATGCCCTTTTTGGAAGAAACTTTGCCTTCATGCTATGTGGCAAGTTTACTGTTGCTGCAGTATAAACATAGCAACGCTTACTGGTCATTTGACATTTTCCATCAATGCACTGTGAGCTAAGATACAACCTCCCTTGGGGATTCCCAGCTCCTGGAATTTGTCTGAGCCTTTGCAGACCATCCAGAAGGAGCACAGAAGGGCAGGAAAGGTAAGAGAGGTTTTTGGGAGCATCTTCTGAGAGCCACGCACCTAACAGTGGCACAGAGACTGGCTCCAAACACCTGGTACTGATGAGGAGGTTATTTGCCAGAATGGATACCCTGGGATAAAAAGACACTGGTTTGTTGGAAGATTGCTTTGGAAGGAAGGAAAAGGCCTCCTTATGATCCAGAGGACAAGCACAAGAAAGGTAACCTCTGTTGGTTAGAACCTCTACTGGATGAAAGATGGAGACAGATGCGCAGAGTCTTGCAGTGCCAGAAGCTACTCCTGTCCCTTCTTTTCCATCAGTTGAGAAACACCACAGAACAACTGTAATTAAATAGAAATGTATGTCTTCTAGCATGGAATTTGTTGAACTGATTAAAAAATGCCACAGAAATTGAGAGTCTGTTCAGTTTAGACTATTCTGGGCAGGTTCAGGCTAGTTCTATCCCTTCCATCATCTGTAGGTCTTTCCCATGGCGAGGTGGCAGTCAGTCTCATAAGGATCAGACAGAAGCAGAGGATGAAGGAAAAGGTGGCTCTGATGATGTAAACGTATCATGAAATTTTTTTTTTACTTCAGTTTTTTTTATTATTATTTTTATTTCTCCATAGGCATACTTCATTTTGTCTTCTCCATTTACCTAAATAATGGCATTGTATAAGGAGGAAGAATGTTAAGAGAGTCAACTACTATGTGCATGAGAGCCTAATCTTTTTTTTTTTTTTAATGAAAATGTCTGCTCTCTGTGAGCTAAATTCTTCCCCACTGAAACCAGTGGCAAACATCCCAGTGCCTTACTCCTTGGGAGCAGGATTTGGCCCAGCAAGACCGGACAGCAGCTAAGCCTTCCACCTCCCATCCCTGGAGATCATCCCAGGGCAGCAGTAATCAAAATAATTCATTTGCAGTTCTAAGCCTTTGATGCATGACTGCTGAGAAAGAAGATTTGTGAAAGCTGTGACAAACTTACACCTCAGCTTTCAGAAAGGAAGAAAAAAAAATCTGTTACTGGAAAATTTGCCAATTTTTTTCCCTCCAGCCCTTAATGCACAGCAATCCATTTGACCGTAAAATTATTACTTAAGGAAGAAGAGTTGGTAAAAGAAGTGTAATTTGTGGGAATGAGCAAGAAAAAAAAAAAAAAAAAAAAAGATGATAAATACAGCAGAAATATTATAAGGAAAATGCAAAAACAACATCGCTATATACTGCTGTCAAACCTAAATCAAAGTCATAAAGGAAAAAATGAGATGTTTGCGTACACAGATTGTGCCACCATCAGTTTTTGTTGGAGCTAGAAGAATATTGGCAATCAGGATTATCTGATAATTACCTTTCTTAATGCAATGAATTCACTCAGCTTCACCTTCAGGCACTTAACCGAAGAAAATAATGACATATGTCCTCATGTTTAATGGTTAAACTCTATTTCCAAGAAATCTATTACATGTAGCGTCTACTAGAAACCCACACAAGAAAGTATCTTTAAGAGATGTGCTGAGAGAAAAGAATGGTGTTTTGAAACATAAATAGCAGTTGTTTGCATCAAAACATTTTAACTTGCAGGCTTTATTAGTACTAATGAAAGTTTGATCGTCTTAGTTAATTACCTCCCCACCCTCCTTTGTTAGGATCAGCTGCAGAACAAACCTTCTCCTGCCAGCATCTCAGGATGCATTAGATCTCATTAAACATCATTTTTAAATGAACATTTCATTTAAAAGAGATTAATTTTTAAAGTATGCTACTGCTTGGAAATGAATCTGTAAAATTATGCAGTTGCTGAAGAATACATTTACCTCCTAATTCACCAGTATTTGTGTACAGATAACTCCAAGTGATGCTGCTAATGAGGTTTTGATAGTCACAGTCCATTTGATAGCACACTGGCTCACAAAGGGACTTGGCCAAGAGGCTGACACCTTTCCCATGGGATGTGCAAGCGGATCAAGGTTAGCCTTGGGCCAGTATCGAAATGAACAGTCACACAAGTTCTGCAAAGACTAAATTCAGCCTGAATCTGGCTTTAACTCCTTTCTACCCAAGTCAAAATCACTGCAGCACAAAATGAGCATAGGGAGCAGATGCTCAAACCAGCACATTAGCCAGCAGAGACCTCCTGCATAGTCCGATCCTCTCCCACATCCCATTCCCCACTATTCCCAAAGGAGTTTGGGAGTTTCACCTTAAAACACTCTCCCTGTAATTACTGGAGTATTCCAGGTGTCTGAATTAGTCACACCTTGTTTCTTATATGGCTAATTAGCATCACCATTGAGTTTGCAAGAGAGGAGAAAAATGGACCTCTATTACTTTGTAAATACAGAAAGAAAAGGAAGGCTGGGATGGCTTTGCAGAATATTTTGAACTGAATAATTTCATTATTTTTTAAATGAGCACATTTTTTGTTTCTGGTAAAAAAAAAAAAAAAAAAAAAACAGTAGTCATTGCTACTGTAGAACAAGTGAAGTTTGTATTCTCAGCATGCAAACATGCTTGTGTTTCAAGAGATTGAGAAGATGGTTCTTCCCACTGGCACAAGCTGTATCTAATGCAGGCTTTCCTCTATAACATGAACTGGGTGTATCACAGAACCGAGAAACTCAAGTGCCTTCTTCCCAACTAAATGGGCCATGGAGGATGGAGTGTCTCCAGCTGGCTCTGGGGAAACAGGGGGACTGATGTCTGCCAGTCACACCTGTCTGAATACCTGCTTTAAAGCTCTTGATGAAACGGAATTTGTGTAAGGGTGTGGGAAAGAAATTAAAGATTACCAAAGCAGCTTACTTTCTTCTGTGCTAATGTAACTGCTGACTCCCATAGGACTGCCATTGTGGGCCTCAATGCTTCAGCACAGTCCTGCAGTACTTGCTGACATTTTGTAACTGCTGAAGGCTCGCTGAAGTTGATGAGATTTAGGCATTATCTGTGGGCACAACAAATACTAAAACGCACACTGAATTGGAATTCACTCGTTATTATTTCAAAGTGTTCTTGTTTGTTTGTTAGTTTTCAATGTGGGCTGCTTAATTAGTAACACAGGTGCGTTTGCTGTCCTATATTTTGCTTCTCAATTTAAAAAGCCAATTTAAAACTACTGATACAAAGTAAAACAATTACTTGTTGTTTAATTGGTTTTACTAAGAGTCGTTTAAAATTAATACATGTTTTTTGGGAATACATTAATTCATTTTAATTACACAAAACAAATATTTATGTTAGCCGAGCACCCATGCTATAGGAAATGAATAATGGTATTATCAGTTATTATACATCAGTAGGAGTTATGTGAGGAATGGACAGCCTCTGCCCTATTCTAATCATGTCACTGACTAACGAGTCATTAGAAATAAGATTTCTCCTTTTCTCACATAACATCATTTTGGATATTTGTCGTACAGACCAACAATTAAGGTACTCTATCTGTGACTCAGAGCATAATTCTGCTCCATCAAAGTCAAGGCTGCAATGCATTTTTTCACACTCACCACCTACACTGTTAGAAATTACCTGCAAAGCAGAGGTGAGCGGTCCTGACAGGCATGTGTCACAAACATTTTGTGCTCGACCTGGAAAAAACAAAACTTGGCCCAAGAGAGGCAGTTTATCGGGGATGCTCTGCAGCACTCTGGCTACAGAAATGCCCCAGTAGCTATCCTGGAGCTCTTATGGGTTGTGCTGGCAACCGAAAGTCATTTTTATCACACAGTTACTCGCAGTTTATGATCACATATTATCTGCATACATAGCAGCATTCTCTCTCTCTTGTGCAGGATTCATGACGAGTGCCATTAAGGAAGTCCTTTGGCTCTCTCAGGTAAAACGGCCACATTTAAAGCTTGATTCTGTGCACATTAGTTACTTAGGCAGAATCCCTTGAGTTTACTACAGCAGAAAGGCAACCCAGATTTGGCCATTAAATTTAGATTCTTTCCGCTCATCTTATTCACACGTTCAAAAAAAGGTATTTGTATCATTTTTCTTTTCAAAGGATAAAATAAAATTAGCTGCATAACAAGTGCCCTCAATCAGGAGCAATATAAAGCCACTTATTTATTTTGAATTCTAGATGCACAAAAGAAATAAGATGGTGAATGAGAAAATAAACCTGCCAAAAAAAAGGAAAGGGTCCAATTTTCCATGCATAGAACAGATTGTATTCCTAAAATGGCTGGGAGCATCTGAAATGATTATTGTAAAGGGGATAATCTGACAGTCCCTCGGACTGCTCATCTCAGCCACTGTCTGATGGAGGCTTCGAGTACCTGCACTGAAGGGCAGTGAGGTTCATCTCATGGAATGGCCTCATCTTTAAGGTAGTTAACAGAAAAGCTGAAGAATCACAGAGATCAATCCAATCCATTTTATGGATGCATTTCCTTCTTCCCAGTGGCTATATACAAAATTTAAGTGCCCCTAGAGAGTAATCCAATCTGCTGAAGTTTAACATAAGACTAACCTCATCCCGCTCTCTGGGTGGTGTCTTCTCTTCTAGGGTGGTCAGAAAAGTCATCCCATTCCCCAGCTATTTGCAAACAAAGCCTTTCTTGAGGATGGTTTTTATATTTATTAGGCCCCCAGTGGGTTTCCTTTTCATGAGAAGATGCCTGTGTGTGCTTCTTAGAGGCTATAGGGAAGCAACAGGATACATCAGGTGCTACTGTCCACCATGGTCCCAGGCCATCTCCGTGCCTCCATGTCTAGGGTGCTCATCAGACAGATAAGCAGTAGTGGGCTCTGCTTCTGCATGCTGATCTACGAATGAAAGAGCACACTGTAAAGTGGGTGACTCTGTGTTGTAGGCATTAAGGGCAATTGAATTGACCTCCCAAGAAAATAGTCCCTCCAGGAAATAACCAGACTGAAAGCACTCTGCCTTTCTTCCTACGCTGCCGGCAGGCACACACAGCTCACAAGGCAGCCAGGGGAGCTCAGACAAAATGTCAGTGCTGCCCAGCATCTTGCACCAGCTGGGCAGGCAGAAACCCTTGGATTTTGGTCCACGCATCCTACAGCACATGTACATTTTACATGACACCATCAATGCCCATAATAACCTCGAAATACAGAACAAAGAATCCAGTCCTGGCTATAAGGTTAAGGGCCCAGAGCGATTTCAAATGATGTGGGGAATTACTGAATGAATTTAGGTGCCTCGCAGGTCAGAGAGCCCTGGGAAGCCAACTGGACTGGATTGCTATCTGAGACCCTGGGCAGAATGGACTCCGGCCAATATTAATAATTGCTTTTCTAGTGGTTAATTGAGGTTCTCTGTTTAGTATCTACAAATTATAATATAGAGTCTGAGGCATCTGTCATTTCCTTTCACAGTGAGAGTAAAGCACCTGGATGACAGTATCACTGTTTTCAGCTCTTGTTGAGATACACCAGTTTTGATCTCTCAAGGTTTCTAACATGCTTACTCCATGCTGTTCAGAATTTTCCTTGTTCTCTTCGTCCTTTTGAAATGATCAAAACCATGAATATACCCTAGGTAACTACCTGTCATCATAGGGGCAGTCATTCACCAGTGGCACAACATATTTTGTTTACCTTAAAAAGGTGAATGAGAACTACACACCACCATTTTTCTACTTTACCTAGGCAATAACGGAAGAAACAAAACCAACACAAAATTATGCAAAATATTATCACAGAAAGCATGTAATTACATTCTGACTTTACTGACCTACTGCTTTCTTCCATCCTAATTCAAAACAGGTGAACTACGAAGAACATGAAATGCTTGCAATCATTATCACATCAAACATACTGTATGTTATTCAAGAGTGGTTTGGGGGCCAAGTTTAGCTTTAGCTTAGGCTCATTCTACAGAGTTCCATTTGCACTAATAAAACAAAACCCCAGCTCAGGGAACAGTGCTGAGAGCCGAACTGGAGGGTGGCTGCAGCACTGCACTGCTGCCTAAGAATTAGCAGGGATCATGCTGCTGATGTTACCTGCTGCAGAGCTTGATGTGGGGGTTAGAGCCATCTGGGCCCCGCTTCGTTGAATTTTAATGACTATCTATCAAGATAAGAGAACTTCAATTACTTAGACCTGTGCGACATTTTATGAGGTCTGCTATAAGCCTCAAGTTCAATCTATGATACTATGATTCTATTTGCTCTTAAAATCAGCTACTTAAATATTTTTTTTTTAAATACCCTCATCAGCTCAGTGGTACTCTTTTATCCTTTATTTATGCTTTGTTTAAAATCACCAGAGCTGATAAAGCCGAGCGCGGTTGGTTTGCACCTTTCAGGAGACGTGTGCACATTAGACATATTGGCGATATTTATTTATGCTGCCATCTGTCCTGCTACCCCCACGTTTTCCACAGCTCGGCCTGGAGAGGGCCAAAAATCACCTGAGCATCATAAAAGCACGCCTGGCTGTCAGCACAGCGCATGGCAGCCCAGCTGCCGGCCCGGCCCCAGTAATGAGGACCCCAAATCTGGGCTGCTGGTTGCCATGGCAATCGCAGGATTGTCTTCAACACAGAGGGACAAGGCCCGAGGGTGGTGGGCTGTCTGCATTCTGCCCGGCCTCATGGCTCCATGGCTGTGACCAGCTGAGGGTGCACAACTCTGCACTGAGACATAGTCTGTAGTCATGGTTCTTATTCCGTCTAAAACTCAACCTCTTCCCCAAGTAGCAAGGGAAACTTACGTGAAATGGCATTCTCCAAAAGAAAGCAGTTCTTTCAGGGTTGACTCAGCTCTAAATTCTCATCATTTCTCACAGTGCATTATTAGAACGGAGCAGCAATGCTTAGCATCTACATTCCTGAGGCCCGGTGTTTTGTCACTGAGTCGATGCCCTTAGTGCAAACAACCACGTGCAACGTGCCTTTCACACACACATCTTCCTGCCCAAACTAAGCACTGAGAACAACAGAAGCAGTGATGGAGAAACCAAGTCAGTGCGCATATCTCAGGTAGGATCATCCCACAGTTACACTGCAGCACACAGGGACAGATAGCACAGAGTCATAGAATGGATTGAGTTAGAAGGGATCTCAGAAGGCTGTCTGGTCCAACCCCCTGCAGTGCACAGGGACACCCACAGCTCCATCAGTGCTCAGAGCCCATCCCCTGACCTTGGGTGTCTGCAGGGATGGGCACCACCACCTTCTGGGCAGGCTGATACCCTTTGTTTTTTTCATGTTTTGAAAGCTGAACTGTTTAATTGTATTCTTTCTCCTGCACTGAAACAGAAAATGGGTAATTTAGCTGTCTAAGCACCCAGACCTGCAAGGTTAACTGAGACAGTCACTCCCCCAAAACCCAAGAGCTGAACCCATTTTAAGGAGTGGCTCAGACCCCAGCTTATCACCAGATAGTCTTTCAAGATCAGTCTTCACGCCCAAAGGAAACTGCTTCCTGCCCCTTCCCACCCCTTTTTCTTCCAGGCACACTCAGACATTATCTTTCAGCCCAGAATATTAAAGACAAAACAGAACCATATCAGACGGATTAGTCACACGTGTTTACACTGCATCAGCTATTCACCCTGGCTTGTCTTCAGCTGGGTCTTAACAATAAAGCAAACAGTTACACTGTGTAACTACCAGAGTGGGTAATCAAGACCCCTGAACAAAGACAGAGGAAATTAAGGTGCTCGGTGTGTAAGCAGCACGGAAAGCAGCAGCAGATGTTGTCCAAGTTGGTACCACCTGACAGTAAAAACGATCACATTAGGTATTGGAAAAAAATATAAGTATTTTGTAAGGATAGGTAGGAAAGCACAACACTATAGTGACAAATCTGAGAATGCTCTTTGAAAATAGGTGCTACGTTTCAAATGAAAAAATCCCCAAACAGCCCACATCTCTCTGCATGAAAAAGCATCAATAATCAGACCTGCTCTTGGTATTTTATCACTCATTAAATCCTCTGCATCCAGACAGGGAAAACAAATTCCAAAGGAATTCACACCAATGGTAGGAATTTCCTTCTGTACAAACTAATAGCATCACTTTTGCTACAGTTCTCAGCAGATGTTACAGCTTCAAATGCTCACCAAAATGAAGCTCTTAGTGCTAAGCCCTTAGGAAAATGTTGCACGAGCGATGCACTCCGGACAGCATGGTACATGTCACGTTGTGATATATCACTCAGCTAAGTTGGGTGATAGTGCATGGCAAACAAAGCCTAATCATTTTATTTATGGCTGGCTATTTACTTTATGCAACTCACCACTGCAATGGCTATCAGTAGGGATTTCTAACAGATTGGATTTTCAAAATGTTCATGTCCTCAATGGCACACCGTTGCTTTGTCAGCTTTCACATCAATTTTTCCCATGTCAGCTAGAATAGTCAGCAGACACCTAAAACTTATAGCATTGTTCCAGTTACAGGCATTTGTGACTTGGAGCCAGTCCAAAACACGCTGATCTACAGAACCACATCCACTGCCTTCCTGGTACTTCCAGTTCTGCTTAGTGCTCCCGGTCACAGCAAGAGACGACAAAAGTCAGAGCACGTCGCAAGGCCCTCCTGTGAGGAGTGAAGCATTCCAGCAGTGTACCACAGCATCCCATTTTGGCAAAGCTGTTTGTAGGCAAGGAGTTGCTTCTGACATGGTGTTTCAGCTAGCAGTTTTCAATCAAATTGGGCTTTATAGCATCTCTGTGACATCTTTGGCTTCCTTTGAGTCGGTGGCTTGGATGAGGTAAGAAAAATGAATCCACACTCATGTGGAAACGGAGCTGAGGGCTGGTGACACCTTAGGCTGTTTATCCATGGGCTTCAGCAGGTGTCCATGATATCTAGCAGATCAAAAGTGTGTTTCCTCTACCTGGCAGTCTGTGGAGTATTATCCTCATGGCCAATCCTCAGTTAAGTGAGAATTAAGACCAATGGAGCTGCCCTTTCTGTCCTTGGAAAGGTAAAGAAGTCTGTCTTACTGAACTGAGGGGAACTCAGTACAGAGCAGCCCTGAAGAAAAAAGCAGTGTATCTCTACCAGCAACTATCTTTGCTGACCAAGGGCAATCTAATGACTCACAGCAACCTTGTTTGAGATGCTCAGCACAGATGGGACAGACAGACAGATGGAAGAGCACTGCTAGCTGATCTGCTCGTGGCATTTCACAGTGCAGCCTGAGCCTCTGCTTCCACCAGCCATCTCCCACCTGTGTTCGATTGCTCAGATCCGCCCGAGTGACAGCAAAAGCTTCCTGTAACAGAACACAGGATGAATGCATTGAAGTCACATCTGAAAATCTAACACTGCTCTCTTTGCTGACACCAGATAGCCCTCTCAGTGTTTCATAATGTAATCCTCATCAGTTATTTCTGCGCTTCCATACCAAGCATTTCTCTCAAGTGGAGTGGTTCAGAAAACTGTGGGGTTTTTTGTTTATTTTGTGATTTTTGTTCGTCTTCTTTTGTGTTTGTTTCTCATTTCACAGAATACAAAGAAACTTTTAAAGCAAGTTTTAAAGTGTTTCAGATTGATGTTGTTCTTACAATACACAGACTAGATTTGTTACAGTAAACGAGAGCTCTGTTTCATTCGCTGCACAAAGACACAATTCTGACTTATCTCCCAGCTTGGATATTAAAAGTTAACTTCAAATCCCTTCCTGAAATGGATGTTTATTCTTGGTTTTTTATTTGCAATTTTTGGCATTGGGTTATTTGTTTTATATTTACTTTTCCCCACCATAGCCATAATCTCCTCTTCCAAGATAGTAAAGTGTTCTCTAATTTGCTTTTATTCTGCATCATACACTCATTGCACCTCATAAAAGAGCTTCAAAGAGCTCCCATTCTACCAAAAAAGTTCCTACGGAGGCTGTACTTGCTATAAAATATGATGAAATTAGTTAAGTGATACGATTCCCCAAACACACATCACCGACATCAGTCTCCATGACTCTGTATTAAAGGGAGGCATCAGTCCATAATAGGACCATATACAACAGGGAGTGATGTGATCAGAGCATGTCCTACTGAAATACTTGCTCTTATGAAGTCCATGAATATTGCTTTTAAGTGTAAAAAAAGTAATCTATTCTAGAAAGAGACGAACAGAAAAGGGGAAAGAACACTCTCTGATCTCTTGAGCTGAGCTCTCAAGACATCAATGACTGTGCCCTCATTTATAATTTCCACTAATTTACTGGCTGCCCTAGAGACACACTTTGATCTTTGGGAAGATCTACTATATCTATCTGCTTTGCAACAGGCAATCCAAATTGACACACCTTACAATACAGCGGTCCAAATAACACAGTCGAAGCATCTAGCCTCCAGTTGATGAAGGCAGATGCCAACTTCCAGTCTATATCCATGGCATAAAATACTCAACACTACCATGGAAGTCTTGCCAATGGACAGCAGGTTTTGTAGGTGAGGTCTTTCGTCTGCATGTAGGTGCCTTGTGAATCCCTGTGTTTATGGTCCGGGATGACTGCTGCACCCGGAGCTCTTGGTAGGAAAGAGGCATCGCCTGCTTCACACAGTGGGCAGCTTGTTTTGTTTTATGAGTCCTATTAGTCTACAGTGGAGGTAACGTGTTCTACACTGCTTCAAAGAACAAGACTGGAACACTCAAGTGCAACTCACAAAAAGGTCCTAGAACTGCCAGATATTTTTTAATATTCGTCCTAAATAATGATTAAGGCAAACAAGCTCCTAGGATTAGCCAAGATTATAAATGATACAAAGCTGTAAAACAATAAAAATCAAAGCCAAATTTAACAGCATTATTTAGCATATGTTACAGATAGAGGAAGGACAAAAAAGTAATTCAAAGAGCTAGAAGTTTCCCATTATGTCTTCTGAACCTATAGATCCTTCCTAAAATTTCAAGATACCATGGGCAGTGAATAGCAGGAAAGAAGTCAGGGCTGCAGGAAACCCCATGGGAGACATTTTTCTTAATTGTGTATCTAAATTTCATTTCACTAGAATAAAATGGATTAAATGTTTTCTGAAGTCTTAAGAATGC
Source organism: Phasianus colchicus (assembly GCF_987193195.1). Taxonomy (NCBI): domain Eukaryota; kingdom Metazoa; phylum Chordata; class Aves; order Galliformes; family Phasianidae; genus Phasianus; species Phasianus colchicus. Next base: position 32,982,596 of record NC_143443.1, read on the forward strand.
AGAATAAGGCACGGCCAGGAAGCAGAGATCTCTGCGTCCCCTCCATGCAGCCCAAGGCCATTCTGGAAGAGCAATCCAACAGAGAGCAGGACTGAGGACAGCACATCTATATAAGCCTTGGTTTACAGACTGAGCTCTTCCCTTAACACACCTGCCCAGGAGCCATGTGCTTAATCAACACTATGTTGCATACATATGCTCCCTCAGCAGGATGCTTTCAGCCATGCTTGTGGCTGAGATGCACAGCAAACTGTCCATCTGCAAGGCAGTCAGCACTGAAGCACAGAACAGAACCACCAACAGCTTTACAGAGGTCTCTGTAACGCTGCAGATGTAGTAGCAATGTTGGTTCCTTCTTACTGGAAAGCCTCTCTTCAGTGCCAGGAATGAAACAACATCACCATATGGCAGCCTACCTGCCCACACTTGTTGATGTATGGCTGTGAGACAGCACATGCACGGCATGGGAAAGGAACAAATACACATCTGGATGCCAAAAAGCTTTTAATGCAGCCCTTGCTCTGGGAACTGTCTTTCCCACTGTGCAGGTAGATATGCAAAGCTGGAAATACGACCATAAGTAACTGCAATAGCAGATTTAAAGCTAAGGGAAAGGGTAGAAATATGGTAGCACTGGGGTATAGGGAACTGGAAGCACAAAGACAACAGCTGTCCCAGAAGAGGCATGTGTCTTTCAAGGGGTGAAATAGAAATAAAGACCCTAGCAAAGTATCTTGGCAGTAGCAGAGGAGGCCACTGAGGTCTATACACGCTCTATACATCTATATGTATATACAAATAACAAGTGCATAAAGGCCACTTCACTAGAATCTGTCCTTATGGAAGCTCACTGCAAGTAAGGGGAGTGAGAAAAACCACAGCTACCAGAGAGCAGAGCAGAGGAAGCAGGAATGTCTTTCCTGGCGGAGCATTGCTGTGATTTCCCTGCAGGCTTTTTGCTTTCTTCTAAGTGTCTGTGACCAAAATTAATGACCAGACAGCCAAAGCTAATCACTCACACCATTTTCAATAAGTGAGCCATTCATACCCATTACAGATGATGCCTCACATTTATTCTGAGCCTTTCATGCTAAGAATATAAGTGTTTGCAAAACTACGACTCAGAAATGGGACCCAAACCACTAACATCATTAGAATTAATGATTACTTTTACCCAGAAGAAAGCCCTAGACCAAACTCCAATGCATACGGCCATTTCATCATACAGAAAGAGAGATATTCTGCAATGCCTGCCTACAGCAAAGGGAAGGAGAAAGCTGGGAGATCAACCAACAAGGAGGGAGTGCTTAAGTAGATAACACTTAGCTCTAGCTACAAGAGGTGTGCATGTCAGCTTCAGGAGAGGTGCTGGAGATACTTGTTTTGTCAGCTCAGTTTATTGTGATATTGTGGCCACAAAATGCCAATGCAATGACCATAGATGTCATCCTAACCACCACAGGTTGCCCAGCAGTACTGAAAACACTGAATGTGGATGTCCTGGAAATTGGAGCAAAGTCTGTGGCCAGAGTTGTGTCTGGGACAACTCAATGAGGAGCAGAAAGAAAAATAGGCAACAAGCATCTGGATCAGAAGAACAGGAAGCAGGGGTCCTGCAGAGCCTGTTGTAAATCCCCTCACCCTGCTCCTCCTTCCTTGGTCTCCCCACAGGATCTTGCAGAGGGAGGCGTAGGGGCTGTGCCTGCCCATCTCTGCTTGAGACAGCTGCCTCGTCCTCCTGCCTCGCGGGGAGCCTGGCTCGGAAGTACTTTCAAGATGTCATAAAAATAATTGATTCAATACCACAGGAATACTCGGTTTGATCAGTCTGACAGACATTAGAGCATGGTGTACTCTGCTGTGTACGCTGCCCTGGTAGGAAGCCAGAGAAATGATGATCAAATAACTGAAGCACTCTGGATTGTACTAATGAAACACAGTAGAACTTGATCCTGTAATTTGTCATGGACAAGTTAACTATTTTTTCCATTCATACTTCATCTTTGTCAATTGTCCACTCTGGGAGGGCTGAATCTCGATGGCTGTGGGTGAAAGAGATGAATTTAATTCATTGCAAACATTTTTAAAAACATGTATGTAACAGTGTGGCAATTTAATAAAATGCTCAGACTCAAATGTGTTGATGCTTTGACTCTTCGAAGTTGTCAGTGTTTTAGGGGTGAAAATAGGAAAACAGAGCCAAGGTTGATGTATTTATGTCCTCAAGGGAGCACACACAGGAGAATTTTTCCCACAGCCCCTGGGCCACTCTGATCCCATTTTTCTGCCCCCAGTCAAACATTTACAACAGTGCTGTTGTAACTTCTTCGTCAACTTTGCGACACCATTTTAATTTTTAATTAAAAAAAACAAACAAACCTAGAACTGCAGCTCCTTCCATCCCTAAGAAGCCTTTCTCTGTGCCTTGCCCCTTCAAGATTCCTGAGTATTTGCAGTTAGCAGGATGCAGGAGAATCCTGTTGAACAGAGACTGAGACAGAGGCTGCAGCCTTTGTAGTGCTTGAGGACAATCTCCAATCCCAACGAAGTCATGTTCAATGGGGAAACCAATCTGGAGTGCTTGCTGAAGAGTTTCAACTTCTTTCAATTGTATTAAATATTCATATTTTCTGTGCAAAAAAAGTTTTCTATTTCTGCCTCACTTCACTACACCCCTATTTTGGAATTTCAGACACCTCTGGTGTGAAAATTGAATCTCCGCTTTAAAGCTGGGAGAGAGGAATTGCATGCCATTTGCTGAAACAGGTTTCAGACCAAAATGGGAGCGTGGAACATGCTTCTTCCTCATAATTACCATGGAATTTGTACAGAAGGAGTCTGACACAATCAACAAAATTACGAACGAGAAGAAATGTGTGCTAATGAAATATCATGTACTTGGAAGTGATACAAATTGCAAGACAACTCAAAGGAGGCACCAACACCACTGGGAGGAGGAAATTCCAGCTGCAGTTGTGCTGTGAGCTTTGCAGAGATGACACTGGCACTGAGAAAAATGTCATAGCATGAAGTGATAATATACTGAATTAAGAAAACTTTTGGAAAATGATACTAAGGGTTCTATTCCTAAATGGATAGTCATGTTTAATTAGGTTTAAGAGAAAATATGGCAAGGGATCTTCACACAACAGAGCAGAGTGCTGTTAACTTTGGCTGCTTCCTGAATTTTCAATGAGATCTGTACAATAAAAACCATTTTGCTGTTGAAAACATTAAGGAAAAATTGCCTTCCTGGTCAAAGAATGCCCAGTTTTGGAACATCCCAAGTGTACAGACTGTAGGTACCTCCTCAGGGCAACTCAGGGCACCCCGTTCACGGGCAGAGCATTTTACACCTGCTTGGAAGCCCGTGCCACGTGTGTTAAAAATTGAGTTCACTTTATGTCTGTAACTCAGGAAGGTATTATATGCACAGACCAATGTTAACTAGTACAATTTAGCATCTGCCACCCTAAAAGTGCACCAAGCCAGTTGTTTCTGCCATTTGCTTTTTCCAACCAAATTTATAATTCATTTCTAACTATATTGACTTTTCAGCATGGCACTGAGCTTCATTTCAAAAGCAGCAGCTACTAAAAGTTAATGATCCAAAAATGTTACTATTTTAAGCCTGTGTTGGACCAACCAATCACTTCTAACCAGGGAAGAACTGGGTTTGCTTTACAGCCCTGTAAGAAATGCAACGCCTGGGGCTGCAGCAGCCCTGTCTCCCAACTGCCCCATCCCTGTCATCTCTGGGCAGCACAAGGGGTGACCTTGGTGAGTCACCCTTAAATGTGAAACATAAACTCATCTCACTGCCTAAGTAGAATCTGCCTTTCTTCAAAGGCTACTGCAAGAGATTTCCTCATCTCTTGCATCTCATCTGTTTAAAAACCCCACAGCTTTTTGCAGCCTGAAGTTTGAAGGCAAATACACTCCTGTGTGCTGTAACTGGGTGAAAATTCAACAACACCCGGGCACCCTGTGATGTCCTCAGTAAACCTGAGCTCTGTCACTGCCTCAGGAGCAGAGCAGGGAAAGCACTGCTGCCCCACTCAGGGCATTTGCAAGCAGGTGCCATTCCCCCTTTCCTCCTCTGTGCCCGTGTCCACCCCAGATAGATGGGAGCTTCCACCCTTGGACATCTTTCTCTGGACAGAACTGCTCAATAAAAAGCAAGCATGGTGAGGAGGGGGCTCTGGCAATTGCCTCTGGCCTTTAAGAGAGGGAGCATGACTGACAGACGAGGCAAGAGTAAATCCCTGAAGACAAATCTCAAATCTTGGTGCTTTGACCTTTAAACAATACGAAAAGCCTCCAATAAACTTTAATTCAGGATTTAACTTCTGAGGAGCTCCTCAGACCATTTCTGATCTTGGGGTTCAATTTTGCAGCATGCCTTTTCAGAGCTGTTTTGCTTCTGGAAAATAAAAATCCAGGTATTACTTGTAGGGAGAGAGATCCAAATCGGCAGCAATGCGGGCACATTTTAGCAGCTGGAAAAAATGATGCTTATAATTAAACAACCTAAGTGGACAATGTAAAGCATGGGCTGTTCTTTCTCATTTGGGTTCTTTTTTTCCTTTTTCTTTTTTTCCCTCCTTTGAAGTGCCACAGATAGAGCCTTTATTCCAGCACCACACTCCCCTCACACAACCGCTGTCCATTTGCATCTTTTAGGAAATATTGCAGGAACACATTAACACTGGAATTAAGTAACTGGCACTATTTGTTGCCCTTGGTTTTTCAATTCTCATTGACTTCTATTATTTCCTCTCCCTTTCCTCACCAGAACAAGATAATTAGACAGAAGCGAGTAAGAAGTACAGAGCTAGAAAACAGAAGAGGCTGACATGTGTAGTACATGCTGTCAGCCATATGGCATTCTATATATATTGTTACAGATGAAAATTGTACCACACACTGTGCTGTACATTAACACTGGAACGGTATACAGTAATTCATGGGCATAAACCGATACTATTCGCTGTGTTGGCTAATAGATTTTTGAAGTTTTCTCCGTAGCATTTTATTTTAAATGACAGTGTTTTCTATTAATGGGTGGGCACTGTCAGTTTGTTGACCCCGGTTGGGAAGGATGTCTTTTTGTTCAAATGGCAGCCATCATTTCTGTGAAGTGATGCATGTAAAAAAGCCAGTAAATGCAATTCACCTCACACGCGGCTGTCACTCAATTTGACATCTACATGTTGGAGTATTTTCTCAAAGTTTTCTCCATGTGACCTGCAAGTTAAAGATCAGGGAGGTTACCTTCATCCAGCCCATCCATGTGTCAATCATCCCCACCTAAAAATGAAAGTTACAAATAAACTGCAGCTACTATTTATACTCTGCTGCCTGTCCCATCTTTTTCCCGTCAATCTTGCAGTTTCTCATTATGGCTACACCATACCTCCCCCAGCACTTCTTTGTGTATCCCAGATTAAGTTTCTTTGTTTTTCTGCCGCTGTTCTTCTGAGCATGTCAAGTAATTAGTGCTTTAGCTCTCTTTTTTTCTCCCCACGATAACTTTGAAAAGAAACTTACAAAGATCTTAGCAATGGTCTTTCAGGGAGAAGCACGGCGACAAATCAGACACAAACTCCTCTTCTGTGCTTGGGATGCAAGGGCTGTTTGAGCAAGCTGAGAGACCCATGAGAACGCAGCGTGGGGATCTGGATGTCACCACAAGCACCTTCTTCCCCATAAAAAATCCAATTGCAAAGGATATCAGGAAGAAAGGACTTACCACTGTGCTGATGTTAAATTTGACCCTAAGTGGGAAAACAGAGTGCTCGGTACTTGGAGATCCCCAATGCTCAAATTGCCTGCCTTTTGAGGTGCTAAGTAATAAATGTGTTTGCCTACACCATCAGTGTATTATTGTCCCTGTCCATTAGAAATGAGGCCTTTTATACATGCAGAAAGTTACAACACAAACAGAATTACACCAAGGAAAAGAAAATATTACTGAAAACAAGCTCCCTGAAGGATATCTCATACAGCTTTGTCCAGCCTAATGCTAAGTGGCTTGCTGTCAGCAAGGCTTCCCTCTCTTCCCTTAGGAGGCTGCTCCAGTTTATTACCTTCAAGATGGCCAGGGAAGCCAAAGGCAAGAGAATGTTTTTCACTTGTCTCCAAAGAATTGTATTTTCCAGAACCATCTTCTGGGAAGTGCCTTGTCTGGTATACGAAAATAAGCCATTCCAATGCAAAGAACAGAAAATACTTTTTGGCTGGAGTTGCTATTTCAGGTGACAAGTGACAGGTCACAAGCAAATGGCCTCAAGTTGTACCATAGAAGGTTTAGACTGGCTATCAGGAAGAATTTCTTCATGGAAAGAGTGGTTAGGGATTAGGATGGGCTGCCCAGGGTGGTGGTGATGGACTCCCCATCCCTGGAGGTGTTGCAAAGACTTGTGGACATGGCACAAGGGACATGGTTTAGCGAAGGACTAGGGAGGATGGTTGGACTTGGTAGTTTTGTAGGTATTTTACAACTAGATAATTCTGATTATGCCAGGATGTCACTTTCATTCTCTCCTGCTTCATCACATTTTAAGTATTTCCATAATAGAAAAGATACAGTGCGAATGCATAAAAAAATTCTCTATGCATTTCCAAATATGACTCCAAAAGGATGTTGAACCTGCTTCTTTCCAGACATTCACTTCCCCACTTTCCTCTTTGCATTCAAAGATTCCATTTGAAAAGGGGAGAAAAAGCCAAAAAGCCAAAAAGTTAAAAATAGAATGGTTTGATCCAACCTAGTATTCCCATCCACCATTTCTGTCTGGCTGCCAAAGTGGAGGCAGGGAGGAGGTTGCCCAGGCAGAAGCACAGTATACTCAGGCTGCAAAGCTCTGCAGAGGGTCCCAGTGGATAAATATCTCTGAGCCTGCCAGATGGAGCCCACATCCTGCACTGAAGACCCCTTGTTCAATGGCAGGGCTACCTTGTAGCTGTACATGGCCTCAGTACTGTTCTTCATAATAATCAATATAAATACTGTCATCTTTTATCTCAGAGCACTCATAGAGAGGTTTTTTTTACTTGCCCTTTCCCCATAGCAAGAGCAGTCCCAGACTTCCACCCTCCAACACACTTTGTTCTACATGAAGTTAAAACTTCCCTGTTCCATTTGCTGACCCTGCAGGCATTTACCACAACTCCATCACATCATTGGCATGCCATGACCACCACACTGTTCACCTGCACTTCTCGATCCATCACAGAGGACAGGTTGCAAGGAATGCAGCTTCTTTAATCCTTAGTATTTCACATTCACATAGCTATGCAGATGAAATCCTTGTTCTTTCTTTGGTCATTCCCACCTTGTTCAATGGTTGGCCTATGGCTTTCTGAACAATCCCAAGAGCCAGGTGTCCTAAATCAGCTCCCAGCTATTACAAGACAGCTTTCTGCAACAGTGCACAAAAAAGCCACCTAATGTCTGCTGACTCACACTGGCTCTCCAACAGATCAGCACTGTCCCAGAATTTGAGAATCACAAAATCACAGAATCATGGAATGGCCTGGGTTGCAAAGGACCACAGTGCTCATCCAGTTCCAGCCCCCTGCTATGTGCAGGGTCACCAACCAGCAGACCAGGCTGCCCAGAGCCACATCCAGCCTGGCCTTGAATGCCTGCAGGGATGGGGCATCCACAGCCTCCTTGGGCAACCTGTTCCAGTGCCTCACCACCCTCTGTGTGAAAAACTTCCTCCTAATATCCAACCTAAACATCCCCTGTCTCAGTTTAAAACCATTCCCCCTTGTCCTATGAGCATCTTTAAAATCTACCTGAGATGCTCTAAGTTTTTCATTTAATTAAAGAGTGGAAATTGGAATTTCCCTGGAAATCTTGATGCAGGAGGGCCCAAAATGAGGTTTAAATTTGCAGCCCAAGGCATGCTCCTCTCTGTTCACAGGCAGGTTTGGGCACCGAGCTCCTGACGTGGTGACTGCCCTCGTCCTTACTTGTGCCTCAGTTGGAGCACAGAGAAATGGACAGAAACAGGAGGAGTAAAATACTGCAGTGAACTTTTAAACTAGAATAGCAATAGAGAGTTAGATAATTAAATGGGAAACCAGACCCAAATGTCAAATAAGGAGGGAGACATCAAAGAGAAACAGCAATCTCTGATAAAGATCAAGAGAGAAAACTATAATTTTTATGGCATATGCTGACAAATGGCTGAAGTAAAATATAACAAAATAACTTGGTTTAGCAATATTCCTACAGATTGTCTGAACTACACTGCTGCAGAGATCAAAGGATAGAGCTGGAAACAAAATACCAGAAGAAATGACACACTCCCCTTCTACCTCCCCTCCTTTTCAAATTCATATTTCAAACCAAAGACTCAGAGGGTAGAAATTTGTAAGAGTCTCTGGAAAGGTCACCCCGTCAGCTGAACAAGTGGGAACTTTTTATTTGAAAATTTTTCTTAAGTGTCTTTTTTTTTTTTCTTTTCCCCATTAGAAAGGTGTTCAGAAGGCAGGTTCAGCCTGTCCCGAGCTCAGACCTCCTCTCAGCTGAATACCAGATTGCTCTGCAGGATGCTCAGCTCTCCTGTGGATGTCGGTGTATGACTCAGCCACACGTCCTCAGCAGATGGGATGCTGCATTTTTCCCAACAATGCTGTCATTGTTACCGAAACTTTTCCTCCTGCACTGAGCACAGTGCTCGTTCTGCACAGATTAATCTGCTTGTTCTGATAGCCAGGCACTTCTATCAGTAGCTGTAGTTTGTGTGCATCCTCTGCAAAAAGAACAATCTCTTATTCTCCATCAGCTTTGATGATTCGTTCACTTTAACATACAATCAAGCTAAATGTATTCGTCAATTGAGGCACTTTGAACATTTTGTTAATAAAAAACACCTGTAATTTACTTAAAGATTATTTGCACAAACATGCAACCTCTTTCAATTAATATTTGTCCATCTTTTCTAATTATCTGAAAATTAAAAATGAAATTGCACGAGGAAAAGAACATTGTTGTTTTTTTCCCTTTTCTAGTTGAAAGCTCGCCCTCAAGATAGCTGCTTTTCTGAAATACCAAGAGACTGAGAGATAAAGATTATCTGTGACTGTATTCTCCTCCTACACGAGAACAAAGGCTGTTTTAATAAATGGAACTCAGATTCTTCCTCCTAAATGAAAAAGAAAAATGATTGCACTCCAAAACAAGATAGCCAGGTGAAATCCTGGAGTGTTTGTTCCATGCAAGACTAACCTATATCTAATGACCCTTTCTGGCTTCAAGGAAGCAACAGATTTGCTGGAAGCAGCATATGGGCCATCTACTTTCTGCAAATGCGATGGCTAAGAGGAATTCATCCGAGGGCAAGGTTTAGCAGGTTGACAGGAGGCACAAATGTTGACAGATAAAGTGGCCCAGCCAGTTTAAAACGCCTATTTAGTTTAAATACAAAATTACTCTTCAGTCAGTTCTTGAGAGCTGGAAGAGAGGAAGACGCTGCTCGGCACCACAGAATGTGTGTAAAAGGCTACGGAGTCTCAGGCAGAGCTTCTGTCCTTTCCTGCTGGATCTCCATGTTTCCCTTGGCATGCAGTGAGTAAATACCAATTCCTATCACAAGCTACACGAAAGCAAGACAGCTACAAGCTGAACACAGATCACAAGGCCAAGCTCCTGATAGCAGGAAGAGGATGTTTATTGCATCAAAGCCACCTCTGCTGGCAAAAGATACGAATTATATGCAACTCAGGTTTAGATTAAAAAAAAAAATCTATTTACATTAAGGGGGTAATTCCAAACCACAGGCTTTACTTGTTGCAATTCAGAAAATGTATGCATGTGAAAGATGAAGCAATTAATTGCTCTGGTGGAAACTCACCATCACATTCAATGATTCAATTTTTATTATCTGATGCTAACAGAGACCAAAAGCATCTTAACTCTTTTTGGTCCTTTCACTCACATACCTGTGAGAAACAAAGTAGACTTGATTTTAGAAAGCCGTTTGTCCCTGTATATAATACATGCTGACATGTTCTTCCTGTTCAGTCATCTTTTGCCTTTCATTATACTCATCCATGGCATCTTCCCTCTGATGTCAGTGCTGCTGAACCTACTGAGTCTGACAAAACATCCTGGTAAGAATCTTTATCTTACTTGAGTGGTATGAGCCCGGGTTTGTGCGAGATCAAACTTCATCAGGTTACTGCTTGATCTCAAAATAACAGAATTTTGAGAAACCCTTAATGGCCATTTTGTTCATTCCAAACCACAAACAGAATAGCGATAGCTAATAGCTCCTGAAGCCAGTCAGCTTGCACACGTAGATACAACACAATCTTTCCATAAAATCAATCCCACTGCCTTGAGTGTCTCTCATCCTGTAGAGTTCTTTATATTTAAAAATAGAATAAAGCTTCAAGTGAAACTACATTGGACATGATACAGTGGGCACAGTACTGATGGGTCGATGGTTGGACTTGACAATCATAGTGGCCTTTTCCAACCTTTATGATTCTGTCATTCTGTGTATTCCAAAACAGATAAAATTCCTAATAATAAAAAAAAATACTTTGCATTGTGTAGAAACTCTTCATTCATGGTTGTCTACTGGCAGCCATTCAAAATTCTAAAAGCAAAAATCTATTTTTTGCTGATGACGAGAAATAGGCACTATTTGCTAAACAATACTGCTTTTTATTTCAGTTCCCTGTGACTTCAGACACAGCTCACCAAGTGATTTTGGTTTCACACCTCACTACCATAGTTGATCAGGAAACAGAGGAGGCAGCATATGACTGCATGCAGTATTTCAGGAGGTTTCTAATGAACAGATGAATCCAAGTTACCTGTCTGGAACTCCATAGGAAGTTTCCTACTTAATTTCTACACTAAACACAGAGTTCAGTACATGTGCTGTGTTAGGGAAAGACAAGCAGTGGGAAATTGTTGCTCAGTGGTAACAATTAATGGTAGTAATTAAATTTCCAGACCATGAGGCAAATGTTTATGAAATGTGGATTGTTGCAAGTGAAAGAATGAGTTTGGCACTGAATGTTTTGCACCTGAAGCTCTAATGAGCTCAAAACGTCATAGATAATTTTCTATTCTCCACTTAAAACAACTGGAAAAGAAACCAGCTCCAAATAGATACTGATCTCAGTTCCATTAGCATTTAATAACTTTAATATGTAATGAAATCATTTAAAACCAGTTCAATCATTTTAAAACAGTTGAAACAAGTAAGAGTAGATTGAAAACTGATCATAAATCTTGTTTTCTGATCAAATTAATCACCAATGAATGTCCATCTACAAAATTTACTTATTCAGTCCAGCATTTATCAACGTTGTATTCTTCCTCTGATTTTCCCATTTTATATTTTGGGCAGAAAAAAAAAAGATGCTGAAGCTTCTTTGTTTCACATGATGGTTACTATTTGTTGAGGCAGGAATTTATGATTCCTCTCAGTGTTGTTCAACATCCAATATTGTATTTCTAGGAAATACACGAAGTTTCAAAAAGAAAAAAGACCTGAAAATGAGCAACTCTAAAAAGTTTGGTGGAAAAACAGATGGGAGAAAGGAAGACAGGAAAAAAAACCAACCTCTAGGGGATTTCCCAAAGCCTGACATTGGTCTTTCAATGCTGTCTAGAGCTATTGCTCAGGGACATGATTTAGCAGAGGGTTGTTAGAGTTAGGGTAGTATGGTTAGACTGCGGTTGGACTTGATGATATTTAAGGTCTTTTCCAAGCTGAGCAATTCTATGATTCTGTAATTCTATGGTCCATCTGTACTTACCAAACTTCACTTTACATCACTACACCATGTGGTACTGCCAATCTGGTTCCTTCACGGGGGAAAAAATCACACTGTGCCAAGCACATCAGTGGCAGAAGCACAGGCAGCATGCTGGATGGGTAAATGCTACCAGTCCAGGGCTGGATCTCAAGTGCTACCTGGCTCAGTACAGCAGAAATGTGCAGATATCAGAAAGAAAGAAGAAAAAAATGGCACAGAAAGTGTTCCACTTCAGCATAGGCATGGCTTTGCCAAGATTCCTAGCTGTTCAAAACTTCTGGAACAGGTCTGTACCAACAGAGGAGTGAGTCTGAAGTTTCTCCCCTTCTCACCCCCCACCTCTGTTTTATAGTCTTTTACAGTAGACTTTTCTCCATAGCCACAAAGATTTTGCTTCCTCTTGCTTTATTAAATAAAAGCTGAGACTCGGAAATAAAGCAGGAATCTAAAAACCTGGAATGTGAGCAATGCAATGAAATGTGTTAGCACTGCCAGCAGCGTGATTGTCTTTGAAGACACAACGGCAGGCTGCTAGGCAATCAAGAGGGCACCAAGGCAAACTCAGAGAACACATTCCCTGTGGGAAATAACTCAAAAAAAATAACAATACAAATTTTAGGTCAAGAACTTAATCTAAAAATAAAGAGAACAGTTCACAAGGAGCAACAAAACAAGAAATATTAAGAGGAAACCTTCAGAGGAATGTAGCCTACGGTAGGATTATAGGCTTTTGACTCTGATTCTTACCATGGGTAAGGATTAGCTTTGATTACACAACAGCTCTGTAACTATTAGCGACTTGCTCACTTGCCAGTTGCAATAAAAGCAATGTAAAATACATTTAGTCAATTTTGACACCAGAAATGCAGCCATAGGACAGGTATTTAATCACAACTATGGGAAAGGAAACCCATTTTTATCATCTTCCAGAAGTAGATGCAGAGTACAGACTGTATGAAAATCAATATCATTACATCTATTCTGTCATTCTTTCTAAAGTCTCCCCTATCCACACCCCAGATAAACAGTAACAACCAACCCTCTACCTTCCACCTTTGAAGCAATGCTTCCAAAACACATCTGTTGTTTAAAAACCACCTGGTCTTTCCATGGAATAAACCAAAGCCATTTCTGTCTATGCACTTCTCACATGGGATTGCCTGAAACTGGAGCTTTCCAGCTGCCCACTGCGCTGGTAGGTGGCTAATTCAGCTGTGCTGCAAACACACACAACAGTGGGAAGTTAGCTGCCAGCATTCATCCTGTCCAAGAGCTTTCTGTATTCTTGGTCTGATCAAACTTTGACAGAAGACCATAAGAAGACAGAGCTCTACATTGAAAATAGTACAGAAATCAGATAAATGCACAAGTAGAGATGCCTCGATAAATGCGTTAAGATCTGAATTGGGGATTAATAGATCTGATATCTTTTCAGAGGTAGAGCAACTCAATATAGAACAGGTTTTAGATTGCTTTTAGATTATCTCTCTCCTGTGTATCAAGCCAGTCACTGGGCTGAAGACAGATCCCATCCAGCACTTTCCAGCAAGTGCCCTGCACTCTGGGTTAACGACCCACTTTCACTAGTGTCCATGGGACTAACAGCTTTTGAACAGGACAGCTGAGTAATGCTCCTGACCCATCCCTCTGTAACTCAATTAATTCACTTGAGAGACAAGATCTGAATATCCGTATCCAAAGGAGGAAATGGAACATACATCACTCGCTATTTATGTAACACATAACATTTATTTATACAAGTACCATTTATTTGTACAAGTACTCCAAGCACAGCTATTTGCAAGACATTTTGGGTTCAGACCACTTCCTTCCTTCTGCTGCCTTTCCATCCTTCCTCAGCTACAGCTCTAAATCTTTTTGAGAGACCAGATCTGAGTTATGCTTGGAGCTTTTTCTTGGTCTTGCCAAAGCTCATATTCAGATCAAGGAAGATTCTCAGCAGTTAACAAGCAAAGATAAGAAACAAGCATTTAAAGACTTGGATACCTTCATGCTCATATAGACAGAAAAGTTTTTTGCAAACTGTTTTTTGGAGTTAGACAATACATGGTATTTGAGATTTTGGGATGTCCAGCTCACTTTCTGATAGGTTTGTTCAAAGAGAGGTATGATGGGATCTTAGCAATATTCAGTTAAAATTAGCAAATTAGGATATTGTGTTGACTTTATCTACAATAATTATTAAAGTCAGATGGAAGTGACACTAATATCTACTGTTACTTACTTTTCTGTTCCAAATCCATCATTCTTGAAAGCCAGTAGGAGGAACTGGATAGAATCATAGAATCATACAATGACCTGGGTTGGAAAGGACCACAGTGCTCATCCAGTTCCAACCCCCTGCTATGTGCAGGGTCACCAAGCACCAGACCAGGCTGTCCAGAGCCACATCCAGCCTGGCCTTGAATGCCTCCAGGCATGGGGCATCCACAACCTAAACCTGCCCTATCTTAAATGTGATGTGCTCTTGGTGGTGGTGGTATTAATATCTGCATTGGCCATCCTGGATTTTAAGCGAGAGAGTCAAATACTGAACTGAAAGTTCAATTCTTCAGCCAGGATTTTAGAACCCCTTTCTTCTTTATTACTTCTGTGACCAAGATGAACATCTTAATTTCCAAGTAAATTTCCAGAAAAAAAAAAAAGGAACTCAGGAAGAGAGACTGTTCTAGTCTCACGGACCTCATTGTCTTAGCTTGGAATCAAAGAAAAGCTACAAATAATTAACCTCAGAGAAATGAGATAGGAGGGCTGTGTGTACGGATGCCCTTCAAGGACTCTGCTTCCTTTTGTACTTTGTAGCACAAAGGTAACTAAGTGAAACTTTTTTTCCTGAAGCACTACCACAGACTTATGCATAGTTTGTTAATATTGATTTCATTTCTTTTTATGGAACTTTCTTTCTTCCAGCAAAGGAAGTCATTCTTTGAAAGCATCAAGATTTATGTCTTTCTGATCTGAAATGATGGAGCTAGAATATTCCTGAGTAACTTTTTGCACTGTTTTATCAATTAATTGGCATGAGAGGCTAAAATTATAGCAGTGAACACACTCTATGCTACACTACATAAAGGCTGGTTTTCTTTTGCTGAGTATATTTCAGTTTGAAAGGCCTCCTTGGGAAAAGGAAAATTGTGAAAAACATCCACATCTTAAGACTGTTTATATGTACAAACTGCCCCCTTTGTACCTCCCAAGGGATGGGTTGAGTTAAACAAAAGTTTACTGCAGCACCATCTACTGGGAAACTTGCTAAACTTCGTACTACACAGCCTCCTTTCCCTGAAAGCAGAGTGGGTGAGAACCCTTGCTTTAACTACAAGCTGGTGCAGGTTGAAGTAGGTGAGGTACCTTTGTGTTTGCAGGAAGAGAGGGGAAAGTGATGCATCAGATGGTGTGGGAGCACCCAGCCCAGCTGCTGGCACCAACACCTTGTGGCTTTCGATTCTAAAGAGTTCTTGTGCTACCATTTCCCTTTTTTTAAAGGAACACTTTTCTCCAAAGTAATATTTGTAAAATACAATGAGATGGCTGATTTAGAGACCCTGTGGACAGACTTGGGCCCTGCTCTGCCTCCCACTAAACAGCACACCTGTTGAACTCAGTCACTAAAGTACTGCGCCTGAACATTTGCCATACAGAAAGGAAGAGAGACAATGGGATGTAGATCCCCAAACACCTCACAGGCTTATTAGATAAAACAAGTTGCTAACAGTCTCCTGTTCCAAAGTATCAGTCCGAGAATTAAGACAGACTAAGGAATGTGGGTGGAGACAGAATAGATATATATTAAAATGTCTTAAGATCTATCCCTATAAATAAATAAATCCCCATTACCTAACTTAAGGGATTGAGCTCTTCTGGAAATGAACTTGCATCCTTCTAAGCCAAAATGTCCTTTACTTCATCTAAATCTCTACCATTAAATTCAACTGCAGAAAGGCTGCTCTGTAATGGCATTAATCTATTTATATCTCTTTTCTTCAATAACTGTAGAAATCTCTTTTCTCTGCAAGTAGGAACAGAATATTTGTAAATGCATGTGAGCAATACCATGCCTGATTTTGTTCTATGCTTTCTAAAAGTGTCGTCCTCTCAGGTGGAATTAGCAGGATTAATGTAAGGACCATTAAAGGACAAAGCCCTTCTTAAAAATGGAACCAGAACAATTTGTCTCTTGGTTGCCAAGAAATACATTTAGGAAAAATCAGCTACTTTGCATTTAGAACATGAGATAATTTAGTAATGTCAACATCCAGCAAAATGGACTGAAGTGCTGAAGTGACTACTGCCATTGTGTAATTAAGACTTAAGCCTTCAAGGTTACAGAGATACCTGTATTCCACTGAGGCTGACTCCACTACACAGCCTAATTATTTCTAAGAACAGTGGCAAACCACATCAGATGTCTTGCTGCTGATTTAATAGCATTACACTTCTAGAAGACAACCTGCATCTTTCAGTTACACCTGAAATAGCAAACAGAGCATTTAGAAAAAGAAAAAAAAAGCAACTATTGGACTTTCCTCACACAAATACCTCAAAGTATGATACAATCTATAAAAGACCAAAGATTCAATTTGAAGAAGCTTAAGCATGTGCACACCCACAAAGGAAAATGCCAAGAGAATCACATGGTTCTTTTACTAAATTTACCAAGTTTTATTTGAATTCTTTTGAAGACTTTTTGTTTATTTGAGTTTGTTATTTATTATTGGAATACTTTGGGGAAGTTTTCCCAGAGCTGTAACAATATGTAAGCTTCTGTTTCCACAAAATGTTTTCTGATACAGGTTGGTCAGAAACAAAGCAATTCAGAATAAGGCATTATAATGGCTCAGCTCTACTTTTATGCATTGCTTTGAACAGTCTAACATTTACCAAGTGAAAGTTGTACTTCTGAAGGGTTATCTGCTCTTCTTTCTCTGAAGCATGTGGAATTAATGTGGAAGCTATCTGTGTGTTATATCTCTGAGGTTATTTCTAATGACTTCTTTAAGTGTGCTTTAATGCAACACCTAATTTCGGTTCTTTTATGATGCCCAACACTGATGTATGTGGGTTTCCTCCAAGTCTCATCAGCCTCTCTAGCCTACAGCAATTAACCAGCTGGTTTCATCTGTATGTTTTTCATTCACACCTTATTCTGAATGTTAAGAGATTGAATGAGATGCAATGTGATCTTTGGGATATATATCTGCCTTGAAAAAAATAAAAAGTAAAGCTGACAATGTGATTTTTTTCAGCTTAGGAAGGAGTTACAAAAATAAAAGGAAATTTAGTTTTCTCTTTGAAAATGTCATTGTTTTGTCAATTTATCACAGACATTTCAAAGTCTGAGTTCATTCTCTCAATAAGTTAACCATAACAAGAAAAGATAAAACCCAAACCTCTGCTAAACCAGAAAGGAATAATTTCCAAAGCAGCTGTATTTTTCCACAGATACCTTCTAATGCAGTTAGGCTTACATCTGGCTGGGAACAGGAATGATTCCCAAGAAAATCTTTAAATTCTTTTAAGATAGAGATGTGATTTTTTCAGTGAAAACCCAAAGATTAATTTTTCCATGGAGAGGACCTTGATGGTGCTACTGGAAGGTCTGACAAGCACTGGCATTTTCCAATGGAAAACACACTGCTTTGGCACACATACAGACAAGACTTGGTCAAAAACAAAACAAATGGGAGAGAGTGGGAAAGAGGGAAAGTGATTTTTCATTAGCACAAAATTTCATCTCATTCCCACTTATCATTTCAAGTTGTTTCCCCATACCAAACACAGGCTTACTTAATCACTTGGATATTTCACTTAAAGCCACACAGTTTTTACTGAGCTCTCATAACACAGTGCTGTAAGCTGTACAAGAGACCACGTTTTATTTCACATTTCCAACATTTAAATGTTGGAGGCCATTTAGCTTAACTTACCTGTTGGTTTTCAATTTTTTGGCTTATCTCAACAGCGTCATGTTATTGACACCAATACCCAGCACTGCTGCAGCCCCCTACTCCTCCACTACTTTTGGTATATTTGAAATCATTTCTTGTTTATCTTTCTATCTTCAGTTATTTACTTTTCAATTTCCTTCCTCCTCCCGCTTGACTTTTCCTGTAATAGTTTGCTCCTTCTATCGGATCAATTTGGGCAGGATTTCCATTTTCTCTCTTTGGCTTGAATAACCTCTTAAACTTTACCATCAGAGGAAAAATCTGCTATTCTGATTGAGCAATTAAGATTCTTTAGGCATATTAATGAAAAGACACTGACAAGTGACTAAGCTATATATAATCATGGCCTTTTAGAAAGTGTCACCAGAAATCCAAGAAAATAAATTCACTAATACTAGGTCTTTCAAACCCCATTAGAGAGCAAAGTCTATGAGATAGGCTGAACATCTCATCAGGTCGCCCAGGTTCTCTCCTGGTTTTGTCTTCATGATGAGCTTCTCATTGCCATACGTGAACTTTCCAGATGAGATTCACTCATCTGATTATTTCCCTGGGGGATGGGAAAAGCACGGCCCTAATTAGAGCTCTGCTTTGATATGAAATAAATATTAATTGCCTTTTTTAATATGAAGGTGTCTACAGCTCCTGCCTGATTCTGTTATTAAGAATCACTTTCTTTTCACTTGCTTTCAATCCCCTCCGATGTTTGTTTTGCTTTTACTATTAAATAGAGCTTAAACTTGCCCAGCTTGTAACAGTTTGTATTGTACTATTTCTGAGAAAGTGCAAAGTTTTTTAGTTCATTTTGAGGCAGTTTCAGAGAAGCTGTACAATATTATGACTCAACCTCTAAGAATACAATATGACGCCCAGTTGCATATCTTCTCAAACCATTGCGCTTGCTAAGTTTCCATTGAAGAGAGAGTCAGTCTAGCAATCTTATGTATTCCTGTTAGCAAGAGATGCAAAGCTAGGAGGTATTCAGGTTCCAGGTATTACTCAGCCTATTGTTTTGATCATTAATTCCAGACCCAAAAATTCATCACACATGTTGTGGTCTTCTTTTAGTACGCAGTATGTGATTTCTTTGCCTGGTGACTATATGTCATGCTTACATATACATGTACATATAAAAAATCACCTAAGCAAGGCTATATCACTTCAGATTGTGAAGGGGATAAACAAATTTTGATATGAAGAGACAAGAAAGGCTGACAGGTGTCAGTTATTTCACTTAATGTATGACTTGAGAATGCTTGCCATGGTGGCAAAGATGTTAGAAAAGTCACTAATAATAAGAGAATCTAATTGTGCCCTTTACCTCATTCAACTAGCATGTGAAACTAACATTTATTGGTGAATATCTGTTACTTACTATTGAACAAGAGAAGAAAACCTGGAATCTCTCTAACTGATTAAGCTTTTCTTCCTGTTTTGAAACAGCCTTAACATGGAATGTATTTATATCATTTTTCAATTTTTTGATTTCCACAGAAATCTGTAGGATTATACTTCTAAAATAACGACCAAATGTCAACATTCATTTTGATTCTTAAAAGGCCAACAACAGTAGATATTAGATACAATATCTATTCTTGACAGTATTTTTAAATACTCATTAAAATGTTTAAGAAACATGGACTTGCCCTTGTAAAACATGTATCTGGAATTAATCTAACAAGGCTGTCACAAGAGCTCAACATGTTAGTGGTAAGGCACCACTTACCAGGAAGTCAGAGAGATGGTTTTCCAAGAAAGCAGTTTGAAGATACCAATGTGGAGGAGTGATTAACACTGAGGAGAGGAAATAGGTGGGACTCAGCCTTGCTGCGGGGAGCAGGGCTGGAAGAAGAAAAACATGCTACAGAGAGAAAAGTGAAGTTCTCACTGCCAGTCCTGTGCTATTTTTCCTAATGTGACCCTTTTCTTTGCATTTGCCATGCTTTTCTATTTAAAACACTACGGACGTTTCCTTACACAGCATCCATGGCAATTGTTTTCCCATAAGGAACCCCAGGAATACAGTGTTTGCTTTTCAACTTTCCCTGCTCAGCAGCAGCAGCCTGGCAGAAGTAAGAGGCAGGCAGGAAATCCTGGAGAGGTGTTTTTTTTTTGTGTGTGTGTTATCGCACCATCGCATCTGAAATAATTCCAGGATTCAAGCCAGAATCTTTGACACAAGTGTTTGTAAGCTAAAATATCAAACTGAAATGCAGTCAAGCTCTGTTTGCTAAGTAAGAAATCCACTTGTGGGATTTCCAGAGATGTCTGTCTTCTGAAGAAAAAAAAAAAAAAGAAATCCAGAAGTTTTTCTGAACTGATAGAGCTTCAGGATCAAATGTGATCTGTAGACAAAACATTTTGTGAGGTTTTTTGTCCCTGACATTGCAGCCATTACACTTGAATGTTCTATTTACGTAGCCATGGGGGATTTTTAAGTTTGCTGAAACAACCAAATACATTCTTCAAAACAATACAGTGGGTCTTTCTTGTGAAAGCGAAGCTAATCAAATGCAGCATCCTGTGCTGTTCATGTCAGCCAGCAAGCCGCTCATGGCACTGCTAGATTCTTTGCTTTTGGGCCAACAGGCGTCTTGTGGACTGCTTTCTCCATCTGTTCTCAAAGCAAATGCCAGGATGGTCAAGGTGTCAGAACATCCTGCTGGAAACACAATCAAAGAAGTGATCTGAGCTGCCATGCAAGGATTGGAGTCTTTGTAAACTCAAATTCTGTAAAAATTAAAAACAACAGCCCTATAAAACCTTTACATGATACTTCAGTGAGAATAATTCTGGGTGGGCTCTGAGGCAATCAAGCAGTTTGCAATCCACATGGATCAGCAAAAAGTAAAGACAAACAGTGAAATGAACTAACAATTTTATAAGGCAAAGTTAAAGGCAGAAGTTGAATGTTTATCAGTGCTGATTAGTAAGCCTGAATTCCACAAATACATCTTCCATTGCTGGTGCTGATCTGCTGCAGAGGCATCCAGCTGCCCCAGTTGGTACTTTGGGAAGCACATTAGTCTTCCACAGGGCTACAGTTGGCTCGGGGGTGAGGAGGGCGGCAGGCCTCCCCCAGCACAGCACAGTAAGGATGCCCAGAGCAGCAAAGCCAAACATGCAAGCCTGGCACCTCGTGCTCCTTCCTTCTGCTCCCCTTCACACAGCAGGAGTGGCCGTGCAGTGGCCCTTTACCAGAGGCAGTCAAATTCCATTGTAGCAGTGCTGCCAAACGCCCTGGCTGTAGTCTGAACTTCAGTGACCAGAAACAAACTGGCTGCAGCTGCCTGATCCTCCTGAACTTTTGGTAAGTTTTCTTCCATAGCAATAGTCAGCAAAGCCTGGGCACTCTAAGCTTTCATTTAAATGTAAAGCACTGCATTTCCCTGACTGACCAGAATAGGTTATTAGGGTTTGTGTATTAAAGCCCGGTGTTTTCCACCTATTGAGTGCATAAACAACAGTTTAACCTTTATCCCAAGGCATGTGCACTCTTCTACTCCTAGAGAAATGAATTCATGTTAAGCAGTCAAATCAGTATCAACCTGACCTTTAAACACATCAGTGTTTCTTGGAAAAATATTATGGCTGAGATGCCTACTGTGGTAAACAATATTAGCTGCTCCAACCCATTGTTGAGCCATGCTGTGCAGAGCCTTATCAAAATAAGGGGGTGGAAGCCAGCGGGGACCACAGATCTTCTGACAAGCTCCACAGGATATGAAGAACAATGTAAATGTAACCGTACTGGCAGATATATTTCTATATTACTGTTCCAGAGATAACAGCTAAGGTGAATCATTTCCCACCACCTACAGTACTGAATTATTTCAAATTCTGAAGGGACCATATTTATTTCATTGGTAGGTAGTAATTTACTTAGCTGAAGATCATTATATTTATGTGTCTGTGAAATCCTCACAATAATTATATATTTGAGCTGTCTCAGAAGTGCTATATATATTCTCATTAGTCATGTACTTCCAAGGATATTATCATTTTTTCTTCCTCCAACAACCTTTGCAATCTGAGAGTGAAGAACTGCACTGCCTATGAACCTCAATTCTTACAGTTTTCTTAAACTCCAGTTTAATCAAACAGCAGGGTGGCCTACATTCAAATGCAAATGCTAAGTGTGCTATGAAATATCTTCATTTCCTTAAATGACTGCACCGCAGAGCTTATTTAAAACAGACTAACAGTGTGCAATAGAACAGAGAACATAGAAAAAAAATGTCCTCTGCTCAACAGAACTTTTGCAAAACTTCTCCCAAAAAGGTCATGAGGTTGCTGAGAGTAGGATAAGGAGATAAGGGCAATGGGGACTCCTTGGTTCTAATCCTATCTGAGCCAAGTAGTTAAGTTATACCTCACCAGGGCAGCAAGAGGTCCGTTTATTCTCTCCCATGCACTTCAGGAGTCATATTTTAAAAACACAAAATGTTGTGTTAGTCTAAATGTAAGTGGTATTCCATCTAGCTAGAGATTAATAAATCCCCTGTACAACAGCCCGTTGAGTTGCAGTGTACTGATGTTAAAAACTTAACAGTCCTCATAGCTGGACCAGAAGATGGCTTTTCCTTCACCCCACAGCTTGTTATCCCCTGCGCCTGAGGGCCACCAGGTAATTTGTTTTTATTCCTTCCTTTTCAAATGCAACGATGAGAAGAGGTGCTTGGCTGGCTGACAGCCCTGGAGATGAATATCCTTGCTTGTGATTAATGCAAATACTCCACCCTTTTTCAGAAAGTTTGAGCCAAAGAAACCCAAGAGCATTACAAATATTAATCACTCACATCACCACTCCGGTTTCTTATTTATTTGAATACCTTTCAGAAGCAATAGGAAAACGGCTACAGTTTTATTTTTCTCTACCATCCCTGCCAAAACCAGACAGGCTGTGCAGTTTGTTTTTCCCGGTTTAGTTGATGATTTTTTCTTTCTGACTTTTGAAAATAACCAAGTGTGAACAGTTGTGGTGTAGAAGTGTAGAATGCATCAGGTCACAATTACTCATTATATTAAACCTACAAGAATAATGAATTACTGTTAAAATAAACAACAAACACGCTTAGAAGACTACACATAATGTAATAAGCAAGACTGGGTGAAGCAAACAGACCACTAAACTTGCAGCCCAGCAGCAATGCACCATTACCAAGAGGAGGAAGGAAAAGGGCAGGGGTTAAGTCCCACCCCAGACTGTGTGAGCCAAGGTCAAAAGAAAGATAAACAGCCCTCACTCTTTTCTGTCTCAGGAAACTGAGCAGGGAAGGAGATACCTCACCACACTCCAGAGCACAGTGATCCTGACCGAGTGCACTGCTTGCTGCCAGACTGCTGTCCTCTAAAAAATGGCATGGTTAAAACACAGACAGGCAGGTAAATATGAATCAAGCACTATGAAGCAGCAGGAAAGCAGTTTAAGTAAGAAAGCAAGCTTCCCTACAACAGAAGATGCTCTGGCTTCCAACACTGACTGCTCTTGATCATCGACCCATTGCTGCAGAAACCTTTGTTCTTCCCTTTGCCAAATTCATCCCTTAGCACAGGCAATTGCCATAGCATTTAAAACTCTATACTAAAGGAAAAGGTTCAGATCAGATCACTGAAGAATCTATTAAAAAGCAGAACAGCATTTCACTTAGCCATCCTTGTGGCAAACTCAAAGCAGCAAGTACCTGACTTTCTGAGGAGCTCACTACATCCCTCAGCTTTAAATACCGAGATAGATCTAGGTGTAGCTCTATATATTATATAGATATATCTAAATCTACCTATATTATCTGTATAAAATCATATCCTCCTGCTAACTTCTGTGGGGCTGCTTCCATCCATTGGGACAACAGCTAGAGAGGCAGAACCTCTCTCTTCTTTCCATGTGAGTACTCATTCCTGTCAAAGGCATAGCAAATACTTTTTTACATGTTTGATGTGAGAACAAGCAGTGAGCATATGTAAATTAGCATGAGTTGGCAAAAATACATGCCCATTGTGAAACCCATCCACAGCAAATTAATAAGCCTCAAAGACTCTCTCAGTTTGCAATCCATGCTTCCGAATCTACAACCACTGCCACATTTATTTTATTATGATATAAAATAAACATCACACCTTTAAACTTTTCACATTGTTAATAAATCAGCTCTGGAGAGATGACTCACGAGAGGATCGTGCCTGTGCTTAGCAGAGTCCCACAGATACACAAGAGATGCAATTACACCAGAATAGCCAATTCTAAGCTCTGACACAGCTTATTATTTGACTAGCAAACAAGGAACTTTTTCAACTTAATTGCAGCCTGGCTTTTCCACCACTGATCTGTTTTGTCCTTCGTTTCCTTTAACTTTGGCCTTCACAGAATTTCATTTTAATCCTTTCATTGCTGCTGTTCTTGTTTCTTGGGTTTATTTTACACTTGCTCTGGGTGCGTGCAGCTTCATAATAGAGAAGAAAAGTTGCTGATATGATTCACCCCATTTCAGCTCACTTAATTCAGATTAAAGGAACTCGCAGAATTAATGTGAGCCATGAATTGAAACTTAACTAAAGCAGTTCACCCTCAGCAAGTTTGCAGATGACACCAAGCTAAGTGGAGCAGTTGAGGTGCTAGAGGGAAGGGATGCCATCCAGAGGGACCTGGACAGGTCTGTGCTAACCTCATTAAGTTTAACAAGGTCAAGTGCAAGGTTCTGCACATGAGTATGGGCAATCCCAGGAACAAATACAGGTTGGCCAGAGAATGGCTTGAGAGCAGCCCTGAGTTGAAGGATTTGGGGTATCAGTTGATGAAAGACTCAGCATGAGCTTCAGCCTGGAAAAGAGAAGGCTCTGGGGGACATTACAGCAGATTTTCCAGTATCTGAAGGGGGCCTAAAGGAATGCTGGAGATGGACATTTTATAAGGGTATGTAGCATCAGGATAAGGGGAAATGGCTTTAAACTGAAAGACACTGGAACAGGTTGCCCAGTGAGGCTGTGGATGCCCCCTCTGTGGAGGCATTCAAGACCAGGCTGGATGGGGCTGTGAGCACTCTGGTCTAGTGAGAGGTGTCCCTGCCTATACTGGGGGTGGTTTGAACTTATCTTAGAGATCCCTTCCAGTCCAAACCATTCTATGATTCTATGAATATCTCTAAAACTTACAAAATCAGTGAATTTTTTGTCAAAATGTTTATTTTTGGATGCATCTTCGGACTGTAACAATCCCTGCATCATGGCATGTCTATCTTTGATAAGGAATTGTAATCACAGAATCACAGAACGGCCAGGGTTGGAAGGGACCTCAAGGATCATGAATCTCCAACCCCCCTGCCACATGCAGGGCCACCAACCTTCACATTTAATACTAAACCAGGCTGCCCAGGGCCCCATCCAACCTGGCCTTGAACACGTCTAGGGATGGAACATCCACAGCCTCTCTGAACAGCCTGTTCCAGCACCTTACCACTCTCATAATAAAGAACTTAATCCATAGTAGGACATAAATAATCCATATAGGACAGCACTAAGCATACAGCAATAATTACTTGCAGGACCCATTAACGTGTGAGAAGATCAGAGCTCCTACCAGATTTAGACCAGGGATCTGTACCTCCCCTCAACAGTGCCCTGGCATCACTCCCAGTCACACACCAAGGGCGCAAACCTGTCCTGATGAGCAGCATTTCTGTCCCCTCCTTACGCAACATCTCCATTGCCCTGCACATAAGAAACAACTGATTTCTGCACAGTAACCACTGGCCCTGGCACAGGACCAAGAATCCTGACGGTTTGAGCTCTGATCCTATAGCAAGAAAGTGCATGGCAAAGCGATTGCTTTCATCATGTGCAAAGTTGGGCCTTTACAGGTCAAGCAATTACCAAACATGCAAATGCATAAAGTGCTGTAAAGTCGACAAAGTGAATGAGAAGTATTTGGAGCATCCATCTTCTAACTTGTTATCTCTGATTCATGGTCTTACATTGTTTGTATAGCAATGCATAAAATATTAAAATTAAAAGGCTAAGGGACTTTCGAGAGGAGGAAAAAAGCAAAACTATTTTAGATTCAGAAACATTTCATCAATACGGAGAGTATTTACATACTGGAATCAGAGAGCCTTGATTATGCATGTTTATTGATTTGGGCTTTGTTTTGATTAACGATCAAACTATGCCATGTCTTGTGAGGTAGCAAGGCTTGAGGGAGCTGAGGCACATCTGAACGGTTTGTAGTTCAGGAAATCCCTGTTATGCAAATAAGAGGATATTCTCATGTGTTTTGTCCAAGTGTGATAGTAACAAAGCTCCTCAAACATTCTCTTTTATACAGGGGATAATGTGGGGAACAGTGCTTAACACAAAAATGCTGCATAACAATTGTTTTATTCTTCATTACCAATGACTTCACTGTCTCACCTTGGACAAAAGAACAAGCTTAAATTCCCACAGTGTCTAATTTATTGTTACTGCTGGAGATACGGTTTTGTGTCAGAGTGCATATGTTATTTCTAGAAATGTATTGCAAAAATTCTACTGGGGGAGTAAAAGGGAGTGGGGAGACAGAGGGAAGAAGTAGCAAAACGTAGCTGGCTAGAAAAGAGTTTGCTTCTTTGTTGGCATGCTAACCAACAGTAATGACATTAAGAAAAATGAGAGAGAAGCTTTCATTATACAGAAAAAAAAGCTTTAAATACATATAACAGTGCAAAGAAAATCTGAAGACAAGCTTCTTACATACAGCTCACTAAGGAAATCAGGAGTTGGATAGATTTTCTCCATGTTAGATACCAACATTTAGATCATATGCTGGAGAGCAGGCTGAGGTCATTCTGAATTTACCCAAGGAGACACCCACACATCAAGAAAAGCTAACTGAACAGTCAGCATTCTGATCTAAGCATTGTTCTTTGAGATTTTGGCAGCACCTTCACCCATGTAGCAGCTGCCCCATTAGCTTCTCATTTCTACTCTGCCTGTAAGAATAGAATCCACATAAAGTACAACAGCAGCCAGAGAACAGATGAGAAGGAAGGTGAGGAGGAGTTTCCTCCTTAAGGTGCTCCTTCTATGGCTTGTTGGTCTGGGGAGAACAGAAGATCATTGTGCCACATCCTCCTCCTATGAGCTAAGAATATTTGCTGCAGCATGAAGCAGTTCTCAACCAACATCAAAGCAAATCTGTCTGCATCCCGCCTGCAGATGCTGGGGTGCATTTGGAGAGAGACTTGGCCATTCCCAAATGGAAGAGCCGGAGTCAGCTGAACACAAAGAAGGGTCAGAATGCCACCTGTACCTGTCTCAGTTTGCATGCAGTTGTCTTAGAAATAGTGCTTCTTAATGTCTTCACTGTTTAATAAGCCTGCCTTTGCTTCAGGGACTTCGTTATACACGATAGATAAAACATTCATCTTACTCTTCCAGTTGGAGATGTTGGAAATTTTTCTCCCTTTTCAGCAGCAGCAATATTACCCATTGATAACCTTCATTCTACAACCACTACGTGGTAACAGAGGAAAGCAGGACAGTCTCTGCTTAAGATCTCAGTAGCAGTCTGCCTTTATGATGCTCAGTGCTGGGAACAGAGCCAAGCAAACAGCCCAGAGAGCTCACACCTACTTTCCAGGCTGTTTCTGGATCTGACAGCCCATTGGTGGAGACCACAGGACAAACCTGGTGTTTGGGGATCCCCTCACTGCAGTAGGTTCCCTTCCCATCTCTCTGCAAGAAGAGATTATCTGAGCCATGGAAGTATATATACCCTTTTTTTAACTAAACAATTCTATCCATTTTTCCACTCTCTACACAAGACTGAACAGAATTCAAATTCCAGATTTCATGAGAAACTAGTTAACCTAGAGGTTAAAGCTCTTCTGTATTTAAGGCTGAATTTAACTTCAAGTGTAAAGAAAACTGTAGCATAAATTAGCTCCTATTGAAAGCTTCGAGCTAAAAATGTCACAAAAAGTTGAATTAAATCTTAGTAATAAATTAAAGAACAAATTTTGTTGATTTGTTGAATATTGTCATTCTTGTTAACGTAAATTGCTCAGATTATTGGCTTTCAAAGGCAAAACAAAATAACCACAGATTAAATGATCTTGAAATTCAGAAGTATCAAAAATGAACAGCTAGAAAAGGGTGTTTAAATCCATGAAGGCATGAAACTTAGTTGTCTCTGTGTATGAATCAAGTAGCTGCATTTTGCTGACATGATTCAGAGCCCAGTGAGACAGGTAGAAATGCAATCATTAAAATCACTCCAGTAAATCTTAAACTAAAGCAAAACTTACATTTCAAAACAAAGCTATTCAACACATCTGCCCTCCTATGGAACCTAACTGTATCGCATGCTACAAAAATATTTTTCTGATTAAACATTAATTCTATTGAAATGAGAGTAATATTAATTTAGAATGAAAATTAATACATCCCATGCACAGAAGACCTTCACAGCAATGCTTAAAAGCTAGCAGTGTAAATTTTAATACCACTAACAAAGTAGGATTAGGCGTTTTGATGGGAAATATTTTGCTTCCCTATCAACAGTCTTTTCCCCCCTCCAGGCCTTTATTTTTTTTTACAACAACAAAGTCTTTAAACCTGGTACTTAACTCCATCCATGAAATATTATGCAATATGTTGATCATGCTGTTTTTTAATTTCAACTCAACTGAAGAAGCATTGTTGAAAAGAATCACTATATCCCAGGGGAATCAGGAAATTAAACTTTATTTATTGGGTTTTGACTTTGCCATAAGTAGATACAGCCATATACCATCTGATTACCATCTGAGGGGAGGCACAGCTTGAAAAAGAGCACTGCCAATGTGCCACTGGGCCATTGATTAATTAAGCAATAAGATGAGAAGGTCTGTCGCTTAGGGTCATTAATGCATGCCTAAAATGCCATTTGAGGCCATAATGTCTGGTTAGCATTATAGACCCCGATCCCACAAGAATTTACTTCTGAGCACAGTACTTGCTACTTCTGTTGGCCTGTTCACACAGAAGGCATTGCCATTGGTAAGTATCAGAACATTTTGGACAATCTAAATGTGATCTTTATTGGTGGGGACAGGTGAGGAATGAGAGGGAAAGTGTGTTCATTTAAATTTAGAATACAGCTCTGTTAGGAAATAGCATCCTACAAGTGATGCAGCTTGCCTCATTCCATAGAATATTGAAAGCAATCATAAAAGCATATGGTCAGCCACTCGTTTCTTAAAATAATACACAGACCAACAGCACAGCACAGCAAACCCGTGCACAGGGAAAGGGGGGCTGCTCACAGCAAGAGCCTGGGAGTTGAGTTCTGACTGTTCATAGCTGTGGCCTTGCTGCTGACTTTGAGACATCAACCTCAGCACAGCAATTAAGTCATCTGTGAAATGCATACTGCCACTTAAATTCTTTGAGGTGCCTTTGTAAGAATTAATTAATTACTATTAGTGCACTGGTTTATGATTGGCATTTTACTGTTTCTACAGATTCCATAACAAGAAAAACATCCTAAAATTGTTCAGTATTTAGAAACTGCTTTGAGTAGTTTGGAGAGGAGACCATTCTATACCCCTCTTACCAAGCCTGCTACATTTTGAACTAAATAGTTAAATATCGATTAGGCTTGAAAAAAAACATAGGCTTTCTCTAGGTCACCCGTCTTCAAGGAGACTGACCCAAGTTCCGGTCCTTGCTTCAATCAATGTTTATTTCAAATTTTAAATCCATACAAGGACCTTGACTCAGGCAGCCCCTTTCCCAGGGGATGTCCTGACCCTGGGGTTGGATCACTGCGCTCATCCGTGTGCACACATGAATGTTCTCGTGTTGATCTAACGGATGGCTAAACATTACATACATATGAGAGAGGTTCAGCAAGAGGAAAGCAAAGAAAACTTGCACCACCACATATTAAGCCACAACTTTCTGCCTCAAACAGTGCAACAACAGAGGAAAGAATAGAACTTATTTCAAATGGGTGTCGCAGTAATTAAGCTCTTGCAAAAAGCTGTGATAATAGCTGCTCTTTACGCACCTACTATAAAACTTGATGTGTTTGAGCATTCCTCTTGATGAGATGACATGCGAACAATTAATTTGTGGCTCTTTCCTTACAAAGGTTTGTGCTTGGTGCTGTCAAGATAAGTCATGTTGGACTTCTTCAGATGCAGCGTTTTAAGTATCTGTGGAAGTCTTCTGGGACTTCAGTGTCTGGCATCCACCAGTAGATTAATGGCAGTTTAAATATATTCTCTCTGAAAGTGCTACATAATTTCCACTTTTGGTGCATGCAGAAATAGCTACATATCCTCTACAGAAAGAAAAGAAGTTGCAAGTTCACATTTTAAAAACAAAAGACCTGCTGAACAGGCTTTCCAAAGATTATTTCAACTCAAAGGCTTTGAGAGAGATCGAGGCTTTGAGAACCACTTCCCATTAGCAGGCTGAGAAATATTATTATTCCCTGAGCAAAGAAGGCTGAACCTAGAACGCCGTTTTGGGCTGCAGACAAATAGAGCAGGATCCAGCAAAGGGCAACTAAGATGGTCAGAGGTGCACAACTTGCAAGGGGAAGCTGAGAAAAAAACAGACTCGTTTGGTCTAGGAAAGAGAAGGCAATGGGCAATCTGCAGCAACTTCAGAGCAGTCACAAAAATGATGCAGCCAAACTCTTTCTGGTAGTGCCAGTGATATGCTAGGAGGCTGTGGTCACAAAGCTTCAGGGTAGGAAAATGCTGTTCATTAGGACTGCACTGCAGTGCAGTAGCAGGGAACCTGGAGAAGCTATGCAAGCTTCACCCTTGCTGGGCTCAGATCCACAAAGCCATGGCTGAGCTAATCCTCTGCTGGCACCAGTCTGGCCTCAGTTGGAGGCTTTACTACACATTTCCCTCAGGTCTCCTCTAAGAAACACTTCTTAGGTCATTTCAGACCAATAGGACTAATCCCAAACTAGGATCCCTTCTGTATGCAGAAATATTTCAGAAAGGATAATCTGAGATATTTCATTTTCAGGAGACTATACATAAGTACAACAGACTGGGATTAGACAAGACAGCAACCTGATAACGTGTTTTTCATAGAAGCTACACAGTTGCCTGATTGAATCATAAATTGGGTGCTTTAATGGTTCCTTCACACCCACTGTTGCCATACATTCAAAATAGGGTCAGTTAGGATTGTTTCTCTTCTTTTTAATTCATATTCCAGAGATAATAATTTAGCATTTCATTGCTTCAGTACTTTGTCAGGGAAGCAGGCAAGTTTGGGATGAGACAGCCCTGTGTTGTCCTTTCCCATTTCAGAGTAGGTCTCAGCTTTTGTCACCTATAGCTCATAACACAGCAGTGACAGAGGGAAGTTAAAGAACAAAACATGAATTTGCGAAGACTCTATTAAATTTAGAGATACCTTATCCAAAGATCCCACTTCAGAAATATTAATTCTCATCAGCCAGCACTGTTCTACTTGACAAGAGATC
This sequence comes from Phasianus colchicus, assembly GCF_987193195.1. Lineage (NCBI taxonomy): Eukaryota > Metazoa > Chordata > Aves > Galliformes > Phasianidae > Phasianus > Phasianus colchicus. The sequence continues at coordinate 33,013,826 of NC_143443.1, forward strand.
TGTACTTCTGGTTCAACATTAACATCATCATACAGATAGATCAATATTTTGCTTGGTCAGGGAAAAGTTAAACCAATGTAAGGACATTTACAGAAGTTCAATATCATCCACAATAAAAACTCTGTACTTCTTCAACTGTATCACTGTAAACAAAAAGCACCATTTATTTAATTAATTTTTTTTAAACAGATCTCCAACAGTATTGCTACTGCTTAACTGTACAGCCTGGGGAAGCAAAAACACTCATCTTGAGTACATTTACATCACTCCAACCAACCTTGAGAGCACACTCTAAGAAACCCCATTTGAGCTACATGAAGTGATTTGATTATGAACACAGAGTGATTGGATTAGCAGCTGATGACTTAGAAGCCAAGCTGCTGCGTCCCCACTGAATTACCAACTCCACAAGCAGCACCACTCCACCTTCTATCTAACCTGCCACACAGGGTGAAGGATTCAGGAATCGAGCATCTGCTTTCCTTGAGCTTCTTTAGGCAGCAAGCAAACAAATACACCACATTCGTATATTGCCTCATACTGAACCAAACACAAACTCATCTGCTGCCACAGCACATCAGTAGCTCACATATGGAATCAAAATGACTGTATTTCACAGGCTACAGCATTCATTTTCTAAGTGAAATAATGATAGAAGAAAGGCTGGCATCAAGCTTACCAGAAGGCTGTGTGGTCCAAGTGAAAGCAGCATTTCTCAGATCTAGTAATCAGCAAACAGGGCAGGAAAAAAAAAAAAAAAGAAAGAAAGAAAGAAAGAAGAAACACTTAATCATGTGGATATAGCCATCCAGATACAAACATAAGACTACATTCCAATACAGCTAAATGATGGTATTTGAGAAACAGACTCCCTTATATCTGAACATGGAAAGAGGTAGGGGACAAAGTTGCTGCTCTTCAACTCAGACCTATTAGTTAATCAGTACTTAACCATTGCCAGGTTCAGGTAGGTATCAACTCATTCAACCAAAGGAACTCGGATCCATCTGCCTATCCCCTTGGTTTAAACTTGGTTGATAAATGTCACTTGAATTGTGCGTATTAGCTAACATACTGAAATAACCTTCAAATTAATGTGAAAGAGATGCTTTAAGAATGTTGTATTGGCAGCCCCTAATCTGATGCTGGCTGAGGAGAAACAACAACAAAAAAGGGTTAGGACAGCTGCTTATTTGAAAGGACTGTAGTAGAAGCCTGCTGATTCTGTACAGGGGTTATGGCTTGTAAACAGCTTGTTGAAAATTTTGCAAGAAACTGACTTTTTTTTTTGTTTCCTCCAAAAGAGGGACAAAAAAGCCTGTATTTATCAGCATCACTCCGAGCATACCCTCTGCTTCTCCAGAATAGTATCTGGCTGAGTTAACCTATAGTGTGCTCATTGTGCTGAGCCTACCTCCACCCATCTGATCCTAATTAGCTACCAGCCAGGGCTTTCCTGTGCTGACTGGGAAACCTTTATGGGAGTTAGCAGCCCTCCTACACTCTCCCCCATCCCCCAAGAAGCAAAGAAATCATGTTGAAAACATATTTTAACTCAGCAGGGATTTCTTCTCAGAGACGTTATTATGACAAGGTGAAATAAAATTAATGATTTTACCCCAGCTATGCAAGGCTATGACTTTCTGAGAATTTATCTGAGGCTTTTATCGTTCAGCTCAGAATGTGATGTGTTGTGTTTCATGTTATTTACTGGAGAAATGCAGCCAGAGCGTTTGGCATGTGGGAAGCACCAGTGTTGTTCAATCCAGCACACTGCTCTTAGATTTGTATAGATGTTTCATAAGTCCAACAATTTCTCCTCCAAAATCTTTATCACGGTATCACTGAGAACATGTACCTAAACGAATCTGCACTTAATTCTAAAACAAATCCGTGTTTGACTCAAAACATGAGAAAAAGATGTGGAAAAATAAAAGTAATCTGGAATCTTCCTACCGGTGTTTTAAGACATAACAAACTACAGCAATTTATTTCACTGTATCCAGTTGTAATGTTAAACCACGGATAAACATTACCAATGTAGCAAAGAATGTGTTTCTTCCTTCTGATGGAGGTCCAAGATTGCCCTCTTGAGTATGCCAGACAGCATGGGGTACTTCATTTACCATGTGATTGGCACACACTTTAGTTTTGAATCACTTTGGAGATGAAATTGTTGGCTAAAGCTCTGGAAATTCTGACTGCAGTGTTGTCAGGCAGGCTGCCTTTACTTTGAGAGAAAATAATTCCTTTTAATAGCACTATGTTACTTGGCTTTTTATCTGTTTTTACATTGTTCGATGAGGTTTTGCACCTCTGCATGTTTTGCTGCACCCCAAGAACTTTAGTAAAGGGAACTTCATATTAAAAAAATTGTTATTTCAGCATGTGCATCAAAAATTGCTACATTTGGGGAAATATTCTAATGCAATCTATTTTGATGGAACACAGAATTGTCACCCATTGCATGCCAATTCAAAAAGATGTATCCACTGAAGAGCAGAAAGCATTTCTTAATGTTGCTCATTTTCATGGCATCTCTCACAGTGCAGGAAATTCTAAGCATTTAGGGTTTATTTTTCCATTTATCTCATAAACAAAGAAAACATTTTGCATAGCAACAGGCTTATTTATAGCATGTTTTAAGATACACAGTTCTGTTTATTCTTTTATTGATATTAATGGAAATGATCCAGAAAAGGAAAACACATTATTTGGAGGTCTGACTCCAATCCCTCTCATACCCTAAAGTCAGTCAGTATCTTGGGAGCAGCGTGTTTGAAGGATTGGTTCTGACTCCACTTCCTGAGGGACACGTAACTACAAAACCATCAGTTCTTTTCAGAGTTAGCCCACCTCAACCTCAACATTTCAGAGACTTCCACTTTCAGCTTGAGCTTTTTTTCTTTTTGCCTTACTGCTATGAACAACACATACATACACACACCACTCATATTTTCCAAAATTACCATTTTGCACTGCAATAACTCTCAGATTCTGTTATCTAGTTTCCCTCACTGCAAGTAACACACATTCATATCTATACAACCTTTCAGAAAAGTTTATCTCATACCTGAACATGCAGTTTTGGTTCCCTGCTGCAGTGAACCCTCAAAGCTTCAGTTCCATTATACACTTCTGTCAACACAGATGCTGTCAGATGCATGAAGTACAGTGACACCATTGATCCTGAAGTTGAAGGGGCTTTTGTATGAAGATCACCATCAACCAGTATCAAATAACACAAATACAGTCCCTACCTCTGTATTCGTAATACACGTATTTCTGAAAGTATGTACCATCATGCTTTTCTTCATAATGCTCTTCTTCACTGCATTTTTTGAGCAAAGCAAGTCTTCAGAGTAACTCAGAAATGCTGATTTAATGAACTCTCAGCTGTATTACCACTTTACTCACTTTACATGTGTTTATTTCATCGTTTGAGTGACAAGTAGTTGAGATCTCCAGAAAAGGCTCTGATGATGATAAATCAGTGCTACAAAGATGGTATTATAATTAAGATGATTTATTTGGCTGCACGTTGTTTTCATTCTGAGGAACAGGCTTTGTCAGTGCAAGATTTTTCTGAGAAGTGCTTTGGGTACTGCCTTTCACAAACGATGTTTGATAAATGGTTAAACCATCTTCGCTCCTTCTAACTGATTCAGAAGCCCACTGGAAAAAGTTCTGTGAGTTCTGCTGCCTTCTCTGTGGTTCCACCTTCCTTCGGCCCAAACCCTAGAAAAAAGATTGAAAGAAAAAGCCATGTAAACATATGACTTTCGATCACAGTTTCACAGATGAAGCTTGTAACAGTCACTACCCCACTGGGAAGCTAACGAAGCTGTTACCACAGTGATTTCAAGAACTCATGGTTGATCTTTAGCAAGTTAAAAATAATATTGCCAGACTTGCCTGTAAGAACATTTCTGGTTGCGTGTATAACGGGAAATATGTTGACTTACCATCCATCACTACTAACAAACCACTCACTCTTTGCAGTTCTCTAGCATACTATCTACTCAAAGCTATTCAGCTGCACTTGGCTAAACTAATCTTCAGAGAAACCCAAACAATTAGGTTAATAATTTGATGTTTAGACTGCAATAAGGAAATCGAGACTACAAAATCTGAATCTTCAAAACTATTCCTCGTGTGTCCAAACACAGAGAGATGGAGCCTGACTTTTACACTCTGCAGCTTGCAGGAAATTTATTGAAATTATGCTTGATCAGTATACTGAGCTTTCTGATCCTTGTTAGTGCTGGGTACTTACAAAATCAAAATACTCTCCTACATTCTGTAGACAGTGTCTGTTGTCATGAGAAGAAAATGGGAAGTTGTTGTTCACTGCACTCTGAAAAAAAAAAAAAAAAAAAAAAGAAAGAAACAATAGGAAAAAACATGAATTTTCATAACTTGTTTGGAATTCTACTAGTCTTAGTTATTATATTCTGGCAGATGCTGAACTTGCAGCTGCCTACACTCTAACACAGAAGTCATTCTCATATGTTAGATCTTAATTTGCACATAATTTTATTGGGACAAAATGGACCCGACCCCCTGTAGGTTCTAATGTTTTTTATTTCTCATGAAATCATGGAGAAGATTTGTGCTCCCTGGGCTTGTTGAACATACACATGATTAATATAAAAGTGTGAATTATCAAATGAGAAATGCTACATACTGCCTACAAACAGCAAAATGTAAGATATATGTCAGGATTGCCTTGTTTTGTTCACTAGCAAGCCCAAAGCTAATTAAAATGAACTACAAAAGGGACCTCAAAACTGAATTAATCTGTGATTTATGTACTGAATGTCATGTACACTGCTTGTTGCAGGGGAAGTGGAAGAGGTATTAATCACATAACTAATTTATAATCTCATTTTTTAACAGTGTTCATCCAGACTGTAAAATGGAACAAGTTTTATTAAAAAAAAAAAAAAAAGGACAAATGCAAAATTTAATATATTTATTTAAGTTTATTATATATAATTGCAATATTTTTAAAAGCGCTAAAAAGTGAAACACCAAACACCTTTCTAAACATCAGATGACCCCTGTACTTCTTCAAACATCACTTTCCTGTCATGCTGGGAATCTTTCTTGGTTTTTTTTTTTTCTGTAAATGCTATAGTGATTTTTATTTTTAACATTGAGGAATGTGGTTTTCATTTTTCTTACTGTGATATTCACCTCCAAACAGAAGAGAAAGATTTAATTTAATAAAAAATGAAAAATGAAAAATGCTGAGTTTCTGGAAAAAAAAACAAAAACAAAAACAGAACAGATAAATGTGACTGAAATGCTTTTACAGGGCTACCTTACACACAGATTCTGGACTGAAGTCAGACACAGTACATTCTGGCATACAGGCATGTCTCAAGCAGCTATAGTAACTAACACAAGGGAAAAGTAACTGATGCTGGAGAGCAGCAGGACTTTGAATATTCCAAATTATAACTGTGTAACAGCAAAATACATTCCTTCCTCAGCACAGCTGGCCATCATTTCACTCCCTGAGGCACAGAGTCTGCCAGCCTGCTGTAAGTACCACAAATACGAGTCTTTTCTTTATAACTTAGCAAATGGTGCCTTGCAAACAGCCTGCCTGTCACAGGCTGCATGTGCACAGCCACCCACCTGTTCCCTTGCCCGGAACACGGCAGGCAGCCGATCTTCAGCGCTCCGTGCTGCCTGCAGGTCCTGGCCCTGCCTCTGCGCGGAATGCGTGGTGGACTCCAGCTGGCCCTGGCATTCTCCAACATGAGCAAACTGCAAAAGAATGGAAATGGCGATCGTTGGTATAAAGCAATCCCATCAGAAATGTGGGTAAAATTCTGTTTTCCCAGTTGTTCTTTTGTATTATTTGTATTGGAGCAGCCCCTAGCGGCCCTTGGCAGAAGCACGGGGAGCTTCCCACGCACAGCACAACCCTTCCACATACAACAGACACCACGATTTCTCCAAGAACTTGCTGGGAATTGTTTGTATAATGATACACAGTCTAGTAAAAACATTTATGCTATAGAGCCCTTTTTTTTTCTTTTTCCTTTTTTCCCATGCTGTCTGTATAACAGTAGATTTAAAAGCATAAAGGTTTTTAGGGACTCAGCTAAGTTTTAGGCCAGAGTGAAGGAACCCCTCCAGTACTGCCAGTCAGGATATGAGATGCTGATGGAGCTGGCAGGGCAGCAGCTGGAGGAAACATCAGCTGGCAGCACCCAAAGATAATCAATCAGGGCTAAATATTAAGGAAGAGACCACTAGCATTGCTGGAAAACTAACTGTGAATAGCTAGGGCATTTTTCCCTTACAAACATCAGGAACACAAAGAATCACAGTATCACAGAATGGCCAGATTTGGAAGGGACCTCAAGCATTATGAATCTCCTGCCCCCTGCCACATGCAGGGCTAACCTCTATATCTAATACTAGACCAGGCTGCCCAGGGTCCTATCCAACCTGGCCTTGAACACCTCCAGGGATGGACGGAGCATCCACAGCTTCTCTGGGCAGCTGTTCCAGCACCTCACCACTCTCATAGTAAAGAAAACCCTTGCTTCCCCTGCAAGTGTCGGTGTGGCTGAGGGCAGCCCGAGAGCTCTCTGACTAAAGGACAACTTCACCCTCATCACATCACTTTTCCCACAGATTAAGGATAAAGAATCCCTGTGTGATCAGCAGCCCCTCAGCAGCCCCTCCTGCTGCCCTTCCCTGCCCTTACCCAGGTGCCGGCGCTCTCTGTGTTGCGGTTTGGCCACCTGCCCTTGGGCATGGCTCTGCGCCGGCTGCCAGCCCTGGCAGCTCTGAGCCTTTCCCCCTCCAGAACCAGAACACCGGTTGCCATGGAGGGTGTTTGTCTCCCTCACACAGGTATCATATCCTTAGGCCCCACAGTTCCTTGGAGACAGTGTGGGGAAGAAGCTCACACAGAATGCCTTCTGAGCACTGTTCCATGCCATCCTGTCCTGCTCTGCCCAGAGCAGTGGGGAGCTGCCCACTGGCAAGTGACTGGAGATTGCATCTCCTTGTAGCAAACACTCTGCACTGGGTAAAGCTTGCGGGATGTTGTATCTTAAGTTCAGAAGTCGATTGACAACGGTGATTATTTTGCTTTTTACAAATATTTTTGCTGTGGCTGGTGTTTCTGTATTGCAACATCTACTTTTTCAGCAATTGCATCCAAGTAGATTTTGTGAAAATTCATTCAAGTCGTCTTTTGAGTCTTCTGCCTTTGCCTTTGGTGAGACTGTTGTGAAGTAGTTCTGGTGTTTCATTAAGATCAACAGATGAGCAAAGAAAACTGGACCACTGTGCTTGGAAAAACAAGGAGCACTATTGAGTCTGCCCTCAAATGACAAAGAAACAGAGTTTGATTTAAAATGATTCATTAATTCTTCAGTCACTTCAATAACAATGGTGTATCTGAAGAAAGGGCAGTCACTTGGGGAAAAATCACACATGGCACCAAGTGTGTATTATTTCTAAGATGCAGTGTCACATTCTTTTCAATTTTGCTTTACACATATGCATATCTTAATTATTCAACCTGTATTTCCTTATAAAAAAGCTGATATCACTAGAAAAATTTTTTTCCCTTCAAGGCTGTGGACTGACCTGCAAATATCTATGCTATGTAATTGCCAGCTCTGCACCATTGGGCATGGGTCAAGGAGAAGAGTAGGGATGAGTTTGTGAAGGAATGGGACCATTGGGCACAGGTCAGGGACAACAGCAGGGAAGGGTCTGTGAAGGGATTGAGATGTAGGTATTATGCTGTGTGGCAGTGGCTTTGCAACACGGTGATGATCTGCACAGTGGCATCCATGTGCTGTCCTGAGAAGTCTTGTTGTGTTCTTTCCTGTTCCCAATGCAGTCTCAAAGCTGAACGTAGCAAACGTTTTTGTACACATAAGGTTCTGTAATATATTTTTGAAGAAATGGAGAACAAGCCAAAATATAAGGCTTCTTTCACAGAAAGAAAAACTTTCTTTCCGTGAAAACGAGGCAGAAAGACTAAAGCCTTGCTTATCTCAAGGAAGGGCTGTAGCCAATGCCAAACTCACAAAATTAAGCACAAAGCAGGACTTTGCCTCCCGGACCTTGAGAGACTGTCAAGAAGATGACACTGAAATGGCTCTGGTACCGGCCTGCTTTCCAGCATATTGACATTCAAGGATAAAGTGGGTGGGAATCAGATGCTATAGCTGGCAAATGAAATGAGAGAAATTATGGTACTTGCATTGGTTAAGTATGAATGATTCAGACAGTCGCAGCCATTTATTCTGAAAGAAATTACAAAGTTCCCGCAGGAAATCGAGTTCTCCATCTTACTATCAGATACATGTAATGATATTTGGGAATACTAGCTGCCATGCTGCCACTTCTCAAGGCTTTCTTCTGAATGACCTACTTTGTCTCTCTAGATGTCCACTGAAGTTTTGATAATAGGTAAGAGCGATACTTTGGATGTTATTATTAATGATGCCATGCTGCAAGTTACTTTTAAGCACAAAAGCAAGTGACTTCTACGATGATTTACAGAGGCGAATGTAAACTTGGCTTATGAAAAATAAGCTGTTCCAGATAATGCAATTTTGGTGGAGAAAACAAATAACCAAAGCTGCAAGCACACTGTGGGATCAACACCTTCTGAAAGGCTCAGGCGATTGCATTGTCCTCTCAGCCTTGAGTCTAATGAGCTGCACTGATGTCTGTGTGTTCCAGCATCAGCTCGGGGAGCTGCAGAGATAAATCACACTGCTGTTCAGACTGAGGAAATCAGAGACAGAAATGAGAAGGATAATGCAGAATGTGACCAACAGAGAACAAAAACTACAGTTTGTTCTCATTCCTTTCCACGTCATTCCAGATTCAGTAACTCCAGGCCTCTTATTTCCAGCCCAGACAAACAGCGCTGTGGTTTGAAGCACCTGCTGGCAGCTGTTTTCTTTTTCCTGAAGGTATGCAACAGTTTTGCTTTCAGTGCTGTTTTCAAGCGAGGTATGGATAAAGTCGAAATCAAGAAGTTTAAGGATGAAACTTAGAAAGTTCCCACCCTAAAACCACAGACACTCTAGAGGAATATAATAAAGGTGTTCTCTCTTCAATAGATTGTACGCATGTGTTTCCACACAAATTTACCGTATTATTGTTACTGAGAGATGTGCTTTGTACCGCTAAAAATATGCAAAGCTGAAGAGGTTTCACTTGGTTTGTAAGAAAAACAAGACTCGCACAACCACATTGCGAGCCTACAAACGCACGCTCAGCACTTCGCGCCCTCAGCCCGCCCTCAGGCACCGCCCGCCCCGTTCCTTTCCCGCCCATCAGCGCCGCGGCCACGCCCTGCCCTCAGGCCCCGCCCCCGCGCTCTCCCATTGGCCGATTCCTTTCCTCCCCGCCTTCCCTTCCCCCTGGGACTTCACGGGAAAGCACGCGAGAAGTGCCAACGCAGTCGTGACGTCACGTAGCGTCACGTGAGAGCATCACGTGAGGCGCCGCGGGGCGCTGGCGGCCCCCTGCCCCCGCCGCTGCCGTTACCGCCGCAGGGAGCGGGCGGAAGATGGCGGAGCTCTGCGGCCTCGGGGCCGCCGCCTCTCTGAGGGGAGACGCGGAGGAGACCAAGCAGGTGACGGCTGGGGCGAGCGCGGCCCGGGGGTTCTGCGGGTTCCCGCACAGGTGCGAGTGCGGCTCACGTCTGTGTGAGGGAGGCGGTGCCGCTGCCGGCCTGGCGAGAGGCAGGAACGCGCTCGTTGTGATTAAGCAGAAATTGCAGGCAGTGTTCTCGTCCTTACATTTAAGTGCGTTTTAATTACCTAAATGATACGCTGTGGGTCCGTTTCTCCTTTTAAGTGTGTCAGTTCAAAGCTTTCCGTGTAGCTGCAGCGGCGTGTTTTGCTGCTTGTGTCACTCGCACTGAAAGGGCTTAGCGGGACGGGTCGTCCTTTGCCTTTAAAGCCACAGAAACCGATTTCCCTTTGAAAAACAGGGCTCGGTGCTGTTCCTTGGAGGCAATGAGGTGAAGAGCAGCGCTGTGGTGAAGTACTCCTCAGCCCCACCGCAAGCAGCCTTTGCCTGGCTGCAGGAGAAGACGGACCTGAAGCTGCCGCCTGCAAATTGGTTACGTGAAAGTGCCAAGCTGGGACCTGCAGGCACGACTGTTCTGGGCAACAACAAGAAGAGCACACCGTTCTCGAGGTACCTACAGCAGGCTCTGTTGTTTTTTTCCCAGATCTTTAATACTAAATCCAATAGAAGGTCGAAGTTCATTGAATTTTTTCTTGTAACAGCGAGGTATCACTCCTACTTTTCCATCTGCCTTTATGCTATCTCCTTTTTAAATAATTAATGATGCTTTTAATGCTGATGGACTTTATTTTTTCAAGTATGTAACAACAGCTTCCATGAGGCAGCGATGCTGACTTTGTGTCTTTGTGTCCTTCTCAGGCTGGCTATTAAAATCAAATTTGTCAAGATTAAACTAGTCTGCTTGAGCTAGCCACTCTGCTTTTGGCAGAGGCTGAAAATGGTAGAAGTGTGGTTTCCTTAGGCAGTCAAGGAGCAAACTTACGGCTGTTCTGGATCTTCATAAATTGGAACTGGTTAACTAGTAGCAGGAAAAAGCTTTGTAGCCGTGTCAAAAGTGAACACAAAAGGGAAAAACTAGGGACAAACCCAGAAAGTGGTGTTACCTTTATGCATGTGTGCTTGCAAAGTAGTTGAATGAGGTGAGTTCAGAATGTTTAGGAATAAGGCTTTTAAATCCTCTGCTGAGCAAGCAGATTCACAGTAAATCAACTAGCTAGTGAAATTTAGCAGTTTACTGAGGGTCTTTGTTTAAATCCTCGTAATCAAATTTTAGGTGATAAACAGACAACACCAAGACAACTTGTTTAATACTTAGGATTTTTTGACTTCAACAAATCACAAATTGCTTTATGGCGTATTTTGAACTTGAATATCAACTTTTTCAATAATATCTTTGAAAAACTTGTGTCAGGACTGTTCTGTTAACTAGCTTTAGGTCTCATTATATCTAGTAACATGTAGCTAGAGTCTGTTTTTTTTTTTAATTCTGAAAAAGCTTTCAGAGTGATTTCTTGCTTTGCAGGGCAAGTTATTTGATGTCCCTCTGTAATTAATGACTTGAACTATTTTCTCTATAGCTTTGGAATGGCATATGACTTCATTGACTCTATTGGAAATGATGTGGATGTTGTGTCTGATTCAGAGGTTTGTATAACTTTTAAGTTTTATCATTCAGATGCCTTATATAAACCTTGTATAAACCTTCCCATAAACTACTGTCCTGTCTCCGGTCATCTTTGTGTTTATTGAGGGAAAGTAAAGATCTACTGAAACAGCTATGCATAATTCAGATAAGATGATTCAGAAGAAGGAAGATGCATGTTCTCTTATGTTTATCTTGGACAGATAACTGCTCTGACTTAGAGCTCTGTCCTGGTGTCCTCTGGGTACCTGACAAATTGTTATTTCTGTGGTGAAGATAAAACTTTCAACTCCAAACCATAAACTTTCTTTTTCTTAGTCACTTTTGGTGGTACTTGGTTATGATGATCCAAGAGATAATGTTTAAATGCAGTACACAGTTTATACTGGTGACTTGACACCATCATTTGCCAGTGATTTTTTTTTTTTTGTTACTCTTGTTCATGTTCTCATACCTGACCTCAGCAAATGCAGCTTCTTGAGTGAGAGATGGTCTTAAAACCTTATAGAGACAGAAATTTTCTTTTTCTGGCTGTGCCTTTCCAATGTTAAGAATGTATCCTTTGTGTCCAGTTTTTTAAGAATTCTGTTTTACACTGATGTTTAATTATATGGAAGATAATCTCTGTTCTCTTTTCTCCTACAAGAACATTAAAAAACTTCTGAAGATACCTTACAGCAAGTCACATGTGAGCATGGCAGTACATCGCATTGGGAGGACGCTCTTGCTGGATGAACTAGATATTCAAGAACTCTTCATGAGATCATCTCAGGTTAACTTTCCTTTTGTGATGTATACTATATGGTCAAAATGCATTATTTTGAGAGTAGTGTAGCCAGTGAGAAAGCATATATCAAAGTTCCTGAGATCTATCTGCTAGTACAAATGATCTATGTGAAGCATATGCTGCAGCAATTGGTTTAATCACAAACTGTGACAGAGAATCTGATGTCTTTATATTCATGGTATTGTAGGATTAAAATTCTACATTTATTTTTTCTGTAATTGCCTCCGTATTGCTATGCAATTTTATTAATTTAACTAATTTATTGTTACTGTGCAGTCTCTTACCATGTATATGACTTTTTTTAATGAGAAGTTGACTTTGTTGAAATGCAACTTTTTAGGTGATATCTTTTCAATAAATAACCAAGAGTTTATTGGAGTTTGTTTTTGATGTTGTAGTTGATAAGTTCATAAGGTAATGAGGTACTTTGCTTAGTTTGCAAGTGCACCCTGATGTTGATTTCATATTATATTGACTAGACAGGGGATTGGACGTGGCTGAAGGAGTTTTATCAAAGGCTAATTGATCAGAAGTGGCAAAGAAAAAAGAAGAGTAAAGAGCACTGGTACCAGAAGGCTATCCTTTCCAAATTTTTGTATTACAGGTAACCTTATGTCTGCATGAATCTTGAATTCTGCACGGATCTTGAATTCTGCACCAACTTCTGGCCAGTTTATTATTTTGAAGTGAATGTTAGAATTTGTCTGTCTTAATTACTGCTTTATCCTTACATGGAGGAATTTGATAGATGACATCATGAAATAACATGAATGTGTTTTTATTGAGTTGCTGTATGTGAAAATGTAAAATTAAGTAGAATAGCTTAACTTCCCTCAGTATTCCTTCTCAAAAATGGATTTTGCTTACGTGCAAAGTACAGTGATGCCTCCCACAATACAGTAAAACTTGTCCTTGTAGCATTCTTCTAGCATATTAGCTAAGCTTTCTCTGAGACTGATAAATCAAGACAAACTTAAATCCTATAAAGGATTCTATATTGTAAACTTGTTAATATTTTGTCAGCATTAATGGTGATGGAGCTGCTCAGCCTGTTCCTTCCAGTTCAAAACAGCACGAGGAGGGTGCTGTTCCAGGTGAGAGTGATGAAGCAGGAAGGGCCTCCTGGCCAGCTCCTTTTGAAATGCCTTCTTCATTATCTGAAGATCCAGGTGCCTCTAATCAGGTTAGTGCATTTAAATGGTGTGTTAGTTTTTGTAGGAAATATATGTATTCCAAACAAAATGTTGTCTATATTAGGTTTTCAAAGGTATTGCCATTATACTCATCAATCACGTCACAAAGACATGAACAGTTACAGTTACTTGGCAGCACGTGCATTTCAACTCATGCCAATGTTTCAGTGCTCAGAACTTTGAAAGTGATTTTCTTATTTAGTATGACAGTGTCCAGAAATACACATGCGTTTTTTGAAAGAAAAAACTTTTGGCTAAGAGTGGTTATCTGTGACTACACCTGAAAGTAAGCAAACAGTATTTGGCTGGTGTGTGTAGAAACTTATGGTTTTGAGCTGCTTTTTTTAATTACCATGGAATTTCTGTGGTGGCCTTGAATTTACTGGTGAAGAGGAAGATAAGAGTCTATGAAAGTGTTTGCAAAACAGTTAAGCAATGTGTACAAATGCTTGCTTTGGGGTAAAGCAAATAGAAGGGAGTAATGTCAATTATACAACAAACTACTGTTAGTATTAGGCTCTAATCCAGGGTTTCTCTCTGACTAGTCTTGTTTATGAAAATTAATCCTAGTGGTCTTGAAGTATTGCTGTACAGGAATTAATGAAGTTCCTGGGAGGATGAAAAATACTGTATTCAGTCTACAGTCTGGATTATCTTTATTCTAAACAGTGGTGGTAATTAGTATGCCAAATGCTAACTTACGATGTTTCTTACCTATGTTGACCTCAAATCATAAGTTCATGTGTTCTGCTACAGTAACATTTTAAAGCGAAGGTATAATTCAGTTCTTGAATACTCTTAGAAAAAGAGCTACTCCTTTCTCATTTTCTTGAGTAATTACTGCCAAATCACTCGGCAAGGAGGCTGTTGTGCATTTGTTAAGGTGTTGGTTTTTTTCTTATTTATAAATAAAATAAGACATTGAGAAAGTAGGCTTATGGTCCAGAGGTCCTGACTCTTGGGGAACAAAGTGTTCCTGGAAAATCTTTCTTCCTGAAGATTATGACGATATAAGAAATGGAGTACAACATTTTTGGAACTAGCTGTAGCAGAAGAAACGGTCTTGTCGCTGACTGGAGGCTTTTATATTTTTGTATGTATTTTTATATATGTTTTAATATGGTGGAGGTAAAAGTTCTTGTCTTCTATGCTTTTGTCATTCAAAATATAAACATTATAACTCTTTTCTATGGCCTAAGTTACCTCAGCAGTGGAATCACTCCTTATCCTTGTGCTCTTCACAGGGAAATGTGCCTCTTGAACCCTCATATATAGTGGGGCATGTGGCCTCAGCCCCCAAAGAACAAAACCTGACTACTTTGTTCAATGACGGGGAAAACAGTCAGGTATGCTATATGTCAAATTTGAGCTCAAACACAACTTCCCCAATTTAATCAGACACATTAAAATTTGGTCTAAATTGGAGCCAAGAAAGAAACTTAAATCTCCTGTAGAAGTAGCTTGTGTGACATCTGTGATCTCAGTCCTTTAAGTTAACATGAATGCATAGCATAGTTCATTTTGTGCTGTCTTGTATTTGCTGCTTTTGCATCTTGCTTTCTTGTAATTCTGCAGATAGTCACAGAGAAATGTGTTTATAATGGTGATTTATAGACCAATTTTTTCTCTTAATGAAGGGACTTAAAAATGACTTTGTTCGTAACATCTTGTGGACCTTTGAAGATATCCACATGTTAGTAGGATCAAATATGCCTATATTTGGAGGTGGGAGATACCCTGCTGTGAGCTTACGTCTCAGGTGAATTGATTGTGTATGCCAGCCTTTGACTTATTGCTTTGCTTTCCTATTTAGCTATCTGCAAGTTTTTGGTTGACTCTTAATACTTACATGCAGTTTAAACAATCAAATTTGTGCTTCAGACTTAAGTGGCAATGGCATTATAAAATCCTGGAATTCAGGAAGTCCCATAGTTAAGTCCCAGAGTCCTCGTGCACTGGAACTTGAGATGCTCTGCTCCTTCTTCTACCTATCTGAATCTTTATTTGAAAGCAGTGGCTGTCTGCAGCCTTTTGTGAGTCTTCAATGTGCATTTAAGTGTTAAGATACCATTAAATTAGTCTGTAACTTTTCTGTATTTGTATTTTAATAAAGGATGGCAGTCATATTTCTTGTGATGGAATTCTTAATTTTACTAACTGCTTGTTAGGCACTTCATAAGTATTTAAAACTTATTTTTATAGAAATTGTGCTCTGTTTTCTGTTCATTAGTGCTTTGCTGATTACTTGGTTACGGGGCTCTCTGTTCCTGCCTATGCACTGGCAGAGAATGAGCAAAGACTTCAAACTTGTTTGACGTATTTGTCATCTTAAGATGCATCTAGAAATTAAGTATTTTGTTTTGAAAGGAATTTTGGAAAGTCTAGGAGAAAGCTTGTGCTATAATTAGGTGCTGCCAGTGCTGCCATTCCTTTAGACCTTCAGAATAGCCTTTTAGAACAGCACTTATTATTTTGGTAATAGGGTGATGTGTGAATCTTGTTCATGTTTTGGTGTCAGTGTAGGCAAAAACTCAAACTGCTGAGGAAATGTGAATGTATTCCATTGTTTGCCTCTACAGAATATAACAATTAACAAGTAAGTGTTTTAGTGCCATGCACTATGGTGATTGACTGAAGTCCTAATGAATCCCATTAGTAAACATCACTTATTTTCTGAAGAGTAAACAAAGACTTAAATAACACCAGGAATATTTGTTTCTAGGGATAACAACAAGCCAATAAATGTGTTAACAGGAATTGACTATTGGTTGGACAACTTAATATGCAACGTACCAGAGCTTGTGATGTGCTTTCATGTTAATGGAATTGTTCAGGTAAGCCTGACTGTTTGTGCCTAGTCCATCAATCATTCTCTACTAAAACTGTTGCAACTGTAAAAGATCTTTCAAATCTTACTGCTCTGACAAAAAGATTACAAAATCTGCCTTGCAAAATAAGAAATATCTACACAGCTTGCAACATTCATCTAAAAATATGTTCTTTTTTCTTCCTTCCCTGCATGTAAGATTTCCGTTTGCTCAGATGTACCGTGACAAAGAAATGAAAGAATATGGCTGCAGAAATGCACCAGTTTCTTGCATCTTTAAAATCTGTGGTGCGTGCCTCTTAATTGTTTCAATTAAGAAACAATTCAAGAGCCTGCAGATACTGGCTGGATTTATCACTTGCAATTGGCAGCAGACAGTTGCTGGCTAAGTTTCACTGATGTTGTAGGTAGATTTTGCACTGCTTCTTTTGTTCTCTGTTTACTCAGTCATAAGTTTCTCTTAGCAGTGGATCTTCTTTAAAAGCAGGCATAATTTGATAATACCACTCAAATCTTAAAGTATATCATAGAAATAAGCCAGTAGAATTTTGACACTGTAGTAGTAGAGGGTTTCTTTATGTAGATAATAGAGATTCTGATCTGTAGATTTGTGTGATAGTGGCAAAAAAAACCCTCCTGATCTTGTTTTAAAACGTATTCCTTGCAGAAGTATGAAATGATCAAGACTGAAGATATTCCCAATTTGGAGAACTCTAATTTCTCTACCAAAGTGATAAAAGATATTGCTCAAAATATCTTATCTTTTTTGAAGTCAAATTGCACCAAAGAAGGACATACATACTGGTTATTTAAGGGTAAGTAAACTTAGATTAACATAAATCTTTTCTCAGTTTATGTCATGCTGCTTAATAAAAAGTCTTGCCTTTCAGCAAGTGGGAGTGATATAGTAAAACTCTATGACCTAACCACCCTTTGTGAAGAAACAGAAGACAAATACCAAAACCCTTTTACAATGCCAGTGGCAATTCTTCTATACAAGTGAGTTTTTAATAACTTCTGTTGTAAATTCTGTTATTTCTTTGTGCAAACTGTGTTCTCACTAAGTCTTGTAGACCTGTTAAAACATTTGGAAAGCCTACATTTGTGGTGATCTTGCTTAAAGCTTTTTTCCATATAGCACAAAAAAGGTCACTAGTTTTTTCAACTCTTTCCTCTTAGAGTTGCTTGCAATATGATGCTGAAGAAAAACCAGAACAAGAAACACTATGGCACTATCAGAACATTGCTTCTGAATTGTCTTAAGTTACTGGACAATGGCAGACATCCTCAAGTAAGAGCATTATGTTCTTGTATCTTTGTGTAAAGGCAATGGAGAAGTTTTCTTGGTGGTCAGAACCCTTCCTACTTAGGCACCTAAATCCAGAACTTGAAGACTTAAAGCTATTAGCATTTGTATAAGCATTGAGACATGTGGAGTCAGTAACTTAAGGTGGAGCATAAACACAGAATGGTTTGGGTTGGAGGAGATCTTTAGGATCATCTAGTTCCACAGATGAGTTCCAACTAGTTTCAACTTAAAATTGCTGATTCTAGTTCAAGAGCCAGATGCCTAAAAGCAGGTCACTTTAATGCAGTATGTGGTCTGTTTTAGTTTGTTTTTCACTGGATGTGACCCAAATTTCCTAGCAGATCTGATCACAGTATGACTCATCCCTGAGTCTCAAAATTCCTCTTGTGATAGGAATATGACTGCTCTCTGAGCGAGATTTCAAGCTTCAAGTAAGCTTGTGGTAGAAATATTAAACCTTGATGTAAGAAATGCTTTTGGTTTTTTTTGCTGGCATAATTATCAGATGTGTTTGTTCATTAATAAACCTTTCTGCAAACATTTCTTAAAGTGGGAGGAAAAAATGTTTATATAGAATGCATATATATATTTCTCATCTTGCTGTATTAATCTCAGGTGTCATTGCAGAGAAGTTCAGTGAAGCAGTCTTGGCCCCACTGTGTTTCAGGTGTTTATGTCCTCTATCTTGAGGGAGGAGGTGGGAGGTTATGGAGTGAAGTATGCAGACTTGAGTACTACAGCAGACTTAAGGAAGAAATTAGTTTGAGCATTGGTACCTCTTGCCTCAAGACTTATTTCTATATAAAAGATAAACTTAAGGGTGAGGAAACAGTGCTAGTTTTAGATCACAGTCTTAGTTCATCACCAGTGTGCCTTGGATTTGTCCTGATGTGCTATGTAGCTAATCTTGCTGCTGCTGTAGGATAGCTTTTAAGTGCCCAATATTTAGTATTTCATAATTATACATGGTCAGAGTTTCAAAATATGTTGGTAATATTAAAGCATGTAAATAAATAAACCAAAACAGCAGGAAGAAATGAAATGCAGACCTCTGAATGCTTAACTCTGCTGGGGAAAAGTGGAGGTGGGAGCTACTCTGGAAAGCAGATTACGTTTTCTCCCACACTATAGCTAAAACAAAAAAGATGTGAAAAAAGGTTCTTAAAATGGCACTCAAAAGAAGAAAAGAGTAATCAACCACTGCCCTTCTTTATGAATGAAAGAAAGGTATGGGACAGGGTGGCCCTACTTCCTAATTCTTACCTTTGTCCTCTTCTGCAAAACAAGAGGCAAAGGCCCTGAAAGGGCTGTCTTCTAAAACAAATTTTAGATTGGAGGAAGGCAAGAAGGGCAGGTTGCTTTCTAGAAGTTTGTAGAGGTTTATAATTCATTTGCATCTGTAAGGTGGGTAAAAACAAATGTGAGTGAGCTTGACTGCCTGCTCTGTTTGCACATACAATGGTTAGCTGGCCATCTCCTTTGACTTGTTTCTTAAATATTGTTTAAACATTCAGTGCTCAGGCAAGGTGAGAATACAGGCTGTACTTGCAGATTATCAAATATCTATTTGTATGTACTGTTTGCTCCTTATTCTAAGTGAAAGTATATTGCTGTTGCCTTTCAAAAGAGAATTTTTACATGGAAATGAATCACTGGTTTTTCTTTTTTCCTTTTTTGAAAAGATTATTGCTTCAGCAAACTTCATGCTGTCAGAGCTCTTCCAGTTAGATGAGCCTAAAAAAGAAGACAATACAGACTTCCCTATAAACGGAAATTCTGATGAAAGTTATAGTGAAGAAGAGGAAGAAATGCCAGACAGTGATGAGAATGGTTCTTACAGTAACAGTTCTGATCCACCAGATGACAACAAAGCAGTGGCTATAATAAAATCTGTAGGAGAATTGTCAGTACCAGAAAAATACAAGTCTGTTCATCGAATACGTGTAAGTAAAGTTATGGGTTTTTGTTTAAGGAATTTTTTGAAAGCTTCAATTGATACTGCAAAATTCAGTTGACTATTAGTTTTCTTCATAAGCTGTCATCATGTGCTTTCTCTTTTTTAGTTGTGGGTTTTCATTTTTGTTTTTTTTTTCCTCTGCCTCATGCTTCAGTCAGCTTTTTCATTAGCTGTTCATAGAATTTGAGGTCCTCTACAAAAAAAATAGATGGGCTGTTGTGACAGGAATAAGTACTGCAGCTGTAGCCATGTTTAAGAACTGTAGATGACCACAAACACAAACAAAGAAAAACAAACAAACAACCCAGCCCTAAGCTATCGAGCCCTTCAAGGGTGAAGTCCTGCTTTGACTAAATAGCTTTTGGATTGTGGGTCTGCACTGCAAACAGTCTGTGTGTGCTTTTGTGATTACTGTTACAGTGTAAAAATATCTGTTCTTCCTCCTTCTCTTTAAGCTTACTGAGAGACCAAGTACAGGTGTTAAATTAAATCCTGTAGTGATGACCAGGTATGAATTGCTGTCTGAAACAATAGAAATAAATACCATGATCCTTTTCAATGTGGAGATCAAATGTTTTGTTATCAAGCTTTTTTCTTGCAATCTTTTGTTTCTTGTAGCTAAAGTACGAAATACTTTGAACTTCTTTCTTCTGTTTTTGTTATTTTTCCCTGCTATGCCCTCAATCAAGCCTAGTTGTGCGTTTCCTGTCTGCCATGGTGCTGAAGAACGTTGCAGGCTTGTGCTTAGCTATGTTCTGGAGGTGAGTTCACTATCAAATCTGTAATGGTACTTCAGCTACCATACAGTTCCTCATGTGTCGTGTATTTGTGGAGCATTGATTTGAAAGTGAGTTGAGGCAATTCTTCTTGCAGGGCTTGAAGTCTGTTGACAGCAGTGTTAAAAAAGAGAGTGACCTTCCTGCTGCTGACCCCAGCACACCAATCCCATTGAAATATGAGGATGAATCCACCAGTGGTGGTCCCGAGTGCCTGGAAAAACAGATGGCCTTATTTTTAGACAAAAGTAAGTTGTGTTGTTGTGCAAATAAGACATTTCCAGTACCAGCAAACTGCTGCCGCTTCATTTTGATTGACAAAACAGCATACTTGTGTGCTGCTAATTATGCTGTTGGATAAGCAAGAGAAAATACTCAACATAGAAACAAAATTGGAGGCTATAGTCTGTTCCTCTTTATTAAGAATAGTGTATTTGGGATATTTTGCATATCAGAGCATCTTTTGTTAGTAAACACATAACGATACTGAACCTTATTGTGTTGTACCTTTCACATGATTTCCACAAGGGCTTAGTAGTTTGTGTTTGGATGTGGTGTGAGGAGTGCTGTAAGTTGTTTGTGGGGGGTGTGTTGGGTTTGTTTTTGTTGTTTTTGTGTGGTGGTTTTTTAAATTTGTTTAGTTTTCAGTCTCCTTTTTCTTGTGTATGATTCAGAAGCTTTGTGAAAGAGCTTTTCACTTCTGACAGATTTCCCCTCGTGTTTGCTGCTGGATATTACATTTACAAATGCATTACAGTTATAGGTCATATATACCATAAAGTTAAACAGGATTTCAATGTTAACTTTTTCCTATAGCTCTAAATCATGGAAGGAAGCAGGAAAGACAGGTGTTTTTACTATGTTTAGATATTTGAAGACCAGAAGCTTCTGTCTACTTCATGTTGCTCTGGAGTCTCATAAAAGGGAGTAGGAAGGACTCCTATTCTGGAAATAGTAGAGTGTTCTGCAAGGTGATGAGTCCTTTGTAGGACTTCAATTGTGCAAATGTCAGAAAGAAAATGGAATATATTTTTGTAATTCCTCAATCTTTCCTATTTCCTCCTTTTCTCATTTAAATCCTTAAATGAGCAGAATCAGTTTTGAGTTGAGCATCAGAGCAATTAAGTGATTGTCTTCCACTTCTATGATTCTCATGAATGTCAGTGACCTGGAGATATATTAATGTTTTCCTAGTTGTTTTATCAGATACTTGACCACATAATATAATGTCTCTATTAGAAAATTGCACTGTGTTGAACTCCCAGAAATTCTGGACAGTACTGTTAATATGGAGTGTGTGATTCGTTTGTATGGAGATCTGCTGCAAAATTATATTGAGGTCAGCTCAACAAGAACAGTGTGCTGATTTCAGCTGTGATGCAGCCAGGCTCTGTCTTCGGCCTTTGCTCTTTAGAGCTGCTGACACATTGCAGCTGCTTGCTTTTTTATTTAGAAGCATGAGTTTCTTGGAAAGTGTGGGAGATAAATATTGCACAGATCTCAAAAGAGACTTTACTTGATTTCTGGATCTGCATTGCAGTTCTTCCTTAAAATAGCAATGGGTGCTACCCATTTGGGTCATAGTGATTGAATTCAACTTAGAGAAAAGTAACTCAAGCTTAAGGGAGAAATTTTAGTTTTCAAGTATGGCTTTTTGTGGTGTTTTTTTGTAGTGCAGATTATGGAGTTTCTCTGGTGTATGTTTACGTACATACTGAAAAGGCAAGTACACTTTTAACTTGAAAAGAACCACTTCTGAATGTTATGTGCATTCAGTATGAGTATTCTGTTCCTTTAATTCCTTTTATCTTAAAGAATGTGCAGTTTTTCTAGGATTGTCAGTTTGCAAGTCAGGTCTTGTAGGTCCAGCTGTAAGCACAAGCCTTGATTCTGTGTGCTTCTCATAATATGTGCTGCTTATTCTGCTTCAGCCCTCCTGGTCAGGACAACAAAATTCTATCCTTTGGCATCAGAACTTCTGGCGTGCTTGAATTCCTAAGCAGCTGCTTTCTGCTTCCATAATCACTGCAGCATCGAAGGCAGAACCATGATCTTATGCTGATGATTATCTTGGAACTGGTGTGAGAAGGTCTTTGGTCTTATTTGCAGGAATGACTAGATTATCCAGTTCCTGTAGTGCTGGACAATTCCTTAGTTTGAGGCAGTTAATACAGAAATAAAACAAATATAAGAATTTGGCAGAACTGATCACAAATCAACCCTACTTGGTTGTTGCACCTGCATTTCAGAAGCTGTTGAGAATGCTGGAGTTTAGCTGCATTGGCACTGTACTCTTTGTATTCAGATACAAGGCATTCAGGTGAGATAAGTGGAAAGGTTCCAAATGTTGGGTCCATTTTGTAGATGAAAAACATAGTACTGTGCAAATTGGCATACTCCAGTGTGCAGAGCTGTAATGTGGCTATTTACATTCTATGTGTCTGCTGAAATTGGTTCAGACCTCTGGTGTATTTTATGGAAATGAGATTTACCAAGGAGGTTTTGTTTGTTACAGTGGGCTCATTTCAGAAGGATAAGCATTCCAGTCAGTCAGGAATGATTCCTGGATCGTGGCAATATAAAATGAAACTCCAGCTCATTCTGAAATCATCAAAGGCTTATTATGTCCTGTCTGATGCTGCTATGATTCTACAGAAATATGGGAGAGCGTTACGATACATCAAGCTGGCTTTACAGTGCCATGGTAAGTTACTGGAGTTGTCACCTCTATATTGACACATTTCACAGTATCAAATACTTATATGCATGATTTACCTTAGTGACATGCAGTGACAAATCATATGCCTGCGTATTTAGTTAAACTAAGTGTCTAGCTCATCCTTCTGGAGAGAAGGGGGTAGTAAGAATAACTCATCACCATTTGGGTAGAAGGCTTACTACCATTTTGATGGGGTGGGAAAACTCAGATCACAGACTTGAAATTTCTGAACACTGAAGCTGTGAGCATTCAGTCCTAGTGGCAACACAGAGGTAACCTTCTGTGTTCATAGTACTGTCATTGCAAACAGATGCTGATTTTCTGGAAATTCCTGGTGGTTCCCTTTTCATTTAAATGTTCACCCAAAGTGTCAGTTGAATTAGATACACCTCTAAAATGAATTACATCCAAAGAAAGGGAGAAGGGTGGAAGAGAGAAAATGGGCTATTTAGGATATTAAGTAATCAGAAAATGGTGTATACTTACAGCTTTAGTACTGCTGTTTTGTTTCTGTGTTTGGATTTGAGTTGGATGGCTTGTAGGATGAGGGTGGTAAAGCCCTTGCAAAGAATGCTTGATCTCAACAGAAAGCATCAGTATGTGTAGACTTTCAGTCTTGAGAGGACTTAAATGTAAACTGCAGTGCTTGAAAATTCGGTTATTTCAGACTGTATCTCACTCAAGTTAATCCTGAAATGCAGTGTTCCCTGGTTGAAGTTAAAAATCTGAGATTAGCATTTGTAATCACTACTCCTAAGCCATCAGCTGTGTAGAATAAGTGTGATTTTAAAAACAGGTTAGTTACTCTCTGAAGAGCATGTGTTGTCTGGATACAGGGAATAAATGTGGGAAGTAACATAAAACCAATTACGCTGTCAGTCTGTGTCAAAACCTAAGAATTGTCATTCTCTCCTTCCTTCTCCTTCACCCATGGGATTCTTTTCTTTTAGACACCTACTGCTGTCTCTCTGCCAGCATGCTTCCTGAGGTGTTAGTATTTCTTTGTCAGTGCTTAACGCTTTGTGGAGATATCCAATTAATGCTCGCTCAAAATGCCAACAACAGAGCAGCGTACCTTGAAGAATATAACTACCAGACAAAGGAAGATCAGGAAATACTGCACAGCCTTCATAGAGAATCCAGCTGCCAAGGTATGGCACAGGTTTAAGGTAACTGTTGTAATTTGTCTATATGACAGGAATAAGTCGCTTTGCTGTGCTTCCTCCAATTCATGCAGCAGTATTGCTTCCAGAGGAGAGTTGGTTATGCCTATTTCTGTTTTAATCAGAGAAAACACCTTTTGCTTATGACGGACACAATGAGTTATCAAAATATTGTATGACATGCCTGAAGTTGTAAATGAGCTGAAGGCATTAGTTGTTTGTGTCCTGGGTAGATTCTGCTTGTGTGTGAGAACTGTGTGATCATTCTGGGGAGGGTCTTATCCTTGGTCATCTTACTGAATGACTTTCTTGTACTATCAGAGGCTTGGATTTACTTGGAAATGCTATTTGACATGGAGACATTCTGGTTTTTTTGGGTTTTTTTTTTTTAGTGTTTGCCTGGGCTACTGACTTATCTACGGACTTGGAATGCCAACTTTCAGTCAGCTGCAAATGTTACGAAGCAGCTTATGAAATCTTACTTTTCAGTAACTTGAAGAAGCAAAATCCTGAGCAGCATATACAGGTGCTGAAGAGGATGGGTAATATCAGGAATGAAATTGGAGTATTTTACATGAATCAGGCTGCTGCTGTGCAGACTGAGAGAGTGGGTAAGCATTCTTGTTTTGCTTCTTTCCGTATGCTCTTCCATTGATCTAGAAAAATGATTATGTTCACTAATTTGTGAAGGGAGTCTTGACCATTTCTGAATGTTAAGATGACACTTGTAGTAAGTATCATTTTTAGAAAAACAGTGCAACTGTAATGTCCATTGTAAGTAATCTACAGCAGACTACTATGATTTGTGCACTGTTTTAATTCAGCCTAAGCTGAATAGTGGAAACCATAGATATGGAGAAATTTGCTTGAAGTGTGTTGAATGCCCAGGAAAGAATGGGGGGGAGGAAAGGCTGTTTTTCTAAATGTAATGCTTTTCTTTATTTTTTTTAAAAGAAGACAATGTCTTGTCTAGAAGCACTAGTTATTAAAGCTAAAACTAAGTTGATGCTGATGGTTCAGTGTAAACAGCTCCAGTCTCCTAAATACTTGCTGTGTTAGTCTAATTAATGGTTGAAGAATTGTGGGCTAGATTTTAGTTTGATGGCTGTTCCTCATTTCCATGTTTTTGTAGAACTGCTATTGAGCCAGAAAAAACAGCCTTAATACTGAATTTTGCTTGTCTGTGAAAATCACTTTTTGTTTCATTCACCCAGTTCAAAGAAATAACTAATATCCTGAACCAGAAAGGGGGGAGAGAAGTACTTATTAATTGTACTTCTAATTTCTTTCTTGGGTGTGCCATGTTATCACAGTTCTTTGTGATGTATGCTATGTGCAATAGTATGCTCCAGATATTAACAGATTTTCATTTGTTTTGCTACTATTTTCCATGAATTTGGGTGTTCAGAATATTTTACCACATTTAAATTCTAAAAGGGCATCTTTAGAAATCTGTGAGCAAAAAGTAGCACAACAAACAAACATTTGTTTGGTGTCCTTGAAGAGTTTGCATTAATGGAAAGCCTTGTTTTAACTTCAGTGAGTAAGAATGTATCAACAACAGAGCAGCAACTGTGGAAGAAGAGCTTCTCTTGCTTTGAAAAAGGCATTCAGAACTTCGAGTCAATTGATGATGCCACCAATGCTGCTCTCCTGCTGTGCAACACAGGAAGGCTCATGCGAATTTGTGCTCAAGCTCACTGTGCAACTGAAGGTGACTTCAAAAGAGAATTTTCTCCAGAAGAGGCCCTTTATTATAATAAGGTAACACATTACTTTTTATAGTGGCCCATACCCTATTCTACCTTTTAACACATAATTTATGTGAGCAGCTTAGAATCCTTTAAATAATGAAGGTGCTGGGATGGAGAAGTTGGTGATTTATCTAGATGCAGCAGTTGGCAAGATTGATAAGGGGCTGTGGAACTTCTGGCTTCGTGTTAGTTAAATGTAATGGAAAGTATAGCATACCTGAATGCTTCCTTTTGACTGTGTAAAAATTAAGTAAAGTAGCTAGCACTGAACTTTTGCCCCAAGATAATGGTTTTCAATCGTGTTCATTATGTAGAATAAAGCAGATGCTTAGAATCAGTGCTTTCTTCTGTTAGTACATTTGGGAATAAAAAGTTACCTAGGGCCAGTGTGTCCTTTGAAACTTTTATTCTGATGGGTAAGTCAAGACTAGAATGAGTATAAGAAAAATATTGGTGAAGCAGCAGAGGTATTTTGAAATGCTTCCTTTCAGCACAAGTAAAAAGAAATGAATTTTTAGTTGTTATGAATGTATTGTTACTGGTTACATATATCTATTTTATATTTTATAATCTGTAGGCTATTGACTACTATCTGAAAGCGCTAAGATCTCTTGGCAAGAGAGAGATGCATCCAGCTGTTTGGGATTCTGTGAACTGGGAGCTGTCTACCACTTATTTCACTATGGCAACTCTACAGCAGGATTATGCTCCGTTATCTAGGAAGGCTCAGGAACAGGTAATGGAGAGAGAGGATTTGTGGCATCTGCTAACAAAAGCTGTGTTCTTGAATAATGGAACAGCAAGCCAAGTTGAATTGGAATAGCTTGTATAAGATCTTTGTAATCTAATGAAAGTTTAAGGTAGCTGTTGCAAATCATAAAATGGTTAGTTATGTAAAGATTTTCAGTCTTATATTGTAAAAACACATTTAACCCTTTCAAGTCCATGTTATGTGATTACTTTCAATCTGGAACACCACTGCATGGTTTTGTTTCTTCTTGTAGATAGAGAAGGAGGTCAGCGAAGCCATGATGAAGTCTTTGAAGTACTGTGATGTTGATACAGTGTCTCCACGGCAGCCTCTCTGCCAGTATCGTGCTGCAACCATCCACCACAGACTTGCTTCAATGTACCACAGTTGCCTCAGAAACCAGGTACTAACACAAACTGTTGGTTTTTCTATATAGGTTCCATGTTTAACGGGTAATACTTGTAAAGGCTGAAATTTATCTTCTTAACTGTAGTTGGAATATCTTTTATTTAAAATGACTTAACTGGGAAATGCGAGCTGACTTGTATTTAAGTCAGTGTGTGAAGTGCAGGTATTTGTGCATAGAACAGTTCATTTGGAAGGACCTTCAGAGATCTAGTCCAGCTGCCTGAGCACTTCAGGGCTAGGTGTAAGTTAAAGTGCAACCGTAAGGGCGCTGTCCAAATGTCTCTTGAACACTGACATGCACAGAGCATCAGCCACTTCTTTAGGAAGGCTTTTTTAGTGTTTGTCCACCTTCAAGATAAGGATTATTTTCCTAAAATCCATTTGGAACCTTCGTGGTGCTGTTTTGTGTTATTCCCGTGCGTCAGCCTTGTCCTTCACAGAGTGTTTTGGCTTTATGGTTCAGTCTAGGTAGTTTCACATAATCATATTGATGATAAATATCTTCAGTTTGATTTTGCTTCTAAGTGACTCTCTTGATATTTCTGCTAACATTCTATTAGGAGGCTATCTACTAATGATTAATTAATGCTTGAGTGCAGACTTGCATGTTTCTTCTTGGGGTGTGTTGGAGGGTGGTGGTTTCTGGTTCTACTTAACATGGATTTGTTAATAATTTCATTGAAGTTACTGTATATTCATAGCTAGGATAGTGATGAATTCTGTAAGTGTGCTGGTTTGGTTTAGTTGAACCATTTTGGGGTGAGGTGAAGAACCATTGTTTGTACCTCTTGTTTTCCATAAGCATTTTTTTTCTAACGAATGCTTTCAGAACATATTAATTGTCTGGCATTTACTATATACCCTACTTTGAGCTCAGGTTGGTGATGAGCATTTGAGGAAACAACATCGCATACTTGCTGATCTTCATTACAGTAAAGCAGTAAGACTCTTTCAGCTCTTAAAGGATGCACCTTGTGAGCTCCTCCGTGTGCAATTGGAAAGAGTGGCATTTGCAGAATTCCAGATGGCAAGTAAGTCTGTCTTCCTAGAATAGTCTTCTAAAATGCTGCTAACTGTTTTATTTCCTTTCTAAATAACTTTATTTGAGTAGGAGTAACACACTTCTCAGAATACAGTCCCCTTTGGAAGAAAGGCATTTTTATCATACTGTTCCTAAGTTGCCTAGGACGGTATACACTTCACGTGAACTCCTGAAATCATTGGATGGAGATAAAAGTGCAATCCAGAATGAGTTGTTAATAGTGTCCTTGATTATTTTTTTCCCCTCTTCAGGTCAGAACAGCAGTGCTGGGAAGTTAAAAACATTGTTTGGAGCCCTGGATATAATGGTTAAAACCAAGTGTGCGTTCCAGCTTATCAGAAAAGAACTTGCAGCAGAGAGTGAGCAGGTAAATGAAAATCAAGTTATTTGATTGCTCCCACAAATCTTGTGCATTCATATAAAAGCGGTCAGTTGGCAATTAAGTTATTGCTTGTCTACTTCTCAGTCAACTTAGTTAAACTGAACAGAAATGGAACCTTCTGCAATTCACTTCCAGCCTTTATGTGGAAGTGGATGAGAGAACTTAATTTAGAACTTGCCTTTCTCGGAGTGGTGTCAAAAGTTCCACCTCTTCCCCCAGCACTTCACAACTGGAAATTTCTCCAAGAATTGTCTTCCTTTTTTTTTTTTTTGCGGTCAGATCTCTGTATTCAGAGCCTTTTTGTCCCTCTTTACTAAATGCTGCTGAAATTTACAAAATTTCTAACAATTTGAGTGACAGATTGACTATTCAAGTCTGCATTTTCCTGTTTTTTTTATGATTAAATATTACAGTGCATAGATTTAACATAAGCACTTGTCATAACTTGTGTGCAGTGTGACTACAAAGTAATTACGGAGGCCTCATAACCATGAAGTCACACTAATTGTAATGTTGGTGCCACTCCTGTAAAGAGTAAACTAACCTGTAAAGTATGGCTCATCTGACCTGAGTACCATTCTTCTAATTGTGGAGTCAAGTGTCATGTTTCCCTGTGTTTCTCTTTTTGTAGATAAGCAAGGGTGAGAATAATGCTGAGAGTATACCACCTAATGAGTCCTCCACTGCCTTTAACAAGGAAGAAGTAATGAAACTGCTTAGTATTTTTGAGTCTAGAATGTCATTCCTTCTCCTTCAATCTATTAAGTTGTTAACTTCGACAAAAAAGAAAACTGGGTAAGCTAAATCTTGCTATGCATACATAAATGTAATTTGGATACGTAAGTCTGTACAAACTATGTACTCTTATGAATGCAAGGATGTGTGATGTTTATTCCTTTCTGGAGCAGACTTCTGTGTGGAGAAGGAGTTGAGGTGACCATTGGTCATTTGGAGCTGGTGGTTTTTAGGTGTAATTGAGGGAGTGACCTTCACTTTGTGAAGTTTTTTCCCCTCATTTGCTGATAGGATTCCAGGACTGAGTGGACAAAATTGGACTAATTCTTTTCAAATAAGAAATAAGCTTGTAATAGTTATTTGAGAAGCACAATACAGTTATGAATCGTGGATGCTTCATCGTGCTCTGTGATAGCTAGCTTATCCTTTACAGAATATACTTTCATGGGCATCAGTTGAACAGAATGGCTTGACTTGTACTGCTGTAACCAGCTGTCGTACTTGTTGCTGTGCTGACTCTATACACTAATTTAAAATGTAATTGTTCACTACGTTAAGGGTCCTTTGTTTTATTGGCATCAGTCTTCATCTGTG
Organism: Phasianus colchicus; assembly: GCF_987193195.1. Taxonomy (NCBI): domain Eukaryota; kingdom Metazoa; phylum Chordata; class Aves; order Galliformes; family Phasianidae; genus Phasianus; species Phasianus colchicus. The sequence continues at coordinate 33,043,462 of NC_143443.1, forward strand.
GCATGACACTTAAAAAGTTAGTGAGGAGGAAAATTGCTGTGTACTACTGGTGATTAGATCTATCGTGATAATAAAATGTACTAGTGACAGCATAGGTAAGCACACACAATTCTTCAGTATAAACATAGGCAGACCAGTAGTGCTGTAAGCAGAAGGATGTAAGGGGAAGGTGCCTGTTGGCATTAGCTTTCTAATGCCTGATGGAGTTGAGCTAAGAGACAGTCTTCTGTCTTGCTACTGCTGTGATCTGCTGTTCTTTCAATTGGTTAAATATGAATGTGTGTATTGTTTTTAGGATCCAGAGAACACTTCCCCCTCCCCCCCTTAATAGCAGATGTGGTGATTGTAGAGGTTACAGTGGCATACAGTTGTTTTTTCTATTGTAACAAAGTTTAATTTATGAAAATGAGGCATTAGAGAAATTCTGGAAGTTGTTAAGTGTTTGTCACTTTGAAACAGTGCTGATGCTAACTGCTGTTTTGCTTCAGAAAGTTGTGAAATGGAATAATCTTGCACAGTAAGTTGCTTGCTAGCAGGAGCCTGCTAAATGGGAAATGATGAGGCTGAAAGCCTGTGTGCCTTTCTAGCAGTGGTTTAGGTACATTGTTAGGTGTGTTCACTTACAGAAAAGCTCCCACAAGGTGGCAATCTGAATATGTAAAATGCAAAAGATTGAAGCACAACTTGTATGTAACCATGCAGCTGCCCCAAGTAACTGACTCAGCTATTCTCTCCGTTTTGTGATCTGGCTAAGTGTTGTGTAACAAATGCTTCTCATGGAGTCTCTCATGAATGAGGTTTCCTACTGAAGATTTCATATAGGGAACAGGTTACACTAAGGTGAAATGCAAGTGCTGCTGTTGCATCTTAAACTTCTTTAAACAATGTTGGATTGAGGCTCGGCTTAGCAATGTCTTCTGTTTAACCTTTTGTTAAACCTTTCTGGTACCTTGTGTAAGTGGTGTGTGTGTCTCCTTAGTTCTGCTTTACAGAAAGAGAAAACGTCTGGCTTCTGTTTTAATAACAAGCAGACTGAAAAGGAAGGAAATGAGCACCCCCAGATGCTCTTGCAGGGCCTTAGATGTACTTTGGCAGAGAACAGAACATGTGGAAAAACTGATGGTTGATAGTGAAACTTGCAGACTAGCAATAAAACTGAATGAAATCAGTTTTACCTTCCAGAAATTAAATGCATAAGTGCAACTGAACTGGACTGTGTAAATCAGAGGAAAAAGTAATTGAAATTAATACTTTGCTCTGGGAATTCTTGTAACTTATCCTGGAAATACTTTGCATTTCAGTGGCTTTTTATTGATTACCTGTTCTGTTTTATAATTAAATCTGATTTCTGCCAAGTGTCATGAATTTAATTTGCTTTACCTTTTTTGTAACTCCCTGAGTATTCACAATTAACTTGGCTGCTGCTTGCACGCATGCACACTTGATTTAATTGTAATGCTAATAGCAGCATTTCCTTTTCTTTTTTCTTCTGATTCAAGTCATTTATTTATTAGTCTTGAGTGTTAAATGTAGGGTGGCAGTGCTGAAGTAGTAGGCCAGCTCTTGTTTAATAAATTATTTTCAATGATGTCTGTCAAATGGATAAAATCGATGAGATGTTAAACTGCAGACTGGCAAAAAGCTCTTCTGTGTAAAGCTATTGGCATGGAAAAGTCTCTAAAATACAGAAATAATTCAGATGTCTGAAACTTAAGGATGGTGAAGTCATGGACTTTAGGCTTGAACAGGAAAATGTCTGTAGTGGGTAAGCAGGGCTGGGCTATGGCAAACCCAGGAGCAAATAGCATCCCAAGAATAGTCAGGTGTCTGTTGGCTTTTAGCCAGATCAGATGAGACAAACTCTGACAAAAGTACAGGGATTTGGCACAGAGACACTGACTGGAGGGTTTACAATGTGAAGTTAATAAAATGGCCAGACAGGAGTTAAAGAAATTTGGAACTCCTTATCCTTCCTGCGGTAGGAACAGAGGCTCTGACTGCAGTGCTGTGAAACGCCAGGAAATGGGAGCTAAAGAAGTAAGCCTTAACAAATCAAAGCATCAGCTATGTGGTTTCAAAGAAATAATGTTATTGTTTGATGATCGTTTTGATAATTTGTAGAGTTAAAATATTGTGGTCAGGTTAACAGCTTTTATTTGTTTGTATTTGTAGAATAAAATATTGTGGTCAGGTTATAACAGCTTTAATTTATTCCCTTTTTAGGGGTGCTAATGAAGAAGAAGTCACTCTTAAAACAAACAAGCAAGTTTACTCTCTTCTGTTGCGTGCAACTGCTAACAAAAGTATGACCCTGCTAGAGAGAATAGAGGTAATCTTAAACCTGCTGGAGCAGCTGTCTCAGAATAGTGAAGCCCATGGTGGTGGAATTCAGTGACTTAAGTGCTGCAGAAGAGCAGAAACAGTGCCTTGTGAATGCATGGGATCAGTGGTATTTTTTCCCATGTGGTATTTGGATTTATCAAAGGTGATAAGCATATACTGCCTATGTGGTTAACACAGTACACCTGGGAAAGAGTAGGAATTCCCTGTGAACCTGTGATAACTCTGGCATGGTTTGGTTATTAGCGTTTCTTTGTTTGAAATGCAAAGTTGGGGTTCTGGATAGAAACTGAAAATATTTTTTTTATCTTGGAGAAAAGCACAATTTTTCTCTTAAAGGTAATGGGCTTTGCAGCAATGCAAACATTTTGCGTAGAAATATAACCTCACAGTTGTTCTGTTTGATATTTAATGAGATAGACTTTGTAAGCAAAGCTTTATTGAAATACTTTAAAGCAGTGCAAGGAGATTTCTGTTGAATGTGTGGATACGTTTCTCTCATTACAGTCACTTTTCTGCACAAAATGTGTGCCTTTCTTGCTTTGATGCAAGGTTCTTGCGTTTGCCATTGCTGGTATTTTGTTTGCAATAGGAGGTGAATGATCTTAGCTGTGTTGGAATTGATCCAGAATAGTGTTATCTTTTTCAGACTTGAAACTGTGAATAAAAGCATATTTTTAAATAAATATTTATTAAATAAACCTATGAATTGTACTGCACTCTTTGTTATGCTTCTGTCAGTGAGGTAAACTGCTCAACAGAACTAGAACCATTTGAAAAGCACTGGGGGTTAAGAAAAAACTGTAAATGCTGCATTTTTTTCCTCTTGTAAATGAGAAGTATAGCTCATAGGAGGTGGTAGAAATTGTGTGTAATTGTCATTTAAACATTTTACCAGTTTTTGTGTGTACTCTGTGTGTGTGTGTAAGCCACTCCACACTCAGAGACATACTGAATTAAATACTTAAGCTGTTTGGAGGCAGTAACTCTTAATGCCAGTATGGTATGCAAAATGAGAGTTTTGGTGGTTTTTATACAGGGCATGTTGTTTTTACCTGGGGAAAAAAAGTTGACAGAAACCTTAAGCCTGACAGTATTGGTGTGGTTTTACATTTGTATCTTTGAGTCTGTTTTCAGGAGAAAGCTGAGCTTTCAGATGCAGCACAAAGCCTGGAAGAAGAAATATGCCTTGTGAAGGGGTAAAAACTGAGAGTCTTAGTGTGTGTCTCAATTTCTGCTGCTTCTGCTTTTCAGTGAGTGAGTTGTATGAAATGGCACAGCAGGTGCTTGGGTTCTGGTGTCTTTTTCCCTGCTTTTCACCTGGGGCCTGACTACATCTTCAACCCCTTGCGCTATCCTAGCTTCTCCTGCTGTTCAATTCCCTGCAGCTTTCAGCTCAGGTTTCTGAAGCAAGGTAAAAAAGCACTGTGCTTGAAATTGATATTGTCAGGAAATTTGGCAGTGGTGGAGGGGTGTGAGAAGTGTGTTCACGACAATCTTTTCTTCAGAGCTGAGGGGTAACTAAGCAAGACTGCTGAGATCAGTGAGTCTCAGGTGCAGAGAGTAGAAAGATATTGTTTTGGCCAGAGGATTTCCTATGGAGCTGGCCTCAGCAGGTTCCTGCTGCTAAGGGGAAATCCTGCTGAAACCCTCTGATCAGATCTGATAAAGCAGGCTTATCTCAGTCCAATTTTCACTTCCAGAGTAAAGTCTAAAAGGTCTGTCCCAGAAAACATTGTAAGACTAGAATGTAATCTGTGGTTCCCCTGTAACCTGAGACAAGTGATGACATGGCTTGTGTTTAATTGGCATTGCACCACACAGATCCATGCTCACACGTGTGCTTTCTCCAGAGTACCACTTACACATTCCTGCATCCTGATGATTTCAGAATCACACACACAAAACACGTGAATGTGTGCTTCTCTTCTATGGGCTTTAAGTATTTGGCACTGTGACTGTCAGCCAGTCTAAGAACATGGCTGCAGAGTAAGCCCTGCAACTCTTACTGTGTGAAGTCTGTTTCTGTGATTTGGGGAGAAGCTTGCTTCTTGCTTTCCTGTAACGAAACACAACTGAAGAATTTCAGCAAGGCACATGCCAAATGACTTACTAATAAAAGTGTTAAGCCCTCTCTGGTTTAAAAATGCTGTGGTGGTTGGATAAGACAGCAGAACATTTCCTGCTTCTTGATACCGCAGGCAGACTTGCAATGCAAAGCCAGCAGCTGGGAGAGCAGTTTGTTCCTCAGCTGAACACTTGTCTGTAGGGAGCAGTTTTGTGTGGTGCTCTAGGGACAGGCTGGTAACCAAGGACCCATTGCAAAAAATATTATCTAGGCCTTCCAAAAAGATGAATTCCTAAGCCCCGAAGAGGGGAGAGCTCAGGGATGTATGAGCTCTGAGGGGATTGTTTCAGCTGTGAAAGTGTTCCATGGATGAAACTAAAGCAGGCCTGTACATCAGCTGATCTGACTGGAAAGGAATAAAAAGCCACTCCATTGCTGAAACTCTATTCCCTTTTCTCTTAGTACTGTATTTCATTAAAAAGTGCTGCTGCACAGTGAACCAAGCTCTAGAACTCCTATTTTCTGTTTGTTAACACATGATGAATATGTCTGAATCCAAAATCCAGCCATGCAGCATTTTGCACTGCCTCCATGTCCTGTTAAGTGTGCTAAGTACATATTACATGGAGGTGATGGAAGCTGATATTTCTGTAGGTGTCTCCACAAGAAACCAGGCCTGAACAGAGGAATTAGACAAATAATTATATGTGACTTAGGATAACAAAAGAATTTGCCATGTAATGTGTGGGAACACAAGCTCGTGTGGATGCCTTCAGCTTCCAGTCCTTGCTCTCTCGTCTGGCAGCCCCCATCTCCCTTTTTGCCCTGCCCTAAGGCACTAGCTTCTCTTTCAGCTATGAGAGGTGTAAGCAGTCCTCTAGGGGACTTGAACTGACTTCCAAGTCCTCAATCTGCTGTGGATTTATTTCTGAATGCGGAGATGAACAGTACTGCACCCTATTATAATGACACTGCTCTGCTGTATCTGAATGTTCAATAGCTTAACTAAAACTGTCCTTAAAGGGGGAAAAAAAAATAGTGGTAGAGAAAGTCGTCAACAGCTTCTTATTCATTCTCCTCTTCTTGGGGGGATGTCCAGGCAGAGTCCTGCAGCTACATCCAGTTACATAGTGATTCTAGTGTCCTTCAGGAGGTTCTTTTTTAATGATGAAATATTCCTCCCACTGCTTAATAATATCTTCCAGCAATTAGTAGGCTTCTGAGATCCTATTTCATCTCAAGAAACAGAACTGCTCCATAAAGCACAACGGTTGTGTTACTGTGCCTGGTCTGACTGATGAATCCTCATATACGACTTGAAGTTATTTCTGTTTATATTAGCATAATTGGGTTCAGTTTAACTCTTATCCTAGGTACAAAGCTGCTTACCTAATTGGAAATTCAGGTCATACACTCAGAATTAAGCTAATAGAAACTTACAGCAAAGGAGGGTTTCTCTGTTATTCCATGAACCTTAGTGCTGTACTAACAACATGAGTGACTTTCATAAGGATTATAACTGAGTGTATTATGATTTAAATCTTCTATGAATTTCACAGCATTGGCTGAAGGTAGCATGAATGCTAAATAGGATTACTTCTCCTTTCACAGATAAACAATTAAAGTATAAACCACATCCAAACAGACAACTCTAATACCATTACTAATGATAAGCCAGTTTATTTCTCTGTTTACAAATCCTTCTCTACAGAAATAGAAATGAAAACCTATTTTTTAAGACTCCATGCTGCAAGGATGTGTCAATAACTGACCTCCTGTTAGCTTCACTCAGTGCAGCAGTACAAGAATTATCCTACTCCACTGAGAATCTACAATCATCATCTTAATATAAATATTTTAAAAGGAGAACAATGAATAAGCTTTGCAACAGAAAATACTTCATAAGTACGGTCTTCTTTGACAACAAAAGATGTGCATGGAGAAACTGACTATACACAGAAGTGAAAACCTCACCTTGTGCACTAGGTGATACCTGAGGTGACACATGGAACACAAAACGTCAATATATTACTCTGATGCAGTGTAGCCTCCCACAGTTTGTTTCATTGGACTGCTCAGGTAATATATTTACACTGCACACATAAGAAAAAGGGGCTTCAGGACGTGATAGACAAATTCTAGATTTCTTAGATACTTACATGCCAGCAGCTCACACAAGCTGCTGCCAGGACAGCGTTGTGTATTCCCAAACAATCCTTCATTGCAGGGCAACAGGTCTGCAAAATGAAAAAGCCTTCTGCAGAGAACAACTCAGCCTCAAACACATGCTGTGCTCTCATGCAGATAAAATGCAGTTCTGTGGGCGAAGTGCTTTTTGGATCCCAGCAGTGAGGTCTTGAGGAGTGGGACTCTCTGCAGTGCAGCTTACTGGGATTCCTGCTGCTTCCATGGCTTCAGCAGTTGTTGGACCGATAGCAGCAAACTGCAATGATAATGTTTAAGGTGGAATTAGTGTAAGCAGGCATGGGATCAGCTCTTATTAGTTACTTTCTAGGCTAACACTGTCAGAAATCAGTTTGTGTGTCTGAGCTCACTGAGTTGTACCATTTTGCACTGGACACCTTCAGTACTTTAAGTCTGCTGGGCTGCTCAGAAAGTACTTAGGAAAGATTTCTCCCACCATTAGAAACTTTTAAAGCTTTACCTTCCCTGTACTAAAATCAGCCTTTTTCCCCACTAGACCTCAATTGGAAGACCAGTAGCTGCCAGCACCAGCTCAGTGAATTTGAATTCAAAGAATGAGTTGCAAATCTTAATTTCTTTGCCATCACAGGGGAATTATGATTTCTTATGTAAACAGAAGATCCAGAAATCTTCTACATGGCATTTTTATTCCTCTTTATGTTGCAATGAAAAGCATGGTTATATATTCATAATTATGAATGATGTTAGAACCTCCATTATTTGTTGCTCAAATCAGGACTGCAGAACTTTGTAGTGGATACTGCCTAATGTGTTTTGTTCAGAGAAAGAAGCAGAAAGAGCCTGACATTCCCCCCAAGAAAATGAAGGTTTGGAAAGGGTATAACAGCTTTCCTCTCCCTTGGTCTCCCAACTAGGCTTACTCCCTATTGCATCTCACCATTTTAAAAGAGCAGGTACCTTTATGTGGTTGGCAGAATCACCAGAAAGCTTCTGAATGTGCTGGAGGCAAAACTTGACACCAGATGGACTGAAGAATACAATGCTGGCTGGAATTCCCTGTGTGAAAGTAAGCAGAGGTTGGCAGAGGTTTCTTAGTTCCAGCAGCACATCAGTTCTTTCACAGCAAGCCCTTTAAATGTCTCTATATGGACACAAAGTGTTTTTTTTTTTTTAAATGAGAAACAGATGCTAAGCCAACAGAGGGCTCTCTGTGGTGTAATCTGCCAAACCTCCACAATGCTGAAATTCAGGTGTGGCTTTAACCAAATACTTTGTCACATACCCACTTGGTGATAAATGTACTGCAATTTTTCTCATTTCTCTCCATAGCAAGAAAACTCAGCAAGTTATTTCACTAAATCCATTCCCACCTAGGTCAGTTCTGGCCATATTCAGTTTCCCAGTTCATGTGGTTTTACCCTAAGTTCTGCCCACCCAGAGATGCTGTGACGAAGATGAGGCGATGCCTTACAGCTGCAGATCACAGAGAGGGTTTTCTCTCCCACAGTAAGGCCTTAAGGGAGCCAAAAGAAAATTCTGCAAGATCTGGACCCAAAGTGCATTCCTTCTTTATCATGATTTTCTGTTTGAGCAGAAAAATACCCTGCGTGAGATATATCCAAAGCACATCTGCTGTTGTGTTACTGTGCATGATTTGGAAGCTGGCCTGAGCCCCTGGAAAGCAGAATGATGGTTTAGCACAGCGCTGCTCAATGTCTCACAGTGTGCTGAAATGCTTGTTTTTTTGTATCAGCTCTCCATGCACAAAATAGATAACCCCAATATCATCAGCTAGGGACAACTAGAAAACCCATGAGAAACAGATTTAATAGCTTCACACTGAAACCAGCAAATCTAATTGTGGCAAGTAGGGAATTCCTCAAAAAGAACTCAGAATGTGGATGTACCCTGCCTGGAAGCAGCCAAGGCCAGGCTGGATGGGCTGTGAGCAACCTGGGCTACAGGGAGGTGTCCCTGTGTATAGCAGGGGTTGGAATTACATGATCTTAAAGGTCTTTTCCAGCCCAAGCCATTCTATGATTCCATGAAAATGCCTACGTACCATGCCAGAGCCTTTTAGGGCCTCCTGAAAATTAGCTTTAAAATCAAGATATAATTTAACAAGACATTAATGACAGAGGTGCAATATGCTCAGGCAAGCCAAGCTATCCCAAGAAGGAAAAGCTACATTTTGAACACAGTTAAACACAGATACAGTGGAAAATTCAGAAAGTCAACCTGGACAAAATAAAAACAATTACTGCTAGCTTCAAATCTTTTGCTATGCACTGCTCCTTGCTTAATAATAGCAGATACATTTGCTAGATTTTTTTGCCTTTGTGTACCTCAATACATATGTCACTTGGAATTCAAATCACTTAAAATTAGATTTATATTCATAAATTGGATAATCAGAGGAGGAACACTGAGACTGCGCAGGACAAAAAACTACTGGATTCTGATTCATAAGATACAGCAAAGTTGTCCAGAGACATTACAGTGACACCAATAATTAAAAAATAGAGCTGTTTAATAAATAACCTCTGGAAGGGAAGGGAAAGATGTATTTTGTTAGGTTACGTCACAGACCTTCAAAATTCTGAAATTCCAATTTGACCCAATACCTGCTGTGAGAAATAGCTGCTCAGTGACTGCTGGAGATGCTCGTGTTGGGCAGTCTGGTACACAGTCAGGCTCTCCAGCGGTATGCCTGCAATCACAAGAGGCATTCAGAACCAAACAGGATTTCATTGATTTCTATTATTTCAGGAAAACGTTCTTATTGTACCACTTGCACTTTAAAAGGACTATTTCAGGTTTAAAAGATACACGAAAAAGGACATGAGGGATTCATACATCTTTCTATGCGTATTATACAAGATCTAATAGAACTTTTATAACTGGAGGACCTTGAAGCACATTAGGACACTGTCATGTCTCACAGCATGTCTGTGATTACGTTCTCTTCCTTCTCAAGGATGACAAGAAAGGTGCTCGAGCTGCACCACACCAAGTCCTGGAGCTCTGAGCAGCATCCCAACCTCAAAGATTGCCCAAGGAGGCTGTGGATACCCCATCCCTGCAGGCATTCAAGGCCAGGCTGGATGTGGCTCTGGGCAGCCTGGTCTGCTGGTTGGTGACCCTGCACATAGCAGGGGGTTGGAACCAGGTGATCATTGTGGTCCTTTTCAACCCAGGCCATTCTATGATTCTGTGAAAGGCTGCACTCCCATCCTCCAATCGACATCACAGAAAATTCCATTCTCATTCAAATTTGGTTCAAAACAGGTACAAATTGTCTCCTAACAGACTGAGTACAATGAGGCTCTAAGGGAAGTTCAACCTTTTTCTTTAAGTGCTGTAGGAAGTACTTCTCTTTTCAGGGCTCCACAAGGAAAAAGAAGAGATGATGAATGAGGTTTCTCTCCTGTAAATACACAAACAAAAACTTGTCATTAACTTCTTTTTTAATAAAGATGCATTTAATCCACTAGAAAGGTATCAAATGCTGAACGCTGCTGCGAGTGCTGCGTGTTCTCCCCCAACACAGCCCTAAGGTAACTGAAAGCATTCACAAGGCAACTGCATCCCCAATTCAGAGGTAGAGCTACTTAGCATGTAAATTAAAATATATTCCATAACTAATACGAATGCATCGACTAAAAAGATCTCATGAAAGATAAACTGCATTTCTATTCCCCGTGCTGTTCTACAAAGAAAAACAAGGACTGTGCAAGTTATCTCTTCCTTCTCAGAAACACAATCTTCCTAATTTTTATATTTAAAACTTCAGGCCCACTCTGTACACAACAGCTCTCTCTAAGGGAAAGAACTTTCAGGCAGACAGAGAAGAGGATACAAATACTCTGCTGGAAGCTTCAGGCTATCTACATTTGTGTTTTCTTGCTTGCCCAAGGAAAAATGGTTCCAATTCCAGGGCTGGGAGACTGGAAGTGGGTGTCCACACATCCTCATAGTCTTTCAAAAGGAACTGGCTTCCAACCTCAATGGCTGTTACACTGCCTGCATCTGGGAAGAAGGACCTTTCTGGTTTGTGACCTCAGCTTTTAAGCAGTATTAAAGGCAACAAATGCCATTATCTGTTCTTAGACAACAGCTTTTTGCAGCTACTGCCACTAGTAAAGTCAGATGCTCATACGGTGACTGCTTTGAGTGTATTAACTTAGAGTTGTTTAATGCTCATTATATTAAGATATTTAATGTAAAGGCTGTTCTGATGAGAAATGGATGAAACTGAAAATATACTTCAATGTAAACTGAAGCCCATATTATCAGTAATCCTTCATCACTAAATACAGCCAGAAGGTCAGATGTTTTTGGACAGGAACTTAAGAGCAGACTTCTTGTGCAGTTTGCCTTTTCTACAAATAAGGGAAATAACAGAGAAAATGTTAAGATGAAAAGAAGAAAAGCAACGAGAAGAACAGCAAAGACAAAATGGGAAGACCTTACTTGGAGTCAACACTTATTAGCAATTGGCACAAATATTACATTGCAATAAATCTAGAATTACTTGCCTTATAAAGAGACTCAATGTGGCTGCTTAATTAGGAGTAAATTCCTTTATTTTTAATTCCACTTAAGGTGGTATTAAAGCACGTGAGTAACAAAAGGATTATCACTGCTGCAGATTTTATTCTGACAACAAATTCTAATGATAGAAAAATTTAGAGCTGTTCCTTTCATTTACCTATCATGTTAAAATAAATAATAATAAAAAAAAAGACAGAGGTTCTTACAAACCACTTGATAAAGGGTGAGAGCATCAACAGGCAGCCTCCAATAAATCACCCAGTATGATTACATCTATCAACAAGCAGCCTCCAATGATTGAAATGTGCTGGATGGTTATTAAAACTGAAGGGTATTCAAAGGCAGTCATTCTCACAAGGATAATGGCAGTGCTACAGCTCTGTGTTAATTTAAATAGCCTGCTGGTGTTCTGGTATGAAACTGCCCTCGGTGTAACATATTCTATGGAGAAGGCTGTAAAACATCAATTTTCTTCCCCACTGGTGGCTATAAGAAGCTGCTGCTTCTTCCAAACCACTCTCTTTGGGTACAGAAAAACAGAATCCTCTGAAACCACGTGTTGGTGCTGAGGAAAGGAGTTCCTCTCATCCACTCTGAATTGCTGATGGTGACACATCCCCAGCACCAGCTGCTCTGCCAGGACATCCCATGCTCACTGACCATCTGCACGCTCACAAACAGAACCACCTCCACGTTACGACCAAGCAGCAATTTCAAATCATTACAGCTCTGATCATTAATTAAGAAAAAACCCAACACCATTTGCCTGCTGGGTCTAAGATATCAGGTGAATTAATATCCTGGATAGGAATTTCAAAACGTTGTTTATGGCCTTTTAGAGCTATTCTGGTATTCCCAGAATCTGAATCCAGAGATACAAGATGACACAGACCACATATACTGCCCTGTTTCAGCATACACTCGACTGTATATACAAGAAATAAGGTACATGAGCTTAATGTAAGTAGAAGATTTCAGTTACTTACTTGAGCAAATATATTCAGCTAATTTTTCAGCATTTCCACTCTTTTCTCCTTGTGGAGAAAGGCCAATTTCTTCCACTATAAGCAAAGACGATAAGAAAACTCCACTGAATTCAAGAAGAACAACTCAGAGCCACAGAAACATGAGCTGAAATAGGAATCCAACTTGATCCACCTTAAACTGCAGCTTACCAAGAGAAGCTGTAGCCTTTCCTACCACGTATGTTGGTTTGGTATTCCACTGTTGTTTAAGAGATTTTGACCATGCTGTAAAACATGAAATTAAGTTTAAGCACGTGGCAACAAAATATGAATGCTAAATGAGTATTTGGACTTGTGTGCAGATCTACGGATACAGCAAATGCCAACACCTAATACAGCAGGACACATTTCAGCAAACCTGGATTTACAGAATGAATTTTTAATGTATTTTTCATCGTGTAAATAGCAGCCAAAAACATGTGTTCAAAAGCTTGATTTGAGTAAATAGTTCTCAGCTGCTTTTGTTAAATAGTGTTCTTAATGCACGCTTCACCTTATGTCACATCGTATGCAGCTTACATTCATTTCTACTTTGGCATTAATTTAGAAGTTTAAATGGCAGCAAAGCTTCTAGGGAAGAAGAGTACACTGCAAAGATCTCAACACACAAAGTGGGGAATTTCAAATAGAACATTACAACCAGCAGGGTTAGAATTGGAGGCTCAAAGAACAAAGAAAATCTGAGATCACTGATAAGGGGGAAAAATCTATTGGTGCTCACTTCAGTACTCTATAAAGAAACTCACATGGGAGAAGAGCAGATCTGACTGTATGTTAAATACACATATGTTAAATAAGTTCTCAGCTCTGAAGAGCTCAAGAGTGGTGAGGTGCTGGAACAGCTGCCCAGAGAGGCTGTGGATGCCCCGTCCATCCCTGGAGGTGTTCAAGGCCAGGTTGGATGGGGCCCTGGGCAGCCTGGGCTGGTATGAAATGGGAGGTTGGTGGCCCTGCATGTGGCAGGGGGTTGGAGCTTGATGATGTTTGAGGTCCCTTCCAATCCAAGCTATTCTGTGATTCTATTCTATGATTCTTAGCATCAGCAAATGTAACCACAACTGACTGCGGAAAGAAACCCACGCTGATTAGTAATTGATGCCAAGAGCTTTTTGCTTTCATTTCTAAGAGCAGCATAAAGCACAGAAAAGTCAGACCCCTGGAAGCTCCATTCAGCATGAGACCTTTATGATGTCGAAAAGGTAGAATATATATATATATATATTTAAAGGCATTCTCCAAACACTGCTGATGGGTGAAATAAAAAAAACAAACTTCAGAAAACAGCAAAAGAGAAAAAACATGGAATATGAATGGGCACTTACCTTCATTTTTACCGTTCTCTTTTAAGCATATCTTGATGGCTTCTAATGCTCTTGGACTGGTGAAAACGAGGCCTCCGTAACACTCTGGATGAGAAAGCTGCTTGGAAACAGGAAATGTAGGAAGCACATTAAGAGTAGAGCAAATATGTTAAAAAATAAGTCAATCAATTGCTTATAACCTTGTGAACAACAAAACAGCACCAACAGATAACAGAAACGGGCAATTATTTACTACTATCAGCAACCAGCAACATAGAGGAATGTATAACAACTACTGGATATTTTCCTGTGTGATATTAATGCTGAAACTCTGCAGGAATAGGGAAGGTTTCCTGTCACTGCCATGAGCTGAGGGGTGGATGAATGACATATGTGATACTCCACACTCACATAGGAAAAAACAACTGCCATTTCAAGCAGTAACACAGAGGGTTGCTTGCTGCTTGTCCCCTACCTGATCAGAAAACAGATAAGACCACAAACATGCTCTAAAAGACCAATTAAAAAAAACCCCACGAGTGTTCCCAGGTCACTTGTAAACACTGTGATACACTGCAAGACCTACTAAAGAGAAATGCTGCTGGAGTTGGGCACTCAAGGTAGGCTCCCTCACAAAAGCTTTCCAGCACAGGAGAACTAAATAAACAGCTGAAGAAAGAATGGGAACAGCCATTATACAGTTTGACCCTAGGAGATGAGGTACACAACTTTGGTGCAAAAGAAGGGTGAACTTCAGGTGAGCTTTAGTTGGTACAAGCCCTCCTTTTTTTTTTGCTACAATGCCTGTGACTACTGCTTGTAAGCTTTATCATCCTATGTAACCACCCTGTGTCTTTAGGGATACAGACAGTGTCCTTCTCACTGTGTATAACATCACAGGACAGACTTCTGCTTGTGGGAAAACAACACAGAAAAGGGCAGCAGTATTATTAACTCAGTATAAGACACTGCACCTTGGCAATCATGGCCCAAACTCTGCTGAAAATAAGGCAACTGGTATCCCTCCAAACTTACCTTTTCAAACAAGTCTTCAAGAGATACAAATTCAAATGACAAAACTGGAATCAAAGTTGCTTCAAATCCATACAATCCTAATTCCTATGGAAAAAAAAAAAAATCACAATTCTTGAAATACACTTCCAGCAGTTCTTGTTTCAAAGAAATGACGAGGTCAGTGCAAGTATATTTTTCCTAAGCTAAAATACACAGGCATCTTACTCATTAGTGAATCTGGATAGGTTCACCTATCTTGCTGAACAGAACGATACTGTTATTTAATAGCAAAATGACACAACCATTTACTTTTTCAAGTTTACTCACCTTAACATATGGATCTGGTCCCGACTCTTTGTCTTTGGGGTCCTTCAGTAACAGAACCTTCATCGTTTATCAAATAATTGCAGAAGAGCTCTGAAATACAATAAAAGAATTTATCTAAATTAGATCTAGAAGCCTTTTTTGCTCAGCAGTGCCTTTAATAGCTCAGCCCGAGCTGGAGCAGGGCTCCTGTGCAATGAGTAAGCAGCTAACGCATGTTCTCTGGGAAAGAATACTCACCCTGATAAGAGCAGCAAATAACATGCTGGCTTCAGATAATGCTGCTTAAGGGAGAAGCTACAAGGAAAGTCATCAAGGAGAACGCTGCAGAAGAAGGAACAACCCCTACAAGGCAGTCATGTTCAGCAATATAACATGTAACATGCTTCTGGCTGTAACAGCTTTATCCCATTCTGCTCTACCTGTCCTGGGCCAGGCTCACATCTGTTGCCCATGCACAGAAGGGAAGGAGGTTCTCCATTCCTTAAATGCTGACCAGTGTTGAGTTCAATGACTGATTCCAACACTTGGGGAAATACAGCAAGCAACAAAGCAAACAAATAGCTGTACACAAACAGAAATCTCTAATTGCACGCTAACCCTAATTACTCACGTGTTCCTTTCTATATTTACACACCAGCTTTAAAAAGAACAAAAACGAGTACTCAAATGTATGCAATACCATTGGTTTGTTTGCACCAAATGCACTGAAATCCTCAAAGCCTCATTGAAGACTAACTGCAGGACGAGGGGAAATGGTTTTAAGTTGAGGGAGGGGAGATTTAGGTTGGATGTCAGGGGGAAATTCTTTACAGAAAGAGTGGTGAGGTGCTGGAACAGCTGCCCAGAGAGGCTGTGGATGCTCCATCCCTGGAGGTGTTCAAGGCCAGGTTGGCTGGGGCCCTGGGCAGTCTGGTCTGGCATTAGGTGGGAAGGTTGGTGGCCCTGCATGTGGCAGGGGGGTTGGAGATTCATGATCCTTGAGGTCCCTTCCAACCTTGGCCATTCTGTGATTCTGTGAAGACCAAAAGACTGTTTGGGCAAATGTTTGTCATCACAACATTTTTAAACATTTTTCTCCAAAGAGAAAAGGCAGCAGGCCCAGGCACTAGCTGGGGTGTTACTGAGCAACACCTATGGCTGTCCAACACAAACACCTTACCAACAGCAGCTTGCCCAACGAGCATTTCTACTGAATCATTAATAGAAAGCACACAAGACATGTGGCAGCTTCGGTAACTGGTGGTGTATTTTGAAGTACTAGCACTATGGGAACATATTTTACATGCAAAAACTCCTGAAGAACCAGAAGATGTTTCCATATAGAACAACGAACGGACTGAGCCAAGTCCAGCAGTGCTCAGTTTACATCTGCAAACAAGAAGGTGGTACGAATAACCTGAATTAAGTTTTACACTGCCAAGTTTATAGGATGATGTTGGCCTCCCACTTTTGGCTCACTAAACAAGCACATTGTTTGCATGCGTGCCAATAACTGCTCTGTGATGATTGCTCTTCAGCTGCTAAGAGAATACCATTTCGAACCATTAGGCTTGCAAACAGCTAGTAAGAGGACCACGGATTTTCTGACTTGAAACATACACACACAGAGGTGAAGAAAAACTTGTATGAGCCATTCTGGGGTTTGGGAAGCATCTAATTAGCTCTGATAACAAACCCTGGGAGCAAGCAGAGCTCCCAAGGCATTCATTTGTGGCCAAAGGTATGAGCAGTTCGGTGCTGTTTCTCTTAGCCCACATTACCTAAGTCAGGAGAGGGGGTAATTTTGGGTCACGTTGTGCATTCAGGGAAATATTAATGCTTACAGATGTAACTGAAATGCTTCCCATTCATAGCATTAAACAGTGAAATTCACCATCGCTGTGCCTTCAATTAAAACAGAAAGCTGATTACAGTGTGTATTTCCAGTTCCCCACTCCCTTCCATTGGAAAAGTTGTTCCCAAACTAATTGCAAACTACTTCTATGAAGGAGGATGGCTTCCAGAAAGAAAGAAATGGGTCCTTCTGTTTCTGCTTCTAAGTGACCACTGAAAGCTGCAAAATACATCAAACTTTAACATAACTCCAGCCCCTCTTTTATTGCAAGAAAGTACATGGGTCACACAGCAAGGATTGACTGCCAAGAGTAACAGGAATGTCATAAACTGAAATGGAGATGAATTACAAGACACTACCGACATATGCTAAAAAATATTAAAGAAAAACAACTCTGAAAAACCCTGGGCTGGGATTTTTGATGCTATCTATTTCTTACTATTTCTTTCTTGCTATCTATTTCCTAGCAAATGGCTGGGTTTAATAACCAGAGAAGGAAAGAAAGATTACTTGTGAGGCTGCCATGACTTCTGTTTCAAAAGCCTACCAAACTCCCAGATAACATTATATATACACCATTAAACGCAAGCAATTTTTCTAAATAATAACTCCTATTATACAGGTGTCTACCTCCCAAAATCCAACTGTAAAACTAGTTCCCTGACTTGGCAATCCTGTGGGCCTGCAGGACTCAGACCTTCACAGAATCATTCAGGCTGGAAATGACCTCTCAGATCCCCCAGCCCAATTCCAGCCGCCCCTCCATCCCACTGTGCCCATTCCCCCAGTGACACATTCCCATGTTTCCCAAACACCCCCAGGGATGGTGACCCCCACTCCCAGGGCAGCCTGTGCCAGTGCCCAACCACTCATTTAGAGCAGAAATTGTTCCCAACCCCCAACCTGAATGTCTCCTAGCACAACTTAAGGCCATCAGCTCTCATCCTATTGCCACGTGGGAGCAGAGGCCAATCCCTACAACATACTGCAGCTATATATGGCACAGATCCCCACAGAGGGGGTTTTACTGCTTCACTGAAGAGATCTGTCAATGCATCTTGCTCCAATCTCTCCCTGAGCATCAACGTTTATATTTCAGCAGTGCTCCCAGAGCAAATACAGCTCTCGACTTCCAGCAGCCCTAACCCAACCCAACCAACCCCACCTGACCAAATCCAATCCAACCGACACAATCTGACCCAACCCAACCAGGCCAACCCAACCAACCCAACTTGACCCAACCTAAGCAACCCAGCCCAACCTGACAAACCCAATTTGGCCCAACCAACCCGACTTAACTCAACCCAACCAACCCAACCAGCCCAACCCAACCTGACAAACCCAACCAACTCAACTCAACCCAACCTAACCAGCCCAACCCAACCAACCCAACATGACCCAACCCAACCAGCCCAACTCAACCAGCCCAATACAACCTGACCCAATCCAACCCAACCAACCCAACATGACCCAACCCAACCTGACAAACCCAACTCGACCCAACCTAACCAGCCCAGCCCAACCCAACATGACCCAACCCAACCCAACCAACCCAACTCGACCCAACCTAACTAGCCCAGCCCAACCTGACAAACTCAACCAGCCCATCCCAACCTGACCCAATCCAACTCCACCACCCAACCTGACCCAACCCGACCAACCCAACTCGACCCAACCCGACCAACCCAACCTGACCCAACTCGACCCAACCCAACCTGACCCAACCCGACCAACCCAACTCGACCCAACCCAACCTGACCCAATCCAACCCAACCAACCAAACATGACCCAACCTGACCTGACCCAACCCAACCAACCCAACTCGACCCAACCTAACCAGCCCAACCCATCCTGACCCAATCCAACCAACCTTAAGTGACCCAATCTAACCAACCCAACTCAACACAACCGAACCTAAGCAGCCCAACCCAACCTAACCAGCTCAACCAACCTCAACTGACCCAACCCAACCCACCCAACCCCACACCCGACCCCCAATGGCAGGCAGCCCCCACCCACATGGCACACATGCACACACGCATGCACACACACAGCTGACATCCCCCCCCCGTGCCCGCACCGCAGCTTGGCTCAGTCCTCTCCTAGCGACTTCATTAGCACTCACTCAGCGACACGCAGGGCCTTACACGGAACAGACCGCGCACGTTCAAACATCAACGTAACCCGCAGTTCCATGCAGCCTGCAGGAGCGGACAGGAGCCCCACCCGCCCCGCACGGCTCCCCATTGCGGTGCCCCCCCCCCCCGCTCACCTGCCCCGCGCCGCTCCCGGCCCGGCTCCGCCCCTCCCTCCGCGCGTCCTTCCGCCTCCGCCGCGCATGCGCACAGCGGCAGCATGGCCACGCCGGCTAAGCGCAGAGCGCGGCCTGCAGCTCCGGAGCGGGACTCGGAATCGGATTCGGATTCGGAGCCGGAATCGGGCGACTCGGAGTCCGAGGAGGACGAGCGGGTCGATGAGGTGAGCGTTGGGTTCCGTTTGGATGTTAGGAGAAATGTCCCTGCAAAAGACGGGGTGGGGGAGCAAACCTTCGAGTTTCCCATAGCCTGGCTCTGTTTTACTGCAGATAACCATGCTTAACTTTCTGCATTCTGCTTTTTTGTAGGAAGTGAATGTTGAATTCGAGGCACATTCGATATCAGACAACGACTACAATGGGATAAAGAAGCTGCTGCAGCAGGTGCTGTGCTCTCCCTTAGCAGGGCTGATGCTTCGGTTCGCTAATAGAGCCATCAGCTCACACTCTGCACAGCACCAGGTCTAAAACGTCTGTAATCCCTGCTTTTTATTTTCCAGTTGTTTCTAAAAGCTCCCGTTAACACTGCCGAGTTGACTGATATCTTAATACAGCAGAATCACGTTGGAAGTATAATCAAGGTGAGACAGAATTTTGGAAATGAAGTATTTGAAATGCAGTCGTCTGCTTCTGGAAGCAAATCGCAGAGTCTTGGGGGTTGGAAGGGACCTGCAGAGATCATCGAGTCCAACCCCCTGCCGAAGCAGGTTCCCTACACCAGGTCACACAGTGAGGTGTCCAGGCAGGTCTTGAATATCTCCAGAGAATCTTGTCCTCAATGTTGTTTATAACTTGCTTGTTTCCTTGTTTTGGGAATATAATTCTCTTGTTGGACCTGATGTTTCCATGCCAGATTTAAACCAAACAGTGAAGTTGGTTTATTGTTTTGGTTGCTTTCTTGTCATGTGTGAATCCTCTTCAGTTTTCTTCTTGAACTTTGGACCGATAGAACAATTATGATGAAAAGACCATAGAGGAGTTTCTGTGTTACTCTCAGTAAGAAGCAGTGCCATATAATTTCCCTGCAATCTCAGGAAATAGATGTAGATGAAAAATACTCCATGTGCAATTTATAGAGTCATAGAATCACAGAATGGCCTGCATTGCAAAGGACCACAGTGCTCATCCAGTTCCAACCCCCTGCTACCTGCAGGGTCACCAACCACCAGACCAGGCTGCCCAGAGCCACATCCAGCCTGGCCTTGAATGCCTGCAGGGATGGGGCATCCACAGCCTCCAATTTCCTCTTGTGGTTTCCTCAGTACTCTGCAGAGTTCTGTGGGCTGAGGAAGGACCCTGAAATGAGTCCTGAATTTTTCTGCCCAATGTAAATGTGATTCTGAGGTAATAAGTGCCAGAGGAGGGCCACAAAGATGATCAGGGGACTGGAGCACCTCCCCTATGAGGACAGGCTGAGGGAGCTGGGCTTGTTCAGCCTGGAGAAAAGAAGGCTGTGGGGTGAATCATTGCAGCATTTCAGTACCTAAAGGGAGCCTACAAACAGGAGGGGAATCAACTCTTTGAAAGGGTTGATAACTGCAGGATGAGGGAAATGGTTTGAAGTTGAGGGAGGGGAGATTTAGGTTGGACGTCAGGGGGAAATTCTTTACAGAGAGAGCGGTGAGGTGCTGGAACAGCTGCCCAGAGAGGCTGTGGATGCCCCATACCTGGAGGTGTTCAAGGCCAGGTTGGATGGGGCCCTGGGCAGCCTGGTCTAGCATTAGGTGGGATGGTTGGTGGCCCTGCATGTGGCAGGGGGATTGGAGATTCATGATGTTCCTTCCAACCCTGGCCATTCTGTGATTCTGTGATAGCCTCTATTCTTTGGCCAAGTGTTTTCTGTGGGGGTTGCTGTGCTTGTGTTTACACTCTATTAAAGTGCTACATTTTTAGACTTTGCAGGTATGTCTCCCTGCAATAAAAACTGAAGAAAATTGATTTTGCATAAGATAGTGCTATCCTTTGTACCAAGATGCTGCTTACTAAATGTAACATTCAAATGTTAATGCCATTCAAAAGATAGTGCTGTAGAAGGTACATGACCTGACTCTGTATACAGCTGGCTCTGCATACATCAAGCCATTCAATGTTGTGGCAGTCTCATAACCATAAACAGGATTTGTAGGTTGTGTGTTGGCACAGGTTGCCTACATAGTTGTCATCTGAAGAGCATCTTCTGAAAAAAACAACAAAAAAAACAAAAAAAAAACCCACAACATATTTTGGTGCAAGGAGTGGAAATGGATTGTCAGTGTGAATTATTTCTCTTTCTTTCATCAAACAGCAAGCAGAAGTCCTAGAAGACAGCAGTGATGATGACGATGTTGATGATGATGAAGTCTTTGGTTTTATAAGCTTCTTAAACTTAACGGAAAGGAAGGTTGGTATTCCTGATTAACTTCTAGGCAGATGTAAGTGTGGCTGTGTTCTGCTTTTCTGCCTGGAACAGCATGCTGAGATAGTTGGGTCAGGATTCTGAATTCTGCCATGGAGGATTATGGTCTTAGAAGTTCTGCATCACTTAGTTTTCTTTTGGATCTAGTCCTGCATAACTTGCTGAAGGTCAGAGAATTGAAATAGAGAATTAAGACTGGTCTGACAAGTATTTCCAGGGCAGCTGAGCTGACAGCCTCTTACATTTCTGCACTTCCATCTTGTGCAGCTTTTGAATTTTGCTGTTAAATGTCCTGGTGTCACAGCTGCATTCCTGTCAGTTAAGAACTTTGGTTTGCTCTCAGCTTTGGGGCTGGTAAATATCAGAGGAATCGTACAGTGTTTTAGGGACCACGTAAGGAAATTGTCTGCAGGACTGTTGGATGCTCCCTCGAAGTTCACTTTGAAGGTTTTCTTGTGTAAATAATTGTGGTGCAATGTAAAAGAAGTATACCTTTTGATTCTAGGGTACGCAGTGTGCTGAACAAATCAAAGAGCTGATTCTGAGTCGGTGTGAGAAGAGCTGTGAGCAGTGTGTAGTTGAACAGCTGGATAAGCTCCTGAAAGATGATACTAAGCCTGTGGGTCTGCTTCTGAGTGAAAGATTCATTAATGTGCCGCCACAGATTGCTTTGCCCATGCACCAGCAGCTCCAGTAAGTGGTTTTCATTGTGTTTTATTGATGTTTTATTTTGTGTTTAACATGAAGTTGAATAGTACTCTTTGCTTCATGTCTTTTCAGAATTCTTATATAGCACTGCGTTAAGAGAACTGATACTCTAAGACATAAAAACAAAACGATGATTTTCATCTATAAAGTCTGTGGTTTCTTTAATTTTTTTAAATACCCTTGGGCTTTCTATACTAACTGTACTCTTACAAATATGTGCTGTAATACTGTCTTAGCTGGTTTTCTCTAAAGAAGTAGCTATATTATAGTTCAACTTTGTATTACAGTCTATTTTCATTTTCACCTAGGAAAAGTTAAAAATTTTTTTAAAAAGCAAGCTTATGTTAAGCAACTGGGATATTTCTGCTTATATGTTCATGTCTGGCTCAGGAATGGAAAATTTGGCTTGAGGGATGGGCTTTTAAGGTGGGTTGAGTTCTGGCCCATGAAAACCATATGCAGTGTTCTGGTAAGTTCCAGATAAATAAGTGAAGTAGGCCAGGGGCTGGCTGATCTCTTCTGAATTCATGGATTTACATCATAGATGGGATGGCAGTAAGTAAATGGATTGATTATACAATATATATGGTGTTATACTAGTTTAGTGCCACACTGGAAACCAGGAGATTGTGTTGGTTACAGAGCTGCAGTGATTGGATGGAGATAACTTCTTTCCCCTCAAGTGCTTCAAGGCCTGACTTTGACGTTTAGTGCTAGGAGTGCAGCTGTCACAATTCAAATTCAGGTCTCAACCTCTTCGTCTTAATGTTTTTGGAGCATTGCAATGGCAACTCATTTAACAGAAGAGTGGGCAAGTGTATCTTCTGTCTGTTCAGTAATAGCTTCGTGTGGAAGTGATAATGTGATTTATTTACAGGAGAGCTGCACTTCTACAGATTTTTTTGTTTGCCTTGAGCAAGATTCTGGAGAAGAAAGTTGGCAGAGGAAAAGGCATCCTTATTTTTTACTGCTTAAAAGTGCAAGTAGTGTGTTTTAAGTTTATGTTTTAGATCACCAGAAAACAAATAGGGTGTAGTACAAATGTGTCTACTAAACTAATATGTTATGAGATTTACACTTGCTGAGGCTTTTAATTGTGTATTTGGACACATGATTAAATGGAACATGTAAACATTTATTTATCTTCAGGAAAGAGCTAAAGGAGGCACAAAGAACAAACAAACCATGTGGAAAGTGTCACTATTACCTTCTTATCAGCAAGACCTTTACAGAAGCCACAAAGAATTCTAAGAAGAAGGAAGGGAGAAATCGGCAAAAGGAGGAATTAATGTTTGCAAATGCAGAAGAGGAGTTCTTTTATGAGGTAACATACATGATTCTATTACTTTAAGATGTTTGTTTTCATTGCAACACTCTCAAAAAGGTGTTTCACTTAAATCTCAAGAGGTATTTTTGCAAAGATAGCTGCATAACTTTTTAATTAAATCCATCTTATAAGCAAGGTTTTTTTTATATTGAACACAACTCCTTTCCTGAACCATTGAGAGGTAGATGGTAGTGATTTTTGTGGTTGGAAAAGATCTTTAAGATCAAGTCCACCTATTAGCTGGACTTGAATTAAGGCTACCAAGTCCACCACTAAACTGTATCCTTAAAAGCCATATCTACACAGCTCTTAAACAGCTTCAAGGATGGCATCTCCACCATCTTCATGGGCAGCCTGTTCCAGTGAAAGATTTTAGATGAAGTGAGTGTCTGAACTTAATAATGTATACATCCTAAATAAATTAGTGTTGAAGTCTATGTCCTCCCCAGTCACACATGATGTTAATTAGATTGCCATAAAATGGTATTAAGTGTGGCGAGGTAGACAGTGAGAGCCAATTCAAGCAGAGAGATGCTATTGTGCTTCAACCCAGTGGGCAGCTCAGTGTCTCAAAGCTGTTTGCTCACTTTCCTCAGTGCAATGGGAAAGAGTTGGCAGCACCTCCTTGCTGGGAGGTTAGTATGAGAACCTGAAAAGCTCTAAACTCAGCATAAGCACTGCTCAGCATCAAATAAACCATCAGTGTGTTATCAGTGTTACTGTCATCCAAAACACAGAACCATACCAAGTAGTAGGAACGAAATTGACTCTCGTCCAGCCAAAGCAGGGCAGGTGCCTTTTTGAACTTGTCAACTGGCTGTGCTTCATTCTGGTCCTTAAAATTTTATTGAGGCAGCTGAAGAGAAGTTCTGTTACAACAGACTTGGAGCTATTTGAAAGTTTAGGGCCTCCATTGCTCAAATTGTGTGTTCTTGAGCAAAGCCACTCAACTAATTTGATGGTTTTTCCAAAATTCAATTTGCAGACTGGAGATGCTGCTAGTAAATAGCAAGCCTACAGAGAGACAGGAACTTAACTGTCTCCACAAAGGGAAGATGTTATTTTCTATAGTTAAGAGTTCAGCTCATATTTTTTTAAAACTGGTTCATGTGAGAACTAGAAACATTTCTTAAACAAATTTTTCCTGTCCATCAAACATTTTTGTCTAATAAAAATTGACTGTTCTATCTGTATGTGGTGGATGTCAGTGAAAAGATGAATAATAAACATTACAGGCTCCAGCTTAGTGTTGAAGAAGCATCCAGAGGTTTGCTCTTATTCCAGGGTGAAACTTGTAACACTACTGACTAACACCACTGGGCACAGAAACTTCTAAAGCATTTCTTAATGCAATAACACAAAATGAGGTGCTGTTTCAAAACGAGTCAGAGGGGCACTGGTTTTTCTTTTTTGGTTTTTATTCTGATGCCATTAATCTGCAACAGTGGCAATCATTTTAGTATTTCATGTGAATTTTACAAATTGGATGAAAAGCAAATAGTTTAAGGAATGTAATAGTTGGTTGTTTTAATAGTAGGCTGTTTTGGTGGGCCTCTGGTATGGAAGAAAATTTTGCCAAGGAGGCTGTGGATGCCCCATCCCTGCAGGCATTCAAGGCCAGGCTGGATGTGGCTCTGGGCAGCCTGGGCTGCTGGTTGGTGACCTGCACATAGCAGGGGGTTGGAACTGGATGGGCATTGTGGTCCTCTACAACCCGGGCCGTTCTGTGAAAATAACTTTCTTCCTAATAAGTTTCCATTGTATTTTGTTTAGATTATGTATAATCTTTATGCTAATCAAAATGCTTAATCTTCATGCATTTATTTCTGTTGCTTAGAATGCTCTTCTGAAGTTCAGCTACTCTGTGCAAGAGGAAAGTGACAGCTGTTTGGGTGGCAGATGGTCCTTTGATGATGTACCAATGAAACCTTGGCGGACTGTCATGGTAGTTCCAGCTGATGGAATGAATGTAATTATGGATAAACTCAAAGACTATCTCTCATTATGAACTTTCCCTTAAACGGTTTTTTTCTAAAGCAGACGTGCAGTGCTATATATTTTCAGAAGACTATCGTGGAGTTAATGGTTTTGTACTGCTCAGAGCTTCCTCTGTACACTTAAAAGACAAGTAGATGACTCAACTAAAAATATCTATCAAATGACTGTTTTAATATATTGTATCTTGGCATACTTTGGTATCATCGTTAAGCAGTCAATAAAAATCCAGTGTTACAAGAAAACTTGAAGAATCACTCCATATGTTTTTAACTGCATTTAAATCATATGTTGTTACGTTACAAAAGAGAAATGCTTGCAACTTCTTTTGTTAATGAAAGTGCTGCTTTTCTGTTTCTTCCAGTAAAAAAAAAATTATTCTGGAAGTTCAAAATAATTACCTGAGTTAAGGTGGGAATGCATACAGCATGCACTGTTTCTATTCGTATTTATCGAATATATGATATTTCAATCTAAAATCACTGAATAATACATCTCTGCTCAGTGGGAGTTTGGGGGTATTTTTCATTTTCTTTGTTGTCACTGTTAGTTTTCTGTTTCTCCTTGATGGCTGAAACAGGTGACAGGTGATCGATCACTTCCTGCAGGATATCCTTACTTTCACTAGGAGGAAGATTGCTAAAATAATACTGAGGTGCCAGCTCCACGAACCTGTTGAGGAAGTAAGAGAAAGCATTATTATGTTTTTAATTGAATTTTGAAATCTTTGTATAGCTTTTATCAGGCTTGTATCAAAAAAAAAAGACCAGTGACGTGCAGTATGCAGCTACAAAATGGATATTTCAACTCAAAACCAAAAACTGTCTACATGATGTAGTAGTGATTTATGTTTTCAGTAGGATTGTTGGACCTGTTGTCCTCTTATTATATTTGGGGTGAACTACTTGTAGTTCAGTTCCCAGTGCTGCAGATTGCATTAAGTAGTAATTTTTCTGGATTTGAACATGGTTTTTGGTTTGATACGAGTAGGAAAAAGGCTTTCTTAGAACCATTAGAAATAGAAGAGGAAGGACAGTGGAATGTATATTGCCAGTACAAATAGGTTTTTGCAGATGAAAGACTTGTTCTGAATTTGTAAACACTTGGTATGGAATGATTTGGCTGTCTGGTTGTGTTAACGTGGCGAGAAAGAAGATTTGCTGGAAAATAGCTTCCAGGGAACAAAACTTCCCAACTAAATTAATCTATAAGTACACAAACGTGTTAACTTCTGCTTGATTTTTGCTCTATATTTTACCTTTTAAGAAACTGCAGCTTTTATGGTGTTTTTTCAATGGGTTTATTGATAACAGTTACAGTAGCAGACATTGAGACTCAGTACCTCAACAGATTGGCTCACTTTAGGAAAAACAAAAGGCTGATTAAGAAATGTTTTATTTTGCAGTAGAAGGGTGGTGAGGATGCAGAGGGGTGCAATTCTTCCTTTTTTTAGTAACTGAGCTCTAATGCACTTAGTGCTCTGAATAAAAGCAGAGGAATGAAGCAATGATAAGCAGTGACAGAACAAAGAAATAAGACTTATTCCACTTATATTTACTGGTTTGTATGAAGACAAACACCAATTTCTTCACCACTTCAGTGATGCCAACTCCTCCTGCTTGACTAGGTATGAAGATTGTTCTTCTCTCTTATCCCAATTTAAAATGTTACTTTGTTTTTAATACCCTTGCCCAGAGAGAATTAGTTGTGCAAGGGATGATTTCTCAGCAGAACTAGGAGAGAGCTGTTTTTAAAACAAGGGAGAGGAGAAGACACAAGTTGGCTTCTCCAAGCATTGCTCTCAATATGCAAGTGCTTCCTTACCCAGTTTATGATTTAAGCATTGCTTTTCTGGCAGAGAGATGAATGAAGAAATGGTTTCACCTTAGTTAACTTACAGATGGGGTGATATTTCAGAGACCACTCTGATGGAATTGTCTTCTGAGATACTGAACTCGTGGAATAAAACCCACTCGGGACTCCTCCTGGTGTTACAATATGATGAAAAAGGATGAAGCTGGGCTACATGTCTGTGTGTTAGCATTAAGTAGTTACCTGAGCCATCTACATCACGAGCAATCTGAAAAGACAGAGGGTTATCCGTTACTTAATTGAATGTACAGGATGCATTGAAATTAAGCTTGTATTGGGATAGTTGCATGGGGAGAGCCAAATTTCTGTGGGAAGCCAGGGACTGCTGAGGAAATGTCAGGCTGGGTATTTGAAGGGAAACCATCTGCATCAAATAGTTCTGTG
Organism: Phasianus colchicus; assembly: GCF_987193195.1. Taxonomy (NCBI): domain Eukaryota; kingdom Metazoa; phylum Chordata; class Aves; order Galliformes; family Phasianidae; genus Phasianus; species Phasianus colchicus. The sequence goes on from NC_143443.1 coordinate 33,071,086, forward strand.
AAATGGTTCTACATAAGCTAACAATTCTATTATGAGTTAACAATGCAGTAAGATAAGAGCACGGAGTATTTCCTTACTTGCATAAAGTAACCAGATAAGAGAGCTTTCTTAATGCTCAGTATATTTCCTGGTGATCCAAAGTCCGGTTCTGAAATGGGCAGTTCAATGCGCTTCATAATCTCTACTAGTTCAGCTCTGATGATTTCTGCCATCCTCAGTGCAGAACAGCTTAGAAAATAATTACGGCACCATTTTTCATTACTGCAGTCTGTGGAGGGAAGAACAGTATTTTGGCTTAAAGCACAGGTGCTGCTCACAGAGAGATTGCTCTGGAAAATGCTCATTGACCGGTGCAATAGATTAAAAGCATTTTGGAGAGAGTGGCTCTGTCAGAGCTGTCCAAAATGCTGTTGTCGAGAGCCATATGGACCACTTAAGCTCATTGCTCTTTGTAAAGTGAGTGGGCAATACATGGTATCCTTATGTAATATCAGATTTTAACTATCTTTCTGAGTCAAGACATAAAAAATCTCTTATTTGGTCTGTAAAAAGTAATAGTATTGCACAGGATGAGTAGCAACTCTATTTTCTGTTTTTCTGCTTTCAGGCCAGGTCACAGAACTGAAATCAGATTGGTAGTGCTGCCCATCATCATATGCTGTTAAAGGACAGTTTTTCTTGGTCCTCTCCAGCATTCAGCATTACTGAACACGGAGCAGTCCCATGCCCCGCATCACAGAATCACAGAATCACAGAATTGCCAGGGTTGGAAGGGACCTCAAGGATCATGAATCTCCAACCCCCCTGCCACATGCAGGGCCACCACCATTCCACCTAATGCTAGACCAGACTGCCCAGGGCCCCATCCAATCTGGCTTTGAACACCTCCAGGGACGGGGCATCCACAACCTCCCTGGGCAGCCTGTTCCAGTACCTCACCACTCTCTCCGTAAAGAATTTCCCCCTGACATCCAACCTAAATCTCCCTTCCCTCAGCTTAAAACCATTTCCCCTTGTCCTGCTGTCACAAAGACACTGTGAGCACAGAAGCTGTACTTCTTTCTTCAAGAGTCCCCAACAACCTTTTCTTTTTTTCTTTTTGTTCTTAAGCATTTTCTGACGTTTAGAGACAGTTAGTTGATAGATGAACTGGCCTGACAGCATGGGTCTCGTTACCTTCAGTTTTTATTTAGTATACACAGATCTACCACTCTGAGTTGAGTGAACCTGACCAAGATGCATGAGCACAGGTAAATGTTCTGAAGACAGCTGTACTTTTTAATTTCTTCCCTTAAGCCTTTCTTTATTCATGAGGTATAAAACCTAGTGATTGTTAGGCTGCTGGGAATTCAAGGCTGTGTTCTTGTCATGTCGTGCCTTAAACCTGGGTTATGTGCACTTGGAGGAAGCATCTTTCTGGTTTTGTACAGTGGCACATAAATGACAAGTATAATCAGCTGCTTACATATCCATGTTAGATAAGGTAGGCTATCCTCAGTTACTTCTAATTATTTAATAAACCAGTGTTGTATTTGCAGTGGCAGCTATCTTAGGTGACTCTTCTTGCAAATTTGACAGTTCTAAAAAGAATCATTCAAAAAGTGCTCATGAATCAAATGCCAACAATGACTGTTCCATTTGAAATATATAAAAAAAAACCAAAACATGTTACCAGCGTGTTTTGTTTGGTCTGAAATGGGTGCACTTACACTGGCCTGCGGAGTTTGTGCTGGCTTGCTTGAAGGCATTGAAGACATTGATAAGAGTAAAATGATCTCCTGCTGGGTGTGAGAATTTTCTCCAGCAGGTAAGGGCAATCTCTTCTGTTCCAGAAGGTGCGTGCAGGAAGCAATTAGGAGCTTAGGGAAAAAAAAACACAGAAGCTAACAGTTATTAAAATTCATGCACCAACAAGGCCCTCTAGCAGTAGCCACACTGGTGTTTGTGTTTCTTTTTCTCAGTTTCCTGTGTTGGATTAATGCTGACCTGAATACACTGCATTCATATTTATGTGGCTTTTCCTTCAATCTCTTGTTTAGTAAATCTTCACTATGAGCACCAAAGGTGAGCGGCCTTCTCCCACACTGGTGCCAAAAATGCTTTGTAATAGCCTGGTCCAATCTATCCACAATCCAAGTGTGTGGTTTAACTTAGAAAAGAAAGAAATGTACTTATGTAATGCCTGGGTTTGCCCTTCTGTGCTAAAGTTCTACTTCTGTTGTGACACCTAACTGCATCTTTTGAGATGGTTGAGCTTTTCAAAAACTAAAATATGCCTATGCTCAGCTGTTCATGTTTGTTTTATTTACTTCAAAATTGCATCATGTTAAGGCCTGCTCACTAAAAATCAAACCATCTGGGGCATAAAAACAGTTTGTGCTGTAAGGAGATGGATTAGTGCAGCTTGGTTTCCTGTACATTCATGATTTCCTCGCTGCTTAAGGCTTTGCTCCACTTTCTGTTCCAAGGATATTCACTGTGGGCAGAGTCAACAGTTCAGTACTGGTTATAATTAGAAAATCCCCCTAATTTACAGCTCCAGTCTGTAACAAATGTGTGTGAATGTAATGAGATATTGTTTTGAAGGAACATTGTGTGTATGCTTTCTGGAACAGGTTGCCCAAGGAGGCTGTGGATGCCCCATCCCTGCAGGCATTCAAGGCCAGGCTGGATGTGGCTCTGGGCAGCCTGGGCTGCTGGTTGGTGACCTGCACATAGCAGGGGGTTGGAACTGGATGATCTTTGAGGTCCTTTTCAACCCAGGCCGTTCTGTGATTCTGTGACAAGTTTAGAAGCTAATGGAACACCTGAAGTGTGGAAATGGAGTGCTACTGACAAATCTGTTACTTGTGCTTCGTTGCATGCTCAAAGTGTGGACTTAAACAGCCAAAGATACTCATTCAGGTGAAAAAGTAGAATATGAATAACGCAAGTTTGCCTTTGGGTTGCCCCTGTGAACAGCCTTGGGAAGAGTCCAAGGATTTGGAGGTGGCAGAGGCCATACAGCAAGACGTGAGTTGGGAGTACCTGTTACCATGGCTGCGATGGTGAGCATTTCATCAACGCACTCAAATTCACAAGAAGCCAGAATTGATTTTGACAGCTGCGGATCCAGGGGAAATTCTGACATAATGATTCCAAATTCAGAGAGGTTTCCGTCGTTATCCAGGGCTGCTAGGTAATCAAGATCCTCTAAAGCTTGCATCAGGCTTTCAGGAGCTAATAAAAGAGGAAAGATAATTCAAATTCTTGAGAATGGATTAAACATTATTTCGGTTGTATATTTCTTATGGAAAGCTTTATTTCTCGTTATAATGTTTCAGTTGTATGTGTCCTCTATCATTTGATTGTGGGTAATGATTATAGGGCTGGAAATGGCTTCATCTTTTGTCTATCAGAGCAGTTCTTATCAAAAGTAAATACTGACTACTGACTGATGTTTTGCAAATCGTCCAAAATTGCTCAGAGAATGCACACTTCTTGTGTGTGTGCTGTTTTTAATGGTTGGGCAGAAGTCACAAGGATTTGGAATATCTTTTTTCTTTTTTCCCCTAGCAAATGGCTGCACCTTTCTCACTGTTCACACAAAAGGGAATATTCAATTTTACTCTATTGTAGGTTGTAACTTCCTTATAACCTGCATGAGAAATGAGAGTGGAGAGACTGAAAAAATAAGTTTGGGAACATAATTAGATTGAGAAACTTAGGGGGAAAAAGACGAGGTGAAGAAGTGACAGTTGGGTGAATTTGGGCCATACAGCGAGAAGGGAGCTCATGTATGAGATTGCTGGAGGATCACCTCCATCAGTTTTGGTCAGTTCTGGCTTACAAAGCTAACCCCTCCAAGTCATAGCTGTATCTTCCTCGTATGCATGAGGGTGAGCGAAATCAACAACCCACAAGATCAGCAGATGCAGAAAATGGCTGATATGCACAGACACAAATATCCCTTTTCATCAGTTCCCATTACATCTCATCAGTTATATTCCTCTAGAGACAAAGACAGCATTTGCAGTAGATCTTCTGAACCTCTCAGCTGTGTGGCAGGAATCAGCACAGGACACCGACAGAGGCTCTCCTTTTTCGTTAAGTATCCTACTGAACTTATCTGTCTCTTTCTTTTTTTCCCCTCCACTATTTTCCATCACTTTTCTGGGTGTTTTTTCCAGCAGCAAATTGTTCGACTGGAAGAACCCAGAAATGAATTCAGAGCCTCGCAACCACAATGGTAAGAAAACATATCTATGAGCATATGTGAACAAAACAGTAATTAGAGTAAGAACTTGGAAAGACATCTGGGAAATGTGCTGATGAAGGCAGGTCCCTCTGACCAGACCGACACAGGAGAGCTTCCTTGGCAGCTACAGTGGAGGTGGGTTAAGGATGAGAAAAGTGAGCCTGAGAGCCAAGCAGAAATTGCCAAACCTCCAAAAAGTAATTGCTGGAGCATCAGAGGCTGCGGTGGAAATGTGGGCACTCGGGCAGTATGACTCATGGCTCCTAGCTCTTTTCAGAGGTAGATTTCTAGTACAGATCTTACAGTAGTAAATTTCAGTATTATTTATGGGTGCTGGTTTGGTTTGATTTACAGCTCCCCTATTGCTGCAGATTCTTTCCCATTTTTCCAGTTGAAGAGCTGTTTGGTGTTTTTTCCTACAATTTTGTGAAGTTAAACCCCAGTCCCACTGTAGATTGGTGGCAAAAACAATCAGAGTTTGGCAGAGGTGATCCCTCACAAAGCTGGAGCATCCAAGAAGAAAATACTTGGGATGTTTAAAGAAATGAAAAGTTACATCTGATGCACAATAAGTGGCAGAAAACAGTTATCAGTGACCGAAAATACAGGGAGATTAAAGTCATCATTCAGACATGGAGTAATTACAGGGAAATCATGGGAAACTAATTTCCAGAAGTCACCAAAGCAGTTTGTGCCATAGGTTATGAAGTATACAGTTACACAGGGGTCATTTTTGATCCCCTGATAGCATCAGTAATTTGCATTTTTATGCCCAAGAATTAGCTGCCTTGAGATGAATAAGCACAAATTTCTTCCCAATTTTGCTATCAGTGTTTTAAAAATAAAGAAATAAAGTAACTCCTGGGTTTTATTGTGCTAGAAAGGCCAAGATAGTAAAGGTAGATAAAGCAGGTGAAGGAACAGTAATAAAGCACAGAATGGAGTAGAGCTTAGTCTGCATTTTGAGGCACAAGCTGAATCAATAAAAAAGATCTTCATAAAGGCAGCAAAAGCTTGCCTGAAAGTTCCTCATGCTTTGATGCGCAGTTTAACAAAATACAAGCTAAATAAATAAAATCAGTACAAATGTTTAAATGTGGAGAGTTGTCCTTTAAAGAATGGATGCCTGCATTGTCTTTTAATGGCTTTAGAGCAGCAAGCATCATTGTCTGTAGGGCTGCTGCTGCATCAAGGCCAACAGAGGGGCATCCCCAGCTGCTGCCTTTGCTGAGCCAGCACATAAGCAGCTGCAAGTGAGAAAGGTATTTTCTTATCCCATGTTTTCTCTCCCTTGCTTTTGTTCTTCGGCCACTTAAAGTTGGATTGCTCAGGGCTTGTCTCAAGGAGTCTGGGCTCTTTTGTTTAATTACGCACCCGCTCATTGTCATACTTGGACTTTATAAAGCAAAGAAGCTGAATGTTATTGATAACATTGGAATTGTTCATGCAGGGTTCCAAGCTGACTGTAACCAATGGTCTCAGTGCCTCAGGCTTTTCACAACGTTAACGTGAGCAGAGTTGTTTCTAAAGGCAGCTGCAGTTTTAGCCTTTGCTGTATCTCATCCTGCAGGTCAGAACCTGAAGGCCTTACTGTGTGATAAAATGAATACAAAGGATTACTCTTGATGCAGCAGGAAGTGGCTGATTTAGCAATTTGCCCAAAGTTCTACAAAGAATGAATTTAAGAGGATTTAAGATAGGGTTTTGTAGTGGAAATGCTCAGTCATGGCCTGAAGCAGTGATTGCGCACCTGGGGGAAGGCAGGGCCAACCCAGGGGAGCTCAGGTGCACGTAATGACCCTGACTGGAGTGATTGGAAGGGCTGGAGCCAGGATCCACCCCTTCCCAGACCTCATTTAAGGGCTGGCAGTGGAGGTGAGGGCATCTCTCTGGAGTTCCCTGTCTATCTGAGTTCTTCTAAAGGTAAGCAGTTTTTCTTCCTTTGTTTCTGTGTCTGCTGCACTGGTGCTTGTTCTCATTTGCTGCAGCCTAGGGTTGTGCCGCCCTGCTAATATTGCTGTACTCTCCATTGCATTACAGGTTTTTTGATAGACCTTTATTTCTAGAGAAGTAACTGTTAGGAAGCTAAAGCTGAAATGGATGCCAGGATAACTAGTAGGTAGTTGGAGCTCAGGCAATGGCACTCATGCTATTAATTCCATAGTAGTTTCCTTTATGTTGTAATTGGTCATTAAAATCCCTTCTCCAATCTCATAGCTTGTAAGAATCCCATTTCCCCTTCTGCTCTTTATGTCCCAACACACGAGCTGGTGATGGTCCCTCCAGGACAGCCAGCACAGGGACCAACCAGCTTTTTATTCAATGTGTAATGCTATTTAATCAATTAAATGCAGAAATTAAAGAATGAAGAACTGAACTGAGGGTATAAATCTGCCACAAAGTGCTCTCCTAACCTTCATGGTTTGTCTTTTAAAAACTGCTTTAGACTGTTTCTAATGAAAGCAACACATCTTGTCTCTGAAACAAGATGAAATTAGCCATACTTATACAATGCTCAGTATTATGGATGTTCTAGAAATACCTTCTTGGGGTTATAATAGCACAGCTTTCAAATGTCAAAGCATCCATAGCCATCAAGTATTTTAATGTGAAAGTTGCTGATGACGCTGTGCTAATGTGGAAACTGCAAACTGCTTTCACCTTGATTTCATAGAATCACCAAGGTTGGAAAAGGCCTCCAACATCATCCAATCCAACTGTCCACCTACCACCAATATTGCCCCACTGAGCCATCTCCTTCAGTACCACATCTGAATGTTTCTTGAACACGTTTCATATGAAAGTAGCTTAGCCTTTTCATTGATATTGATTTCTATAGTTCCAATAAGGTTTTTCCAGTTATGTGGGAAAACACGTAATATTGCAGCCATCTATAGGAAAAAGGTTATTTTCTCCCATTCTATAACACCTTAATCAGTTAGATCTGATTAACTAATAAAAATGCATGGGCATCACTATTACAGTGGCACAGGAACTCATGTAATGTACTTCAGAACTGCACTGCCAGATACGTTTTCATATAGCTCATGAATCCTAAAAAGGGTAACGAGCCTGCTGCATTTGCTCATCTTGATTATAGCATGAATTAAACGCAGCAGCTGTAAGCCTGACATGTTTGTTGCTCTCATAATGCAGTAATGAGTCAGAGTTAATCCCAGCTTTTATTTTTCCTGGAAGAGCAGGAGGAAAAAAAAAAAATCTTGTGCATGTTGTTGTTGAACAGGAATAAAATGTTTTACTGATGTCATTTCTTTGCTTATCTGCTCTGTGTTCTCTGCTCCACATGCAGGGAATGGCCTGAAGAAGTGCTTCTCTTTAAATTCTTTGTGCATCTTGTTTTTTTCTATTTTTTGTTGTTTTAAAAACTGGATTTCAGTGTATTTTTTATTTTCACCAGTTCATGGCTGTACATTAGTATCTTGCCTCAGTGAAAGCATCACTTGGGTGAGGAATAATTTACCCTGGATTGACAGGATTCCACCTCTCTCCTCCCATCTCCATTGCAAACAAAACTTTAGTAGGCTGACTGAATGGAAGTGGTGCATGGGAAGCATATCTTTTGTTGCTTCTGTGTGTGAGTGAATGGCTGCAATGCATTTGCTCCCTTTCCTCAAGGGTAAACCACATGCATGAAGGAAACTGAGGCTCTGAAGAGCCATGGAGTAGTCAACTCCAGGACAGACCAGGCTGCGGAGCAGTAGGATGGCTATTTTAGTCTGTTTTAGTATCTGTTGCTCTGAACTTGGCTCAGCTGAGACAAATAAGTGTGCTGAAATACTGCCCTGTCTTCTCGTTTGTTGTGGTTTTCCAGTTGATCTTATGCCATGTTTAGCTGAGGGTGGGTGAACTAGTAGAATCCACTGGATTCTATGAACCCAAACAAACTGCTGCAAAGATAACAAAGCTTTCTGGGGAAGCAAAAAGCCTTTGCACAAGAGAGCATACTTTGCATCTCTGGTGGCCATTCCTTTCACCTTTTCTGCAAAAGTCCCTTGCAGTTTGCAGACCACAGGTGCATGGCATTTACTTGAGTTGTGCCAGCTGATGTCGTCAAACAGCTGAATCTCCTTGCAAATATCCTTACGTGCATAGTCCTGTTTCTCTCTCTCAAAAAAGAGAAGCTGAAAAAAATCCAATTAAGAATTCCACTTACAGTGTAGCACTGTGCCCAGTGCTGGGAATTAAGCTTTGCTGTGATTAATTAGGGTGCACAACATGTAAAGGACGTGTGGTGGTACTAATTCCACATGTATATGAGGAAGGGGAGAACAGTTTAGGCATTCCTATTGGCACTGGAAAATAAGTGAAAAAGCAACAGATCACATGATCCCCAACTCAAGTATAACAGTAGGTCAGAGTGGAAAATACCCTTCTGTGGGAAAAGGACCCCAAATGTGAAGTCAGTAAAATAAAACAGAAAATCAGCAACAGCTTCCCTTGCAGTCTTGCCTCAAAACTGAGTGTTTCCTGTCTAGTACTGGAAGTTTATTGATAAAATAAACCCAAGTGATGTCCTTAAGCAACGGCTCATTAGAAATTTGTGGTAGGAGGATAAAGGCTGATTTCCTTTACGTGCATCTCTGAGGTAGCAGAGGTGGTTTATTTGGGTTGTAAACTCTTGATTAAAGGAATATATTTTGTTTGGTGTCTGTATGATGACTTGCTCGATAGGACACACATTTTCTTTGTGGGCTTCAGGAAAATAGTGTGAAACCTAGATGAGAAGGTACTTGGAATATTGATTTAAAGAAAACAGAAAATTCAAATTCCATTCAGATGCATTATGATCTTTTTCAGAGCACGTGGTTCATTCTAGGAGGTGTTTTTCAAAGGGCAGCTATTGCACTGTGAACCATCCCAGCAGCAAGTGGTAAAAGCAGTGGCAGGGATATTGCAGGTACTTCAGTAAGAAATGTACTGTGAATAACAGGGCAAAAATGACCTGAAATAACCAGAAAGGTAACGTAAACGAGATGGAAAATCAATGCATCGTTACCTGGCCTGCTTAGGAATTCACAGTGTCTGAAGCCAGCTATATCCATCCTCTTCAGGAAGAGAACCATGCTGGTTAGGTTGGATTCCTGCATTTTGGCTGGGAAATCTGGTTTCATTTCTTTGTATGTAAATTCTTCAGGATACAAACAGAAGAGTTTCCCTGCAAGAGTTTTTAGGAACGTTACATTATTTCTAGCATTGTCCCGTTAATGCTATGAATAGTGTAGGCTGATGGGTTGGAATGTTGTGCTGGTAACTGTACCTGATGGAGACGTGCTCAGCATCTGTTTGTGCATCTCTGCTTGGGCTTTGCTGATTGGCTGTGTTATAACAGAGTCTGCTCTGATTCTAGGATTGTACACCTTTAAATGAAAGAGACAGCGAGCATCAGATGAGTGAGGACTACAAATGTATTAATGGTCTGTACTGAATGTCTAGGTTATTATACACAATGTGTAGTAACAGCCCCATTTCTCCTTATAGTGCATATTTCACCAGCATGGAAATAAGAACAGCCTACTCTCTGATAAATTGACAGATGCTGAAGTTTTGCAATAGTTCTGTGGATGTAATCTTAAGAGAAGTGTTCTTTCTAAAGAAATGTACCCTACTAAAGCATAAGGCATAGATCTAAGGGTATCACCAAGAAAAGCATCAGAAAAGCTTATTTTTTTTTCAGTGACAGAATCCCAGCTCTATCTGATAACATTCTGTACCATAATTCTGGAGTTGTGTCCTGGGCTTCAGTATAAAGACAAAGGGACTGTCATCAACACATACAAGGCCCGTTCTATTTTTTCCCCTTGTTGCTTTTATTCTTTTATTTTGATGCAACTAAGGAGCTGATTCCCTCCCTTCTCCAGGCACCAGGTGATGGCCAGAAGCTTCTGAACGGATAATGGCTGGATAAGGCAGTTTTCTAATCAAGTCATCTAATTTGATCTTGTCTGCTTTAAGCAGAATTTTAATCAAAAAGAGAAAATCTGTTTCAGTACAAGGCACAAATCTGGGTATATTCATTATATAGCCCACCTGCCAGACTTCAGTGGGAATTCTTTCTGCACAAAACCTTGTCTGCACTGAGCTGACTTCCAGCCACATGGATTGAATGTACATTTGATTTGCTGAGAAATGAATATTAGAGGACTGAGCTTCTGCTGTTACGACAAAGTAATTGAGTTGAAGGGGTAAAAATGGTGTAATTAATAAAGGTGATGTGACAGCCATCAGGGCTGTGCTGAAACTGATTTGTTCCCATCCCAAGCTCTGGATTCGGCTTCAGGCTTCAGACCAAAGTGGAAGTGAGATTAGTTTCAATCATCACCTGGAACAACAGCTGTAGTTTCAGAAATGACTGCGTTATGCACAACCTAATTGAAAGCTGCATTTCAGCCTTTGTTCCTTTCCTACAGAGGTATGACTATTTTTTTTTTTCCCTTGACTTAAGGCTGAGTTATTTTACAACCCTCAAATGAGAAACTTTAAAATGACAGTGTTAGACTTGCTTTTTTTTTTTTTTTTTTTGACAGTGATAATGAGGTGGTGTTAATTCCCAAGCTTCTGCCTGAACCAACCCTCAAGGCTCATCAGAATGAACAATCCCTGCTTGAAAATGGTAGGAACTTAAGTTCAGTTTGGGTGATTCAGTAGTGGGTTATTTGAAGATACCCTGATCTCGTTCCTTTGGCCTATTTCTGGGATATCCCTTTTGCCCAGTAGGATGTGTTAGTGCAGCTACAAAGCCAAAGTGCAGCTTTCCAACACACAAAGTGATTTATTCCTGCATAGCTGCTTGTTCTTTAGGACTCAATATCAGTTTTTTAATAAACGAAATAAACTCCAGGTTTGCAGCTGCACCAGTTCTTCCTAGAATAGTGTGGAAAACAAGAACTGAGGATGCAGAATGAATTCATTCATTCAGCAAATTGCAGCATTTTGAGATACTTGGAGGGAAGCAGACAGGCCAAAGGAGCAGAGGCAGCTTTAAAAACACGTGGTTCTGTCTGAGCATCCTTCTGTGTTATGTGATCTGTGGCATTACACTGCTGGTGCAGGAATTAATGGAACAAGGAGTGAGGTTAATCTCCTAAACCAACAGATAGCCAGGAAATGACGAGATATTGCTCCACGTGGAAGATACTGAAGACACACTGATGTCTATCAAAGTTATTTGTGATAACTGAAATGTGAAAAATATTATAGAATCTGGCTTATGAGAGCATGGGAAAAATATGTGATTCTTTATTTGCACCCATCTGTACCTTTCCCTTTGTTACACGGCTCGTTTTGGGCATCCTGGTTTTGTTTAATGTTACCAACCTTTCTTCTTTCCACACCAACATCAATGACAAAGGTTATGTTCTTAATCTGAACCAAAGATTCTCCAAAGCTTGTGGTAAGTAGCACTTTTCTTCTGTATTTCTGGTAGCATTTCTGTTTGTCCTGTTTTGGTTTGGGAATTAAGTCATTTCTTGTGGGGTATAAAGGAACTGGGATGAGCTCCCCGAGGTCGGGATTTGAATTAGACTGTTCCTGTCTGATCATTTGGGAGGCTTTCTCAATGTCCTGTAATCAGGAGAAAGATTTAATATTTTACTCGTTAATATGAAAAATAAATATGGTTTAACTATAAAGCACTCATTTCTAAAATAAACTTGAACTGCGTACCAAACTGTAGCATTTTAACCTTACAAGAATAGCTGTTACAGCATAAAGCCAAAATTGATCATAAATACAAGTGGAAATTTGACAACTGTACCAGAGCAGGGAATATCTGTGCTTCTTCTTGAGATGTCTTTTTTTTCCTGTGCGTTTTTCTGAACGCTCATCTCTAGATTTAATCATATCCAAAACAACCTCCAGGGGAAGACAGATGAGCCTCAGTGTAGTATGGGAACGCTGAGGATAAGAAGTTATGAACTGGCCCCTAAACTTCATGTATATAGGATATGTATGCATCCACATTGATTTAGGTCTAGGGTTGTTTGCTAAAACAGGCAGGCCTGGGAATTCTGTAGCAGATACTCCAGTGCCCCACTGGTATCCCCTTTCCAGCTGGACCCAAAGCTGTGGATGTGGCTGCATCCCCAGAGGTGGCTGCCTCTGGGCACAGTGCTTGGGTAGAGTTCTTATTGAGTTGCAACAACTTATTTATAGGTTATATGAAAACACAGATGAGAATCATTTCTTGATTGAAACCATAAATACTGAAGCCAGTTACTCACTTGCTCGCACGCCAGGAAGATGACGATGTCACCCTTTTCCTTCGTGTGGTGTAGCTCAAAGAGCAGCCTCAGTGCAGACAGAAAGTGGTCCTTTGGCATGCTGCAGGCGTACACCACCTCTGCCTGGTGCTCATTTTCCACTCGGATGAGGGGGACGCTGCCGCAGAAGTCCTGCAGCTTGCTGGACATGTGGGGGGCAGTGAGTATCACCAGCCTCAGGGCTGGTCTTGCTCTCAAGACATGTTTAAGAACACCAAGCAGCACATCGGTGGGAACAGTTCTTTCATGCACATCATCCAGAACGATAACTCCATAAGAGTTCAGAAGAGGAGCAGACATCATTTCCCTCTGCAGCATATCATCTGTGCAGTATCTGTGCCATACAAATGGAAAACTGCAAAGTTTCATGAAATATTCAGGTTTGACTGTACAAAATTAATTCAGGGTCTTGAGGACAGCTTCGCACTTTCTGTTCTAACAAGAAAGATTTGATAAGAACAGATACTGTCTGTTTTGTGGACTACCACAGTCTCAACAACCTGAATTCTTTAAGTGTCTGAAAGCTCAGTGAAAGTCAGTGATGCTAAATGGCATTATAGTTGAAAGGACAGGAGACTCAAGGTAAAAGAAGAGATAATTCCTCCCTAAGATCATAGCTTACCTTTCTTTTCATCTTTCAAACCTTCTAAGCATATTGCACAGTGTAACAAACCCTTGTGCTGTGAAGTAGTACTTTCAGGTAAGGAAATGAAATTATGCGCACACACACACACACACTATATATATATATATATATATATATATATATATATATATATATATATGTCCATCATATATATCCCTCCTCTCCATTCTGGCCCTATATATATATATATATATATAAGGTAGTGCCAGAATGGAGATGAGAGATTGATTCATACCACAATGTTCTCCCCAGTTCTATTCCTATGACTATCTAGGGAAACAGAACTAGATGAGGGAGGTGGGACTAGGTGACCTTCCCTGCCAACCCATGCCATTCTGTGATTCCTGCTACTCGGAGGTTTGTTTGCTTGTTGTTTATTTTTTCAAGGATGTTATTTTTTTACTGTGTTGCTCAGTAAGACCTTGAATCTTCTTGATCAAGGTTTTGACACGTGGATGTTGGATGAGAATAGGGCTCATCCTCCTTTCCCATCAGGTGCAAGAGGAGCTGGTGCAGGAGGAGGTGCTGCAGGGTGAGGGTCAAAGATGATCAGGGGACTGGAGCACCTCCCCTATGAGGACAGGCTGAGGGAGCTGGGCTTGTTCAGCATGGAGAAAAGAAGGCTGCAGGGTGAATCATTGCAGCCTTTCAGTACCTAAAGGGAGCCTACAAACAGGAGGGGAATCAACTCTTTGAAAGGGTTGATAACAGCAGGACAAGGGGAAATGGTTTGAAGTTGAGGGAGGGGAGATTTAGGTTGGATGTCAGGGGGAAGTTCTTTACAGAGAGAGTGGTGAGGTGATGGAACAGCTGCCCGGAGAGGCTGTGGATGCCCCGTTCAAGGGCAGGTTGGATGGGGTCCTGGGCAGCCTGGTCTAGCATTAGGTGGGAAGGTTGGTGGCCCTGCATGTGGCAGGGGATTTGGAGATTCATGATCCTTGAGTTCCCTTCCAACCCTGGCCATTCTGTGATTCTGTGTCACAAAATCTCCATATAGAGAAAGGGCATGCAAAGGGAAGAGTGGCTGAGCTTGATTTTTGGAGGTGGTGAGCGCTGTGCTTTGCACTGGAAATGCTCATGTGGCTGGGAAGTAGCTGGAATCTTGTGAATCACTCCTGATGAACTTTCAGAGTGGCTCAGAATCTGAATCCCTGTGCTGCTGCTATCATCTGCCTATTTTTAATACATTAAGTACATTTCTTATGTACTTTAATTTTCCTCTAAAAGTCCTCAGTGCATTTTCTCATTACTGAATACACCCTTTTCTTGCCATGATTTTTATCCTTTTCAATTAGCCAACACATTGATTGCTTTTAAATTCCAGCTTTATCTTCTCTTGCAACTATAAACACTCCTGTGTTCGTACACAAGAAGACAGAGAAAGAAAGAGCAGAATGATATGGGGTTTGCTGAGATGGTGAAGCATTGCACAGGCGCTTGCATTACCCCATAACATCTCTACAACAGGTAAGTGCAGAACACCTTTTTCAGCCTTCATCATGAGGGTTGGAGCCGTGTGGGCCTTGAGGTCCCTTCCAACCCAACCACTCTGTAGATCTACAGTGAGGGTCTGCATTAGGGGTGAGAAACGCACCAACCTGAGGATGGTTTCTGTTGTACAGCAGCTCTCAAAGGGGACAAAATACCCCACTTCGTGACCCACGTTGACATCCATCTCATCAGCTGCACGCAGGGCCAGCTGCACTGCCAGCTGTCCGTGTGTCTGGGAGCACACAGCTGCACCGTGCCTGCAGCCAGCAGCCAGGCAGTGCTCAGCACACCACTGCGGGACCTGTGGTGGGCAAGGACAGTGCTTAACACCTCTAGTAGGGACTGAGATGCAGAATGGAGAAGCATGGGAGAACAGAGCCCACCTGAGCATCAGGTAAGTATAGTTTTAGGTAAAATAGTAGGCTTACGTGTGTGTTACATCTTTTTAACCTCGTTTTAGGACAGCTGAAAGAGCTGGTATTTGTTAGGAAGTAGTTTGTTGGTTTTATCTAAATTGCAGTCAATTACACAGGACAGAGGCTCTTCACTTCAAGAAATATCCCAGGCTTCAGGCACTATGTGCGCTCTCTATGGCTGTTTTTTTGCTTGAAAATTCTTCTCTGCTATCTGGGGTAGCAGGTTTCAGTTGTTATATATAGACCAGGCTCTGAGCAGCCTGGTCTGCTGGTTGGTGACCCTGCACATAGCAGGGGGTTGGAACGAGATGAGCATTGTGGTCCTTTTCAACCCCAGGCTATTCTATGATTCTGTGATATATTATTATGGCAGTAGACTTGAATACTCCTATTGGATATTGGCTCCAGTGATGTGTTTTACCATTAGTTCTCTAAATTGTGCATTCTTACAAAAAATATTTGCTCTTAGCTGGAGTGAGAGAAGGACCATAGGGCATGGCTTCTCCCTGAGAACAGCCCCCAACTCCCCAAGAACTCCACCTTCCCTTATGCCCTTCCTGCAAACCTTCTCTGTGTCCTTCTCTATGTCTTTCCTGATCTAGCATTAATCAGAATAAAACCACACTTTCCAAGTAAGAATATGCACTGAATCCAGCACAGGTACTACAGAGCTTGCAGTTTCTGCTAAGAGTTCAGTGTGCTAATGGACAGAAACAGGATAAAATGGTGAGTTTAGTCAGAACAAAGGAGGAAAAAAGTCTCCAGCTGAACAGAATGGCAGCCAGTGTCAAAGGAATGGTTTATTGCTGAGTAGTAAGACCTAAAGAATTTTAGCTTTGGCCTCTCTGAAGAGAGTAGAAATGTGCTATAACTTCAGCATCTGATGTGCTCTGTAGCACAGTGAGAGTGTGCAGTTGGTAGGTTTTGGAGTGGAGATGTGATGTATTCTGCAAACAAAGCAAAATTTTACAGTGCGTGTACTGATAGATATAAGAGTACTTCATACATAATTTTCTCAAGGTTATTTGTATATTTGGTTCTGAACTTTATATGACAGGATCTTATGCAAGCATTCCTCAGTCGGTTTTTAGAAAAGGCTCAATGTTTCGAAATTGAGCGTTTAGAATGTAGAAAGTTGTCATTTAAGATTTCTGTTTATTGTTTATGATGCTGCTTTAGGCAGTCCCTGACTGAAATGTGTTGGTCTTCAGTGCCCTGCAGCCTGAAGGATGTTGTGTGAGTAAAACAGGTTGTAAGGGACCAACAGAAGTTAGCATGGATTGCTTGCAAGTGCTCACAAAAAGTTATTTACGTGTGCATTTGTATGTATTTTTGCATCTATATATGAGTGACTGCATCTTCTGGAATAGCAGCAGCTTGCTACTAACCAAAACCAGGCACCAGCATGACATAAATCTGGGTATTGGTGTATCTGGTGTAAATGAAGGGCGGTAGCAATGAGTAGGAAGCTGAACATGTTTCTTTTTCTGTTTAAAAATCTGTGCTAGTAGCATTAATAGACTTATTTAATAGTGTTACTACCTAATAGTAACTCTGAGAAGTGTGCAATAGTCAATGTTCTAAAGCTAAAAGCCCAGCAGATCATTTTCTAGTACTCACCTGGGAGCTCTTTCCAGTCTTCGCATCTCCCGACACAATCACAATTTGATGATGAAGCAAACTTTCCATAAAGGCACATCTCACTTTCCATATTGGCAGTTCTTGTCTTTCTTTCATAAGCTTATAGTAACGGGAAGAGTAAGGCAAGCCGTCGAAAGGATTGAGCTCCAGATCTTCTCCATACATCAGTATCTCCTCTTCCTCACCATCACTGCTGACAAGTAATTCCGAAGTGCCGTGGCTCTCTGGAGGAGCATTTAAAAACTCCATTTTTCTTACGTGTGCTGCTCCCAGCAAAACCACATTAGCAGTGGAAGGGGAACTTTGTACTGATGGGTCACGCGGGCTCTGTAAACCTGGGGAAATCCATTCCTGCTTGCTTTGGGATCAGTGTTTCCCAGCTTTTCAGCTGAAAGGTTCACCTGATGCTCCGTCTTGGGTTCCAGCTTCTCTGATCACTCCAAACCTCAAGTAAACGTATTCAAAATGTACTCCGAGCTTCAAAGTAGCATTGATTGACCCAGCAGATGTCTAGTAGTAGCACTTCTTGCTCTTAAGCAACTACTTGAAGTAGCGCGAGCAGCAGGCAGCATCTCTGCTGCTGCAGAGTAACGGGAAAGGAACGTGGAACTGACAGGACGTGTTGTTGTCCCCAGGCTGCTCAGTGCTGCTAATCCCAGCACAAAGGCTTCATCCTGCGAGCAGAGCTGGCACTGCACTGCTGGGAACAGCCAGCAGCTCGGGTTTGTTGATTTAGAAAGCAGCAAAGTGTCTTTTCATGCCCTGAGTGTATTAACTCTGCTTGGGAGTCCTGTAAGGCTGTAATTAGAAATCTAAACTGTATTTAATGCATTAAAAAAAAAAAAAAAAAAGCAGAAAGATGCTGATTCTAACATTTCAAGTGTATTGGAAAGATGAGGGAAGCACTGATGTAAAGTAACTCTAACTCAAAAATAACAAAACAGGGGTTCCTAATCTTGACTGTCTGCCTCGTCACAGAGATTAAACAATGCTTCTAGTTGCAGAGGAAAGCCTTTTGTTGAGCAACATAT
Organism: Phasianus colchicus; assembly: GCF_987193195.1. Lineage (NCBI taxonomy): Eukaryota > Metazoa > Chordata > Aves > Galliformes > Phasianidae > Phasianus > Phasianus colchicus. The sequence continues at coordinate 33,088,827 of NC_143443.1, forward strand.
TGGTAATGCTTTGACAAGCATGCCATGAGCACGATGCTTTTCCTAGATTGAGGTTTCTCTGCATTAAGTAACATAATACAAATTATTGCCTTTTCTTACAGATTTTTCTTGTTTTGTTGTTTTGGGATCCAGTGCTGCTAAGGTGTTCTTCTACGACAGCAGCATAGAGAACCAACAAAGCAGGAGAAAATATCTTTGTTCAGCAGCCGGAATATCTCAATCCAAGTGAGTTGAGTTATGTGCTGCTCCCAGAACAGGCTGTTGTTGGCACTCAGCGTGGCTGGCAGTGAGGGCTGACTGACTGCCCGCTGTGGGGGACAAAGCCAACTGCAAGCTGGAGGAGCAGCCCTGGAAGGTGGAGGAGCAGGTGAGCGATCTGTGCTGCACAGTGTGCCTCAGGTGAGCCATCCGTGGGGAACTGCTGATGGATCACTGTCCCCGTGAAGGTGACAGGAGTCTACATTTCGTGCTCAGTGACACCAAGTTATGTTCACGTTCAGTTGGGGGTGGAGCTTCTCTTCCCACTGTGACCTTTGTGGGTCCTTGGGCACTTGATGATTTTCTGTTACATCCTTCTCTGTTTAATTGCGTGAAATCCTTGTGAGCTTGCTATCGTTGAGATCTCTGCCTCTCTCAGATGTGGTTGAAATCAGTCAACAGCGTATAAATGTTCTGAGGGAACTAACAGAGGGCATCCCTACAGGTTGCTTCTTCTCATAACCCAGCTTAAATGACATCAGTTGAAGAGGCGAATTGCTATTATCCTGCATTTTTTTGCTGCTCATTTTTCATATGCAGTAGCAGTATGTTCTCTTTAATTTCTTCAGCTACAGTATAGGTCTGTTGTCTTCAAAACATGAGAGGGCAATGATATTTTTTTGCTCACTGGGGTTGGAGCTGGGTGATCAGTGAAGTCACTTGCATCCTATGCCATTCTTTGCTATGAGTCTATGATTGAACAAATTTAAATTTCTGATTGTACCTCAACCTTTGTTTTGTTTTTACTTTTTCATACCTGTAACGGAAAGGAAAGACAGGTTACCAACTCAAGAAGAATTTTTGCTCTTTGGAACCCAGATGCAACAAAACTGATGTTTTTCTCATGGTTATGAAGGTTTTAGTAGAACAAGTTGTTAACTGATTTAAACGATTCGTCTGCACTGAAATGGGCTGTGGACAAGCTTTATCCTGATCTGCAGCCAGGTACAATGGAGCATTTTGAGCCTCTTCGTGTAGCACCAGCCCAGCAGCTCTCTGCAGCCAGCATCCCTGGCATTTGAGGAGACCAAGAACACAGCCAAGGGCTGGGCTGGGAGCGTGATTGAGCATTGCCTCTGTGAATTCAGGCATCCAAGCAGCAGCTCTTTGCTGCTCAGTATGCCTCGTTGCTGAGACTCAGCCATTTTAATCCAGAGCAAGTATCTGAGCTTGTGTTTCTAGTCCTTAAGCGTGACCTCAGGATGTCTACCTACTCTGTCTTGCTCTCCATTGCCCCTCTGTTCTGAACCTTCTCATTGAACATCTCCTGTAGGTCCACTTCACATGTCCTCAGGGACACTGTGTGTGCTCCTGGCTTTGGCTTTGCTGTTGGGTGAGGTCTCTTCTTCCTCACAGAGTGTGGCACCGTTTTCTGAGAGGGCTTCCTGTTTGTCTCTTCAGATTGTTGCCATTCCATCTTTATTGGCACAGGGAATAGTGAGATCACCGTCCCTGGAAATACTCCTGTACAGCAGAGATGTGGCACTGAGGGTCATGAGCAGTGGCTATGGTGTGGTGGGGCTATGGTTGGGCTTAGGGATCACTGAAAGCTTTTCCAACCTTTGTAATTCTGTGATTCCAGCAGGCCCTTTGGGATTTGCCAGATGTACTACTTAACATAATACAGTGAGATTTAGTTAATTATAATAAATAACAGGAACGCCCACTGCGGATGAGTGCTTGTAGTAAATGGGAGGAGAAGCTGCTGTGAAAGATATCAGTGAGAACTTTGCTATTGGTTCAAATTATACGCTGTGTTCAGTGCTTGTGATGATGTGTTGTAGTAATAACGCCTTGCTAACGTAGGGACTCTTCAGAGCTTTCCCATTATATCTTTGAGAGGAGGAGGATTTTCTGTGCGTAAATTATATAAATTAGTAGTATCAGTGGTAATAGAATGCTCTTTCTTTCTTCCATTTTTCTTCCCTGGTTTTGGCAGCAAGAGTTTACAACAGTAATGGAAATTTAAGGAGGTGACTTCTTTCCCCAAAATGTCATTTAAATACGGGGCTTCAGATTAAATTTTAGATGATATTAAATCCCCATTTCAGAGCTTTTCTGTGATAAAATGGGACAGGACAGGGTGGGTGTCCTTGTATACAACACATGTGGAACCTGTATGCACAAACCCTCTGGATTTGATTGCAGGGGGAGCAGTGCCAAGCACTCGTAGATCCTGGAATCGAGGACATCACCATGATTTATGGAGTCTTATTACTAAAAACGACACTTTAATAGTCTCTGCAGGGATATTTTTTTGGTTGCTTTTTATACTCATATGAATATGAAAGTTTGGTGCCTGGCCAACAGACAGCAAGCAAATGTGGAAAAAGATCCCTCTCACTGGAAGAGTGTGTTAGCATTTCTGTTGGCCTACTGGCAGCAATGCTTAACCTTGCTTACGCTGTAATGTATTACTGTTTATTGAGTACACTGTAAAACTAAAATAGAGCATTTCCCTCCTATCCAATAGTTCTGAGTCACTCTTTTATTGTGTTTTAATTTCCACTTACGATTTTGTTGGCTGGTAAAAATATTATTTGTTTTGTGTTTTTTGCTCCTGAAACGTTGACAGATTGGTTCAGAACAAAGTGTTTCAAGTCAGCAACCGAAAAGCCAACCTTTAACTCACTGGTTGCCCAGTTTTGAATGAGAACATTATGTTTTCTGAGCTGAAACTTTGCCATTTACGTGCACAAGCGGTATACTTGCTGGATTCCGAGTCTTCCTTTGCACATTTATTAGGGCAAAACTAGGAAAGACACTTGTTATTTTTTTCTTGTTTGCTGATTGTGGATTCAGATGGGAATTCAATTAAAAATCACAAAATAGTTGTTTTACATAGTAACTTTGTTTAAGAAGAAGAAGAAAAATCTTTTAAACTTTCTATCAAACTTATTAAGATCTGGAAGTGTGGAGCTGTTGCCCTGAGTGGATGTTTCTGGATCCTGCAAGATTTTGAAGATGTTGTGATTTTTAATTGTCTATGTTTTCTTCCTTCACTTGACTTCCCCCAACAAGTTACTGTTACTATTTTTCTCCTTCCCACCTCAAATATGTTAATTGTTGACTTGAATTAGATTCAAACCAAGAAAACATTCTCTTTTCTCTGTAGCCTTTAATGGCCAGAGGCTGCTTTGTCATTCCAATAGACTGGCACAATGCAGTGACTTTGCTGAGCTCAGCAGTGGGAATAAATGCTGATTTCTGCCAATGGGTCATAGTGAGTTCAGGTCTTAATACAGGTTATTTTGAGATGCATTTGAAGTACTTTTTATTTTTAAAAAGAGAGCTTTTACAGATTTATTAATCATTTATTTTGCTCCTCATCCCTAATTAGCAACACGGGCAATTTTAATTGGAGAAAACCAACATGCTTTTGTAGACCTTGTCCCACGAGACCAGTGTATGGAACTAGGCTTCTTCCTGTGCCTGGGAGTCAGGAAAAGAAGATGAGAAAGGTTGGAAACCACTGCCAGAACCACCCCATATCCGTGTCATCTCCAAGATGGGACCATGATGACAGGCTTGGTATGGGCCAGAGCCTGAATGCCACAAAATTTTGGAATGAGAAAGTTCCTAACGTTCTTGTGTGTTACCGTAGGTATTACCAATGTGTGCTTAGTGAAACCATTGGCTATCTCATTACTTGCAGTATAGTTGTGTTAGGACATTATCCCCAGAGCTGTCAGCCAGCCATCAGAGCTGTTTGTTTGCTCTTTGTTTGACTGTTGGCATAAGATGTAAGCTGGTGGCTATGCGGATCTTTTGCAAGTACTTTTTTATCCCAAGTTGTTTTAGAGAATGGCTGTAAATGTTTAAACACCAGGGCATCTTAAGAAGACGGATGATAGGAGGTCTACATGGAATTTTATTCTAATTTATCAATGTTTTTCTATGTAATCAGATATCTTCATCTGCTTTCTATTCTCTTTATGTTGTAGAAAAAGCAAGGCCAGCATTTTCTTTTCAAGCTGTTAGCATAACAGCCAGGCGTTCTGTAGGCTTCATGCTTTCCAGAGCTGGAACAGCAGGAGGAGGAAGAAATAGAGATAATTCATCAGGAAGAGAATAAAAGGGTATTTTGCACTTGGAACTGAATTGAGATGAGGAGTCAGCGAGGCAGTGTTAGCACGGCTTGTTCCAAATGACAACAGAGAAGCCTGGGCAGGGGCCAGGCCATCTGATGGTAGTGACAAACCTGGTGGGGCTGGAGGAATGCCGGGCTGGTTGTTGGGGCTTCAGCTCTGTGCACCACTGGGAAACGCTCCCTGGAAAGTCTCTTGGAGAAAGCTGGGAACTGGTTGTGAGTGCTGTAGTGGCAGGGTTGTGTTTTTCTTTGAATGCGAGGGTTGAAATATGTTCATGGTCTGGAATGTGACTTTTGGGGAGATAAACTGGAACATATGGAGGGGATGTGGAGCAGTGAGAGGGGAAGGTGTGAAATGCAGTGGAACACAAATTCTGCAAGGCCACCTGCATTTATGGATTGTGGTAAATAGCAGCAGTGATGGGCTTATGGGCAGAGAAGGGACCGCATGGAGGGCAGAATTCCATCAGGCTGGGGCAAAGGAGCCATCAGTTCACCTAAAAGTCTGATGAGGAGGTTTCCCTGGCTGCCTAATTCAAACCCAGCAATGCTTTGGGCTGCAGAAGAAAGTCTTGCAGAGAGGAGCAGAGCAGCAGGGCTGGCATTTGCTATCAGACTGGCTTCAGTTTTCTTTACAACTTTTGGCAGCAGACATGGATCTTTCAGAGTGGTCATTGCTGTTGTGGTGGCTGATTAAACAGAGAAGACTCTTCACAATTGATTTTCTGTGTTTTAAGATATTCCAACCTCTTTAGGATGCAGTCAAAGTGGTTTGTTTTTATATTTCCCCAATAAAATAAGCCTCAGCCCCTCTCCAGGCATTTTTATGCCACCGGTGTTCACCTTTTTCTATGCAGAGGTTTATTCATTACTCTGTGATTATGGATTGCTGAAGTCTTGGATCAAGCAGAGTGGAAAAAGTATGTATAATCTAATTTACTACTTGATATAAAAAGTATTTCATATCTGCTTTTTTTTGTAAGAACAAATTTGATTGATTTTCTTCACGAGAACTCTGAAAATGTTCATTTATTTGTACTTGCTTACCTTTCAAAAGCTTTGAACTTACAGCTTAATAACCTGGTGAATACAGCATGAGAAGTGAAAGTGTAAATGTTGCAGGTTGAAGATGCTTTCTGGTAAATGCATCCTGCAATACCAGCAAACATGATGCTGCCAATGAGAAAAGCGAGGCCTAGTGATGGGAATGCGGCTCGTGTGCTGAGGCTGGGCTTTGTCTGGGCTGCTGTTGACGTGGCTGTTTTCCTCTGCTCAGACAGACGCTGTCACGGGGAGCTGGCAGGGGTCCGTGTGCTCTGAAAAGAGAAATTTGTTTTGTTTTGGCGTTAGGAGGCCGCGCTCATGTGACACCACTTTGGCTCGGCGCCTCTGGGCTGCGTTTGGTCACTGCCGCAGTTGTGCTTTGTTACAGAGCTGTTGTAATGCTGTGGTCATCAGCTGAGACCCAGGAAATCCCATTTCTCTTTTTTGGCCGCCATTTTGCCCAAGCTGCTGCTGCAAATTTTGTGCCCTAATCAGGTCGATGGGGGTTTTGTTACAAACTTAAATGGGGTCAGGCTTTGTTCTTTGGCTTTTGCCTGGCAGTTGCTATTGGAGTCAAAACGTTAGGGAAGGCCATGTGGGTTGGTGTGGCTATGGTCTGCCAAATCAAGGCTCCTTGTTACTGCACATGTAGATAGTATTTAGTGTGAATGTCAGCTTCATTACAGATGCAGAACTAAATGCTCGGCCTTTGAATTTAATGGGAGTTTTGCCACTGACATCAAGCAAGCCAAATTTTCTTCCAGAAAATGTTGATAATATATCTGCGAGACATCTGTGGTTGAAAGAATTATGGAAATGGCTTGTTTTCCAAAAGCAGAGTAACCCCTCCTGTGGGGTCAGACCTGCTTACAGTTTCCAGAGGCAAGCAGAAGAGTAAATGCTAGATAATGAGTGATCTCTTGATCCTGAATTTGTTTGCTTCTGTTGAAGAAAGCAAATACAATTTTACATGTTGATTAAGAGAAATAACTGCTTTATTACTTTTCCTATGTTCTCATTAACTGTTGCTCCCACTGAGATAAGTTCATCTTAACTTTGAAAGTTTCCAGAAGGATAACTTTATGCTCTTTCCTTTGATAGTGGTGAAGCAGACTGCAGCTTTTGGAACCATTCTGCAGGGTGTTAGGAAGGACGGTATGGTCGTGGCAATGAAATCCAGTATCTATTATCATAGTAATCACTTCAGTTAAATTTTTTAGAACCTCTGAAACAAGAGGTGAACTTAGTATGTTTGCACTGTACGTGCATAAAAGGTAGGATCTTGCTTTAGAGTTCAGAAGAACATTGCATGGGCTAAACTGTTGCTTATTTTTACAAATTACACGCACTCAAAGAACTACTGAATATCTTTGTCTACCTAATTGTTATTTCTACACTCTTTTCAGTTACTTTCAGTTGTCCTTTATTGAATAAGTCATGAAGAAGTCTTACTCAAGCAGGACAACAGTCCCAGCCCTGGCAGTGCGTGATGGCTGGTGGGGATCTGCTCCAGTCCACCTATATGGGGTGAGAATCAGCAGCTATTGTACTGCACACAACCTCTAGTTGTAAAACCATGCTCATTGACATCTGAGTATGAGTGGGGAATACAGTGACCAGACTATGTTCTAATTTGGGATAAAACCAAACCAGATGCTCATCCTTCAACCTCCCCTAATGTATGAGTTCAGCACTGTGTCCATTCCGCTTCAGTTTGAAAAGCTGGGCCAAAGTTTTAATTGTGCTTGAAGAGGCTGAGGAGAAAGTGCCCAGAATGGGGGATGAAGGTCTGAAAGAGGAAGAATAGCTGAGTAATAGGTTGAAAATTGGCTTCTTATTGTTCAGTGGGTTTAGAGCCTAGCAAACTGTTGGGAGACTTTCACTGTCCGGGGAAAATGTGATTTCCTTGATCGAAATGACAAGAATTTTTCTAATGCTTTACAGATTTTAATAATGCTTCATAATTAGAATTAAAATGGTCTTACATATGGCACAGCACTACTTACAGGGTAGTATTTGCTACTGTTAAAGCATATCCAGTGATAGAGACCGAGCTAAATAATACCAACCAGTCTTGTTTTCTCTCCACTTACAGAAAATGAGGTATGTATATGGTAACAAAAACACAATAGATGTAGGTATGATATTTTTATACACAAGAAAACGTAGCTTCTGTTTCCTTTTGGACTAAATACAAAATGGTGATGTTTGCAGTGGTAAAGGGGAAAAAAAAAAAAAAAAGAAAACATCTGAATCAGGATGAGAGATTTAGATATCAGTGCTTTAATATTCCCCTTATTTTCATCAGGAATAGAGAGGAACTGAAGCCTGTGGCATTGTATAGCTGACTGGTGCTTTCTGCCTGTTGAAGTGTTCTTTCCATGTGTACTGCACTGGCTTTTGAGAATTTATGTGGGGGAATTTGTCACTAGGTGGCAGAATTAGACTGTATTAGCACTATCATTTTTTAGGATTTGTCTGCTTGGCTTCTTTATAGTCCATAAATGTCTCTATGACTATACCAAGCATTCAAAAATATTTCGATTTTAAAACAGTTTCTAATAAACACAGCTCTTTCAGAAGAGTGATTTTGTGGAATAGAGATATAGCCTGTTGGATGTATGTTTATGGAAGTGTGAGTAATGTGTTGCTTTGAATTTGTGATTACTCTGCTCGTTGCTCCTGCATTTGAAAGTATGTTAGTACTCAGATTTGTAGATGACCTCTAAATGGAGACGTTTGGTATTTTCTGAAAATACATAATATTCAACTATTGCCTTAACTACATGTACAGAGGTATTCATATGCACAAATGTCTCTTCCTATCTCTAAGTGCCGTTTTTCATGCAAAAAATGTCTAATACATAGGAAAATTGAGGTTACTTATTTGTACCAGTATAATCTCTGGTATAGTTGCTGCTGCTCTGGTGTAAGAATGGCTTCTGCCTCGTTAGCTGAACCCTTCTGCTCATGTCCCTCACAGACACCAACATGCCTGCTCTGACTGGGCTGGTGGCAATGGTAGTATGTACGTTCTGGTTTTGATCTGTGACTTAGCTTCTATTGAGAAAAATCATTGTGTTGCCACATAGGTTTGACAGATGTGTCAGTATGGGAATGGTGCTGCAGAACATGAGGGCATGTGGTTTGGAAGGAACATGGTTATGCTTTGGAAACTTTAGAAATATTTCTGATGCCTTGCTATGTGCTGAAATGTTTGGGGTATTTGATATTTGTATGAGATGTTCTTTTCTGCTTTAGAGGATATCTACGTGTCATGTAGTAGGTGGCTGTGAACCAAGAATGTCCTATAGAGTTTGTTTTAAGGACACTAAAGGAGCTCCCATTATATCTATATAGAAAATACTACAGATTTTAATTTATAAGATCATCCTTAACTCAGTGATTCCTTAGGCAGATTTAAAAAATAGGAAGGCTCAAAGAACTTAATATGTTTTCCAAGCAGACATAATGGAAATCATGTAATTTAATACTCAGATTAGCTAATACGGGCTATAATTATTATGTAGATTACAGTAGTCTCCAATGGTCTCTCTAGCACAGTTTTAAAGGTGAAAAATATAACGTTACTTGATTGTGTTTCTACTCCTCCCTTCCCTTCTATTTCCTCCTGATATTTTTGGTACATTGGAAGCTTGAGGGATGTGGGTGCAATGGAAGCTCTGAAATTTTCATGCAGCCATTTTAGGTGTTTTGGAAGAAGAATGTAATTATGATAGCAGAATTGTTTCTATCAGTGAAAGATACAGACACGCATGCCCTTTCCTGGGGCTTTGTTAGAAAGCATTTCTATCACTTTTCAAGCATCTAAGACACTGGTCAGTGAAAACCTTGCCTCAAACACGTACTTATGAAGTGTTAAAAATGCAGTTGAAAAGGTGTTCAGTGGGAAGGCACCAGCTACAGAAGCAAAGTTAAACAAATAGAAGCAAGAGAAACTTCTGCAACTGGCAGATGTTCAGCTATCAGGAGAATAATATTAAATTCATTAGTGATGAAAATAATAAAGAGTTTTCTTTTTTAATTAACACTCTGAGGCTTGAGTGATGTCTGCTTGGAATCAGGCAACTCATTTTCAAGTTTTCCAGAAGTTTTAATTCTAAATATTGTCAAGAAAACAGCTTGCTTAAAAATAAAGAATAAAGATTACAGCATAACTTGTAGCCCTTGTCCAGATACTAACAGGCAACATCTAATCCCTGGCATCATCTAAGCAACAGATTTTGTTTACAAATTCTTGCTCGTGGCTGGGTTGGAATAACTGTGGAGAAGCCACTACACTGCTAGGTAAATTGTTGCAGAGATTAATTACTCTAGTTAAAACATTCGCCTTATTTCTGGTGCATAGTTCATTAGCTACTGTCTCCAACCTATGCATCTTGCTGTGCCTTTGTCTTCTGCATTGAAGAGCTGAGATCTCATCATGAGTGGAGTCATAGAGTAATGGGATCATTTGAGTTGGAAGGGAGCTTTGAAGGCCATCTGGTCCAACTCCCCTGCAATGAACAGGGCCATCTACAGCTCTACCCATTTTTGAATTTCTACCCATTTTTGAATTTCTACCCATTTTTGAATTTCTACCCATTTTTGAATTTCTACCCATTTTTGAATTTCTACCCATTTTTGAATTTCTACCCATTTTTGAATTTCTACCCATTTTTGAATTTCTACCCATTTTTGAATTTCTACCCATTTTTGAATTTCTACCCATTTTTGAATTTCTACCCATTTTTGAATTTCTACCCATTTTTGAATTTCTACCCATTTTTGAATTTCTACCCATTTTTGAATTTCTACCCATTTTTGAATTTCTTTGAAGCACAAAGCAAAAATCTCTAAGTAGTTTTGCTGTAGGTTGATTGCATTGCAGGTTGCATCCATGCAAGTTGATAGCAATTCTCTGCTTGGTTTAACCTCCAGGAAGTCTTCATATAATATGTCATTTTCCACTAATATCTACCTATAGACTTCCTACATACGTGTGTGTTTGTGTTTTTGTGTGTGTATACATGTATACTCGTGTAAATATGTAAGAACTAAATAGAACAGGAAGTATAATTCAAGCCTGAAATAATTTGTTGCTCCAACTGTTGGATTTCTTGTTTCTGACTGACATTCAAAATACTTCAACTCTGTTTTTTAAAATACTGTCTGCATATTATACACAATAAAACAGTAGGTTTCTAGTTTGTATTCAGCTAGATAGAGGTTCAATAAATCAGAAAACAACTGCTCCGTTTGAAGGAAGTTTTCTCTCCCTCTTTGGTAAAGTACAAGAGAATTCTGTTTAAATGAAGCATGCAATTTTAATCAATTGTACCCTAAAAAAATAAGACAAACAGCTGCTGCTTGTTAATTACTGAGTGTCTTCACCAATGGACTCATCATTTATTCGCTGCTTTCAGTGCAGCCTTAAATTCTGTAAATAAAGGTGCTATTGCCGTGCTGTGTGACTGCTTGTGCATTTGCAACAAAGCAGCTCGGATAATACATGGAGAATTTATTTCAAAAGACAATTACGTGACCTTCACCCTCACAGATCTGTTGTTTTCATCTAATGATCACGTTTCCTGTGAAAGGTCAGATTTTATGAAACCAAGAGAAAAGCATATTAAATATCTCTAGCTGAAAGCTGAATTTTTTGATAATAATTATACCAAGCTGTGAAGATTTCCCACTCTGCTGAAAACTTCTCATGTAGAACCATGGGCCCATGTGGATTGGAAAGGACCTCCAGGTCAGCCAGCCCAGCCTTCTGCTCAGAGCACATCCAGGTGGAGCAGGTTGCTCAAGGTTGTTCACTTGATCTCTGAAGCTCTCTGAGGATGGAGATGTCACACATCACTCCCTTTGCCCACAAGAAGCCCAGCTTCTGCCTGCTCTAGCTCCTGGCACGCTTGGTGAACCTCTACAGGGCTCACTGCAGCATATCAAGGTACTTGTAATTAATTTATTTTCTTACCTGACGTCTTTAATCACCAGTTTTGTATCCATCCCTTACTTTGGGTTTTGAAATCAATTGGCTCTATGAATCCACACTGGCTCTGGGAACTAGATGTCTCCCCAGGTGGCCTTTCTAAGGAAATTTTTCAGAGATGTTTCAAGGAAAATATTAGACTTGAAAGCCATTTTTAAGCTCACATAATTTAATATTAATAGGAAAATCACAATAGTGAGCAGAAGTAGGTAGCAATCATTGCACCTTATTGTCCAGTTAGGCTGTGTCAGTGATTTGAGACTGTAAAATGCAATTTGTTCGGTTCAGCTTGTTCATCTACTAACTTGGAATGCTACTGGCCACCTTTCATATTAGAAATCAAGAAGGAAAAAGGATATAAGTGTTCTGTACCTGTTATTTGTCTGACCGTGTCTTCACCTTCAAATCTATTGTTTGTGTCCCGTTCAATCAGCACGTGCCTTTTCCATCTTTAGCCTTTTCTCCTTTCTTTTTTTTTTTCTCCATAGCTCTTCATCTCATCATATTTATTTCCTACAAGTTGTCTGTTTCTTCCATTGACAGCTCCTCTTTTAGGCTGAGATATTGTCCTGCTGCCCTTTTCTGTTGATGGCTACCCAGGACCTCTTCCTCGACCCCCAATGGAGGTGTCTAAACATGAAATGGAATCCAATGGTTTGTGCTGAAAGTTTAAAACAAACAAAAAAAACCCCACAGTTTATCCTCGTGACACATTCTCAGGGGAAGCATAGCACAGTCAAAAACAAAGCTTCAATTCAACTGTGCAAAATTGTCTTTGTTTCCTTCCTTTTCCTTTTTGTCTTCCTCCCTTTTCTCTTGCTCCTCATCACAAGTCATGTTAGCACTAAGCAGTACCTCCACTCTCTGTTGTTGCATTCTTATTTTCAGTTTGCCCTTGCCTCTAGGTTGGTTCTTCAGATTTTGGGTTTGCAGCTGTTGTTTGTCTTTTTATTGTCTTTATTTGTCCTCTTCAAGCAAGGAGAGGCAGTTGTGGGCCTCTCTAGGTGATACTGGGAATGTACCAGCGTTGGGTGTTTACCTGAAAGGTACCTGCTTTGGGTTGCCTAGCTGGTAAACACTGATAACTATAGAATGAAAAATCCTATGTAAGGACTAGTTTAGTTCGATAAAGAGAAGTTACAATTAATTGTCAATTTCCAGGATGCAAGCACTTTATTTCATCATCTGTTGTCTTTTTAGAGTATTCTTAAGAGTTGCTGAAGCCATTTCAAAGTCACCGTAGAAGATCACACGTGAAGTATTTTCTCATATCTGTAGTACGAGCCATTAGCAAAAATTTGAATGCTCTGTGACATGAAGGACTGCTGACTGATCACTGTGATATAGGTCCTGTTGTTTGGGTAAGCAAGCTGGAAACCACAAAATATTAGAATATTGTATTGTGAAATATGAAGACTGACATGCTACCAGTGGTAGGTTATTGCTGTGCTACTGAAATGCATTTGCCCAAGAGTTTTTTTTTGGTTTTTTTTTTTTTGAAAAAAAAATATCTGTTCTCCTATAGAAAATACAGAACCAATGAATAGAGAACAGCTTCTTCAGCTGTTGGTGTGAATGATGAGTTGGCAGCCTGCAACACTTTGCAGAAAGGACAGAAAATGCCCAGGTCTAATATAGCAGGTAAGTGTTAAATAAAATAAATAGTGTTAATTTAGGTTATTTGCATTATAAATAATATTGCAACTTTAATATTTATGTAATATCCCTATATGTCATTTACATTGTAATTGCCACAGTAACGTTCTAATACTATAAATGACATGTTATTGTGCTCTTTCAAATTTCATTTATCAGAATATTCTGAGGCCGTATATTCTTTTCTCTTTAGCTGTTCTCAGTTAATTTATCTGTATTACTCTGTATGTATTTTCTCTTGCCACTGACAAAAATTAACAGATGAGCAATTTAAATCTCTACACAATAAGTTTTCTCTGCAGGTATTCCCTTTTTTCTTTTTTTTGGAATGCATGTGAAGGTACACATCCTGATAAAGTGCTTCACTCCTCTGTTGGCTGTTTCTCAGGAAGGACACAATAACAAAAAGCAGAACCACTTATCCAATGGGATTGAACTTCCCCTGTTTTGCCCTTGTACTTAGATTAAAAATATAGATCAAGGTACAGTGGGAAAAATACCTACTCTATAACATCTGTATAGCTATTTGGTTATTAAATGTTACATCCACAACAGTCTTTTTACTTTTAAAAAGAATTCCCTAAGTGACACAGCTTCTAAACCTTCTAAAAAGTTATCAAGGCATGATGAATGCACACCCATAATACCCTTTTCAGCATCTGTTTTACTGAAGAAGTCACACATAAAGAGGGAATTTTTGTAATGAGTTTTATCATCAACTTGTGAAAACATTGAAGGAAAAGCAAACAGGTGACCATCAGAAGAATGAAAGTGAAAAGGCATATTGTATTTATAATACCTGTATGACACATAGGGACTATACAACACATAAATATTGCCACAAATATATAGAATTACATCAATAGCTGTATTAAAATATATATTTATGTCACTTCAGGTCTTCTAGTTTCCTCCAACCTGGCTGGAGCTGCCTGAACTGATGGTGAAGTTGGTTGGCGTTGGCTTGTAGGCTGTTGGGAGAGGATGGTGACAAGACAAGAGGTAATGAGTAGAGGAGGAATGAAAATAGATCAGAAAACTGTGTGCCTGTGCTTCGTGTCTCTATTGTGGAGGAAAGTGGGGTTTTGTAACAAAGTCCCTGGTTTCTGAGCTATTACCAAAGGCCATCACCATCCCGTACATAAAATGGCAGTGCTGGTCCTGTGCTTTTAACCGCAGGCTCAGCTTCTGTTTGTTTGCAGTTGTCTCTTACTCTATAAAGCCAGAGACACTGATTGCTGCATTGTTTGACACCTGTTCAACCCTAATGGTTGGCAATCACAGAACTGATGTCTGTGGGGAGCCTGACAAACCTGACAGCCTCCGGCAAGCCTATATTCTAATCCTGTATTCCTTCTGATTACTTCTTTTTTTTACTATTTTGACTTTTTTTTTTCTTTCCTTGGAGCTCTGCTCATCCATACCACTCATTTGTCCTTTGTGCAGCTTGGTGCTCCTCAGTAACACCTGCTCATGTTCTTGTGCTGTCCTCATCTCTCGTTATCTGGTGGGACTGCTGCTCAGCTTCTGTAGGGCTTTCCAGTGGAGAATGCATCTTTTGGCTTACTTGCTGTTCATTTGTCCAGTATCTTTGTAAACACTGTGGTTTTACCATGCAGTTTCATGCCCCACAGTGTTTCTGTGCTGCCCTGTGTGTTATTTTGAAAAATGGAGTAGGAAGGAACAGTGCTTTAAGATTTCTTTCATGCCCATCGTTCTTGGACTGCTTACAGTGTTCCAGCAACAGACAGGGCTCACCATAAATGCCTTCTTACACAAATTACCCTGAAGCTTATAAGCTTTATAAGTGCGCTGTAGAACAGGACAGCTACTTTTGCTACCTAAAGTACGCTTCTCAGACTGTTTGCTTGATTTCTGATGTGTTTACCCATCCAACCAGGATGGATGAGCAGAGTGCATGGCAAGCCTTCCACACCACTCCACCACTTCCCATTCCCCTGTGCTGTCAGCAGGACCAGCTACCTGGGGAGGATGGGCAGCACTCACACCTTGATTTCCCTTATTTATTTTCTTTACAGCATATTTAGTAAATGTATTGATTCAGTGCAGAATAATTGTATCAGTGGCAGGCTAAGCTGGTGTGATATTGTATTTCGAGTCGCATTGTGCTTGGTATATCTAAAACAACAAGCCTTTTTATGGGATTTTAACCATAATGTAGCTGACACTTTGCATATTCATTTCCATGGCAGTTGGTCTGCTTCCTGGTGGGATAAATATACCCTGGCACTGGGAAAAGAACTGTGATAAATACAAATTATTTCTCATTTGGAAAGTAAACAGAAAACTACAACTACTGGTAACTGGTGCTTGGTTTTGAAGTGATTGACACAGGAATTTTGTTTGTCCAAAAGTGCACTGAAGACTCATTAGTTGAGAGAGTCCTACGGTTTTGTTAATTGTAACCTCTGAGAGATGACAGCAGATTGTTAAGCACTAGATTTGGGTCTAATAATTTGGGTCTAATATACAGAACCAGAAAAGATACGTGTTTCAGGAAAAAAGACAGAGTGAGGTTTTTGGAACATCTATTCAGCTAGCAGGGGAAAAATTCTGATTACCTTGAGGACTGTGTGCTAGAAAGGCATCAAATTGTTGCCTGTAATAGTGGGAGGTGGGATGTGATGACCTTAAAGTTTTCTTTAAGTCCGGAATTGTTTAATTTTTAACATACATGTGTGTATGTATATATGTACGTATATGTATATATCAACATATAGTATCATGTGAGAAGTGCAGTGGGATAAAGGGTAATAGCAAAGTTAACACAATCATCTGATATTTTCGTAATTGGGAAAGTAAGGAATATAATAATCCCAGATACTTCTTTAGCATTGTTATTATATTAATATATTATGCAATCTTATACAATATTAATATTAGTATTAGATCAATATATTAGAACTATTAATATTGTATTATATATCAAAACCTTAATGTTAATACTATTAATGTATATTACATTGTACGTAATACATGCATTATGAAGTACATATAATATTATATATGAATGTTATACGGTTCTCTTGCACGGTATTTTTATTACTCCAATCAAAAAATTATTCTGTCCATTTCCTGATATGCACTTGATTAAAGTTTTAAGAACGAGAATGATTTCAGACTGAATTAAGAAGTGGAAGATGCAAGGAGCAGCGGTGTGACTGGTAGAGTTAATGGTGTTATTGAGAGCCCCTGAAGCACACTAAAAGGATGATAATGAAAATGCAAGATAGTCTGTTGCTTTGTACAATCACCAGGACTGGAAAAAAAAACCTCCATGATCATCCAGTCCAGCTGTTCACCTATCACCAATATTTCCCACTAAAGCATGTCCTATAATATAACATCTAAATGTTTCTTGAGCACCTCCAGGGTTGCTGCTTCAAGGCCACAGTTGGCCACAGATAGGAAAGGAAGGAGGAGTGGTGGAATCTGGGGCTGAGGAGAAGCTCTGTGCTGTGATATGATTGGGACAGGCAGCCTAGGGGGGCTGTGGCCCATCTCCATCCTTGGAGGTGTCAAAGGCCAAATGAGGCACACCCCTGAGGAACGTGGTCTGACTGCAGGGTTAATGCTGCACAGAGCAGGAGCTGGGCTCCAGGGCTCCTTGGGTCCCTGCCAGTTTTGATGCCCCTATGATTTGGTGATTGAGGCATTTCTAGATATTCACTGAAGAAACAGCACAGAGCTGGAGACCTTACTCCTTGTGCTCAAGATAATGCTTGACTGGAGAGCTGTTGGAGACATTGAACAGCTGGTGAGAGCTGTTCCACATGCACACTCTTGACTATATTGAGGCAAATCAAAGAACTATCACGGAATCCCATCTGCTGGTTTTATTTTAGTGCCACTAACCTCCAGCAATAGGCAGTACAGAGATGCAGGAACAAGCCTCTGGAGAACAAAAGCATCTTAAACATGTTTACTATTTAGGAATGTAAAGGGTGTTTTAAGAATGTGCCCAAGTAGAAAGAAACCTATTTTCAGAGCCACGGTTTCTCTCTTTTGAGGTAGAGATCTAACTCCAGGTCCTTAAGGTTTTGATAGTTTCCAGCTGACATCTGGAGACATAAAGATAAGGTCCTTGCACCAGATCAGGAGATGAGAATTCAGTAGGAAGAAGGCTGGCGTCTGGTGTAAATTTGGGCGTTGTAATGACATTCCCTTTTGGAACTGCGGGGTAGTTAAGGCAGTGGGAGAGTCAAGAGCTGAGCATGGGTCTCTTGGCACTTGTTTTTGTGCTCTTATCGCTCATCTTTCTGTCCTTTGAAGTGAGGTGACCCTCGAGGGGTTTCAGAAAGCTATGAGCAGTACATCAAGCTTTTGAAATATTTTCAGTATTATTTCCTGTCTCTTCAATGTCAGGTATTTTCACATCCCTCACATGCTGCCATCAGGCTACTGCTGGTACATTTTTACTCTTACTGTCAGAACCCGATAGTGAATACATTTAGAATTTTCTGAGCAGTGACAACGGTGTCCTGGTTGATTTCTTTTTTTTTTTTCCTGTGTTTTTGATGTTTCAGCCTTGTGGTACCTGAGTTCCTGAGATCACAAGTTTCTTCTTAGGAAGCTGGAGGTCTACAGGTCCTGTAGCTCCCACTGGCTGCAGGTAGAGGACATTGTCTTGTTACTGAATGGGTAATTAATGGTGGCTGTAAGGTAGGTGTTATCTATATATTTTTTTGTCCTGAATGCAAAGAGTTTAGTCTTTTGCATTAGAATCATAGAATGGCCTGGACTGAAAAGGACCTCAAAGATCATCTAGTTTCCACCCCCTGCTATGTGCAGGGTCACCAACCAGCAGACCAGGCTGCCCAGAGCCACATCCAGCCTGGCCTTGAATGCCTGCAGTGGTACATTTCTGAATCCTCTGGATGAAGTAGTGTTGCTGCTTATTGGACACTTGCCTGAAAAGACAGTGGCAGTGATGTGGTTTCAGAAAACTAAAGAACAGTGAACATGTCTGAAAAATGGTGATTGTATGAAACCCTGCTAATATTATAGGAACAAACAGAATAACCTCTAAGACAGTGATGCCCTTCACTGCAGTGGTTCTGTAATTGGATCTCTCCTTTTTAGCTGTATTTCATTAATGGGAAAATAATAGTTCTTTAATAGGGAATGGGGGATAAGGGAATTTGTCACATTAGTAGCTGATAAAGGATTTG
The DNA here is from genome assembly GCF_987193195.1 of Phasianus colchicus. Taxonomy (NCBI): domain Eukaryota; kingdom Metazoa; phylum Chordata; class Aves; order Galliformes; family Phasianidae; genus Phasianus; species Phasianus colchicus. Next base: position 33,107,065 of record NC_143443.1, read on the forward strand.
AGAGGGAGTCTTAAACTGGAGCTTCTATTGTTTTATTAGAAGTATGATATTTTCTTTTACCTGTGGTCTTCTATCAAGCAAGAGACAGAATTGTCTTGTTTGTGTCTCTGATGTGAAACCAAAACATGCATAAGTGAGCAAAATTGGACATACTTAGCAACGGCTCAATAAATATTAGCAAATGGGTGGCACAATTTAATCAGCACGGTTGCAGTTGATCAGGTGCTGAAAAGCTCTGATTGAGACTGCTGGGAAGCTAAATGAAAAGCTGAAGATTCGGAGATAAGGATTGATGGACATAATGTTATTATAATTGGGAATAGTAGAGAATGTAAAGCACTGAGAAATTAAATTGATGACCTGTAAAACAAGCTTAGATGAAGAAAAAATCAGATTGATAGAAGCTTCTGAAGGAGTGCAGGCAGAGCACGGGGCAAGAAAGACAGTCTGTTGGATAAGCTTGTCCCTCTAGTAAACTAAAAGTCAGTATTTCCTATCCAACATGGTGTTAATGCTCACCTTCACATTTTTCAGGGAGATGCTGCTTCAGCTCAAATCACGAGCACGATTCTGGTGCAGCAAAATGTCCTGATACCTTGGATATCCTTCGCTCCTAAATCAGAACATTGACTATTTCTTTGGAAAAGCATAGTAGACTCCAATTAACTTGATTTATCTTTGGGGGGAAAAAATTATGTGTTCATCTTTTTGGCTTTTAGAATGGGAAAAGTCATTTGCAACTCTACCAGAAAAACAATTGGATATAAATTACCTGGGGTCATTCAAGACAAAATTTCACTTAGCTCTGTCTGACTGTGACACTGATGGGGAGGTGAAATGAGTTCCCTCTATTGAATTCTACACAGAAAAAGGCACTGCTCATTTTAAAGTAAAAGCCTTGTTTCTTTTCTTTTAGCTTAGCCTAGTATTAATATCTTAATTTACTTTAGAATATTGAACTATTGCACGTAGAATATTTTCCTGTGCCACACACTCATTCTAACTCATAATGCAACACATTAAATAGAGGAAATAATGTTTTTATGTCGAGGCAATCTTAATAGCAGGCCATATTGGTTGCTTGGAAATAGAGAAATGGTGAATAACTGTTACAGATGAAGAGTAGTTGTGTTGTTATTAAATTTGCAGAGTGGGAAGGCAGCTTAGAAGGTCATAGGACACGAAGCTTTGGGAACAGGATGTCTAAATGTTGAGTTGACTCATCTAAAGCACCACCATGTATTTGATGATTTCCTTCATGCTGTAGCAGAAAATAATGCTTAATGCTCTGTGTTGCCACAACGTGTTCTTTATTTGCTCTCAGCTCTGCCTGCGTTTGCGCTTTACAGGACAGTCAATGTAGCCAGTGGCTTTTTTCTGAATGAGGTGTTTGCACTGGTCTAGTTGATGTTACGCTTAGCACATCCCTACTTTTTCAGTTCTGTTAAACAGAAGGAAAATGCTCTTGCAATATCTGCATATACAAACAGCAGCGACATGCCAGTGTAAGGTACGTGTAAGCAAAGATCTGCTGGATATTCTTGTTTTTCCTCGGTACATGAACTTGAAGCAGTGAGACCTTACGCAAAGGATGTCCTTCTCTCTTAGCAAGTTGTGTTCTTGTTGAGAAAACTCTTGCATTTTCTTAACCATATGGTTAATTACATAGGCAAAACACCAAATATAATTAGGAATGTGCTTCTGGAGAGAGAATGCTTAATAACAAGCAGGCAGCTCAGCTATTGAATTGTCAGATTATGTTTGCTTGAAGGAACTTCACCTGGAAGATCCTACAAGAAATGTGTACCTTAGTTAAAATGCACAACATTGGTGAAAACCAGAGCAAAGATGGTGAGAAAACCAGAGCAGAGATGGTGAGAAGGCAGCTAAGGTTGGCTGAAGGGTTTGTTGTAAGCGAATGGCTCGTAGAAGCAGCATGCTGGCATTCTTGCAGAGCCATGCAGTCTGCCATGGCATATTGAGCATTAAAGTTATTTGTAGTTCTTACAACTGCACCTTTTAAAACTAAAGGATGCTTTGTGTTTTTCAGACAAACTCTTTTGCAAATAGAATGGTATTCTGACTTCAGGTGTATTTATTTTTTCTTCTAAAGGGGAAGGAAAAAGAGAAGATGCTGGAAATGAACCGAATCTTTGTAGCGATAATGCCATTGGGAATTCTACTTCTGATCCAACTAAATTCAAGGAGCTCAAAACTTGATGTCAGTATGCTTTTTTTATTTTAATACTTTTCTCTGAAGGGAATCTGTTGAAAGGGGCAGCTGCTTGTGATTCATGGGACAGCTTACATCTCTGCATAAGGTGTGGTACACTTATCTGGAAGGATGGGCTGTGTTCCTGAGTCTGTAAAACTGCATTTCAGATAATGCCTCTGGAATAAAGAATGAATTCCTTTACTGATGCAAGGTAAGTTGTTGTTAAATTAAAGAGTGCTGTTATTTGATGGGAAGTTATCCAAAGGTGATTAATACTGTACACTCAAATGATCTGAAGAAATCAAAATTGAAACTGAGCAAAAAGCCACATTTGTTTGGAAGAGCTCTTAAAATATACTGTGGAATTGGAAAAAATCTTGCTACTGTGATAATTGATAGCGTTAAAAATCTATGAATACTAAAACCGAGAGATTTGGTGGGGAGGAAGAGAGTAAACATGCAATTTTCTTTTTGTTTGCTGCATCTTTATTCATTTTTCTGTTGTGGTGTTTTGTACTTACTGTTCTATTGATTAGCATAATGGCAGCATTGTTGTGTGCTGCTTTAGGGACAGCACATTGTGTTCTCTGGAACAGGGACTGTCTGGATGGAGGACGGGGGGACAGGCACGCCGTGTCTCCTGCTGGGCATGGAGAGGCTGAAATATGCCTATGGATGAAGAGACATTGGCACTTTCTGTTCAGCTCTCGCCCAAGAAGAGAAATGGATCACCTCAAAAACCTGAGGACTTGGAGGATGTTGTTGTTTTTGAAGGTAATAAAAAAAAAAAAATGGAAGACCTTTACTGAGCACAGAGATAGACGAATGCATTACAACAGGGCTTAAAGCCTGTGCTGACAGTGCTAAAAACCCAAATGCTATGGGTCCACACATTGAGCAGCCATCACAGAGCAGCAAATGTTGAATTGTGCATTGGTTCATCTGTGGTGATTTGTTTCCTTGCACTGCCTGTAAGAATGTGAAACCGTTCATCTGGTTCTCACAACGGAGTTTTACATCTGCATGTCTCATCAGGAAGACACTAATTTAGTATGAAAAGATGCCAGTCAGCTCCTGCTCACATCCTATGGGAAAATCTACGCCTAACAAAGGAGATGTTTTGATAGCTTGGCTTTGCTTTCTTTCTTTTTTTGGCCTTTAGCATTTTGGGCTTGAATTTGTGTAAAAGATGATTGCATATCTGCTACTTGCAAGGATTCCAGATTACACTGCTACTTTATGTACTTCCTTCTCCTCACTTTTAGAAAATCGCCCTGCTGTGTGTCAGTAAATACCTGTGTTGGTTCCAGGGCACGGTGGTTAGTTTTACAGGATGTTTGGTTTTGTTTGTGTTTCAAACAGAAAACTGGGATTTCCCAAAAATCAGAACTCCCAAGTGTTGACCACATATAACACAAGACTCTAATTCCTTTAGAGATAATATGTACCTGTCATCAGCTTATTTTAGAAAAGCATTAACAGTTAAAAAAAACAGGACAGATACTTTCTAGGTGGTGATCAGCCTTCAGTAGGTAATTTGCAGCATGTTTAAATACATCTACTTTTTTGGATTGCCCTTTCTTTGAGAAAGATCAGGTATTAAAGCAAGCAGGAGGCATTCTGGTCACTGATTCTTGGTTGTCCCTGAGCAATTCTGCTGCAGGAGCAGAGGATGTCTCTTCCCACCCAACCCATGGCCAATGGATGGTCTTTGCCATCTCCCTCCAGCAGCAGAGGTAGCACTGGGCATGCTGTCTTCTGTTCTCCATTGACTCAGGAATGCAGCACAGGTATGGAACACAAGTCAATGAGAACATCAGGCATTTTAACCTAAAAACCACACTGCTGGTACCAGGGCCACGTTGTCTGTATCAGTCCTCTTCTGTCTTTCTCCATACATGGAAAAGTTTGTTGTTTCTTTAGTGGGGAAGAGACTCTCCGACATGGAACTTGTTTGCAGCATCCCCAGAGAAACCTGTGAGCTGTGCTGTGTGTTGGATTCAGAGATGGGATGACTGATTGTGATTATTGGATGTACGTATGGACATTTCCAATTCTGCACCTTTAGGACTGCGCAGGAGTTTAAAACTCCAAGTTTCAGGTTGGCTTTAAAGCTACAAGATCAACAAAAGCTGGTTTCCCCCATACACTGAAGTGTTGGAGGTATGTAATGTGTCAGTCTGTGTTTTAAAGTGGAAAACATTTCTGATATGAGACTGCTGGAATATCACTTTTCAACAGGCTTTTCTTAGAAATCAAATGATTTCCTTTCAGCCCAGATTTCTTTCTTTTTTTATCCGGTGTGGTACTTAAATAATGGCCCTCACAATACACACTGCAATGGGAAATAATATAAAAACAAAAGCATATTTATGCAAGTCATGCTAGGCTTCCTCTAGAAAAATATTACTTGAATGCTCTCCTATAACATCTCAGTTGCAGCATAATGACATATAGCTTTCTTTGTACAAGCAGTTTCTTCTGCTGCATCAGGAAATAATATTGCTATTGCAAATACAAAACGTATTCTAATTTTAGTAAAATCATGTAACCACTTCCCTGCATTTGCTTTATTTTTTTCTTTATGCTGTAATGCGACAAGTTTCACTTCCCAGATTTCTAATTATTACTCCAATGTACACATGCTAAGTGGTGCCATTAAACATTTGAATTCCTGGTGCAAATAGCTAGGAGGTAATTTTCAGTCATTTAATTAAGTCATTACCTTTGACTATTTACAATTTCACCTTTTCAGTGGTTATCAGAAAGTCTTTGATGCAGCACGATCACTTGCTATTCTAAAAATGGAGTGTTTGAGCAAGGGAATTCAGGTCATACTCTGCTGCATGCAGCGGTGTCCCTTCCCATTTAATGCACACGTTACTGTTGCTGGAAATGAGTTGAAGCATTTTAAATACAAAATATCTCAGCTACTTAATGTTCATCTAAATGTTCTCAATATTACCTGGAAATTTTGTTTTGAACCTCATTTCCAAGCCTAGGATCAGCTGACATCCTCCTGTTGTAGCAGTTATCTATATAGGGATCACCTGTGGCAACTGTGTGGCTGCTTGTGTTCTCTTGTGCTTTATTTTGCTATCCATCAGCAAATTAACTATGGCTTATTTTTGTTTATTTAGTTGATCTGTAAGCACGAGTGCTATGTTGCTAAAATGGGGAATAAGTGAGAAAATTAAATATGATTACTGAAGTGATATCCAAGTTTCTCTTAATGCTTTTATTTTTGCTTTAAAAAAAAAAAGAAACCACAAAACTACAGGCATTGAGGAAACTAGCCTATGTAAGGTAAGAGCTGCTTCCTCCTCTGTTCCAACTGGTATTTGAAAGTTGTCTCTCTTACAGCATTTGTGAAACAATGGTGTTCAGCAGTGCTACTGAGAAGGCACCAAAGAGATCAGATGTAGCATTGGCACACACCAAAGAGATGAAGTTCTGTCTTCGTGCCTTAAGCTAACTAAAGGTGATGTTCTAAAATACGTATTTTGATTTCAAAACTAAGAAACCCAGAACAACACGTTAGAAGTTAAATACATAACAGTAGTAAATACGGAAAATACAGTTGATAAGCAGAGCAACGAGGCAAAAGAAAATAAGTATAATAGTTGATTTTTTTTTTTTAAATGTTAATTCTTTGTCATGCTTGGCTTCCCCCCACCCCTTACATGTAGTGTGTCTTCAGTCTAAGCAGTACATGTATGCAACGTAGTGAGATGGTACTACCTTACATGGCATAGTTAATGAGTTAATTAATCAAAAAGGCAATGACACTGGAAGGCCTGATATCTGCATCAGTATGTGCTAGCCACATTGTCTGAGGAAAAACGAGGTCAAAAATACAGTTTTGAGATATACATACAGTACTTCTTCACGAAGAGAACTTGTCCAAAAGAAAGGCATCCTCTTTTAGCACAGATTTCTCGACGGTTTCAAACAGTAACGTGAAAACTGAAATTACAGTACGACTGCTAACGCTGAGAGATGCTTTGGTACAGACCACTGGGTGCAGATATCAGGCATTTCACCATGTTCCAGATGGTTTCTCCTGACGTATGTAGTCAAGAGTTTGCTATCAACTACTGAGATTGAATTTTCTATACGTTTGATTTTTCCATGAGAATCAGCGCTCCTTATAGATCAGAACTAAACACCCTATATAGGACCAAGAGAGCGGAGTTATTCAAGTTCACTGAAATATTACAAAAAAAAGGCTTCCTTTTTAGGAAAACTCAGCTATGGTAAAAATATCTACTACAGTGCACTGCACTGTAATAAATATTCAACATAAATTAATAATTTACAAGTACCTGAGCAAGTATACAGAGCACCATAGCACAGCACAGCACCAAAGGCAGTAGCTCAGAACTCTTAAAAAATAATGCTGTTTTAAACATTAAAAAGTCTAAGTATTGTCATAAAAATGAACTCCGGCTGGAGTTGAAAGATAGTGCAAACTTCTGTCTTCACTTTTTAAAATAAAGGTGTCTGATTTCCTCATCATTTCACATCGACAGCAGCATTGCTGGACCTGGGTACCGGCGGTGGATGCTTGGGAGCAGGTCTGTTGGAAAGAGAACAGCAAATTGTTACTTCACTTCAAGCACTGTGCTCGAGTCATGAAGAACAATGGTAGCAGCTCGTGGTGAGAGCTATCCAAGATGACTTTGGGCAATACTGTGGGGCTGCCATGCTGAGACAGTCACCCTATGTACCATCACACGCTCTACAGGCACGTGCATCATGACACGCAAGTGGCACAGCAGCCTCCTCCTCTGAGCTCAGGTGTTAATTGCTGCCTGGCCAGGGGATAAGCTCAGTGTTTAAGGTATGGTCCTATGTTTCTTTAGTGCTCATCAATTTTGCACCCCTTCAAAAATACTACTCCGCATCACAGAGTAGCAGTTGGTTTGAAACAATGGAAGCAGTCAGCTGGAGATGCTATTACTTTCAGATTATCCTACTAGAAGAGACAGCCTGGAGCTTAATCAAAGCACCCTCTTAAATCCTTTTGCTAGAAGTATTAGAAAACTAACTTAACTCTACTTCTTGAGCAATGTTGAATGCCTCAGTAGAGGAATTTCTATGGCTTAAAATGCTACTTTTTTCTTCCCTACAGGTCACAGAATCACACAGGAGTCACAGAATCGTAGGGGTTGGGAGGGACCTCTGGAGATCATCTAGTCCAACCACAAATAAGTGTAGGAATATGAAGAATTTTGAGTAAGAAAGTAAGAATTATTTTTATTTTTAACAATTATTATTTCTTGATGTATAATTTTTTATTTTTTCCTAAGGCAAGATGATGCTCAGATGATGTAATTCTGTCTTCCTCATAGTGCAATACTGTGGCACAATATCACTGTGTGATGTTTTTGGACAGCTGGGAATAGGAAAGCATACTCTAGGAGAAATAGAATGGAGTTGTTAAAGCTTTCTGTGCTGCTCAAACCTATGGTTTGACTTACTGCAGTTTGTCTACAACTAAGCTGCCTCTTGCACGTATTTCTTTAGGGGCTGTGACATGGATTAAGAATAATCTTGTCATGTAGTTTTATCAGGCAAAGAGACTAAACTGCACTGCCTGCCAGCATTCTTTTGTCTAGGAGTTAAAATTTGAGTTTTTATAAGTAAAAAAAAAAAAACAAAAAGCAGCAGCCAGAAAGTTTTCATTTTTTCCTCTATGATAAAGTACACCTAAAATCTTTGCTGCAACTCTTCCTCCCCCCCTTTTTTTCCTTAGCTTCCTATCTAATTTTACTTACTATGTCTCCTTTTATTTACATGTATACTTATATAATTGTAAATATACCAATAGGCTCTTTCTTGTAAAATGGAACTCCTGCATTTCTCATCCTTTCATCTTGAGTGATACTGCACTTCATTACAATTATGGGATGGATTACCTTCTGATAGCTGTGAAATATAAAATGATGACAAAACCTCTTTACAAGCAGTGCCTGCCTGTAAAATACTTTTGATTTAGTGAAGTAATCCATACACAAAACTTGCAAGCATTGTTGAGCCTTTAAATCTTGATTACACTTTTTTCCTCTGCAGCTCTGGGAGGGATAATCATTTCACTTCTAGATTGATTTTTATTTTTTTAAACATCAGCTTTCAGATGCATATGATGCTTTTGGTGAATATTTGGGGTATTATTTTTGGATGATATAATGTTCTGCTGTGGAAAGTGCAAACAGAAAACTGCTTTTATTGGTGTCTGACTTTAAGAGCCACGTTCAGTTCTCAGCCTAATTCTGTAGGTGGGATGGCTGAATAGGACTTTTCTGCAAGAGGTTATTTCTTCTAGAAATTGGTACTTATTGACTACTTGCTCTTACAAGGAACAGCAAGCAGTAATAGAGCAGTCAGACCTCCATACGCATCATAAATGCTGTTGGTCCTGTGGAGTCAGTGCAAGTGTGCCAATGTACTCTTGGTGCAAATCCCTGGCTTTCTGATGAGCAAACAGAAGATGCTTTTTGTGTATCACTCAGCAACAGTTGCAGCTCCTCAGAGCACAGAGGATCTGCTCTAAGATATCTCAGACCTGTCAATTGCTGTGCTACAAGTCAAGCCATGTCGAGGAGGAGAACCAACCTTACAGGAGCAATGTGAGGCAGCGCTTTTGTGTGTCCAAGCCCTGGGGTGCATGTGCTGTTATAACGAGCTTTGTTCAGGGGATCTGCTGGTAGAGGCTTCTGAGGAGGGTTTGGCTTGTGGTTTTCCTACAATAAAATAGAAATTGATCGTATTATAGTCTTTAAAGCTGGTTTTATCATATCTTTGCTCTAGCTCGGTGGTTGCTAGGTTCAGCACAGTTGTAGATATATTTAGGTGAGCACATATTGTAATGTATTTCTAAGCAGCAGGCACCTATGTTTTAAAGAAAGTTTTATACTTTAGGGATTTGGGTTTTTAAATTATTCTTTATTATAGAGATTGAAATTTCAGATTATTTAGTGGTAAAGGAAGACCAACAGAATGAATACATATCGTTGTAAAAGAAGATATAGAGAAAAGTGGCAGAACTAGAAGTAACATTAAAATACAGACTTAGATGAGCATAGCAGCAAACTGCTCAATTCCAGTTTGAACTGGGAATATCTTTTTTTTTTGTTGTTGTTGCTGTTGTTCAGAGATGCTGTTGTGCTTTCATTTAGTGGAATTACATGATTCATTAATAGGGAACAGAAGTCATCTGCTGGCAGACATGAGCTCATGTCTCTTCTGTGTGGTCCCTGAAGCCCTGCAAACAGGGCAGGGTGTCTACTTGTGGTCTTCATTAAGAAGAACTGGGACAGATTAACTCTCCACTGTACCCCAAATCTCCAGATCCATCTGCTATGGATCTCACCACGCTTTCTCTAAAAACATTGGACAGGGTAATTTTACTCTTCACTGTTAGTTTGCTGTAACTGCTAAGGTTGACCAAGAAGAAACAGAGCTTACGGGTGTAATTTAAAGATCCCTTGAAAAATGTAATCAAAACAGACCCCTAGAGGCATGAGTTACTCATGAATAAAACACCAGTTTTCACCATTTGTTTTGAGCATCCCTTTGTTTTCTTCCTTTTCGTGACAGATGTTTTACTCTTTTGGAAAGGAAACACAGGGTGACTGTTAGTAGGCATTCTAAGAATGGATTTAAACAAAAGAAAGTAGGGAATGTAAGATTTTCTGAGCAGCGCAGAGCAGCCAAGGACTAATGGGGCTCAATCATAGAATCATTAAGGTTGGAAAAGACCACAAAGATCATCTAGCCCACCTACTGACTCATCACTACTCTATCCACTAAACCAGGCTCCTTCGTGCCACATCGGTTGCTTTTGTTGTTTATCCAACCATTTTATTTGGAAGAAAGCTGGCTGGAATGGCTAACCCAGGTGTGCTGAGTTTGGACATCCCCTTGTCTGGACTTGGCCATGGAGTGAGCATCTTCTGTGGCTTAGAATGAAGGTAACCTTGAATGCCTTACCAGACTGAATTCTTTTGGCTCCCTCAGCTCCTCACATGAATGTTTATTCTGAAGATGCTGACCCATCAGTCATACTACAAAGGTAATTTTGATGGGTACCAGCCAAGCACCTGATTTCATTTCCTGATCAACCTAATGGAGCTGGGAGATAGATACTGACAGTGAACCTGGCCCCTTGATTAAGTATGTTTGTAGCGTAAAAGCACCTGAAAGTAGAAACTGTTTATTAGTTTAATTAAATATTAAATATTGTTAAATATTAAACTTGGCAACACCTCATGTGCTGCTGCTTTTGTTTGTTTTATTATTATTATTTTTAAACTATTTTAATTAAATCTTAAAGGGAAATTTACAATGAAGTAATAATTCATTCATTGCTGTCTCAATGGCCACTAGAGGGGAGGAGACTTGTCTTACAGCTCACCTTGTATGCTGTGTCTTATTTACCCACTGCTTATTTACCCACTGGCAGCAGGAAAGGAGCTCATGTGCAAACACCTCTCAGAGGAGAGAAGCTGAACAAGGGAGATAGAAGTAACAGAAACAGTGAATGGTTTGGGGTACTCCTCTTCAGCAGTATGCTGCACCACTGAGCACCTGGATGATTGATATAAATGGTGTAGCAGTGATTTTTGAAGTGCTTTCTCTTGCCCTGTTGGATGCAGTTCCAAGCAGTTGGTACAGATGCAATACTTGGGGTAGCATCTACATAAATTAGACCCAAACTATTCTAAAGCAGTGTCCTCTGAACATTGAGGGGGTAAATAACTAAGAAAAATGTTTTCTTCCCATGCAGTCATTTCCTCATCCCTAGACGTTATGATTTTGAAAGAATGCACTCTTGCTTGTTCTCTAAGTTGCCCTGAGTTGATTCCATGTTTCTGTTTCATACAGCAACTGAAAATTGAAAACATTGTTATTTTGCTTGATGGAGTTGCAATTAATTTCAGCTGCTAAACTGAAAAGCTGCTTTTGCAGTTTCAGCTCTGTCAGGCTTGGGTACTGATGGTGCTAGAGAGCTAGTATTCTGCTTTGTGGGATTTGAAGAAGTGGGCACGTATGTAAGGAGAAGAATTGCAGTGATTGCATTTGGTCACTGTGGGTGGCTGGGGCAGATGTCCTATCACACTGAGAAACAAACAGTTCCCTGTGCTAGTGAGGGCTAGCTTGGCTTGTATAGTGCTAGATGAACTTTTTTTTAGTGAACTATTTGATTAAGGATAGAACAGCACTTGTATTTAAAATACTAATTTTGAACAATGTGAAATATGCAGAGTGTTCTAAGAAATGCAAGGAAACAAAGAGTGAAACCATCAGAGCTAAAGGCAGCACCAACCAGTACCGGTCCAGATCTCCCATAAAACCTATTTTTGAAAGAATCAATCTTTCCCATTCTCCTGAATGGGAAAATAAATGACTAGCAGGATGGAAAAAGGAAGAAGAAAGAAATTGAATACTCTGAAAAAGATTAATAAACTGTCTCTACTTTGAATCACTCATTGGATGTTCAGCCATCCAAATATAAAACTTCTACACTCTCTCCGCTGCCATAATATCTAAACACAGTAGCATGGCAGATCAGCATTATCTTGTCCCTTTTTTACTTATTTGCTCATTTTGCACACATCCAAAGCACTTCCAAGTCCACTTGCTAATCCCTGAGAAAGTGACTTGGGACCAGCTCGCAAGGTTGATGCATGAAGAAAGCACTGACCTTGGCCATCACAGCCAGCTTTCTAGTAGGCACAGTCCCTCAACTCACAGCTGTTTGACTACAGCTTTGAGGTAAGTAACTGCACACAGACTAACATGCTGCTCATTTCAGATAGCTTGGTGATAATGACACGCAATTCATTTTAATCTTGTAGTTTATCATAAACAGCAAAACATCTATAAAATAAAACTAGATGGATGTCTGACCCCTTTCCTAAGACTCAATCATCTTACAAATGTGACCAAAAGAGAGAAGTTTTAGTGACAAGAAAAGGGCAATGTGGCACAGACAACTCCATCTAACCTGAACACTGCCTTGAGATGCATCTTATTATAAACCAGCTCTACTAAACAGTGGAAGGAGAGGTAGGTGTACATGAAATAAGTGTGGACAAGCAGAAGTCTTTTTCTTCTGAGATCTGTGCTCTGTAGCAACCCAACAAATCGCATGCTCTTTAGAAGAACTGAACTGCAAGCTAATATACATTTTGTTTCTGGGCAAGATTTTTGTAATTTGATTTCATCAACTATACTGTCACCTTCCTAACAGCCCCTGTAGCTTCCCCTCTGGCTAGGCAGGACAAGTCTGGGTCTGGCCATGACATAGAAGACACAGCAATACAAACAGTGGTGGAATGGTGCCTTGATTGGCAGCAACCAGTACTGCCCTCCTGACTACAATGGGATCTTAAGGCATCGTTATAATTTACACCCTATTCCTACAGTGCAAAAAGTACAAAGACCAGACTGTGGCTAAAGGCAAAGGGGAAAGATGAGAAAACCACTTCATTCCTATTCTTTATAGTTGGAGACAGAAGTTGAAAGGAACTCTATGGTTACCTGGGAGAACCTGAGCGTGGGGTTGGCAGGAAGGGGCCTTTCAGGCCCAGCTTGGTGGCAGGGTGGCTGGGGAAGGGGCGGCAGGACACGCTGAGGGGTCTTCAGCTGTGGCACATGGTGTGTCTTCACCGGGTCACTGATGTCAACGATCTGGTAGGGCAGCGGGCGCCTTGGGCCATCCCTCTGCAGAAACCAACAGTCGTAAACTTTGGGAGCTGAGACAAGAGCTACAGCTCTACAAATCTGGGCTAATATACTATCGTATGTTACTTTAGAAGTTTACTTTAGAAGTTATGAATCTCATTTAACCACTTACTTAAAGACTTACTTTTTGCACGTTTGTATTTTGTGGCTTCATGATGAGATTTTTACTGAGAGACGTGGTACGAATGTGATTGGGCTTAGATGATCTAGAAGATCTCGCTGGGCTCACAGACCTGCAATATGAGTGCATACGTATTGAACACAACAGTCTGCTTCATGGCATTTTTTTTAAACAGTAATATCTTTTCAGAAGGGGATTTCACAAGGACTTGCTGACTTTTTACAGTAAACAAGGAAAGTAAAGATTCTCTAGTGCTCCTGCATGAATAAAAATAAATATTGATTTTTTTTTTTTTGGAAACCAGTAGTCTGTTAAATTAGCTCCTACAATCTGTGGCAATGCAGCTTTGCAACGCCCAAGAGACTCTTCTAATGAATCTAGCATTTAAACAGTAATGACCTCAAATATGAAAGCCTCGGCTCCCTCGACTGAGTGTAGATAAAAGGCCATGCAATGTAATGAACCTGTTTGATGCAAACGAAAATAAGACTTCCTTCAATTCCATTTTTTCTTTTTTTTATCATAAAAGAAGAGGTATGCAGCCAAACCAAACCTCACATTATCACTGACAATCGGCAACGTTTTACTAAATCAGAAGAACACTGGGTGAATATTTCTAAGGCCGGATCTGTGTAAAGCACTGTCAACCATTCCGAGATAAATGCAGAGATGAGATTTGCTGTGTTCACAGTTATTTGCTACTCATATCTTTAAAGACAATAATAATAGGGAGCATAATTACAGAAAGCAATCATACCTTAATTTCTCTATTGTTGTCTTCTTACTTGTAAACAGCAATCTCATGAGAGTCTTCCTTTTCAGATACATGACTGACCCAGCAAAGGTAAGGCACAGAATGGTGATCAACACTCCTACGGTTAAGCTCTTATTATCTGCAACAAAACACAGCCAGTTAACTTCTACCGAGAGCCATCTGTACTGAAACTTGCCCTGTAGTGCTGCTGCCCAGCCCTACTGACTGCTGTTACAGAGTGCTTTAAGCTGTGAAGTGCATTGCTGGGACCTAAGTGAGGCTCAGCAGAGATGCAAGCCCTGACTGGATGACTTCCAGCTGGAAGCAAGCCTTATTTTTAGAAAGAGGCAAGCAGCAGCTCTGATACTGATGGCTATGTGATGTGATCATCGCCCGGAGGAGGGGATGTTGTGGTTCTGCAGGGCTGCTGACCTAAAAGTGCACCCTCCCACAGCAGGAGATGCATATTTAAACTTTGCTCTGGTAACCTATCATCACTGTCTCGGCCTTATCCTGGTAGAATTTCAGGTGGCTGGCTCCCACCCTGTACCAGGGCAGGGGGACACGGTCAGCAGCAACGTGGGACCTGACGGGTGCGAAGTGCTGCAGAGCAATGCATCCCCCACCATTTCTGGAAGATGAATAAAATTCTCACATTTTGATCGTGCAATTTAAATTAATTAACTTCTCTACGTAGCAATTAAATATTTAAGACTTCTTAATAAGAAAAATACATGGTCAAACACCTGGGTTTACTCCGAGTCAGCTGGGAGAAATCAGTTACTTAATGCTAATGAGACCACGTGCTATGTTTGACGAAGATACATGCATTTTATTGAGCTAATTCTTCAGTAATTTGATTTAGAGATGTGCAAACTACTCAGATCATCCCAACCACCCTGTCAAGAGCTCATATTGAAATCCAAATGTCAAGGATAGAGAATTAGGTCCTCTAGCAATTTCCATATTTGTTTATTCCTACGTTATTAAATGCAGTGCTGAGAAAAATGGTCAAAATAACACACTGAAAAGTCTTCTGTTAAACTGAAGCATTAACTTCTGAAACACAAACTGCAAGAATTATAAAAGATAACCTGTATTTGTCTGCAGTTAGCAGTGCCTATGCAGCACGTTGTAATATATTTGTAGCTCCCTAGATACTTTGATACAAGATAAAGGGAATACAATGCTTTAGAGCAAATCTGAGCAGAAGAACATTTAACACACAGGTAGTCACACTTGCTCAGTGCCTGAGCGCTGCTCCTTTGCTATCTTACCAGCTGGTAGGTATTTAAAAAAAAAAAAAAACAACCACCACCATTCAGCAGAGGAATCACAATGTGCTGCTTTGTCATGGAAATGACAGTGAAGTCATAAATCCAACATTGGGATTCAGTGCAGGATCTGGCGTGGAGAGAATACAATCCATTTTGGTTTTGGATGGCATTATTCATGTGAGAATGGGCAGATCACTTTCCAGCAAGTTTGAGGTTATATATGGATATATGAGCAGGCTGCTGGCCCAGTCACTTGCTCAGACATAAATCAGAAATATCTCTATGGAAGTCACTAAAGTTACAGTACTGTGGAGAAAAATTGGCGAGTGATGATTATCAAATCCTATAAAATTGCACTGCGCGTAGAAATAATTCCTTCTGAGGCTGGCCAGAGATGGAGGGAGATACTAATGCCAATGTTCTGCAGACTGAACGAGGGGAAGCTGAAATACAAATTACAGAAAATCACTCGTCCTACTGCTATCATATGGGAAGGGAATTTCTGCTTAACTTGCAGAAGCTTTCTACAAAATATAGTTAAAATCCGATACAATCAGAAATCGCCTTTGTTCCACAATGCAGAAATATAAAAACAATAATGAAATCCTTTCAGAAGCACAGTATCAGATAGACTTCTGATTTTTCCATGCATAGAAATGCTGCATGTCTCATCTTTGCAGCTTCCTGCCTGCAGCTTAGGCCAGTACCACATCCTGCACATTTTGGGGAGCTGTTAAGGCATGGAATCATAGGAAGGCTTTGGTTGGGAGGGATATTAAAGCCATGCATGCCTCTCTGGGCAGCCTGTGCCCTCTGAGTAAAGAATTTCTTCCTCGCATCTAACTCAACTTGATCATATATCTTGAGAAAAAAAGAAATGAGATGAGACTCACCAGGAATACTGTGCCTTTAGTTAAGCAAGAAGAGTAATGCACTCAGCTGGCTTTGGCTTTGCTTCACCAGATTTGCAAGTTGGTACCAATGCATTTAGAATAAGCTGTTTTCCTGACTTCCTGCAGCCTTGCAAGGTGACATTTTGCATTTCTGTTCTTTATCGTGGAAGCAAGAGCTAAAGCATGACTTATTACCCACCTGCTTGCCTGATGGGCCCGCTGTCCACGCTGCCACCAAAGCCTGGCTTGTCACAGTATGGAGGAGCCCAGTCAGCCTCACAGTGACAGTTCTTTTTGTTGTTGCAAACCTTCAAAAGAAAAGACAGACAGCCTAACATGAAAAGGATTCTGCTGTATAACTGGCCAACAGTGCCTCTTAATCAGCTGGTGACACAGCTGAGCGAAATGAAGCTCATGTCACAGAAGAGATGTACTGACATTTGCTCCTTGTCACAGCTAGGATGGCACAAAGCAACTCCAAATACAAGGGGAAGGAAAAAAAAAGGCGTTATTATTTATGTAGCAGGTAATAGTTTGAGTTGCATCAGCTGACAGCTCCAATAACCACAGTAAGGATCATCAGACACCTCTTAAGTCTTATTTTCTCTTTGCTTCCAGCAGCAACATTATCTGCTTTCTAACTTCTGTTCCTTTTGCCTTCGCAGGAAGAGGAGCTGCTCAGTGTTGTTAACACCACAAAGCTTTGTCAGCTCACTCGATCTCTCCTATCCATCAAGGCCTTGTGTCAGACCGCACGCTGATTTCTACACTGCTCAGACCCCCAGCTCTGAGATGCAGCAGTTGCTGGAAGAACGTGTGAAACTGGATGCAGGGCAGAGGAAATCCCTCCCTCTAGTATCGTATTTGCATGACTCATACAGACACACAGAATCACAGAATGATTGGAGTTGGAAGGGACCTCTAAAGGCCTGCAATTAATGGGGAAACCCACAGCTCCATCATGTGCTCAGAGTCCATCCCCTGGCCTTGGGTGTCTGCAGGGATGGGCAGCTCCCTGAGCAGCCTGTGCAGTGCCTCACTACCATTACTGTACAAAACTTCTTCCTTACATCTGATCTAAATCTCCCCTTCTTTAGTTTGAAACCGTTTCTCCTTGTCCTTTCACAACAGACCCTACTACAGAGTCTGTCCCCTTCTTTCTTTCCGGCCCTTATGATCTGCCACCACCACAGGGAAAACACAACAGATCAAGAGACAGATTTATAAGACACCAGTTAGTTCACGGGAGTTCACAGATACTCATTTTCTGGCAAGGTCAGCTGGCAGGTTGTCAGAAAGACCATACTGGCTGTGTCTGCAGAGCATTAAAACATCATGCACATAGCTTAGCTTTGCTATGGTCATGTAAAATGCAAAAAGAAATGATTTATTTTTCAAAAACAGCAAGATAGTTGAAAATATCATTTGTTAAGTTTTTTTTTTTTTTTTTTTAATTACAGACCTACAGGAGTTCCCCTCCACAGTTCCATGAGGTCCTCTCTGGCTCCTTGGGAGTCCATAATGCAGACATAAAGATGCCCCTGACAGTTACCCCAGCATAATGGCAAGATGCAGCACCATCAACAGTTCTTATGTTTTTTGAATTCAAAATGATAAGTTACAGTAAATTAAAATCCCTTCACAGGAGAGGACAGAGAACTGTCAGAGCTTTTTTGCAGAAACAAACAGATCATTAGAAAATCAAGGTTAATAAGGCGTATCTTGACACGACTAGCATTTTCATAAAATAAAACTAGCTTTCAGAAGACTCTGCTCTTACTGGTTGATCTTTCATTCTGTGTCACCATACCATTCAACTCATCAGTATGTTTTTTACTTCAGTACTTTTGGAAATACTTTTTTCAAATATCTTCATTCAAATGCATATTTTAGCTTTGCTGGGCCCACATAGAAACTGTCTTTTTTGAAATGTTAATAGGAACTCTTCATGAAGGAAGGTTAGACAAAATTTCTTTGAAGATGACAAAATTCCTTTTTATCACAGACTGTTAATTAAGAGCAAGATAATTACTAACTGATAAATATTCCTTTGTTAAATAAAAATAATTTCACTTCTATTAGTTCATATAAGAGACACTGAAAATTGAAATACATAAGAAAAAAGTACTGCAATGACTTTGACTGATGTATTATTATTCCCTGGAGACTTTCAAGGCAAGGCTGGATCAGGCCTGGGCATCCTGATCTAGCTGTGGGCTTCTCTGTTCATTGCAGGGGAGCTGGACTAGATGACCTTTAAAGGTCCCTTCCAACTCTAAGGACTCTATGATTCTATTCTATAATTACAAAGAATCATAGAACTCAAAGGCATTACATAAAATCACTTCTTGTCCAGTGTTCATTGGCTCTAAAAAAAAAAAAACCAAAAAGGGTTCCTATAATGCTTACTCCACGTCCATGGCACTTTGTTGCACACTTATGCACGCCAAAAACACTCGTATTCTGGCACCGGCGATTAAGGCAAATCTGCAAAATAAGAAAAGTGGAATTTTAATAGGAGCAGAACTGCTAGTGATCATCATAGAAACCTTAAGGCTGGAAAAAACCACTAGGATCCCCAAACCCAACCCCAGCCACCCCACCGTGCCCACGTCTCTCAGTATCACACCTGCACAGCTCTGGAGCACCTCCAGAAATGGTGACCCCACCACTCCATGGGCAGCCGTGCCAATGCCACTTTTTCTGAGAAGAAATTTTTCCTAATATCCGACCTAAACTGTGCACTGCGTCCCTCTCCAGCACTACATATCTGTTGTTCATCTGCCAATGGCTGTTTTAGCACTTACAAAGGTCTCCCAACACGCATGCTGTATTGACAGCATTCCATTGATGAAAAAATAAAGACATCAACCTTACGTATTTTCTTCTCTATAAGCCCTTCTAGACCAACTAGGTCAAAATCTCTGACATTTGTATATTACTCTTGGTTAGCACCTTGGCCAATACTGAGTTTTGACATCACAGCTCACACTTGGTTTTCTTTCAACACCAATTAAAAACCTCCAGCTTTTTGCCTTTTTTTCTTTTCCAGGACTACGAACCTGAACGCATTAAGTTAGGATTTGATTCAGATCCCCTTTTAAAATTGCATAGCTCTGTTTATACCAATGGCACGGTACTCATATATACTAGTGCAGAATGTGGACCTACAACTGCCTGAATATCCACCTGGCCTCGCTGATACATATGGGCTCATTATTGTTCTTCAGCAAAACCGAGACCTTTCTGACAGTTTTCCCAAGCTAAACAAACTTTGGTGTCAAATATAAAACAGCCATACATAAAACATAATAACAACCTTCTAGGAAATGGAAGTAAACAAACAGTGCGTGTAAAGTATTCAGATGCACAGTTTTTTGTTTTCCAATCTGGAAAATGTTACTCTGTCAATATAGATGAAAACTGGGGCAAAGCAAGATTAGCATCACCAAATAACACCATTGAGCAGTCAGATGACTGATGAGGATGTCAGTCATGAGAAGTTATCCTACTCAAAACTGTAAACAAAGAAGAAATTAGGACTGGAATGACTGTTACTATCCTATATTGACTAAAAGTAAAAGATTAAAATAAAATAAAAATCACTTCACAATTTTGTTCCTCTTTAACCGCAGCTCAGTTCAGTAGTACTAAAAGTCAGTCAAAATAATTAGCATTAAGCAGGGAAGAGAGTTGAAGGAGACGACAGGGATGCTTAATCAGGGCACTTATCCCCTGAGGAGAAGGAAAAATGGAAAAGAAATTAGAGTGAATTGGCATCAACATGCAGGCATGTAGAGAATATGGTCTGATTACAGCAGCATTCACCATTCAAGTATTCAGAGTGCAGCAGCACACAGAATTCTGATCGCATTAAAATGGCTGCATTGCAAATGGTGCATCTTCAGCTTAGAAAACTCAAGAATATTTAAATTCATATTCTTAATCCGTAATACAAATGCACTAATGTCCTCAGAGTAAAACATACAATTTCCTAAGTATTAGCCTGTGCATTCTATGTGTGTATGTATATGATTAGACAGATTAGAAAGATTAAATACTCATTAGTAAAACATAATGGGGTGCTTTCCCAGCATTGAATGTTCTTTGAAAAAAAGTTCTGTAACAGACTGACTTAGAAATGTTGTGTAAGTGTTGTTTTCCTGCAGTAGAACCGCAGTTGCACGAGGGATGTGCTCTCAAAGCTGTGTGGTGCTCCAACGTTATTCAAAAGCATTCAGAAATTCAGTGGCTCGTTCGAATCTACCACAGATTATCAAAGCACTTTTCTTCCCTCTTTGCCACGGGGAGTAAAGAAATATTCTCCATTTCAGTGGCTCCTGGACTCTTTTCCATTTCTCTCACTGTTAAATGTCTGTCTCCCACCTTTCTTTCAATCATAGAATGGTTTTGGCTGGTTCTCTGTTCCTTTTCTCTACAAGGAAATCCTGTGAATGTGCCATATGAAATTTGGCCTGCAAATGACCTCATTTCACATCAGGTAACTCACAGCGTTTGCAGAATATGATTGCAAAAATCAGTTTTGAAGGCTGAATATTAATATGGATTAGTATTTTTAAAATAGAGTGTTCAGAAACAGATTTTCATCCAAAAAGGGGAGGGGAAGGGAGAGACTCAGCAGCAGAGTTGACATCTGAAGTGACATTAACGACAATTCTGCAGGGCAACAGACATTAAGAAAGTTAGCATCACTGGTAGAAAAAAGAAACATGAAAATAGTAGCTTAACTGCAGTCCTTCCAAGGAATCCCATGAGCTCTTCAGAATTTCATAACGTATTTTGCAAGGAACCTCTAACCTAACTGGACAGATACTCAGGACTGTCCTAAAGAAAAAGGATTATGAACTTAAGCAACTTGCAATGCATCTGTAAATCTGTGATCCAGAAGAGCAGTCAGAAGAAGAGCATAAGCACCTAACGCAGCAACAACAGGAGAAGCAATAAGAGCCCACCAATTCTCTTGTGAAGAATTAAAATGAAGTTCCAAAGCAAACCCCAATCAATTTAGTACAGAATAGTTTGGGTCATGAGGGCAGCGATGTTCTCCTTGTCCAAGAGTATTTCAGGTCCTTACTTTTCCATCTTCACACTTGGTTCCTGACAGCACGAGACCAGGGTCAGGCATGTCATCCCCCAGATACACGTGGGTGCCACGACACAGGATTTTGCCACCTTCCTGAAGTGGGATATTGGTTTCTATGGAAACAGCATTGGTACCAATTACAGGTCGATTGGCTCCTCCTTGACACTGAATTTTTCCACATTTAGCATCTCTGAAGGAAACAGACAAAACCAAATGTGAGTTAAGTATCTGTAGATGGCACGAACCCATTCCCACCACCATCACAGCCCTACCTGGGCTCACACTTGGCAAAGGAGCTCTTGGAGTCTTTGCCACAGTTGCCGTATGGATCACCTGCAGAATTGACTCTCTCAAAGCAGATTCCAGGAGCGGGTTTGGCACCTGAAACAAAACCTAATCAGAACCTTCATCTCATACGAGGTGTTTTTAATAATTTTCTTTGAGCTCCACCGACGTTTTAGGGGAAAGTGGGATGTGATGTGCATGCTGATGAAGAGCAGCAGAGCCCTTGTGCTGGATCAGCATGCTAATGGAAGGGCCCAGACACACGTCTTTTCCACAGTTCTTTGTCTCCCTTGGCAGTGCTGAGCAGCAGACAATGCAGGACTCGCACTCTTTCCGAGTTTCTAGATGATGGCCCTCTAGTGAATCCTCCCAGGACACAAAAAACTTTCAGCAAATGCCAAATCTAATGAAGACAGACACAGGCCAGCTGGTAAGTGAACTCCCTCTGTTTTACAGGAGTCCATGTGATTCAAGCAACGGCCCAGGAGCTGAAGCCAATGGAAATAGTTGTCAAGAAAAGCCTTTGTAACCGCAGCTCAGAACAACAAGAAATCAGGAAAAAACTCTAGTTGCTAACAAGAGTGCTGTATGGCCATAAAACCATGAAACCTGACATGCCAGCTCGAGCTGACACGCTGGGAGGAGGAAGGAATCCATGCCTGAGAGGAAAGACTGACCTGAAGGGAGGATCCCTTCTGCCACGGTGGTGGAACTAGGAATCTGAGAAGACAAGCAGCATCTGGTTCTTATCTACTGCAGCCTTTTGCAATGGAGACATACCCAAGCAGCAAAGGAACTTCCCTGATGGGAGTAGTACTGGAAATGTTTGTGCAGACAGATTACTCATCCCTACATTTCAGAAGTCAAAAGGTGCCTATTAACACGTACTCTAATCTCTTAAGCAGAGATTCTCCTGTCCATCTTTTTTTTTTTCCCTCCCCCCCCCCCCCCTCCCAGATTATCACCAACTATGGGATATCTTCTTGGGTAGCATCCATACATGTATCTGACGTCTAAGAGGTGGAGGATCTATGTTCATGCTTTGACTGTGCAATGTTTAATTAGACCCTGCATTAGAATTTCATTCCTTTATTTTTAATGTGAATGGTAGCTTTTATTTCCAGCAAATAATTGCTGCTCTTTGATAGATTGAAGGGCCCTTTGCTAGGGCCCTTTACTACCCCGTATTTTCTATCCATGAAATAATTCATAGCACAATTGGGTCATTGCCAACAATTGCCAACATTTCATCTACTGCAATGCACAGACGACTTCTGAGGAGACAAAAGTGGCAAGGATGGATATATATTGGCTAAAAATCTTAGCATTTATCTGCTGGATACATTTTGTACTTTTGACAGATCAGCCAAACTGAAACAAGAACAGGCAGCAATTTCTGTGATAGCCTAAAGGCTGAGAGTTTGCCATTTTCACAGTGTTCCCCAACCTTTAACAGAGGCAGAATTAATGTTCCATTTTTCAGGCGTTCTCAGCCACTTGCAGGTGTGTATGCCTATAACTGGGGATGCAGTATATAATCCATTTAAAGTGTCCTGAAGATTTCATTATAAACATTCAAAGAAGAAGGAGGCTTGAAAAAAGGGGGTCCAATTCCTGAAGAACGTACAAATATGATTGTAAAACTCCCAGTTAGTGCGGCTCTTTTCACTAATAACTTGGAGATTAAAGCCTCAATTAATTATCTGCATTTCACAGTCAGAAGCTTGACTAATACTCCATACTGCCAAGCAGCAATCTAATGCTATTAAGGACAAAAAATTAGAACGTGGAGAGGCTTACGATGGCACCCTCTTTTCAGTCTGAGATTTGTACGTACTGAAACTGGAAAACCCCAGAAGGAGGGCAAAGAAGGAACAGAATGTGAGCTGCTGGTTCCCTGGAGAGAAGGACAAGAGCCTGAAATTCCTTGGAAGATCATTATCAAGTTTGCTGAGTTCAGAATTTTTCTCAAATCTGGAACTGTTAAAGGGACTCACCCAGGATTCTTTCACTTCTTTTCATTAGACCACAAGCAGTAATCAAAAAAATCAACAAAAGCATCCAGACAAGGCACTGCGCAAAAAGCAACAGTGAAATTTACATTTCCAGCATATAGATCCCTCCTCATCTTTCCAGGCCAGGCACATTAACTATTCAGCATGATGCAAACATTAACATATGCATACACTACTCCAGCTTCAGAATGCAAAGGGAAGGAAGGAAAGAAAAACATGCTGTAAGTGAAAGCCCAAGTAAAATAAACTGCTTTTTTTCCCCTCCAATATCTGCAATGATTGACCTCCTTCAGACCCACCTCACCTCACCAAAGGAGTAAACCACCCACCTACCATGAGTGCTACAAGTCTCCTTTTTTCCTGCTGCCAAAAGCAAAACGCATGCCTCACATCCTGCTTTTTGACCAATAAAATACTTATTAAAAACGGTTGAAATATTGAGATTTTAAGGTATTTGCCTTCTCTTTCACCTGGTGAAACATTTTATTTTTTGACTGTAGAAGTCAAGCACGTTACACGTGATGGAACGCAGCCCACAGGAAGAACACATCTGCAGCATCCTTGCAGGGCACAGCCAGTGAGTTTTAACTCCAACCAATATTACTTGACAAGGAAATGGGCTTCGTGGAGCACAAGGAAATGCTCCCCTGCCAGGCTGAGAGCAGTCTGGGTATGAAACACCTGGTACCCAACGATCAGCTGGGACCCGGAAACAGAAGTCTAGCTTCAATTCAATTTCATCTCTATCAAACCGAAACACATGGTAGCTTGGGATTCAGACGGCTGTTCCTTCTCCTGACTGGTTTCTCACAATATTTGGACATTTTTATAAATGAAAACATAGACTGTAAGAAACTGAACAGATGGAGCGACCAAGTTAAAAGGAGAATTTCAGAGGATGCTTAAGGATGAAAATCGTAATGTTGTGTTGCTGGAGGAAACCCATTTATCATGATCGCAGCACACAGACTGCAGCAGAAAGTCCTGTCTTTCTCTATTTCACTGCCTCTATGGGCAAAGACAAGATGGTTTGCAAAAGATTTCCAGTGGATAGTAAGTGCCTTGAACTTGATGAGCAGAGTTTTTTCACTTTGCAGTTGATAATTACAATATCGTCACTCGGTAATTAAGGTTCTGTCAGCCTTTGCACACTGAGCCTTATTCAGGGGGATTAAATCAGCCATTCGAAACTGCAGCAGGTCAGAGCTCAGCACCTCAGCTGTCATCCTGGAGACTTTTCTTTTCCCCTCCAAATGTGTGCATTGATGAGTGCACTCCTTCCACCATCAGATTTCATAAACAGAGATGTTCTGCTCTCGGAAGCGGTGCAGAAACGCCGTGCCATTTCAGATCTGCAGGACCTGCTGCAAGGAGCCAACATCATCTCCCAGAAGAGAAGAGAGAAATTCCTGCGGTGCTGATTGCAAGAATGAAGAAACACCATTTACCAGGCTGTAAGTGGAAACTGAGATGTAGACTCAGGTGCCAACATTGTCTTATTAAAAAAGAAATTATACGCTGCGTGTAGGTGAGGAGGGAAAGAAAACCTCACTCAGATGGGAGTTTTGTTACTCACAAGCACTGTGACCAACTGTATAAATAAATACAAGCATAAAAACACAGCTCTGTGTGTCATGTGGTTTGCACCTGGATTCTATATCTCATTAAGTCTGTTTTACTGCACCGATGACGCAAAGCAAACTTCCTCAAGCTCCCCTCGGCCTTTCTCTTCATCTTGGTGATCCCTGCTGTTAAGTTTGTGAAGAACGAGATGGGGCTGAGCTGGTATTTTTGCACTTAAGGAGGATGCGAGCTCTCACTAGCTCTGAGAATACGATTTAATGCCTTTCCCAACCCTAGAAGCAAGCAAAGGCATTGCCAGAAGTCTATGATGATCCAAACAGTTTGATTTCACTGGTTATACTAAAACACCATCAAATCTGAATCTCATTAAGCAAATTTGCATTCTTGCAAAAAAAAAAAACAGCCACAGGTTGGTCAGTTAAGTGGGATGGGGAACCCATCTGTTCTGCTTGTAGGGCTGTACTTGGAAAAAAGTGCATCACTGACAGGCCTTTGTAATAAATATTGACAAGAAAATTGTTTCCTCCTAAACAAATGGCCATGCCTACACAACAAATTTAAACATGTTCTAATTATTAAGTCTATGTCTGCCATTGGCTGCCCCAAATCACTGCTTTTTTGCCTTGTGTGAAAAAGCAGGAAAACACACTGACAAAGCTGTCCTCGTCCTTCCTCAAGAATCACTTTCTTGTCCATGGAGAAAATGCCAGGAGTTTAACACTGGTAATCTCCTACTGCTTGATAACCGATAATTCCTCTCTCTTAAATAGCTTCCTCTGCATTGCTATTTGCTCCCCCAAAATGCCAGTGGACTACCAGGCATTACAGAAATGCATTCCTGTTGCTGCACTGCTCAGTCACGCTGCTGCCAACAGGGCAGACCAGTGCAATGCCAACATTTTGAACAGGAAGCAGGAAAGAGTTTTTAGGGTTTTCTTAGCACTCTGGCCTATTGCAGAGAGGGAACAGCAAGAAGTATTCCTCCATTTGAACTGAAATTATCTGCTGAAAGTAACAAACCCAATGAAATGCAAGTACTCCACTCTGGAAACAGATCCCTGCTGCTCAGCCTAACGTGCGAGCTCCAACAAAGCTCATTATTTTTCTTCGGTGCTAAAAATATTAAGGTTGACATGTATCATTGGGCATCTGTAAGCCTATGAATAAAGAAAGATAAATAAGAGAACACACTGATAAGGAATTCAATGTGCTGAATATAGTTTTAAGAAAAGTTATTGTATTTTGTCCTGCCTGGCTCTCTCCTGCTGAGAAGAAGAAAAACAGAATTAATGTAAAGGAATCAGGGCGTGTTCTCTCTTTATGGTATAAAATTTTCATTTAAGAACACACAATTGTTCTTTCATCCAACCTCCAACACACGCAGTTGTTAAAAACAAATTTTAAACAATTATAGGAATCTAGTAAAAGGTTCAAATAGAACTTTTTCATACAATGCCCAAAGACAACCTCTCAGTCTGTCAAGTCTCTTCTTCAGCAAGCGAGCTGGAAGGAAACACTTTTCTTATCTGACCCTTCAGGCAGGTGAGATTTGGAATCTCTGTTTTCCAACCACACGGCCCATGCAGCCCATCTCCCCCTCTTCTCACTCTTTATCAGCTAATCCATGTTCCAGCTAGCCAGAAGTGTGAGCAGGTAGGAATATTCCTTGTTTTTTCATGCATAATCTAGTTCGCTTGAAGTTGGAAGGTTTACTGACATGATGTCTAATTCATACCTGCACCACTGAGGTCAGAAATAGGACTTTTAGTTTAGGTTCTGGCATTCTGGTTAAAGTCTGTTGTGACCATTTGAGCTCTGCTCGTAATAAAGCTATTTTTCTCATAAGGAGACCCCCACAGCCGTGTCTGCTGAGGCTCCAGGCACAGCAGTGCCTGCTCAGTAGTCCAGACAAGAAAGACAAGACAGATCTGGGGGAGCTCGGGGGTGCTGGAAGACGTGCTTTGTTCAGAAACAGACCTAACAAGGGAGCTGCAGTAATTCAGCTTCTGACCTTTAGCTGGATTTTTCTCAGCGGCTGAAATTACTAACAGTCCAACTGAAGAACTTTCCATGGCATGGGAAACTGGTTCACAAGGAAGGTTTTGCTTTATACGAGAGAAAACATCTCTGTATCCAGGGGATTACAAATCCCAGCATGACTCAGGCTGGAGGCTATAACTGTACATGCCTGTATCAGCTCTTATTACCTCTATGACATGAGTGGGATTTGGAGGAGTGCATCAGAGGCGCAGTTTGCTCCACGTAGGCAGTTTAGTTATGAGCCAGAATTCTTGCTAGCATGCTCATATGGGTACAAGAGTGCATTGCATCTCTCCTGCTTTCCTTATCTATGGCATTATCTCCTGAGATGCTGTAACACCCTTTCACAAGTTTGCAAATTGTCTGAGCTCTTACACAGATAGCAGATAAATCCTTAGTGGATTTCTGATGGGGTCTCTGACCGAGGGAAACATCTGTGTATCATTAATTAGACTGACACTCGAGTTTTGAAATAGAGCAAAAGGCGGTGAGATACTAAATTGAAAGAGGTCAAAGGAGTAGAAAGCATTAACATAAAAGAATCTAGCACTAAATAGCACTCCTCTTCAGGGAAGTTCAAAGAGCTTCTTCCATTTGAGAGAGGGGCTCAGTGAGAAGCTGAAGATGGGACTTGCCCCCAGCGAGGCAACAGCAAAGCGCAGAGTTAATATTGGTGTGTCAGGACAAAACAAGGAGGTGAACAGCTTTCCTGGTTACCTGCTCAGGATAACCCAAGGGCTCATTGAATGAGATTTGTGCAAAAAGTGAGTGAAATCCCGTGGAGATAAGCCCTCCTGCTTCAGAGCATCCTCTGCTAAGAGAACTGTTGGGGGGTAGGTTTATAGGGTGACACCAATAGACAGCGTGCACTCAGTGCTACAAGAATCTCGTGTTAATGTTAACTCTATTTTAGGAGGTCGACAGACACGTGTGTTCTACGGATGGAACATTTCAGACAGAGGTAGAAGCTTACCTACTGGTCTGAGAAGGGATGTGGTTTCCACCTGTGTCAGGAGCATTCAGCGTTTTAGGAGGTGAGACAAGGGCACGTCAAAGTCAGTACTAAATGATTTGCCTCAGCTCACCTGGCCACGCGTGCTGGTGCTGCAGAATGAACCTATTTAATGCTGCTCTCTACCTCCTGCTGCAAAGAATGAACACGACTGCAAATCAAGGGGAAAATGAATCGCAAACTGATTCCCTCATTGTTCGGTTCTCTGTTTCAGAGAAGAATAGGCGCAGATTGGTTCTGTATCAAATTCCCCCCAAATCCATCCATAATCACACACAACTCTGCCTTGAGTCTGCCTGATGAACAGCACTCCTGGTGCTCAGACTCACCCTGGCCCCAGAGGGTGATGCACTGCTGCTCGTGGGTCTGGCAGATGCCGTTGTAGCAGTAGCCATCCACCCCATGGCACGCATGCCCATCGTGCAGGTACACATTGGCTGGGCAGTGAGGGCTGGCTCCGGTGCAGAACTCTGGCAGGTCGCAGGAATTGCTCGACTCTCTGCAAGAAATCCCCGCTGGTTTTAACTGCAAAACAAACAAAACCTTGGCTGCTGTTACGTCAATTAATAGGAGCCATGTAGTGATGTAACCCACATAGCCATTGGCTCTGCATTAACTGACTGCAATGGACGGTGTAAAGATTTGGCCAGGTTGCCCAAAAAAGCTGTGCGCCCCATTCCTGGAAGTGCCCAAGGCCAGGTTGGAACGAGATATTTAAGGTCACTTCCAACATAAGCCATTCTGTGATTCCCCATCCATACAGCTCCACTGAACCTCCCCAGCCCCAGCTCATGGGGACCAACACCCATGTAAGTGTGAAAAACATTCAAGCATAGAAGTTCATGAAAAAGAAGTGGCCACAAGTAGCACAGGCCTCCTTAGAGAGAAGTCTGTTGCTCTGCCACTTCAATAGCTGTAAGAGTTTGATGGTTTTTTTTTAAAAAAAAACTGCTCACAAGAAATACAAACATTTTAATGGTTAACGGCATAATTTGTTGGTTCTGCACCCTTGCTTACTAGTCTGCAGTTGGGAAGATTATGATATTTTGCCTGCCCCACACCAGTGACCATTTCCATCAGCTCACCTTGCAGTCTTCGCAGCAAAGTCCATGTGCACACACTGCTCCTGGCCTCAAAGTGCAGGTAGTTGCATTGCAGCACCGGTTTGTACATTCCTGGATGGGGATAAATTGAAAGCAGACAACTTTCAGTTGCAATGAGCTGTAAATCAAGAGAGGCTGCTTATCTCTGAGAGGTGCTATAACCCTGCCAAGAAAAGTTAGCCACGAATTCATGAATTATACATAAAATTCTATAACCTGATCCAAGCAGCCTTGTCTGTCCTTAGATCCTACAACTGCAGTAATTGTAGTAAAACCAGAGAAGCCATTGAGGAAGGCTGGTTTATCCTAGCTATGAATCTAGTCTCAAATATCACGAACAACACAAGTATGCTGCTACCAATCCCCACACAATAATATGGCATTTGATTTCCAGGAAACCAGTGGAATGAATTCATTGCCTTCAGTAGGGTTCACCCTAGCTGAGGATCCCAAGCTGCAGTTACTGAGCATCACCACTGCAGCTCTCTGCTCTGTGCTATTTGCTCAGCACATTTCTTGCCTTGCGTGGAAGCTGATGTCTGCCACAAAGACAGACAATGACACCACTCCACGTAATCTTCTCTTTGGGTATTCCAGTAACAGAGTTTAGAGAAAAATATGAATTCCATTATTACTTTTACATCCCAATTTCACACTTATGGATTAGACAGTTGCACGTGGGCTTTTACAAACCTTATTCTCAGTAGAACGACCTAATAAGAAGTTTCAGAAAATAACTGAGCTGCTTTTCCAAGCTGATACAAGCTGCAAGTTACATCAGCTGTGCTGGAATCTCAGCTCTCTAACAAAAATAGCAGCAGATAAAATTGCTCTTCAGTTGTGTTAAGACGATTTGGCTTCACAAGGGATCACTAACAATACAGGGAACGCAAGAAAAATAAACGGGTGAGAATGATGTTCACAGCTCAACTATGTTCTTGACTTTTGTAAAGCTTTCTAACTGGAAAACAGGTCTACTGCTGTACTCCCAAATAACCAGTGAAATAATTCTCAGCCTTTCCCTGTTTTCTGCCTGAATATACAAAGATATCTGCGCTGCTCTGAAGCAGCAGAACAACTTCCTGCACCTATTTTTGATCATGCTGGAAAGCAGCAGGCAACACAAATATTTCTGTGCAGCTGCTGTATTTAAGAAGGAATGCTCCTCTGCACAGAAGCGCATCTTATAAATTCATCTCAACGGCAATCTGAGAAGAGCAGAGTGGAGGAAAACAATGTCAATCCAATTAAAGCGCTTCTGAAAGAGTCAGCTCCTGCACCCCATCATCAGGCCATCCACAGAGCAGCCCAAGGAAAGCAATTGGCATTCCACAGACAGCGTGGGATAAAGACACAGTTTCTCTGAACGATGTTACTGCAGCCTTTCAGATTTCGAATTGCTCTCTCACTTATTTCTCATTGCAGGAGATGAGCTTGGTAAATAGTTTTTGTGCCCGGGCTATTAAATTGTCAGGGATGGTTTTAACATAAACAGGCAAGCAAACAGAAAGGGTTCAGGAGGTTTTTTGGAGGCTGGAAGAGAAATGGGAGGCCACCACCTGAAAGTATTGCCCTCGAATAGTGCATTATTATCAGTCATTGTTAGTAACAACAGTAGTGAGGGGAGGTGGGTTTCTTGGTGTAGGTCTCCTGGGCTCATCAGAGCACCTCAAACAGGCAAAACCAACAACTATTCTGGCATCCTCTACAGTGGCTTTGGACAGGACATCTTGGTTTCACCCCCACTTTCCTAAGAACACAAAGTAGACCACCTTAGGCCAGACGTTGTCATCCCCTGACAACAGCCAGCAGAAAATGCTTGCAGACAACAATATAAACACAGATGTGTGATACCTCCCCCCAACTCCTGGGTTCACCTGGATCCCCACACATTTTTAGCACCTGCAACATTTGGTGGAAAGGAACTCACAAGTAGGTGACACAGTCCCAGGAGCAGCTCCTTCTGCTTGTTTGCAACCTGCCATTTGCTAACTTCATTTGCACAGTTGTTGCCAGAGGCAATTGCTCTCTATTCACTCCTTCCAATTCACTCATGATTTTATCAGCTTCTGTCAAATATTGTTTTATTTTCTACCTTCCCAGCCAGAGTTTTCTTCCAAATATTTAAACATCTCTGTTGTTTTTTCTTTCAGACTTCTCATTCTGCTTTATCCTGCTTGAAAACAGGGAGAGGTAGGAAAAAACTGTACACACAGCTTCAGCCACAACATGCTGCAGATTTATAGCAGCTTACCAGTGCTTTGTTTTGTTTTCCTATTTCTTCCCTAGTAATTTCTAACAGCCTATTTACCCTTCAGACTGCTCGTGAGCACTGAACTGACATTTTCATGAGACTATTTATTGCAATAAGAAGTCTTGTTCCTCTACGGTCAGAGTCAGTTCAGAGTCCATCATCCTATATGTGATGTTTGGATTACGCATCACTCTGCACTGAATCCCATTTGTCACCATAATGCCCAGTCAAGCTGTCTCAGAAGGTTCTCCTGCAGTTCTTCACAGCCAGTTCTCAGCTCTACCATCCTTGCTAATATCATCAGCAAGTTCAAGGCCATTCCTCTTCCCAAGCTGTTTACCAACATGCTGAATTGTGCAGTTTTCCAGGACACATCTCATGGACGCATCACTGTAGATCTCCTTCAACTGCCGAAATTGATTATTTATATGTGACCAATATTTCCTTTCTTTTAACCCATTTTTGTCCAAATCCTACAGATGCTTAGTCTTCCAAGGAGGCCTTGGTCTAAAGCCCCTTTGAAGTCCCAGCAGGCTGTAATAGCTGGGTCTTCCCTCCCCACCCACTCGTTAAGTTATTCAGAGCACTGTGATATGTTTGTAAGGCAGGACACCCTGGCACAAAAGCTCTGTTGACTCTTCCCTGGCACATCACAGTTACTCAGACAGCAGCTCTTTATTACATTTGCCAGTAATTTGTTTGGAACTGACTTCTCATTGACTGATTTGAGGTTTTCTGATGTCCCTTGCAGCTTATTATAAAATTAACCATCTTTCATTTGTCACCTTTCATTTCTCAGGGACCAAGGATATAGATATATATATATGCACAAAGATAGACAGACACATATATTTGCCTTCTATCTTTGCAGTCATAATCCACATTAATCCTCCTTCCAGAGACACTGTAGCACACTGGATGTTTTCAGTAATATAATCCAAAGCTAGGTTGGCAACATCATCCCTTGGTCAAGACGTTTGGCCCGGTGGGGGCATGCCAACACCCATTATACTCAACAAGATGACTTGAGTACAATCAGTTGCATCAGCACCTGATGCATGAGGCCGCAGTGTGGGTAGAGGTGGCCAGATAATCCCTATGGCATTTCCAGGGTTGTCCCAAGGGTGGGTGTGTGCTACGGTCATGGCTCTCTGCCCCTATGAGTGCACTGCTGTCCTGCTGAGGGATCTCAACACAGGGCTGATATTTTGCCTGGGGAATATAGCAAAGCTGTTGTTTGCTTGGCAAGTAACACACTCCAGCACCTCACCAAAATCCTGAGGGTAAAACATTCTTTGGGAAATATCCTTACCAACAACCTATATCTACATATTCAGATACACTTAATTCTGAACAATGAGAAGACAGCTACCATATGTCACTGTACAGCTTTCCACGCCATAAAATACTGCACCACTGTTGACAAAACTCAGCTGATATAAATGACTGGACAGTGAATTATTAAACGCTCTGGTGGTTTTTCGGCACAACTCAATTTATAGCAGTAAAATCCAAATTAATTTAATTGGGCTCAAGGTGCAGTTTTCCAATATAACTAAGAAAGAAAATCACAGTAAGAAGAGGCAAATCAAGTCAGTGCTTGCTGACATTAACTGACTTTGACTCGGAAAGGTATCGCTATCATTCAAAACTGAAAATGAGAAAGATAACTGGGTTAGAAAGACATTTGCAAGCTGCTTGCACTCTATTGACTTTAAACTAGAAGATAAGCCTGTTTCCTCCAACCTTGTTACCCTGAAGAATGAGTGAACTGTCAGGAAATCCTTATGGCTTGTGTAAATCCAATACACTGTATAGACAGGATACAGCAATATCTTGCTGTTTTAACTGCCCCAATCTATTTTGTCTGCAGAGCAATATTTATCACAGGAAACAAATCCCTCATCTACTGATGTACTTAACTCAGATAATCTGGGAGAAGTTCAATACAGCCAATGAATGTGGGAAGCCAAAGGGATATGAATGTGTGCTTATATATTATTTGACCTCCAGATTTTGCCTATCTCCTCCTGATCTGAGCAGTTGTCTGACACACTCACTAAACTAAGTAAAATGATCTTTGAAGTAGCAGCAATTTTTCTGGGAGACAGTAAAGGCTATTTTGTTACTGGGGTAATTGGCTAGCAGAAAAGAAAAATCTCAGAGCTGAAGGAGTGGTATTGTACCTAAAACCTGAAGCTAACTGCAACAAAAGAACACCTAAGCAATGTTAATTAAGTGGCTTTGCACTTAGAGAAGCAAGACTTCTATTAATGTTCAGTATCCTGAGAAATCTAAGCAATGTTAACAAATTTATTTTGGATTTATCTCATCCTAGCTAGTACGTAACAGCATTTCTGTTGGTAGGAACATGACAGTTGGCCACGGCTGGTCTGCTGGACAGACCATAAGAGACTTTGTTCCCCAATGGCAAATTGAGTATATGATTAAATTAACGCCCTGCCTGACCTTCAGCAAGAAGAAGACAAGCAGAAACTCCCTGCATTTCTGAGGCTTAAGCTGATAGATAAGATAGAAAGCGGAAAAGGGGAAGTTCTGCATCACACCAAATGGCCTCAAAACACATCAAACCAACTCTGGAACTTCTCCACTGTTAAAACCCCACAGACAAGAGATGAGTAGTAATTCTCAGGCAGTGTCTTACATCGGGCTCCCCACAGTCACACTCCTCTCCATCTTCCACGTAGCCATTCCCACACTTCTGTCCACCAAAGGACTCCTTGACTTCAGGCAAGTTAAACAGACACATCCCCACTCCTTTCTCCAGGCTGTTTTCCAGGTCCTTTCTACTGCAGCTGCTGAACACCATGGGAAATGGATAGCTGGAAGAAAAATACGTGAAAAGAATTATAAAAAAAAAAGAAGTACTATCAGATGAAAACATCTCTTCTCAAACCAGCAACCTTTCAGCACGCCTGTGCTGAAACAAGAAGGTGGCATTCCAATTTTTAACGCTTTAACATCACACTGAGACATTGCCATCGACGTGCAGTGCAGTGCTATTTCTGACTGTAAGGAAGTGACCGGTAAGGACTGGGAGCTTTCATACTTGGGATTCCTTCTCCCACTTCTGCACGTGTAGTTACAGAGCAAATTCTGATCAAGATCCTAAAGGAATGCTGGGTTTGCCAGGAGGATTCTAGCATTCGGAGGACTGCAAAACATCCTAAGCTTTCTTGGAAAATTTAAGATCAGATGCTGTATTCATTCACCTCTCTTGGCAGCATGGCAGACTTCCTGTGCTTTTTCAGGAAAAAAAAAAAAAAGAGGAAAAACAATGTTATTTGATAAGAACCTGCTTCTGTAATTCAAAGTCCAGCTTAGAAACCACGTCATTAAAGCAAATGCAGTCCTTATTTTAAATCTGGATGACTCTGAAGACTACTGAAAATACTCACGTTTTGAATTCACATTGCTGGGAGCAGAATTTGTCCCCACTGTCCAGGCACATAGAGTCTGTGATTTATCTTGGAAATCACATGGACCATTTGCAAAATGATTCAGCATAGTACAAATGTCTCCAAATATCCTGCACTGTTCCTAGAGAACTTTACTCCATTCTCATTCACGAACGTTTGCAGTTGGACTCAAGGAAATGAGACAAGTAGCACCTGGGTCCAGCCATCAATATCATATCCTAAAGAAACCTGCCATGCCCTCTC
Organism: Phasianus colchicus; assembly: GCF_987193195.1. Lineage (NCBI taxonomy): Eukaryota > Metazoa > Chordata > Aves > Galliformes > Phasianidae > Phasianus > Phasianus colchicus. The sequence goes on from NC_143443.1 coordinate 33,142,157, forward strand.
TGCACTGAGCTGTGCACACAATTACATCAGATCTGGATCACCACCAAGCAGAAAAACAGCTTTCAAGCTGCCTTATCTCCCCTAAGACCCTAGACCTTCCTCACTGCTGCTCCAGAGCCAAGCAGTAATTTAACATTACAGCAGCACAGGGAGACAACCTGCTAATGACTGGACTTTATTCACTGAATGCTTTGTATCAATCATGTATTATTAAGGACAGGGCATAAGCCTTGCCAACAAGCCAGATAACAGATGGAAGTTCTGCACTGCTGAACTTCAGACTTCAATGAATCAACTGTTATTTCTAATATTCCGAAATGAAACGTTTGCTTTGTGGATGGTGATGCTGATAGCTATTCAAAAGGGATAATTCCTATTACAAAAAGAAACGCTTGACAATTTCAGGTGTGATATAGCTTCCAAATTAAAGACAAATAAACTCCAGAATAGCACAAGGTAAGAACCAGGCTGCTAGCTGCAGCTCCAGCCCCAAGGGGAAATGAGAAGGTACAAAGAGGAGCAAAACTTCCTACTGACCTTTTCTATACTGCACAATTGGAGGTGATCTTAGCTGGACACCAGGACCTCCCCCCCCACTCTTAGTTCAATTGGAAAAAAGGCACACAGTTCTGCATGCATCACTATGAACACATAGATGGATGCGCACTATCAAACACCAACAAAAACCCAGGAACCACCGACATGCCTAAGTAATTAATCCTGAACAAAGCATACAAGTGCTTGATCAGACAGGATCCTCATATCAAAGTGCAAACAAATGAATATTGCATCATCCAGACAACTTCCTTCACCTCAGCAGCACAGATTTACTTTGAAATCCAGAGATGAACGCAGGGAGACATACAGACCTTAGACTGTCTGAAGTCAACTCAGGAATACAAATAATGCATTTTGCCCTGTGCCAGATGTCTGAGCCACATGCAGTTCACGAGAACAGCTTGCTGGTCAAAATTATCAATATTTTAGGGCTGCTCCTTTGTATCCATGAATGTTCAGGGTCATTTGCATGAATGTGAGATGTGCCTGTCCATCAGGGGGGAACAGAATCCCTACTCTTAACCAGAGGTGAAATAATGTCATTGTTAATGAATGAGGTTTCTGTTTCCCCTCAAAGGAACTTCAAGCTGTTTCCTATTTTGAACTAAAAGATCCATTCATCTTCTGGCTTTTCCTGCTCTTGACACTGATTTCCTCAGCTGACATCAGTGCAGCACATGTTATTTGATGACATTTTCTGAATATCTTTTCTTTACCGAGTAAGCTCAAAATAAAACAATGTAAAAACAGAGAGGAACCCAACAAGTGGAAACAGAGTCAGTGAAGGGTAAATACAATGCAAGACAGGATACCACATCAACTGATTCCAGTCGGTATTTCACAGGAAACATAACTGGTACTTAATACCATGATATTATGACACACAACTATTCTTTTTTTTTTTTTTTTTTGACAAAATAATCCCATGTAACAGCCACAGCATTTGATCATTGTGATTTTAAGCTACATTTTATTTGCCTTTGCAATTTTTAAGCTGGTTCATCAGAAGCCTGCAAATTCTGGCAGATGGGAAGGGTTATCAGATGTTGGTAGCATTAAGCGTTCCATTTAAGTGAATCTAGAGCTTATGAAAAATGATGAACAATCACGTGAAGGATACTCGTCCTCTAAAAAGTGCAGCAAGTTTCCCCACACAGCCCTATGAATAAGCTTCAGACCTCATCTGGAAGGACTGTCTTTGGGTGGGAAAAGACAACGGAGCATCCAAAGCAAAGTCAGTCCTTCACCTGTCTCTGTGATTTCAGTGACAGAACGTAAATATCCTTGCTTGGCCATACATGGTACTCCATGCATTACTTCTTTTGGAATAGCTCTCAGATACCAACTTGTACTGGCCAATAAAGGACCTTCCAGATGTAAAAAAAAAAAATAATAATAATAATTAGCAATCACTATATGCCAGTATCACTTACAACACTTCCTTTTACGACCCATATTACTGCTCTGAACAGAAATTAAATAGCAATTTGGTCCAACCTATTCCTACTCTGACATCCTGAATAGCCCACACACTGGCTACACCATTTGAATCTGTACATCTAATACAAAATGGATCATTTTGTTGAACTGTTCTGGCTGTGGATACAACTTTGCAGAACTAAGATTGTGCCTGGCACTATTTCAGTCTTTTCAGTGGATTTACAGTAAGAAAAATCATTATAGAGTCTTTCTACCCCTCTTGAACCTGCAGTATTCCTCACTGCTTAAAAGATGTGTGTAATATCAAGCAGTGTCTGTCCCAGTTCCCAGCAAAAACAGCCCTGACTGCTCCTGCAAATGAGAGATTCACAGTAGTAAAATGATGGCTGGTAATTGATTCCTTTATAAACAGAGTCTGGTCTTGTCCCACTCATTTATATTTTGAGCACTCAAGCCATTCAAATGCCAGTTTCCTCCATCTACTTTTACATTTAGCCTGTATTAGATGGCTCCTTTCATTAACTAAGTGAAGCAACATCGTCACGGGAAGCGTCAAGTCCCTTTCAAGAAAAGAGAATTCTTTGTACTGGCACTACATTGCTCAGCACAGTTTCTTTTTTTTGCATGAACTCTAAAAGTTCATCTCCATCATCTCCTTTTCAGAGGCATTCCCCCTCCTAATGGACCGAAGAACAAGAGAGTACAAGCACAGAAAAAGACAGAATCACTGCCCCAGAAAATTACAGTTTTCAGAGATAAGACAGCCAAAGCATTCAGGAGGAAGACAGTGGCTGCTGATTGATGCATGGTAGCACAGTGTGTCAGCTACAGCCCTAGCACAGGTCCTGCTGAGGAGCAGCGTTGCTGTCAGTGTCATCCCAATCTCTAGCTTGAACACAACAGGAATGGCACTGACTCAGGCTGCAGGAGATCCCTGCTCCAAGCAAAAAGGATTGCAGAAAAACCTTGGGAAAGCCATCAGAAGTAGAACTCCCAAACTTCTAGACGTCCATCTACACCTACTGGTGCCTGAACATTTGGTACCTCGGATCTGCCTCCTCCATGTTCCTCTACCATCAGACAAGAGACTTCCTTTGAGACACGTTTTGCTGTTTCTCAAGAGCCACTGAAGCAGCATCTCCATCAATACCTCTGGCAATTCTGTGTACAGCACAGCTATGGGCTCACTGTGTCTTGGAAATGAACATTATGATTACTACGAATATTGTTATCCTATCCAATCTCAGATGACTTTCTTATTCAAGAACAGTAGGGCATTTATAAGGTCACTGACTTGTTCTCTCCAAAATATTGGTGTGTATATATATATAACACATACACATTATACAAATGCATACATTATATATCTATTTATAAGGTTCATTCATTCCAGTTCATATCACAATCTGATTATTCAGCATTATTGCAATGTTTATACAGAGCCTTTTTCCTAAGGCCCTGAAGTGTTTTACAATTATTCACTCAATTAAAATGCACAACAGCCCCAAAGAGCTCTATTAAGTACCACAGGGCCTTCTTCCCTGAGGTAATACGATAATTGGAGATTATATTAATTTTAAAAGGGCATTTTGATTTTCCTGTACATGCCTCCTGAAATCACTGCTGACTCACTAATTTCCAAAGGTGCAGAAAATGGGACCTGGATTTGTCCAGAATGCTAGAAAAATCATGCCTGAGAGGCTCTGCATGGAACAGCTCAGGCACCAGCAATGTTTTTGGGAGCACAAAGGTGCACAAAGACAAGAGCAGGGCTCAGCCCCAGCTCTCAGTCAGAAATTCACCTAGTCATGCATCTGAATTTCCAACACTTTTCATGATAAAGAGGTGTTCAGTTAAGACATGGAGTTGTCTCCCATTAGCCCCAGGACTCTTTGAGATACACAGCTGCCATGACCCTGTTTTTTCTCTTAAGCAAGGGTCCACACCAACAGCAATGTTCAGTCGAGCAGGGAGAAGCTTTCACCTTCCTATTGAATACAAACCTCTGGGTGGAACAGAAGTCAAAAAAAAAAAAAGGATATGTATTTTTTATTTGTCAGAGTAGCCTATGTGTAAAGACACTTTCTTGGAAGAAAAGATTAGGGTGTTAATGCTGCACTCCAAATTGCATTTTTAATTTTATCCAGTGAATTTTTAATGTAAAAAGTTGCCAACGGTAACAGGAGTTTGCTCCTTAGGATGTGTTCTTAAGCAAACCACGGAATCAGAGAACTGCAGGATGTCTTGAGAAGCCATAGATGTTTTTACTTACTCTCTTTAGTCTGCAAAACTGTTGATTTTTGGCTGCAGAGCAGCTCGCTTTCAGCTGGAGAGGAGGGGAGCAACTCAGGTCCTACTTCAGGAGGTGAAGATGAAAGTTTGAGCTCCCTCTTGTTCATGCTCCACAGAACGAGTTAAGAACCAACGTGTCAGCTTCCTATTGCAAATCCCAGCCTTACCTATGAGCCTAAACCCAATTTTTTAAATTTAAAATATAGAGATAGTCTTGCTTTTGTTAATTCACATACAAGTCATTTTTTGTACTGACACACCGTCAGCAGCAGAGAGAGTAAAACAAAAGTAACGCTCTAGAAAGGCAGAAACTCAACAGAAATCAGTGGTTTCAGATCCACTGAGGTGTTGATTTCAAGGAGCCATGACAATTTGCCTGCCTCCTCCATCTCCCCATCTAATTGACATAATTGTTTCTCACATAAAGGCATCCTCTTTGGTTTTAACCTTCTAGACATCATTATTGCTCTCCATCTCTTGAAAACAACTTTTCAGGTCTCCTAAGAGATACGAGCTGAGTAGAACAAAACGGAATTTGCTATTAGATGACATTTTTAGACACTTCAGCTGTTCTGTGCAGCGCCTTATGTTAATGAATTAGTAATCATAGAGAACCTCACAGAACAGGGAACTGAGCAAGAGATAAATCCCGTTTCCTTTGATATTGAGATAGGTTTTCAAATGCTATAGCTCTCTCAATGTATAAAGTTCTGTCATTACCCATTATTTCACACCCCTCACGTTTCAGCAGCAATTGTTTAAAATTAGGCAACTGCCATAGAATGGAGGTCGTGTTAATCTATTATTTAAATAATGGCTTTGTTTGTAAGAACTTTTGAGGGAGAAAGACACACAGTTTTAAAGTAGACCTCATGAGCATATTGAAGTAAAAGGAGATCCTAAAGGTAGCTGCACATTCCCTCCCTGAAAAAAATCTTGCAAAAAGCAATTTTGTTTTAATCTACATAAAGTATTGAGGTAGGAAGTTTGCTTCAAAAGAAATTAGATGTCTGGCAACTCATACTTCTTTTTTTCTAGCCTATTTTTCACTATGTAGCTCCTCTTTTATAGTTTTAATCCCTAAAGCATCAATAAAGTAGAGCACAGAATTGGGCCATGTAGTTATACGTGACATCAAAGCTCTTGCTGTCTGAGCTCATGGTCAGTGATTTAAAAGCAAGCCTGGATCTCTCCCACAGCTTTTGTCATGTTCACTCTACGGTAGTTTTTACACTTCCAATAAATAACCATGAACGTCACACCAGTGATTAAATTAATTGATATGTAGTGGCAATTGCCTGTCGTGCTACAATGAAATTGCCTCGGTTATTGAAATAAAGTCTTTCCAAATAAATGTTTAAACTTCACTCACAAATGCTTTCGGCTCACTGTCATTTAGCCTTGGGAATAATGCAGATTTCCAGACTTCATTCAAGCAATATTACTTCAGGTGCCCAGACAGGATTGTCACAGTCCCAGCTGAGATTTGACCTCTCCCATTAAACTGAAGGTGAAAATTTAACTCCCTGAAATACTTGGAAAGGCAGATTTATAGTACTGAATGTTAGACTTCAGGGCAGAAGGCAGTGATGAAACAAATGGCTGAATGGTCCAGAAAAAAAAAAAAAAAAGCTTTCTGCAAAGGAACAACACTTAATGGTTTTATACAGTATACACTGTCATGGCCTGATACTTCTGCAGCCACAAAACTGCCAAATAAAACATTATTAGCAGTTACTTTTACTTTGATGAATGTACAGTCAGAGAAGTTTTTTCTCGTTGAGAGGCCTGTTGTGACTTTCATTTCTGTTCTGGGGTGAAGCAATACCAAACCGATTTATCAATCTTGACAGTACTCTGACGATACGCCGGAGTTATCTGCATTGCAAAAGCTCTATGGGAATTGAACTCAGACAACTGTTCTTCCTGTTGGAAACCAGACAGCCAAGGAAAGTAGCTATAATCAGTCTGAATTTGCCTCTGGCTCATCTTTTGCTCTGTTTCCTTTTAGACTGCTACCTCATTAATAAAAATTTGCTGGATTGCTGAGAGTTCAGGTTTCACGATCTACTGCTTAGAATTTGAGGTTAATCCAATGCAACAAATAACAGAGGGAGGGATAAAAAGGCCAGGTCAGGTCTGGTCCCAGGCTAAAGGAAATCAGGGCAGCAGGCATCCCATGCCTCTGCCTGCCCTGAAGGAATCCAGAGGTAAAAAGCATCACCAGCATTCCCTGCGTTTGCGTTTGTTGCAGAAAACTCAGCATCCTCAGCATGTAATAAGCAAATAAAGATAAACGGTCCACCTCACCGCTCAAAATCCCTTGCTGGAGGTCACCTTCCCACCAATTTTCTGTTAGATAAAAGACACTGTTTGACCCTGCTTGAAATGCTAAGGACAGCATCGTGTCCTGGTGACATTTCATGTATTCCCAATGTGATTTTATAATCAGCTTTCGTTGTAGGCAGTTATATCCTGATTTTTGTCCTTTGAAAAACCTTGGAATTGTTTTTTTAAATAGGTCAGGAGCAGCTGACAAAAAAAATATATATATTTAAATCTGACATTGGGAACAGGGGGTTTGAGAGGATCACTTCATAGAGCATTCGTTCAGGTGAAGGAGCAGAACAAAATCATTTTTCAAAAAGCAAGCCAAACCAAACCAAAGGAAGCAGCAAACTAAAGTGCTAATAGAGGAAAATCAACCCACGATATTTATGCACATTTACCCATTTCACCTTTGCAAGCTCCTGTACTGCCAACGTGTACCTAACTACAACTCACAATGCATCACACTCAGAAGAACAAAAGAAGCACAGTTTATCCTCCCAGGTGTTGCTGGGACAGTCTGACCACCCAAGGAGGTTTTCAAGAACCCCGAGGTGTAGCCCTTGTTGGCATGGCTTAGTGGGCATGGTGGGGTAGGCTAACAGTTAGACTTGATGATCTTAATGGTCTCTTCCAGATTTAACGATTCCGTGATTCTTTGATTTAAAGAACCTGCCATACTTTGGTACTTACCTGGCTTCAACAGATGGGCTTGGGCTAGGATAAGCCTGCACATCAGGTGTAGATTCAAATGACAGCAGGTTAAGGGAAGAAGACTCAGAGAAGCATGAAACCCTCTGGAGGGGGAAGCCAGGCCAAGAAGAAGAGATTTGGGAAGAATCTCTGAACAAATCTCACAAGGAAGCAGCTCACTGTAGCAGAAGCATTAGCAGAAAGAATCTTACAGAAATGACAGCTGGAAAGAGACAAGGGTCCTAGAGAAAAACAGCAGAGCTCTGCAAAACACTGGAATGAATATATACCTGGGGGACAGACTGGCATTGATTTCACCTAATGGCCATACTACCCAGTCTCTTAATAAATCAGGACTCAAAGACAGGAGTATCTGACTTGCAAGCACCTCGCCTCCATTTTTTCCTTTTAGGAGATCCAGAGAAAAGATAAGTGAGGCATTAACAAGGCCAGGAATCAGGCTGCAATCTCCCAGCATTTCCACCTCCCTAGTGTGCATTCTGCAAGATAAGAGCTGAGGAAAAAGCAGCTTTTTCCCCACATCACTTGTATCAAATCAGGCAAATAGAAGTGAAAATAAGCTGGTTAGTATCAGCATTGCACGTAATCATCATATCAGCCTAACAGAACAGAACAGATCTACTTGTGATCTGTACCTCAGGGATCCTTAAGCAAGCAAGTGAAAAAATCTGAAGGGATCCTTAGGATCCTGATGAAATCCAGAGCATGCTGAAGTCCGTAGAGGCTTTCCTGTCAACTCTGATGGAGCTTGGATTTCACAACTGAAGCCGACTGGCTGCCAGGAGAACGTCAGTGATGAAGACGAATACAAATTCCATGCTACTTTAGAATAAGCCAGGAAGGCTCCTTAGGAGCCCAAGTTATTTCACATCTCTATTTTCCCTGACTTCCCTTCCTAAACTGGTGGTTGCTTACATCCATCCCACCACTGTGACTGCAGCATTTGGTTCTGAAGATTCATTATTGGGGGTAGAACAGACATCTTCATTCTCTGAATGCTAAACTTTTTGCACATCTATCCCAGACAAAAAAGGCTCTGTGATTCCCATGACAACTGTGGCAAATGCAGCTGTAGGCATCATTTAATTACAGTGATTCAGACTTCCAAGTCAACATCAGTTCCTTACAGTGCTTCAGGGCTTACAACACATGTTCAAAAAAGAAAAAAAAAACATTCATGTGACCTTAAGAATATGCCCTTTAAGGTATGTTTCCATTTATACTCCTGGAGTTTGGAATTTGTTAACACCAACTGTAACTGGACATTGCACACTTAATTCTCCATGCACCACTCTACTGGTTTGTCCTTGCAGCCTGATATGTGGTGTTCTGGGTTTTTTGTGTTTTTTTCCCTTGAAAGAGAAAGCCAAGATAAAGCAAAATGTCCTTACATGATTTCTTCTTATGGGTCATGGCAACAGCAGCAGTAGAGGAGACAAATGTCCCTTACAGAGCTATATTTTGTATAGATATTACACTGACAAGACAAAATGCAGCTGAACTCTCACGTGCCAGCATCCAATCCAGTAAAGCTGTGCCCATTCTGGATACATCTCAGGGTAGAAAACATGACTTGTCCTAAAGTATCTGCTATAAATAATCAGACCAGAAGTAAAATGTGTTTTCATTTGAGAAGTAACCTCTCCCCTTGTCAGCTTCACTTACAGAAAATGCATGCTGTAAATCTCTATGAGTCCTCCTCCTAGAGAATACACCAAAAAAGAAAAAATATTTTCATTTATAACAGCACATCTCCTGAGATGTGGGATGCTAAGCTAAACTAAAAAGCAAAACCTTTTTTTTCTTTCTTTTTTTTTTTTTTTATAAGGAGCTGCCCTGTAGCTTTGTGTGCTAATTGCTTACAGTGATCTGCTCCTGCAGAGGACTAAGAAACAGGCGAAGAAAGAATTTTAACCCATGCTACTAACGCACAGACCTTATTTACTAAAGCAATTAAATATATCTGTAATGTATGGAAATTATTAACCAAAAGGGGATGCCAAATGGGCTGCAGACATGAGGAGTTAAGGAAAGGACTGACATAAATCTGGTTTGCAATCTCATGGCTGTTTCCTACTAAAGGAAGGACCAGAATGCAATCTGCTAAATTACTCAGGCTGAGCTCAGACCAGTTTGGAAACATAAGCAGCTTTAGAGTTTAATTAGAAACTGTTTATATCTTAAAGATAATTTCATTTTCTTCAACTCGCAACAGAGGTAATTGCAGATAGTTCTGCTGACTCCACAGATTGAAGTCTCCAAGCTGCCAGACTGAAAAATGCAAAGTAAGGTCTGCACAGCTGCAAACAAACTGAGAGGGGTCAGGAAATACTGTGCAACTAATGATGGCTTGATTAGCTAATGCTTAAGAAGGTACGGTGAGATGCCAAGCAAGGACAAAAGAGCACCAGTCAGTAAATTAAAAAGTCCTTTCCCACACTGTATTTCTGGTCTCCATCCCATTCATCACATGATCGTCTGCCTTCTTATTTTTTTTTTTTTTTAGCACTTCAGCTATGTGTGTATATTGACTCCAACAGATCTTGGAATCTGTTGTTTTGCTTCAACTTGTGTTTGGCACCAAAGCCAAGATGCTGTGTTCATGGCATGCCTGGCTGGCTCCTGAAGCTACTATGGATCTCCAAACTGTACATTTTCATGTACAGCTCTACATACTCCGGAAACTGTGTTCCAGCAGTGAAAAAAAATCAAGGGAACCCATTATCCTGCTTTCTTCAGGTGACTTTTTTTGTCAAAGAACAGTGATTGAGACTAATACTGAATGTAGTAGACTATGAGTATGGTTAGTTCTTTCCTATCTTGTCCTTAGTAAATTTTAACTTCTCGTTTTATGTATTTAGCTGCATACTTGTAACATAGTTAAATACATTTTGTTCTATGCTCATTTGAAAACAACAAAGAAAAGCAGATGACAAAATACAAATTCCCCATAAAAGCCTTTGAGAGTTGAATGTTCTGAGCAGAACGGCTCTCCAAGAGACACCAACCACCTATCTATCATGCAAATATATATTTATGCATTATAAAACCATCATTACTGTCACTAGCCTTCTTTTGATGTGCAATCTTAAGGCTCAATAATGGCAACGGGTGATACACGAGGGAAGAACAGACCTTCAGCATCATCAAAAGACAGGAAGCACACAACAAGCTTTAGAGATAGGGTGCTGGTCCCTTGGTGGTGAAGGGAGACGAAGAAGCTGCTGAGCGTGTCCTGATCCTGCTCAGATCCTGCTGTTCACAGCTACACCAGGATAACTGCATGCCTCAGCTACCAAACAGATCATCACATAATAGACACCGTTCTTCTGCCCTGACATTTAAATTGGATAGTTTCCATGACCTGATAACCACATAGCCCCATAAAGCTCCAGTCCAGTTGACCAGAGGTGGAAATAAACCATCACACACAACAATAAGACAAGTTGGAGCTTAGATCCACAGGGCATGTTGCCCAAAACATTACCTCACTGTGTTTGCTGTGGGTATAATCTGACAATCAGAAATAACTCTGGCTTATGTACAGAGAACCTGTATGCAGATTCCATAATCCACACACCCATGATCTGAGATTTACTTTAACAGAGGGAACAAACACCATCAGCCCAGTCTTTGACACTTCAGTGGCTCAGGGGAGCACTTCCAGAGCACCCTTGGACCCTCATGGCTTGGGGAAGAAGATGCAAAGCGATGGCTGGAACTCCTCAAGAGCCAGTTACACACAAAATTCTGCCCTTACACAGATGGCAACCACTGGAAAAACCTTGGAGGTCTGAACGCATAAGAATCTGTATCAAAAGTTTATGCATGAAAGTAAAACATCAAATGTTACTGTTAGTTTCTCACTTGCAGGAAAGCTGCCTTTCAAGGATAGCTGCATCTCCCAGATCATACAGAGCCACAGTTTCAAAACAGCTGGGAAATGGCTTAAAGTGTTCATCAAAGAACAAATGCTTCCTAGCCTAGTGCTTGGGTGCTTAGAGCACTCGCACAGCTGACCCACAGAGCAACTTATCACCAGGGGCAAGCGAGAAAACTTTCGTTTATAACATCATCTGTGCTACTAAGGGTCTTGCTTGGCATCACCTTTTAGTCAGTCATGAAGAGGTAGACATCTGGTACTATTACTAAGGAAAGAACACTACGTTTCCACTTAAACATTTCATTTAGCCTCGATTATAGCTAATATACTCAGTATTCAGTGCAGAATACCTAATTGTTCCCAGAGGGAATTAAAATACAGTATGTACTGATGCTCTTTTTCACAAGTATCTGAAAGAAACTCTCCTGATGGTCCTTCCTATCTTTAACTTTTCTCCATCCCTCCTCAGCAATACTTCAATTAGCTTAATTTGGGAACGTCACTCAGAAATTCTTAATAAATCATGTTTTGCTCTCAATCCCATTCACAAATCCATACCTCCTTGCTGGTCTTTATTTTACTTCTAACTATAAAGGTGTAAGTTTTACCTAAAAACACACTGGCAATAGTGAGTGCATTTTGAATTTGTTAAAAGAAAGTCGTCTCCAAATTTCTACAGTAAACAAACCACTATTTTTCTACCTCCCCAGTTCAACTACTACTATCCTCCTGTCCTCCTCCCCCAAACCCTGCCTCCAAAGCTCAATAATTAACGTGAAATCGTGCACTGAAAAGCAATTACTCAAAATTAGTTTTTCTTTTCAACTGCAAGCCACAGTTCCACAAAAATCCTCTAAAACTATGACCGATATCTGAGAGGTTTGAGAATTGATTTAAATCACATTTCTCCTTTTCCCTCACTTATGATCACCACACAAAAACTTGCTCCCTGGCTGCAGTAGAGCCCCAAGGCATCCTGCAGCAAAGGCAAAACACGGGCATCTCCACCAGCATAGTCACAGACCGAGCTCCACTTTCCTGTAACAAATGCAGTCATATTTATCTGAGCAAATTGAATTTAAAACCCGACCAAATCGGAATGATATACTGCCTTTAAATTCTAGCTGCAAAAATGGAAATGGTAACACAAGATCCAAGATAAGAACTGGAAAAAAAGAGGCAGGCATAGAGGGATTCATCTCATCCTTTGATTTTTCTAAAGCAACATCACAGTAAAAGGAACATGACAGAGTGGAGTTGCTGTGCAGAGCAGTTATCAGAGAGGAGCTGCTTCCTTGTTTATGTGAGTGGTGCAGACCTTCCTGCGTGGCACCAAACATCTCCCCATCCCTATCACTACATACATGTCATCGCTGGGATGCAAACCAGCACACATCCTGGACAAGGCAGTTATCAGAACAGAGGAAAAGCAGGACCGCTGAGGAGCTTAGATTGAAACAAATGTTGATGTAGAGATATTCTTTTATTTAAAAGTCTGTCAGGCAAACAGTAACGGCCAAGCCCTCTCTCATCACGCTGGGTTTTGTAATTCCCAAAAAAACCCCACAAACTTGAATCCATGTCTTGAAAAAAGTGTTTTAGCAGTACAGTATTTTCATTTTCCTGATGATTTGCTATTTTCAGATACTTTGCATTTCATCTCTTCACCACGGTCACTGAAGAAAAGCAGTACAGAGCCAAGATAAAAATAAGAGCCAGAGTAGACTTACATGACGTGCTGCCAGGCTGTGCTTGGTGTGTGGTAGGACCTGGGAGACTGGACACACAGTGCTGATTCTTGATCCTTGTTTTCAAAGGTAGAACATTCCCACAGCGAGATGCAAAGGGGGCTGGAGGGGAGAAGAGCAACCCTTCCCCAGTCATCCCCTTTTCTGTCTGCATGGTGAAAACCTACTACTGTATGTGGAAGTTCAAAAAGAGATGAAACGAACTGCAGCCTGCCTGGCATTTCAATTACCTTTGGCCAAGATGAAATAGCAACAAGAATTCTCCTGATCCTGATAAGAGCAACACATTTCTGAGAGATGACAAGGAAAGCAGCTTTCCTTGTCACCAAGCTCCGAGAAGGGTTAGAGACTATAGTAGGTTCAGCATTTGAATGTGCTTGGTAAGATTAGTTATCCTTTGTGGATTCCTGGGATCTCGTTAACACCTAAGCTGCAGGAGAAACATGGAGAAGCATCAAGGAATACTTTCTGTTAAGATCACATTTACAGTACACTCATCTGCCCTGAAGAGCAGCCGGCTGTGCAAGTCCCCCATATATAAATTAGAAGAGCGTGGTCTTGGCAAGGACCCAGACATGGGTGAGGTGAAGCATAAACCATTAGGTTTATTGGAGGGAAGACGGATAGCTAAAAATGTTTGGCTCCCCTTAAGGCTAGGCTAGAAGTTTCAAATGTATATGAAGCTTTCAACTAGTTTGGGGAAACTTACCTGGTTACAACCACTAGGGAGATAACTGTGCATCATTTTGATGAAGCAGCACATAAACAGTACATTTTCAAAATTATTAAAGAACTTATCACGGTTAGTTGGCATGATTTTGCTCCGCAGTTTGTGGTAAATTCTGGTTAGTTGCAGTGATATAAATCTGGAATAATGCCTTGGATTTCACTATAACTCTCCTGGTTTTTATGTAACTGTCAGGAAGAATATTTGCATTCCTAAGAGTGGAAGATTTAGGGAGATACTTGGAAAACAAGCAGAATAGTGAGATGACCCTGCTGACTCAGCATAGTCCCTTTGTTTTCAGATACTGCAAACCTCAATAAAAACATTTGCAAATCTCTTTAAGACTCCTTATCACCTTCTTTTCACTTGAAACAGTTTACGGTCAAAACAACTAAAAGAAATGACATTAAAAGAAATAACTTTAAAACACACGCATAAAAAGGGAACAGTGTGATAATATTAAACATTTCCTTGTTGATGCTATTTTTGCCGTAAAAACCCACACAGTTCTACAATGGGATTTATGTGGTTTCCGTAGGAGATATTCGAATCTCAAAAAGATCTGGAGTGCCACAAATTATGGGTTTGTTTCATACGCTTAAATCCACGCCACACAAAATACATTCTGCTGAAGTATTGGGTCCTTAAGGCATTTGTTGCTCACACAACATCATGTTGCTCACACATCTCGCTGGTATCTTTTAGGAGTGAAAGCTTTAAGAAGCTCATTAAAGGATAGATCCAACAGAGTTTAAATTCCAGACTGATCCCTGGAGATTTTTTCCACCAAGAAGTAATTTCCAAGATGACTTTTTAATGCTAACCTCTTCAAAGACTGAAACATAAGAACTGAAAGAAGACGGCAATAATTAATGAAATCACTTTTAAGTAAGAAGCCTTCAAACACTCCCTTTTGCTGCAGAACCACACCAATGACTCAAAAGTCAGGTCTGCAGAGGCATTTTTGTTATAGCCCAGATATTTCCGACCCTTTTTAGAGATTAGATAAGGACTTCTCAGCAGCTCATGCTTTTTACTTCAGCCCATGGATTTTTTTTTTTTCCCCTTTTCTTTTACGTATTAGATTTAGCTTAAACTAACAGAAATTAGTAGGGCACAGCGTGAGTGCCAGTGCACAGAACAAACTTCTCTCCAAATGTGTTTAGCCACCGTGACATGCTCTGTGTTTTGATGTTTTTCAGGTAGGGAATATCATAGATCCACAGAAAATCAGAATGGTTTGGGGGCAGAAAGGACCTTAAAAACCACCTAGTTCCAATCCCCTGAGGTGGACAGGGTTGCCACCCCCTGGATTCGGTTGCTCAAACCTGGCTTTGATCATATCCAGGGGTGAGGCCTTCCAGAGCATCTCTGGGCAACCTGTTCTGGTGCTTCAACACCTTCATCACAAAGATTTGCTTCATTATGCTAAATTTAAATCTATCTTCTTTTAGTTTAAAGGCATTACCTCTTGTCCTGTTAGTACATGCCCTTGTAAAATGTCCCTCTCCACCTTTCCTGACGGCCCCTTACAGGTTCTGGAAGGCTTCAGTTGCACTGATATAAATCTGGAGCAACGCCTTGGATTTCACTATAACTCTCCTGGTTTTATGTAACTGTCAGGAAGAATATTTGCATTCCTAAGAGTGGAAAATTTAGAGAGATACCCAAAGCCTCCTCTTCTCCAGGCTGAACAAGCCGAGTTCCCTGACCTTTCTTCACAGAAGTGCTCCAGCACTCTGATCACCTTCATAGCTTTCTCACCCCTACAGGTTCGTATCCTCTTATGCTGGGCGCCCCAGACCCAGATGTAGTTCTCCATCTGGGTTCTCACAAGGGGAAAAAAGAGGGGGACAATCACCTACTGCCACCCCTTTCTTTTGATGCAGCCTAGGATACAATTGCATTTCTGGGCTGAAAGTGCTGGTTCACACTGAGCTCTCATCAACCAAAATCCTCCTCAGGGTCACTCTCATTCCGCTTTCTGCCCAGCCTGTGTTTGTGTTTGAGAGCAAAGTGCAGCACCTTGCACTTGGCCTTGCTGAGCTTCAAGAGGTTTGCCCTCACAAGTTCCCCCTGGATAGCATCCCATCCCTCCCGTGTGTTGCATGCACCAAACCCTGCGGCTTACTGTCCTCTGCAAACTTGCTGGAGCTGCACTCAATCACACCGGCTGTGTCACTGACAAAAGTGTCTGAATATTAATTTGACCTTCTCTTAACTGATGCTTGCAGAGTTGAGAACTGTTCAATGTTCCTTGAATAATGGTGCTCAGAGGAATACTACTGTTGGTCAGATGTTGGGTAAATATTGAAAGTGTTAATTTTAAATTGGTAAAATGCAGTTTGGCTTAAGGCATATAGTATTCTCCTGGAATACTTATTACATATCGACAGCACAGCATGAAGGTAAAGCCTAAGGCTACAAACCCAATGTTAAAATTTCCATTTATAATTCAATAATCCCTGCAAACACACCAGTACACTCTTTTCTGTGAATGTCACAACTCTTCCTTGGGCATAAGTTGTAGATAAAATTTGGTGAAAATCCAGAGGGCGTGACAAAGCTCTGGTGCACCTCGTGGTTCCATACCTATGAAGTGCTGGTGTTGGGTATGGCACTGCTAAGGCAGCACAGCTGGTAACCCACCAGGGTGCTGCTGAAACCCTGGGATAAAGCGAGCTGAGTTGCTTGTAGAAACATTGTGAGCAGGTACAACCTTGCTCTGGCCATGCCCAGAGTCAAGTGATTGGACTGGCATACCAGGGATGCCTTCTGATAAACTCACTGGGCTACAGTAGAAACAAGTTGCCCAAGGAGGCTGTGGATGCCCCATCCCTGCAGGCATTCAAGGCCAGGCTGGATGTGGCTCTGGGCAGCCTGGTCTGCTGGTTGGCGACCCTGCACATAGCAGGGGGTTGGAACTGGATGAGCATTGAGGTCCTTTTCAACCCAGGTCAGTCTATGATTCTATAATTCTGCGGTGCTGAAAGCAGACAAGCTAGCTAACCCTATGTTAGAGATATGCCACAGGCTGAATTCAGAAAGCATCTAGCAACTTCTGTCCTGATTGCATCTCCAGTATTTATTCCCCAAAGCAGAGCAGCTGGACGCCCAGCCAGCAGCTCAGCTGAGATGACAAAATCTTACACACCTCATTCTGGAGCTCAGAGCCCAGACCTGCCTGCCCCCTGCATACCCACCATCACACCACCTCACTTCAGAGCCACCTTCAGTTTGTTTTCACAGTGTGTTTAATAGCCCTGACTTGCTGCAGAATGCAATTCCGTAGGGATATTTACTACCTATTGTTTCAGAAGAGCCAAGCTATTTTTCTCTCCCAAACCACTCTCATTCTCCTCTAAGCACACAACTCCCTTTTTCATTGTTTGTCTCTTAACTTGCTGTGTTTGGCCTCTGGCCAGAATCCCTTTTTCTGCCTTGAAGGAGAGTGACAGCTTGCCTTTGAAGAAGTGCCAAAGCTGTTGTTTGGCTGACCAGCAGGGAGCAATCCTGCCCAACGCTCCCTACCCTCTCCCATATTGCCCTCCTTTCTGAGAAACGTGCAGTTTCCGAGCAAGCCGAGCTGATAAAAAAAAAAAAAAATCGCAGAAGAGGTTTTTTAAGCAATGCATATATAAGGTTTAAGCACACGCAGAGAGTGTTGGAACTGGAAGACACACCAGAAGATCAGGCTAGATCCAGAACACATCCGCTCAGCCCATGGCAAATCCAGCTGTTCCTACCAGATGCTGCTGACAGGTATTTGTCTGATTGGTTCTTACCAGCTTCCAGTCACAGACAAGTGACATTTCTGTGGGCTATCCAGTCCAGAATGCCACTTTCCAGCACAAAGCTTTAGTAAATCTCATCTATTTCTTCAACTTAATGTTATTGGTTCTTGTCTGAATGTGGCCATGAAGAACACATTCATTATATTGCTCATTTTCGAATAGTATTTTATAAATGCAGAGGAGCAAGCTGTGATTAGTTACCTGGTTATGGTGCCTGTGCTTTTCATTTCTATAAAAACACCAAACTTCTCTGTCAGCATATCTGCTCATATGTTAATACCACTGCATATCAACAAAGGGTCGAATGCCAAAGTTTGTGCAAAACTAAAAACCTTCTCAGCACAACACAAAGACTTTACAGAGAGTCTAATAATAATAACAATATATTTCCTGCGTTGCTTTATTTTCTACACAGTCATCTTAGTCCTGGCCTTGGGACATCGTTCATTTCCTATTATGACTATGATAATCTGTTGGCAAGATGAGAGGGGCTGAAATTCTGATTCACCACTTGCAACGCAGTTTGGTTTTTAAGAAAAGCTTAACCAGCTGCTTATAGCATTTCTGTCTCTCACACTGGTAATGTGGAAATAGAAAAGTACAAGGGTACACGTCTTGCACTGATAACAAGTATAATTGCTTCAGCTTGAGGGGGGATAACCGCAAAGAAATTTGACAGGTCTTGAAGTTTTTCATTTTTTCTTTAAAAGTACCTGAGACACAAAACCAAACTGTTTTCCACCCTAAGTGCAACAACACCCCCTCACACTTACCCTGTAGAAGGATTCATGATGCAACCTCCTTTGTCAGTAGATGCTTTGCAATTGCAGCCCCTCTCCAGCGTATCGTGATTCATCCCAAAATTGTGGCCCAGCTCATGAGCCAGGGTGACTGCTGCACCCAGAGGGTTTTCTGAATGATCCTTAAACAAATAAGAAAAAAAAAAGTATGTAATAGTGGTCAAAGTATGAAAGCAATTGAAAATTCACAGTCCCATTCCAAGGTCCTATTGTCTATTCCTCTTAATGCTTTATGAATTTACCAGCTATGGTAATACTGTTGTTGAATGCACACAGTCTTAAATCCATTCATGAATACCAGAAGCAGATTGGGATTTTCAGAGCAGCCTATCCATCCTGGCCACCCAGCTTTCTCAGCACACCAAATACTCAAGGCCATCAGGCAGCTTTGAACACGTGGGCCGTATCTTTATTGAGGGCTTTACATTTCCCTGCTCAGTAACTCCCCAAACCTCCCAAGACATGGCAGTGGCAGAAAACAGTAACTTAGATGTGGTGCATGGGAAAGGGCAATCATTTATGGGAGGGGATGAGTGTGATAAGGGAAAAACAAGAAGATCCATCCTTTCAGGTGGTAAATTACACAGGAAGCAAGAGATTTCCCTTGGTCTGTTTTATCTTCATCATACTGTTTCTTTAATGCCAGAAAGTCCAAGAAGAATTTTCAAGCCTTGTAGGAAAGACAAAGGACCCTTAAAACCAAGTGTTTTTTTTTTTTTAATTAAAGAACAAAGCAAGATGAAATCTTCAGTGCCCTCCAGTTAACACCTATGAATATTCAAAATGCTGCAAGTGTCAAGATCGAAATATTAACATTATTCCCTGTTGAAATACTGGATTTTTTGGACAACTACTTCTGAGAAATTCCCTGCACGGTCTGATTAAAGGCTGCTGATCAGACTGATGTTTTGGCTGAACCACAAGAAAGAGACATTTCCACATCGATCACTTTCCTTGAGGAAAAAAATATCCACTGTACTCACATAAAATCTTTCCCCAAAGGCATAAACATGTAATATAAATGCATGATCCACTATTTATCAGTCAGTAAATGGAATTACTGTGTACAGCTGCCTGCTCTAAAAGCATATATGAATATATTCAGTTTAAATAACTCCTGGTATAATCTAAGTCAATCTTCAGACTAAAAAGAAGTGAAAGGTAAAAGTATCTGTCATCAACTATATACAAATGAAGCTTTTAATATACGACCTGGGGAGGGGTCTGGTGGTTGGCAGCCCATGGCAGAGGTTTGGAACTAAATGGTCCCCTCCAACCTAAGCCATTCTGTGATTCCATGGCTTAAGAGCTTCTCCTTTCATCTGGCTGTGCTAATATGTTTAATAATTCAATCCTTATATAGAAAACAGAATTAAAAAAAGAGAATACAATTGAATTCCAACAACAAGGAACTACTTTTTTCAGCTGGAATAAACTCAAAACAATCTTATCTTGTAACAAAAGATTTTCCTGCTTTTCCTGACTTAAAAGAAATAACAGTATCAAAATGTTGTGACTAACATAGCAGCCAGTTGGCGTGCAGCTAACTTTTAAAATGTTTGTTTGAAGAAAGGAGCTGTACCATGCATCCTAGGAGAAGGATCAACATGGAAACGTATGCAGCAAAATAATCTGTAATAATCAGGTAAATACATGCTCCTGCACAAGGCCTACGTATGGAGATGTTTTATCTAGATACTGGTCCCATACAGTTTGATTTATCTTCGTTCTTACAGTAACTTATGAAATACTTAGGGAATTCAGTTCCATTGAATCTGGTATCCTGAAAAGAACACAACCCCTCACACAACTGGAAAACAATCCAGGACTGAAGATTAAGAAAACAATTACATAATTCCACATAATTTACTGGCGAAGCAATGGATGGATGCCTTGAAGTTATTGCTGTGTTGTCCAGCCTTAGAAATTCCTCTGAGCTGTGAACCAACCATATAGACAACAAATTCAGATCAGCTCCTCATTCTGCTAGGCTCTGTTCTGTGTACTGCAAAGGGACTCTGCTCATCTGAGCACCTCCAACACTGGCAATTAAAAATAAAAATAAGAGTTCATGCGGTCCACTTCAGAACTACAGCAATAAATGATCTGAAATGTAATTTGGGATTTGAATAAGCAAACAATTATTACATCCCATGCGGTTCTCATTACTAGCTCAGATCCACTTGGAATGCAATTTTATCAGTTTCTGGAGTGGGTTTTTAAAACAAGGAATGTGATGTCTCAGCAACAGGGGTTATTTGAAGACAGCATAAATGGAGATTATCAAAACAAACAGTAACATGGCCCCCATTTGATACCGAGACCACTTAAGTATTGCAACTACTAAAGAAACGAATAGCAATGTGACTGATTTATTTCACCTACTTCTTTTAAAGTTAACTTGAGTAGTAAAAGTCATTACCAAACAGTTTCACAACCATTGTTAAGACATTAAAAGATGTTGCATAAAACAGGCAGCTGCTTTCAGCTGAACTCTGCTTCTTTCCAGTGGGATTCAGCTGAAACCTCAGTAATAAAATACTGTCACCTACAGCTACAACACTTTCATGCCCCAATCCCTGCAAGTTCACTCCATTGTAAGAGTGTAAGTTTTCAAAAATATACCTTTAATTTCATTTAAGCCATTCACTGCCTCTGTTCCACAGTTGTTTAGCTTAACTGCCTGCTAAGGTCTACAGAAATTGGGTATGGAACTTGAGTGGAATTTAGATCTCATGGTAGGCCTGCAAAAAGGGTCAGGACAGTCAGACCATGAACGGTCTGTTCTTCCCAAATCTACATTCAAAAGCTTCTCATTTGGTTTCTCAGGCACTTACTCCATTGTCTCTTCCTTCTGAACTGTTTCCAAAGCCAGGAACTCTCTGAGGTTGGATGTTAGGAGTGGGATGGGTATAATCAAATTATCAGGGCTCCTCAGCGTTCAGTGTTGAGATGTTATGACACCATAGCCTCCCACGTCAAAAACTATTTCATTTGCACATTTTCCAGACGTAGAGCTTTTTGTCTGCACGTATGTATCAAGACTTTTCTGTGCATATCTGAATCAACCTTTGTTAATCAAGAGGGGTAAGGTTGGAAGCTGCCCACCTGGGTTTCAGGGTGAGAATTTGCTCGGTTTGGATTCGGCTCCTTATTGACGACTGGAAGAAGAAAAACATCCCTAGCTATGCTGTGCAAGCCTCAGGTTAATTTGCACCTCAAACATTTCAATCCACCAGGGTGGGAGTCTCTGGGAAACAACGCGTTCCACTGAAGCTGCAGCCTGGTTACAATTTCCCCACAGACCCTGGCTTTTTCTTGGACACATGAATCATTCTCTTCTCTGTCAGAGCCCTGGGAACACTTTAAAGAAATACTGGTTCCTCTTTTTCAGTTACTGGAATGATTTTTTTTTTTCTTTTTTTTTTTCTTGTTGTTGTTTAAACATCAGTTTCCAGAGTGAGGAAGATGGGATTTGCTGTAAAATACTGCAGTGTATTTTAAAGTTTATGCTATAAATTAAAAGAACAAACAGTCATTGTTAAGAGTATGACCAACTGCAGATAAAGCCAAAGCAGTGACTGCTACCCTGAGGGAGGAATGGGGAAAACGGGGCCGGGTGGCTCATGTATGTCTTTGCCAAGAGTTGGAAGTGCATCTGGAGACTCCTGAAGCTTTCCCCTCCTCTCTGCCTTCTTTTCCTTTCATACCCAGCCTCACGATACACAACAAAAAGCTGTAACAAACACAAACTAGAGACTTGGTTTCTAAAGCCAACAGGAGGACTGAAGCCCTTGTATTTTCTACAATTTTGATGCGACTTTCTCCACCTGATTTGATTGTTTTCCCCAATCTTTCCTACTCCTCATCTCTCCTGCTCACCTCATAAATCCTCCCAGCCTGGATCATCAATATATCATATTCCATGAATGGCTTCTTGCCTGATTGTCTCAGAGACCACAAAGGAGCCAGGCTCAGCTTGGATGATAGCTAAGAAATGCAGAGGCTTGAAGGGGCTGTATCTCTGGGGCCACTCTGCTGTGTGGATTGTCCTGAGGCAAAAACCTTGGTGTCTTGGACTCCAGGTTGGCTTCACAGCGCTCTGAAGAACTGGGAGCTTTGAGACCATGCAAACTCAGTGCATAGTGCATTCCTCAGCTCCCACCTCGCTGATACAGGAGCCAATGACTAAACCAACTAATGTGAGGGAAGCCTAGACTAAAACACAGAAAAAACCCAAAGGTTTTCAGGACTTCCAGCCTGAACTCAAAAATAAAGAATATCTTTGAGGTTTTTAGAGCTTCCTGGCTTTCGGCTCTAGAGTTGAGCTGAGGCTACCAGCAGAGCCTATTAGTGGCCTAATGTAGAATACACATCTTATTTCATTTCAAGCACTTGCACTGAAAAGCCTAGTTAATTCAAAACTGCTTTCCCCTCCCTCTCACAAAACACTGCTCTCAAAATTCAAACCATTCTTTTACATTTCCCCCTCCTGCCCCCCCCCCAAAGAAAACATCCCAGAACTACTAGCAGATATTGGCTAAGATGGTTGCTTGTTTGTTTGTCACGTCCAGCATCTAACAACACTACCTGTAATGCTCTTTAAGAGAGATTTAGGTGGAATAAATGCTGCTACTGTTTATACTCGTCTGGCAACATAACAAAAACACTGTGCTACGAAGATGGAAAGTAATACCTTACATAATGAACTCTGTAAATACAGAATAAAATCAATATAATAAAAGATTCAGGATAGCCCATTGTTGCCTGTAACACTAGTATACTCAGGTGCATAACAAACAGATCCTCTGGTTCTCTTCCTTCATAGCACTTCTTCATCTGACATAACGATGACCAGAAGCAGAGGATTTTTGAAAGGAAGTCATGCTATGTTTTAACACCATATTTCAGTTTTATGCTTTCCACGATGCAAACTATGAGTTAAAATACTTACACTCAAGCTGCTCGTTGATATGGATATTATTGGGACTGAAAACGTGACTAAAAGGAACTGACATTCTGGTACTGAACGCAGCACTACAACACTTGAGATCACATTGCAGCAGCTGGGACAGGTTCCAGCTCTGTGCTTTTGCCACTTACCATGACAACCCCTCCAGACTGCTCTGCAGTACACATGCTCATGATGGGAGCCATGCCAATGGTTGTCCCCTGGAAGTACACCCCGCTGCAGGAGGGAGGAAAAGGAAAAGGAGAATTGCACAATCACCACTCAGTGCCAAGATATCACCCTCATTATTTAAAGTCTTGTGTTTCTGCCAGCCTCAAGTATCCCGTTTCAAACGTGTCAGCTCCAGACATTTGCAGGTTGAAAACAATGAAATGTGCAGATTAGCTTTGCCAATTTGCTAAACTGACAGTGACAGAATCCCTGCTATGAAAAAGATCCATTTGATCACCATCCTTTGGATTTACTTCTGTAATGTGACCCTTTCTTCTTTTCCTTGATTGAAGTTGGGAATAGAAATGCACTCAAGGAAGGGTTACTTTAATGCCATGGGAAGTTTATATGCTACTTGCTGTAATACACGGCAGAATTAGTTTTTGCAAGCCAAGTATTAATACACATACAGAGCAATCAAATGATTTGTGGCAGTTTGGATAATGTCAGAATATAGATGCAGTGAGTAAAGAGAGCTCCTTTTAACTAAGTCTGTTCATAGCAGAGAGGATGGTTCATTGGTTGAAGTGATAACTGGATCAAGACAGATTCAAGACAGAGGTGCTTCTCTTACTCACATTTTTGCCTTCTTTTTTTTCCTTTTTAAGAAGAGGGCTTCTCCTCTTGATTATTTAAACATTAAGTCATAAATGGAAATCAATTACCCTATCCAGAATGTATTTTGAATTTGAGGTCATTCTACTAAGGAACAGGATTCAGATGACAGAATAACAGAATGGTTTGGGTTGGAAGGGAGCTTTACAGTCAGCTGGTACAGCCCTCCTGCCATGGTCAGAGGCACTTCCACCAGATCAGGTTGCCCAAAGCTCCATTCAAACCCAACCCTGAGATGTCTATACCATCTTGACAATAATATCCCCTCAGCTCTACTGCAGTGGGGAGGGCAGGACTGCCTTCTTCAGTAACAGTTTACACTGAGATCACCTTAAACTGACTGCAAATTCACACCTGAAATATTGGCTTATTACATATCCAGACTGCCACATGTGTTGTATCCAGGAAAGCTCTAGAAGGAAGAGATATCGCTGAGGAAGCAGATTTGTCTTTAGCATCTGAAGGGTCCAGCAAAACACTTTGTGATTGCAGAGAGGAAAGACAGCCTCTAAGGAGCACAAGTGACCATCCCAACAGCTGAGATGACCAGTCCAATCCAGCCAACGTTATTCATGGTGTAAACTCTACCTTATTAGCTGTGCATTGTCATGGGGTTTACGAGGTAGTAGTTTTAGCTTTCTCCAGTCCAGAAACTCATGGAGGCTGGTGAAAGGGTCTTGAGAAATAGAGCACTTATCCATGTCGTTCCACACTTCCACTCCGACCAGGGCTACTCGAATATTTAGAGGCCTATAAAACTAAAGGGAAAACAGAAACAACAATTGCTGCACTGTTGGATACTGCTATCACAGCAGCAAATACCAGAGTTGCCACAAGGGGGGAGCAGGTGCAGCGTTAGGGATGGAGCAGATAAAAATTCTAAGGTAGGAATAAAGTGGAGAAGGACTCAGGTATCGATCAAGACAGGATTTGGCTGACAATCTGAGAAAAGCATATACTAGATCTTTGTCTTGTTTATATGCATTACAGCCATTTGGATAACACTGCCATTTTCTGAGCATAAATTAAGCATGAAACATAAATACATCATAACATGCAAAATTAATTTTGAGCAGGTAACATATAAACGCCTGTCCTGCAGTAATAAGTCAGCCAGACAATTATGCAAGAGGTGGAGGTGTTTTCAGCAGCTTGTTTTTAATCACAAATGCTTCTCCTTGACTTAGTGTCCTTGAGAACTTGTTAAGATCTGGTCTAAACTACACTTCCTCTGTCATTATTTCACTACCAGCACAAGGGGAGCATGGGCTGGGGACAACAAGAAAGAAGAAAGAAAGAAGGGGTAGAAACGTATGACTTACTCTTACTTATAAATTTTAATTTTAAGCTCTTTTTCTTTTCATATAAGGTGAAAATGTAAGTTTTAGAAGCTTAATTTGTACTAATCATAGAATCATAGAATGGCCTGGGTTGGAAATGACCACACTGCTCATCCAGTCCCAACCCCCTGCTATGTGCAGGTCGCCAACCAGCAGACCAGGCTGCCCAGAGCCACATCCAGCCTGGCCTTGAATGCTTCTAGGGATGGGGCATCCACAACCTCCCTGGGCAACCTGCTCCAGTGCCTCACCACCCTGTGTGTGAATACAGACAAGGGTTTTCCAACAAGTGCTGGAGATGAACTTTTCCTTCAGAAAGTGCAATAATTTCTGAAAAACAGAAATCATTCTCACGTTCTTACCTTATCGACATAGTTTGCAATTTCTATCAGCCTCTGCTTAATTTTTTCCACATCCTTGCCTTGTCTCTGAAACTTGGAACATAAAGGATCAATGTTCTAGCAGCACAAACAGGGTAGTGTTTTCCCACAGCAGCCACTTAGCAATATTTGGTCCTTACTCACCCTCTGTAATCCCCAATTGCACATTCCTGTTGGCTTCCATGGGATAATAAGCACAGGCATTGGGATGGGATTTTGTTTTTCACAGAAGGACTTTAAAATCCTTAAGTCTTATACTGCAGTCTGTCTGGGACTGATGTTTTGTGAAAATGAAAAGGCTTTCCTGCACATTGCTTTGGCAGCAGAGCTGTTGTTACTCCCTAACTAGCTGTGTTCAAGGAGAGTGAAAGACCATCACATTTGCAAATGAAAAATCAAATGCAAGTAGCAAAATAATTCAATCCAAGGCTTCACATCTTTGGTTGCCATTCAACTGACTGGAACATTTCCACAGCCTGCCCTGGCTCCAAAGCTCTGTTTCTAAACTGTCAGGAAGGCTTCTTGCAATGCGATGGTAAAACACTACTTCAAAAGGGAAATGCAGGATCCCACAGCATCCTCCAAACAGTGGCAGTCCCACCAAGGGCTGTCAAAGAATGCAGTGAAGATACAACCGGTTCATGGGCTGTGAATTTTCATTTGTCACATCTTGAATTACCAACAGACATCCCAATTACCCGTGGGTGTCACATTCCTTATGAAATACTGTAAGAGAGATCTACAAAGAACTATCAGTGTTACCCTGTCTTCAAGGGCCTTCTGTTGCCTAGCACTGTAGAAACATGACATGTGAAAGCCTCAATATTTTTTTTTTAATTTATTTGAAGCACATTCCTTATAGTTCCACAAAAACTGAAAAGAGCTACTCATTTCCCACCTGTGTTTCCCATGTCCTTTTAAGTCTCTTACCTCACGATTATCTGCCACAATAACAAGCTCCACATACTTGGTTGTCTTCAGAGTCTCCCTCTTGTACTGTCAAAAAAGATAAAAACAGTATTCTGTTGGATTTTCTTTTTTTTTTTTGTAGTAAGTGACCCTTGGAATCAACTCTTCCCCAGTTCAACATAATGCTTGCAAGAGGAGATGCAAAACATCTCAGATTTCCAGCCTTCCTTTTATCTACCACAACAGAAATAGTTTGTGGTGCTCACAGAAAAACCCACAAAACCCAAAACCAAACAACTGAGATTTGATCACAGGGAGAAAAATGATGCAAAGGATTGATCAGCCTTTCGGGTTTCTGCAGTTGCAATGTTTGAGTTATCTTTCCTTACAGGAGAACATCATCTCCAGTGGAAAGAACTTCCCAAGGTGCACTTAAAGAAATGATTAATTGACTTTATGTAAACATTTTGCACAAACACTACTAGGGAAAATGAGTGACGAAGGGATATTGAGTCAAGCAGAGATCAAGCAGTCAACTGAGCAATTATGTAATAAAAATAATAATAAAAAAACCAAGACCAAAACTGCAGAAAAAAGAATCTACCTAAATGAACTGTCAGTGTCTGGAGTAGAAAACTGTAATGCTTAAAAAAAAGGATGGTTTACTTTTAATTTTATATCTGTATATTCATATAAAAGAGCTTGTCACGTTACCAGCAGTTCTAAATGCAGGTCTGATGTACAATGCTTACCTTAAAAAGATAAAACATTGTAATATTACTAATCATAGAACTCCTCTGTTACCCTAATTTAAGAGACATTCTAAAGCCCATAAAAGTCCTGTGATTTACGCCAGCTGAGCATCTGTTGCATTATTTCTCCCATGCCTCTGAAATAAGACAGTTAGGAAACAGAGGTTCCAGCAGCACGCCCAATCTTTGTGCCAGAGCTTAAGCAACTTCAGCAGTTGCACGACCTACTAATGACCATGATGCTCTTTAACCTAAAGGACAACTGAACTTCTCAAAGCAAACGGTCTTTCAAGGCAAACTGCGCAATCCCTTTTAAAACTCTGTCAATACTGGACATCACCATTCTGCCAAATTTCACAAAGTTTTCTTGATGTGCCCAAAATGTTTCTCCTTGCTATCTGCAGATCGATTTTGAATAGCTAGAGGAAAGTAAAAGATGTAACTCTCAGTAATTCAGCATTCTAATGTTAAAACACTCATATTTAATAGTGCTACTCAGCCTTCTAACTACAATGACTGGAAAACATTAATTTCCATTTAGACTGTTTCTGACCTGAGAAAGCATTAGAAGCTATCATTAATGACTAAGAATCAGTTCTACTTCATGGGGTTAGACTTACTGCAGGCCTGGCAAACGAGCACATGTAGATATTCCTGTAACTTCTCTTGGTACTGGGTTCTCTGCCATCTTCTTTTGTTCTACTGGCCACAACTGTCACCATAATGCAGGTATGATGTGTGCATGGACCTGGTGCTTCCTCTGCCATGCAGGTCATCAGGCAGCAGGACACCCAAGAGCCAGCACATCCCCTTTGCAGCTTCTGTACCAGCAACAAATGGGGTGTGAAGGGTCTCAGCAGAGCTTGATTCACCTCTCCACTACACATCAGACATGACTGAGCTGATACAGAAGGCAAATGACTGTGTGGGTTTTGTTTGTGACAGAGCTGGTCCCTCAGACACTGAAGATCTAATATAAACCCAAAATTTACTATGCAGTCCTGATTAAAGACATACCCCTGAGATACATCTGGTCTTCTAAATGAAGAGTGAAAACCGAGATGTCACCCAGGTGCAAAGATTTAAGAAGGGCCCTGTTACCCCAGTCAATAAGCCATTTGTTTTTCACCAAAAGTAAAATTATTTGGACTGGAGAGAGTTAGCCTGAGAGAAACTGGCTAGCAGGGTATAATCATATGAGCCTCTGATGACTAATTTGCATAACGAATCCATCCCTGCAATTTGCCCAAAGGCTATGTGTATTCCTTGGGTATGATATTTATTTATAAGATGTACCTAATTATCGCTTCTTTCTGTCTGCTTTCTGCAGCCAACTGCATCAACACACAATCCATTGCCTGATTTAATCACTCAGAATTAAAATGAAGAGTCAATAATACAGCCATGACAAAAATCCATGAGGGGAGATAAGATACTTTTTTCAGCTGATTGCTGTCCTGCTCCCCTGCTTCTTCAATACCTGATCTTACTGCAAAACTGCTGTCCTATAGCACCATATACTTTCAGTGCGTCCCTACCTGAGAACTGGCTTAGCTTGGATTCACAGGGCATCTCATTGTGATCCAATTCCCCAGATCAGCTGATCTGCGATCCACCAGGACCACTGAAATGGTTATTTTGTGTGGCTACAGAGAAAAGCCATAATATAGCGACTACATTACATGCCTTCTGTAGGATCCCACACCGATGGAGCTTATCTGGTTGGCACACTCCCTGCTGCAGTTTGAGGTCCCCCTGCATTATAAAATGATTCAAAATTTATATATACACACAGCCCTAAAGGAGAAAAACGCGTCTGCCCACACCTGTTGTACCATCTGACTCGATCTATCAAACCTCACATTTGGATCTGGGAAGATGAGTCTATTGTTTTCTCCATCATTTATTCATACGTAAATCTAACCCAAAGGCTAATCTAAATTTGTGCTACATTGATCTAACATTTCAGCTCTGCTCAATAAGCATTTAGTGTATGCAGATGGGTGAAAGGTCAGCGAAATAAACTAAAAACTACCTCGAGCCTGCCAAGAAACCTGAAATTTTCATTATGCCCTAAGCCCGAGACTGGATCTGTGCTTACTGCCGTGACCCAGTATACTCTGGAGCAGCCTTGTGTCTCAATAATTTGCAATTCATCATTATTCAGTGTATCCTGACAGTCTGCTTAGCTGCTGACAACACTGAAATGTGAAAACTCAGTCCACATATTACATTTGACAACTTCCAGAATTCATACATTAAAAGCGTATCCAGATTACTCATTACAAGCATTTTACCCAACTCTGTGATGTGGTTGGTGACAGGTTTCATATTTACGCCCAGTGAACCATTGCAACAATATCCTTCAGATACGTAAGGTGAATTCTAACACATAGTTGAAGCCATCAACAGAATGTGAGAACCACGAGGGTAATGGTGAAATTGTTTGGAATGTATCAGATAGTTATACGTATGCTTTTCATTTAGTTTGCCTGGTGTTACACGGATTGCCTCTGCAAACTTCACTTGCATGTCCCAAACATTTTGGGGAAACCTTAAAGATGCAAAAAGTACATTTCCAGCATGTGAAGTAATTTGAAAATACAGTTTTTAGGGTGTAAAACACTCTAGCTTAATGTAGGAACCTATTTTTGAAACTTCACTATAAAGAAGCCCGTTTTGGTAGAGCTGCACTTAACAAAAAGGCAGGCTGGAAGGCCATGGATTTTTCTGCTACCTTTCTGGGAAAGGGCTCATGTCACAGATATATCAATAATATCAAGGAGCATTAATATGGACTATTTAAGCAGAAATAATAAACAAAGCTTACGCAGATTAATGTCAACACTTTCATCCTACAGACTTTGCACCTTTTCAGAAAAATGCTTAGCCCATAAAGTTGCATCTGTAACAGCTAACACAATATGTACTCTTTTTAACAAGAAGAAATTTGGACAGATAACGCTTGATATTCCTAAAACACAAAATAACTTAATTCCACTATACAACTAAAATCTGGTAATGCCATTTAGGTTGCTTTCCTTCACAATTAACTTGATGCATGGGCTTAGCAGCACCTGTAACTATAAAACACAGGATGTGACATTTAATGAATTACAAGGTCAGAATTGTATCACCGTATGATTTCTGGACATCTAAAACAGTCTTTTCTACAATCCACGTCCAACGTGCACATTAATTTGTTGCAGTATTTCTTCTTCATGGTTTTCAGTTCATTTTCTACTGTTTCCATTAGTGCATTTCACATTAAGTGCACTCCTTACATAAAAACAATGACTGTTATATATCTGTAAGATAATATTGTGAGAATTTGTTTTGTCTGCACAGGATACTTTCCTGTAAGAACGCATAGGCTCATTTAGGTTTTAAAACACAATTCTCAAAGCATCACAGCTCTCGTGTTCTTTTCCACCTCGGCTGGCCAAGAACTTTTCCAGACATTGCTCAGTGTTCTTATGGGGTCCTAAATTGTTGCTATAATCATACATGAACCAAAATATATTACCATGGTAGTATGAAACTTTTCCTGTGCTATCTCATTACCAAAAAGAATGAGAAAAAGCAATAAGGGAGCGAGAAAAAGTAATGAAGCTTAAGCAAATCTTGTAAGCATGTGCTCAGCTTTAGGCATGTTCCTAAGCACGTGCCATCAACAGAAGCTGACCGTGTGGTTTAGCAGCCTGCTCAGTAGGGATATAGGAAATGAGTCTGGAAAAGAGAGTTATGGCAGACAGCGTTATGGAGATGCTACCAGGAAACTACTTAGGAAACCAGAAACACAAAACCACAGCATGCACCTACCCTGCTGGCTTGAGAGCGGTGCGACGTGTCAGAGGCCCTCATGGCAGAGATGTCCAGCTGGTGGCCACAGGACCCTGGAATTATTTCCAAGTTCTCTGCTCGGTAGATCTTGTGTTCACTTGTAGCACCTTCTAATGGCTCCAGAACGTAGCTTTTGTTTGCAAACACAATAATTCCCCTGTTACAGAAGACAGCAGAGTAAGACACGCTGCTTTCAAGAACAAACCTATGTTTGCCTTCAACAAGGTTACAACAAGCTTTAATAACAGAGGAATACGAAAAAGCAAAATGCTGATTTACAATATCATGGTCGGGTGGAGCAGGAAACATCAAAGCTGTGTATTTGTCATTACAGCACACTACACCTTACAAAAAGCTATGGCTCAAAGAAGGTTTTCCTTTTCTGAAGTGTCGTGCTGTAGAACAAAATTACATTTGTGTTTTATGTGTTTTCCATTCTCCCAGTGATGCATTGCCATTGCTGACTGGAGTAATGATGTGCGTGCTTCTGAGGACCCGCTGCAAACAGGAACGAACAAAAGTGTGTGAAATGTTTTTATAAGAGAAGGTAGAAAGCAAAAGAATTTATTATGATCTGCAGATACCTTTTAAACCAAACGCTGATGCAAGCATCAAACCTGCCAGATGAAAGAGGCACCAGAGTATGAAAATGGGTTATTAAACACTGCACCACGGGGCAGTAAAATGAAGTTCAGAAATATTAACTAAAGGATTCCTGTTTAAAATAACTTACTTGCCCAAAACTTAATTTTTACCACAATACCATATGTTGTCTGAGAAACTCAAAGGTCTTCTACTGAGAAACGCACTCCTATCACATTACTGTCAGCTGCAGTGTGCAAAGAGAACATCAGGATGGCACAATACCATAGGAAGGCATAGGTTAGGTTTACAGTCATCTGTACTTGAGCTCTGTCTGCAAGAGGAAAGCATTTATTATTCAAAGTCTGACTTAGAATTGTCTAGCTTGTATCCTGAGCACACACTGTCATCTCAAGATGCTCTTAGTTCCTGCATCAAACTGAATATTGAGTTTCCTTGGGCAACTATTTGATCAAAGAAAGGCATCCTTTAAAATCCTTTTTTGTTTTGTTTTGTTTTTATTTGTGTTTATTTGTTTTTATTTTTTATTTTTTGTTAAATATTGATAAACATTTGCTTATGTGGTATAGCAAGTACTCATCACTTAGACACTACACTGAACGTTCTGTTTCCATATCTTTAAATTATGAATGCATAAATCCCTTAACGCTGGCAAAGTCTCAGCAGAAATATTACAATCTACCTAAAATCCCTCTGAAAATTTTGATTGGCTAAAGTTCTTCCCCAATTCCTTCTCTACATTGCTCTACACTTTCTCTATATGCTATTAAACCACTATTATTTTTAGATTAAACCTGATGTTATATTAGTTTCTCTTTTTCCCCTATAGGAGATGTCTGCTCTTCTGTCTGTACTACAACAAAGGTGAGATACTACAAGCATTTTAAGACCAGTACGTGTCTCTGTGCAGTTCTACAGAAGGTTTAAAAAAGGAAAAACGTGGTGGAAGGAGCCAGAAGCAGGTTAATGGCATCGTAAAGACTGATATAAAAATAAAAAGTGAAATTATTTGGAAAAAGCTGTCCTAGCTATTCTAATCTTAGAAAGACACGATGAAGAAAGTCCCAATTACCTGAAACTTTGGTTTCAAGCAGACAGTCCATTTGTTACCAAACACCCTTAGCGTTGGTCCACCCAAGCCAACAAATAACCATTCCATGTGAAGTGTAATATCTAGATGTCCAAGGTAAAACAAGACTGGTAATCCACGATATTAAAAAGGCTGTGCAAAAGCATTCACCGTAACACCTCCAACAAAAGGAGAGCACTGTACTGATTTGAGCCAGGCATCTGCAGCTTCCTTAGTGCCCTTGGCAAATCAGGTAAAATGTATGATTTACCCATCATACAAGCATGCTGTGTGTGATGGATGACAACTGGAAAAGCAGGAGCGATTTATTACAGCAACCCTTGTAGCAATAGCTAGGATACATGATAACATGGATGACACATGGGGACCTCCAAGCAGGTTGCGCTGTGATTCAGTATCCTCACAATCTGCAGTTTTAAGAAATTAAAATTTAAGATCTGCCATATTCCTTGAAAAATTTAGGAAACCAGGGCAGCGTATTCTCTTTACTCCAATAATCAGCAACTCTGTAATCAGCATAATCAAGTAAGGGTTGTTGTTTTTCCCTTGTGCAATAAATCATTCAATTCTGGAGGCTTCTGGAACCAGCAGTGGAGGCAGAAGTCTATTAGTCACTGTTTGAAATGGGCCAGCCTGACCATCTCCCTTTATTAACAACTCCTAAACAGTATGAAACCATGAAGGTTTTATTTTTAATGTTAAAATTCATTCCTCTAGAACCTTAAAATATATATGTATACACACATACACATAATTTTCTTTAATTATTTACACTGAAATGGAGAGACTTAATAGCATCCTTTTTCTGGATAAAGCTTACTCACCCCTTTATCCCCTCCCCCTCAACGATTGCTGGGTTTCCAACACATCATCCTTTGTAAACCCAGATATTGTCCAAAGTGACTCATAACCCCCCGTTTTCTCTCACTGGAGGACATACAGACACATGAACAGATACCAGAATGATTAATTTTGTTTTCAACTGAGCAAATAAGTGCTAGGACAGCCTATTCAACTTGCCACCTAAACTCCCATTCCTTTAAGAACGGTGCCACCCCTTGCATATGAAGCAAAATCTGCAGTTTTGGCATAAAGGAAAGACTTTAATTTAATGCATGTTTTTCTTTTGAGTACTGCCTGCAGGACACCCGCACCCAGCTTGTGACCATCTGTAATAAGATAACAAATATCAAATATGAATTCTCTTGGCCAGCTCTGTTTTTTGCTAATTTTCCCCCTTGATTATTGCCAAGCACAGCACTTACAACTGTAACTAGTCAAAAAAAAGTTGATTTCTTTCTTTTTTAGTGCGACAAGATCTGATAAACGATACTTAACCAGTCTTCCACTACTGAGAATTTGATGTCAATTGAATTAATCTGTAATTGTTTTTTCCCTTATATTTTTCTGTTTCAAAGAAGCCTCTGTTTCAGTGGTTCTCCTATGCTCCTGAGTCAGCCCATGCTCCCCAGTGACCAAGGTGGGACAACTTCTTTTTCTCAGGAGACATTAATGTTAAATAATACAATGCTTTTCAAAAAATGAAAAGGCAGTATACTGAACTAGAAAAAGTCAAAAACAACATGAGGAACCCCAAAGGTATTCCAGCAACTCCATGTATGCTCGAGAAGCAGATATGAGCAGACAAAAGATCAATTCCTATGGAAATCTGTGAGACTTCTACCGCTACCTCAAGAAAAGATTACCAGAATTTCCAGACTTATAAATATTGGGGAAAAAATGCAATATAAAATATAATTTTTTGGCTTCCAGTTGTCTAACCCATGGTACATGTGTTTGCTTCTCTCTCACATGATAATGATACTGAAAACTCAAAGACCTACAAAAACAGTTGAGCAGGAAAGATGAGTCAATTCAGCTCCCATCTAAAGCAATCAGGCTCTCCACCACCAGTAGCAGAGAGGGGGAAAAACAAAATCTACATCGTGCAGCATGTCCAGACATCAGTTCATAGGCTTCAAGCCAACTGGAAGCAGCTTCAGTGCAATCTTGAGCCCAAGCTGATATTTCACTCTGCCTCTGAGCAGGGTTTGAGCCCTGCTCACGTCTGGGGCTCAGCACCAAACAAACCACATCCTCACTGCTGCAAATCAGCTCAAATTGTGAACTACTCATTGGTATCTGCCTAATACATACCATTATATGACAAATGGACACATGGGGGTGGGTTATGATGGGAGCTCTCACTCTGTCTCAAGGCAAAAGAAATTAAAACATTAGAAACTAATTCAGTAACTAATTTGTTATTAAGTGCTGCTTACCTTGCAAAGAATATCTCATTTAGGGAAATGTAATTTAATGGAATAAATCCCCTACTTAAGTCAGCAATAAAAGCAAATGTGAAATTTTTTCCCCTCTTAAGAAGCAGGGAAAAAAAAAGGCAACAACAAAACAAAACCTAACGCAAGGCCAGTCGTATTTCATAAATCAACAGGCTTTAGGAAATCTCAAAATATAAATGGGATTTTTCTTTTCCAACTTGTCAGCAGAAGCAAAGGCCCAGCCAACATAAACCATCAATGCATACTTGTCTGAGAAATTGTGATGCTGAAGTAAAACTTGGCTAGGACAGCATTACATGAAACCGTGATAGATTATTCTGCTGCAGCATTAGGAGAAAGTTAAGTAAATCAATAAATCTGATATCCACAAATGCAATTAAACATTTGGTTTTAATGAAGCTCAGAGTTATGCTCATTGCTAAACAATAATAATAAAAAGCCCTATTACCACTGGAATGTAGATGTTCTCAGCCTGTAAGAAATTAATTAGACTAGAGGGCTGTCGTGCTCCACACCACACACTGACATCGAGTCTGTCCACAGCGAAACACTATGCAGGACTCAGGTGCCATTCAAAAACCTGCAGGTCCTTTATTTCATAATTAATACTGCAGCTTCAAAAGTAAAGGGTCAGATCCCAGTGCTGTGCCCCAGAGGTCAATAAGTTTTAGCCATGCAGATAACAGAAGCGGAGCCTTCTGGCCACGAAATATTGTGCTGATGCCTGAGATGGAGGTGTGGTGGTAACTGCTGCATTCCTCAACATGTGTGATACCAGAAAGTGATCTGTGAAGGGATGGGGCGTTTTTATTTGTCTTTCCTGTAAATCCTACATTCCCAGGACTTCATCTAATGAGTTCCCAGGCACATAAGCAGGCAAACAAACAAGAGGGGGAAGAAAAATGCAGTAGCAAATAAAAGCTTTCACTTTTAGTCTGCTGTAATTAGTTACAGATGAGCACAATTGGGATAGCTGAATGAAGTGGACTGCTTTTCTAATAGGTTAAGTAGTCTTTAGATATAACCCAAAAAGCTTGGTCATTTTTTAGCTTTAGAAGAGTGGGAAATACAGAGAATGGGAGCCAGACTCCAGAGACAGAAGACAAATACTTCTGTATCCACCAGTGCTCTGCAGGCAGCCTTGGCCAGGCAATTCAGCTCTTTCTGTGCAGCAACCCAGCTGCAAACAGGGTAAATTTTAGTAACCACACACAGTAATGATCTGCTGAGGAAGGCCATCACACGAGACTCCAGTAATACTGTTATACTGCACATCAGAATTCTATTAAAATAGCAGGCCTGACCCACATCAACAAAGGCCAGCATCTCAAAGGGAGGTCACAGCAGTAGAATTACTGCTTTACATACTGCAGCAGTGGCAGAGGTTCCCCTGCTCAGACACACTGTTAGTCAAATACATGTTTTATTCCAGCCAATGCCTTTCATTAACCTGAAAATATATTCTAGAGCACAGTGTCAAAAATGTAGTCATACCCAGAGAATACAGTAGCATGCACTTAATCCTTCCTCCACACAAGACAGACATGCCCAGAGTGAATGTATGTTGGCCTGCACCTCTGATGCTTGGAATTTAAGCAAGGAGACACTTGAATCAAATGCGATAATGCAATTCCACATCCAACATTTGGGTGGCGAGAAACAGTAATCGTGTTATCAGAAGTGTCACTTGTGTGCTTAACGGGGAGCGTGACCAGGCTGACCAGTGAAAGCAGAGAGAGGTGAAGGAGTAAAAAGAAGTTGGCATCAGTGCCTATCTAATGAACACATTGAACAGCACCGTGTAGCAAATGGTATGGAAAAAAAAAAAAAAGCTTGATTGAAACTTGCACATCACATTAAGGCTTGTAAAATGTTTCTTCAAGTCACAAAATGTATTACATTTCATTTTTAATAAATGCTTTTAGATGTGACAGGAGGGAGGAGGATTAGGCTCAGCCGATTGATAGAGATCATCTGTTATGGTTGTGCCAGTGATGCCTGGGGACATTAATGTGCACCCAGGGACAACAGGCACACAACTGCCTCCTTCAGCTAACTGCCTGGGACGCAGTGAGTTTGGCCAGCTCATCTGACAAACAGATGGCTGTAGTCAGCCTCGTGCCACAGAACCATGGAGCCCCAAGAATTACTGCCTACTGCAACCCTATGCCTGCTGCTATCACTTCCAGTTACTGGTGGGTATGGACAATGACTGAATACTTCATATACATGAATGAGCTTATTACCTGGCAATGAGGGAGATCCACAGGATTTTCAAGAGCATCTTGGTGTTTTAGAAAAAAAAGGCTTCCCATGAGATTTGCATCCCTAAAAAACTAAGGCATTTCTGAAAGCCTCCCCTCACTGAGGTCACAGAGCAGATGCTCCTGGTCCTGCATGTTTCCCTGCTAGCTCCTGCACTTCAGCACAGACCATAGAGACTGTGCTCATCTTCAGGCTGCATTTTTTTGTGTATATACCAGCTTCTGTACTTGCAGAGAAAGTAACAGGGGAAAAAAAATAAGAAGTCACTCGAGTGTATACAGTTTTATCAGTGAAGAGTTGTGTGGTGGCTGCAGGCCAAAATTATTTACTAAAACCTTGAAGAGCCTCTGAGCTAGATAAACAGAAGGGTATTTCCACAGGAGAGGAAGGAAACGACTGTGTTTGGTCAGATGTTCACCTGCCCAGAAGCTCTGACAATCTAATTGGCTTTCTCATGTAGACAGAAGCACTGGAAATCCTGATTGCCCATTGTTCCCATTCAGCACACACACCTCTCCTTTCCAGCACTCAGCTCTTCCTCTTCTGGGGGACCCAGCAGAACACAGATTGCAGCACAGCAATACTCTCCTCTAACCTGCATTTTAGGCTGCTATCAGTGTCAATTCAACAATCTATGCCATAGTAATGAGCCACTCAAAAGTTATGCCTGAGAGGATGTAACATAGCTGCAGTATAGAAGTGTCTGTGAATATAAGAACTTTGTCTGCCTCTCAGTTATCTTTATATCACTCTCCTCTACCTCCCTAAAAATGCAAACCAGCCAAACGTGTCTTAGCCTGCAGATTTCACACTTCATTCTTTCAGTATCTGACACTGGCAGATTAATCACAGCATATTTATAAGCTAACAATGCTTTTCAAATGTGCAACCATACGCCATTAGCACTTAGTGGTCATATTAGATGAAGAGCAAGGTTCCTCCAGACCAGCACTCTGACCCAAGCTCTGGCCAACAGCACATGCTTAGTGGTAAGATAAAAGCCCATAAAAAGAATCTGACTGTTGTCCCAGCTCTGACACTACAACTGTATGGGACATCTCAGGGTTTGACAGGCCTGGAGAGGCTCCCTCTGCTCCCCTCCCTGCGTTGTCTCATCATGCTTTGAATCTACTGACGCTTTTGCCACTTGATGCCACCTGTGATCATGAGTTTCAAAGCTTCACAACGTGGTGAATAAAAAAAAAAGCTTTCCTTTACTCTAAAATTTCATTTGATGACTTCTAACTTCAAGGTTTCAGAGAATATTCAGTAATTGTCCCCTCTCCAGCGTGACATTCAGTCTAACTTCATCATACCCCTTTTCTCTGTCATTTCCTTTCAAAACTGACAAATCCTAGTCTATTTTTTGAATAAAAGCTGTTCCATACCTTTGATCATCATTTTTGCCCTTCTCTATATAACTTCTGGATATAATGCTTCCTTTTCTGAAATGAGGGTAAAGGAGGTAGGAACAAGAACTGCATGTAGAATTCAAGTAGGCGCACTACAGATTTATAGAAGTGGGTTTTGTTCTATCCCCTATTTCTATCTTGGTAACTCCTGTGATCCCATTTTGCTTCTCTGACTACCACTCTGTTTTCATGCTAGAATCTGAAATCTCTCCTTTATGATTAGTTTCACATCTTTTAATGAACCTGGGGGGAAAAAGACGCTGCTCCTACCCCTCCACGCCTGGAACACTGCCCAAGGTGTGTGTCCAGGGGGTGTGGAGGGATTTGGGTGCTTGGAGATGTTGGTGAGCCAACAGCTCACACTTCCTTTCACTAGATGTGTTTCAGGCACTCCGGCCACAGCCGTGCGAGGTAGGTAAGAATCATTAAATGAATTTCACAGATGGAGAGAACGAGACAGAGAGATACGTCCAAATTCAGCCAGGAGCTGTCACAAAGCCAGAAACAGCCTCTCCGAGGAGAGCAGCATTTCCTGCCAACACTGCTGCCGGTGGAAGGGCTGCCCCAGGGATGGCCCTCACGCAGCCTGAGCTACGGAGCAGTTCTCAACTCTTCTATTTCCCCTCATGTTATTTTAGACTGGATCACATGCAGTAAAACTATCTACCCACGTTCTCGAGGGACACAGCGCTACTGTAATGTTTTGGTGAGGGAGGTATGTTATAACCTGCAGGCCTGGTTCTGAAAGATGCTCGGTGCTCCCGGAGCCTCAGCATGACCATTTGGGCTCTTTGTTCCCAACCAGTTTTAATGAGGGCCTGGATGTTTCAAGAAGCTGGCAGTGCATTATGAAGCCTTACGACGAGACGCCCCTGGCTCAAATCAAGCATAGATGACTAGAAGTTATTACCATTGGCTACAGGCTGCGAAACGAGTCTTGTGCAGTAACTCCACAGTCACCCTTATCACATGCTGTCATCACTCATGGACGCCGTCTTGAACAACCTCAGCAGTGAACGCAGCAGTTACATGGGCATAGATGGCAAGATACGGCCACGGTTCTGCTAGAGCAAAACTTTTGCCTCAAAAAGAAGCTGCTGCCCATTTCCCATGAGGAATCGAGCCTAATAAAGACTTGCACTTTGAGGATTAATCTGCAGTAGTGCTAGATGAGAGAAGAATGTCACTGCTAGCATCTTGCCATATCTGACTACCTAAAACTGGGAAAGGATTCAGCATGCTCAACATTTTTAAGAGGAGGATGAGCAAATTAAAAAAGAAATAAAATGCATTTAGTATGGGGAAATCCTTTGTCCTGAACAGGCTTTTTTTTTTCCCTAGATGACTCTAGAACAAGACAACAGTGCAGACCCTTTCCTGCAGAATGCACATGTTCCCTGTGGACCTTGCAGCAACTCGATCCATTTAGTGATGCAGTGCTTCAAGCACCGAGAGCACGGCACTGTATTTTTGCAGACCATGAGAACAACTGCTAATCATAAGCTATCACACAAAGGGTTCATTAAAGCAAACCTGTGGAAGATGCCAGATACATACTGAAGCACTCTGAAAAATCCTTCTCTATGTGTGAATGAGCCACGGGAACCCAACACACTGCAGAGAACAGGGAGAGCTGTCCTGGTAGCAAACTGTGCTCTGATCCTCTCCATTCCATAGCTCCGGTATAATAGCTATGCTAATATTACTATTTCACAAAATGCAAAGGGAAAAGAAAGACTCCAGCTACTCGTGCTGTCTGTAGATAAATTAAACAAACCCAGAAAAAGGTTGAGACAGCTGGAAACCTGACAGGAAAACTAGGTTTTC
Organism: Phasianus colchicus; assembly: GCF_987193195.1. NCBI lineage: Eukaryota > Metazoa > Chordata > Aves > Galliformes > Phasianidae > Phasianus > Phasianus colchicus. The sequence continues at coordinate 33,182,962 of NC_143443.1, forward strand.
TAGGGAGAACACTAGAGCCAATTTACAGTTAATTACAGTGATTTGGAACAGCTCTGTGAGTAAATACCAGCCTCTGATTGTCCAAGTAAGGAAGATAATTGTTTCCTGAACTGTGTCCATTGTGTATTTAAAGTGTTGTCAGCTTGTTCCTTTCTCCAAATCAGAAGAGATTTTCTTTTCAGCAAGACCAATCTGCTACTTTTTTATTAACGAGTAGCTAAAAATCTGAACAGTGAGCATCATACCTGTCATCATCGTGGTTTATTGAGTTCCACAGCCACTTTTACAGAGCAAACTCTCCTAGCAACTAGACTGCTGCCCAGTGCACCAGTTGCATCTGCAAAGCAGCCCTGCATTGCTGGTGAAATAGCTCTCACCAGCAGGGCTGGAGGGCCCTGGGGCACTGCCAGTCACAGAACAGCCAAGCACTTCATTGCTACAAGACCCTCCATGGAGGGTTGGAGATTCATGATCCTTGAGATCCCTTCCAACCCTGGCAATTCTGTGATTCTGTGATGGACATCCCCAGCATTGCATTTTCTATTCCATTTTTCTTCGGAGCAACAAGGTAAATGAGTTTACAGAAATCACAGAACAATCTGAAAAGCAGGTATCGGTAAACCAGAACTTGAGTAGAAAGATGACTTATTAAAGAGCTGAAGTGTTATTAAAACATTGGCTCACCTGAGTCCAGAGCAGGTACTGAGACTGACTGATGAACTGGGGTACCCTTGTACGTTTCCATGGTAATAGCAGTGACCCTGATTGCAAGAAAAGAGAAAATACATCAGCACTCTTAGCAATCTTGTTTTCTCAGGGTTTCCCACCTCCTTTCTATCAAAGCTATTTTCAGTTTCAGACTACAGCATTCAGAAGCCCACTGGCAGCACCTTTCCTTCTCCACTAAATATTCACAGCACTGACTTAATGGTCCGAGGTGTTCCAAGTTGAAACCCTGACTGTATTTAGATGATAGAGGATTGGGGTTATTTTTGTTTTTAAAGACCACCAGCAGAGTTTAAATTGCACGACTGTGATAATCTTATTTTCTTCTGATATTTAATATAATGCTATAGTACAGAACACCTTACAAAGTTACAAATCAACTGACATACTTTCCTACTTGCTTTAAACCCACATATTTATCTTCAAGATCTTCTACGCCCATGTATGACTACAGGAGATACTCGTGTACAAAGGCAGGTATAAAAAAAAAGACAATCCAAAACAGAGTTTGGGAACAAAAAAAAGTAAGTGAAAGGGAAGGGAAGCAGTTTGGAAAGGAAACCTTTTATTGAATTACCCAACCGACTGGCTGCACATTATTAAGAGCAACCACGACTAAGAGGTCTTCTATTTTGAGAGGCAACAATCCAATTTCATTTTGCAGCTAGGTTATTGTATTTCCTTAATAATTCACTGCTTGCAAAAAGCACCCACAGCAGAGATACTTTCTCAGCATAGACGTATCTGTCTGGAATCAAGGTTAATTTTATTGTTGACTAAAGGTTATATTACATTGCCAATTATGTGACTGACTGGAAAGCAACGATTGTGTCACGTCCAGCATTTCTTTTCTCATGGCTCCTTTGAATGCCACTTGGAAACTGAAAATACCGTTGTAAAAGGTTTCTTCCTTATTAGTGCAAGGGAAAGTTATCACTCATGCTCCAACCTGACAGTCATCTCACTGTGCCTTTTATTGCTTGGTTCATCCACATCTATCTGGCTGCATCAATTAACCTTTTCAGCATTGGGGCACGGCTTTTACTTACAGAGCTTCACATAGACTTCTAAAGAACATCTTGATTTTGTTATAGAAAGCATTGTTATAGAAAACATTGGGCAAGATGGAATGATTCAGACAAAATTTTTCCGCAAATAAGGATGTACCTTGAAAAATATTTGCTTAGAGCATTTGTGTTTCCAACGTGAGCAACAGAACACAGCACAACATCATGAGGCTTGTATTTAGACAGTCAGGATAGCTTTTATTGGTGATCAAAATGACAGTAGCAGGGTAATGGTATTTTACTCTCCAGTTTTTTTTTTTTTTAACCATCGGTACTCATAGAGACCTGGTAGCTTGTTAGCAAGGATAAAGCCACAATAAAAGGGATGAAGTCATAGACTGAATTTTTGGGGCATGATTGCTTCAGTAACAATTGCTGTGGACATCAAGGCTTTCAGCACAAGTAAGCTATATCACTATTTCAGTATTAAACTCATCGAGCTGATAAGAATGAGGAAACAGGAGCCCTGTGAACAAATCCTGACTCGTGCAGTATCCCTGACATGTGTGAAAGCAAACACAAAGTCACTTCACTTGTGTCACTTAAACCAACTCTAAGGCAGAGCTCTTGGGAACCAGACACTGCTGTCAAGCCAAGCACTCAGCAAAATAGGAAGGCTGAGCTGATATCTCAACCCATGCAGACTGTGGCAGCAGTGCAGCTAGTTGTCTTTATCAAAGAGTGAATTACGGCAAAATTCCTGATTTCTTTGCCTCTCTGCACACAACCTGCTATTTCATTAAATTTGAGCGTCTTGTTGTGGCCCATTTCACAGCTTCTCCAAGACCCACGTGCTATGCTCAAAGTTCCTTTAAGTTCCATACTTAAAATGTAAACTTACCAGAGCATGTCCTGCAACTGGACTGGTAGAAAATTGATTTCTAGTTCAGTAACTCCACCAAACTGCAAGAGGTTGGTTTTTCTCTCCACTCCTGCCAAAAGCCCTTTATTCCTGTACCCTAGTATATGAAATGGATGACTCTCTAAAAACAAATAACAACCACAGCTGATTTGTCACACTTGAATTAGTACTCTATCCTTGCTTGACATCATCTCATAGTGACCAGTTTTTGACAACTGCCATTTTTTTCCCTCCAGGTTCTATACAGCAGAACAAGCTGGGCTCCAGCACACGTGCCACGGAAATCCCCAGGCTGCCTTGGTTTAACCTTCTGGCACAATCTGACTAAGCAACTTTCATTAGGAAATCATATTAGGTTTCAACTACAGACTATCATAGAATGGCCTGGGTTGAAAAGGACCTCAAGGATGATCTGGCTTCAATCCCCTGCTATGTGCAGGGCTGCCAACCAGAAGACCAGGCTGCCCAGAGCCACATCCAGCCTGGCCTTGAATGCCTGCAGGGATGGGGCACCCACAGCCTCCTTGGGCAGACTATACTGATGTCCACGGTGAAAAAGAGATACAACAATAAAATCTGAGGCTTATGTTTTTTAAACCATATTGCAGCATTGGATGAAAAATGAATTCTCTGTTCCTCTAGAAAAGAAAAAATCCTTTAGGCAGCAAAAAGAAACACTAGTGTTGTTATAGTGGGAGCTGTTGGTAATAGGTGAATGGTTGGACTGGATGATCTTTTAGGTGTTTTCCAACCTTGGTGATTCTATGATTCATTACTTACTGCCATTTCCAAAACAGAAGGTTTTTAGGCTGCTTTTTTGTGTTTGTTTGGAAGACAAAGCTTAGCTATCATTGGCCACACTCATGTTCATGTTAATGTTTGCTACTCTGATCATGTGCTGTGTGCTTTTTACTTCCTTAGAGAGTCTGTACAGCTTTTCTCTTCCTAAAACAAATGACTTTTCTGCTGAGCAGATCTAGAAGAAGATACGAGCATCCAGCAAACAGAAAAGCACTGGAAGCTTTCACAGTGATTGCTTTACTTGGGAGGGCTGGGGTGGTAACAAAGATGCTTCTTCAGAAGTAAAATGTAACGCACAGAAATAAAGCCTTTCACTGACACCAGCAAAGCCCATTATGGACGGGAACAGAAAGCACAGTGCTTCTTCCAGCAACATCAATAAATAAATAACGTCACATAACGAGTACTTTACAGGAGCTGGGATTACTCAGGCAGATAAAAGATATACTTTGTAATTAAAATCACTTGCTGCATTGTTTCTAATCAAGGCGTTGATATTGCTTAGAGGACAAAAACTTTACTGCCTTAAAGCGCCTTGTATTTATTAAAAAAAGCAGCTTAAATTATTCATGATAAAAAGCATTTTGTGCTGCCTTTAACCAGGAGCAGATTATCCATACCCACACGCAGATATAGTAGTATATATATAGAAGTATATCCACAACAGCTGCATGATCTGGATTAAAAAACAAACCCAAACAACTCACCCCTTCACCCCCCCAAACCCAGCCCTGGATTCCAGTGCAGAAACCCACCCAGGCCTTTGAGCCCATTGGTGGCAGCTTCTGCATGACAGCAATCATACAGTGCTTCCTCCCTCCCAGAACCCAAGGCCTTTCCTCCTTAACACCACAGCAATGGCTGCCTTATTATGAAGTCTTAATGGCTATATTTCCAAAAAGCTGAGTAAAGGAATAAGTAGGGGGAGGAATAAAAATAATAAAAAATAAATAAATCACATGGTTACAACGCCACAGTTTCCCTTTAAAGTCACACTCTGAAAATTCACGCGTAGGATCACAGCAGTCAAAAAGGTACTGAAGGCAACAGTAAGAAGAGATCACTCATGTTGCTGTTTCATCCCGTGGCTCAGATCCCAGCAGAGAGCACTCTGAGCTTTAACGATGAAGCATCACGTAGCCACGCAGCACAGCCTTACCGTGTAATTGCGTGCGAGAACCACATCAGTACCATCCTTCAAATAATGCGTTTCTGTGAAGCTGCTGGCTAACAGGCCCCTGGAAAAAAAAGACAACAGAGCACACTGGTCACATTAAGGCCACGTCACCTTGACTCCCTCCTTCAGTGGTTCCGTTGGAGAAAGCAATCAAAGGCAAACATTAACGATGCAGTGACTACCAGGGTGTGCGTGCAATAGGAGAAAATACAGCTCTGTACTGAAAACTGCAGTGCACGAGCACTTCCTTTGTTAATTGTGAAAAGCATACAGGTTTCCAGACTGCTTTCTCTTCCAAATGAGGTCTGCGTGCAGCACATCTCGGTATTGCATCATTCATATGATTTTTACCATATCTCACTGTAAATCTTCAATCTAGAGATGGGAGTATTATTAAGTAGCAGTAGGTTTTGGAAAAAGAAAATGTTTTTCTACATTACTATGCTACAAAAACTGCAACCCAAAGACTAGGTTAGCACTCAGTAAATGAAACTAGCTTCCATTGACACTCAGGGAAGAACACTAGAGAAAAATCAGAGCACTGGGTTTACTGTCATCATCTGAAAAGGATATTCATGAATAGAAGTCTAACACCTTGAAATAACGTCTCAGGAGATGGTGAAAGACCACATCTGTGATGAGACATTTTGTTCTCATTCACACTTCCCCTCCTGCCTCTGACAATGCTATCAAGGATATTGACTTGCAGTGACTGTTTTTCAGAAATGCCCAGAAAGGAGCACCCACGTGCCAACTATGGAAAGATCCTTTTTGTAATAAACACATAAAACAGGGAAAGCAGCCTCTGCTTTTGTAACAGCCCTGCTATCGATCTGTTTTTCAACTCTTTATCTAAAGAGCATTTCTAACAAGGACAGAAGAATATGTATGCATGTTGACTCTCAGGACAGGCCTTAGGCTATGACGCTCCAGTTTTGACAAACATCCTATTGAAATGCAAAAGCACAACATAGAAGAAACCAAAACCAAGTGCCCTGAGAGACACCCAAGTTCAGAGATGGATGGGGCTGTGAGCACCTGATGGAGCTGTAGGTGTCCCTATTTGCTGCAGGGTGTTGGACCAGATGGCCTTTAAAGATTCTATGATTCTAAATGCCGCCACCACCACCTGTAAAGGACTCAAGAATTTTGCCAAAGAATTTCAGTAGTCTGAAGAAGAGTCTGAAAAGTAGTCCAGAAGGTTGCTCCATTCTAAATATGCATTTCTCCTTTGCAATGGTTATTTGAGCAAATCAGATCCTTTTAGAATTGAAACCTGGTTAATGCTGCACACATTTATCTGTATTTTGTGAACTCACGCACGGTGCTGCTACATATTTCTTGTATATGCATAAACATTACAACTAGAACATGAATATTTAATTTTCACTGTTCTAATGACTTATCTGTATTATGTTAATATCCAACAGCTCAGTCAAAATCAGGACCTTCAGGATCTGGTTTTGCTAGGAACTGTATTGGAATTTATTAGAGAGCTAACTGTTTTAAAAGCCCATATCTTAAGGTATGAGGGAAAAAAAAGGTGAATTAAAGATGGTGAAGAGAGAAATAAATACCAGCTTAAAAGCATGGAGACAGCAAAGCTTAACGCACACAGTAAGCATTCAAGCACAGATTCTTTATTCAAACTTTTCAGCTTGTGGGAAACATCAGAATATTAATGTATAATGAATGTTACATCACTGCAGCGTTAGGTGGGCTGTAGAGGAACTGCTCTGGATCTCAGCCAACCCCAGCACCTACAGCAGGGTTTGGCTGCCTAACTGAGCACCTAGCACCACTTTAGATGCCCTGTACATTTCACCAAGTTAGCCCAGGACACCTCAGCCAAGCTGTTCCAGATGGCACTTGGCACCCACACTCATCTCAGCCCTCGTGCCTGCTGCCTCTGGATGGTCTGCCTGAAATTAAGTGTGCTCTATCTACATTTTCTACCACCATTACCATAAAGAGCAGCTGCTTTCTTAATTATTATTTATATAACACCACTACAGGTTTTTTTGCTTAGAGGGCATTCATAAATTTTGTAAAGGCAAAAAATAAGATTCCACTCCTGCTGAAGCCAAGTTGCATGCTTTTTGGAAACGGGATTTCACATTGGGTACTGGAGCAGTTTTTATTTAGTGGGACAAAACGCAGGCAAGGTACAGGATAACAGATGTGGCATAAGGGCAGAGACTGAGCAATCAACTCACCTTGTGCTCTGCTATTCCCAAAGTGTTTGACAGCAGCGATGATAAAGATGACCTTTCTGCTTCTGCTTGCTCTACCCTCGGGTAGAGGTTTAGAAAATATTTCATGGGGTCATAGATTTTAATACCAAAAGGGAGCGTTGTGATCAGCAAGCTGACCTGTCACATTACGCAGCTCATTTGACATGACTTAGCCTTCTGATGCAATAACTGTGATGGGACCAGACTGTTCATTCCTTTACTGCATAGATCTCCCATGATGAAGCAGCTATGACGAGGCTGTTAAGTTTCTAACTGTTAATTACACTCAGAGTGAAAAGCAGCACACTTTGTACCTCCCCGCTTGGCTTTGTCAACCTTCAGTTTCCAACCACTGGATCTCATTCCTTTGCATCAATGCTGTCTGTGAGCCTCTCACAAACACTTCTCCTTACTAAAGTGAGAAACTATAGCAGGAGAACAAACTTCTGATCTCCCTGTCATCAGTCTCCCTATCAGATTCACCAGGATGAGATTCCAATTTAGACCAATGGAAATGCCAACTGAACATTAAGAATTGCCTTTGTGAGCAGTTAAAGACTGGCAGGAACAAGATGATAGAGTCCCACTGTTGGACTAACCAAATAAAAACTGAAGTATGCCTTCACGTAGCAGCCAAAGAAGGAATTCATATCATGGAAATTTCAAGTACAGCTGAAGAGCCTTTTAAAGAAAATGAGGAAGTTTTTCTGGTGACTACATTAACACTCTTAGTTTAGTAACTAAGACATCATTACTAAGACATCTGTCTTCCTGCCATGCAAAGTGCTAGCGTGGGCTTGAAAATGAGCCAGGAGAAAGGTATCTCTGCCATTATAGGGGTTGGGGACCTACAGAAGACACATCACCAGGAAGCCCAACAATTTCTGGTAGGGGAAGAAGCTCTAACCCCCCCCTTCCAGAAATGCCTAATATCCTAAAAGCTCTGTCACAGAATAAGCACACAGCAGTAGCATCCAGGGACAGCAAGTCATGTACTGCCAGTTCTTGAAAGCTTATCAAAACTAAGTGTAACAAGCACTCCAATTCCACTACTGAGCGTGCACCACTTCACTCTGCAATTATGGCAATAGTGTTTAACATACTGAACAACAAATTCAACATGTGTATCTACTCAGTAATTTAATTACCTCCCTCAAAAAAGATATGCAACATAACAGATTGATTTACATTTCTGTTTCTGACCCAAAGTAAAGGAGATTAATAGAGTAAAATAAATTAATTTAGATGGCAAGCTACTTAACCTAATTGGATCAATGTAATTCTGAAAGAGCAGGGATCAAAATAACATTAATATATCATAGTACAATTCATCACCATGTCTGGAGTCTCAAATGTTGCCAGTTACAATGCTCAGCAGTACCAGACAATTACCAGTTTTTTGCACTGCATGAAGAGGCAGAAACAATTGTTATCAAGAATAGCACCAACTGCTGGATATGATTAAAAAAAAATTAAAGGAGCACCACAACTTTCTAATTAATTCTAAAAAAAGCAGCAGAAGTATGACTCTCGAGTTAAATAACTTATGCATTTAGTCAATGTGTCTGCCAGTATTTTGGATATTTTCATCTCCCCCAGAGCTGAATTAACAAATAGAAGCTTTGATGGACCAGAAGGGCTGGTTCTGTCTCTCCTGATCTGTGGCAGACACAGCACAGCCTTCCTCATCCTCTGTAAATCAGCATTAATGTTACTTGCTGTGTTTGCCAAAATGCTTTAGGGTGCCAAGCAGCTTTGCTAACCTGAGCCGCAGGGAACACGAAGAATGTTTAAGCTTCTAACCCTCACCTTTTCCACTCCCAACCCAAGCAGAGTCTCGGGTGGTTCGTTTGAGATGGGGAGAAAACGTCCTGTTTTAAACACAGGAAACTCTTTACTCAATCCATTTAATAACAGGCACAGTAATTTAATGCACCCACTCTCACTTGTAAATGAGAAAAATCACCTCTGCTCTTCAGGCACCGATATATTATTTCAAAAGGTTATAATGATATTTCATCACCCAGGAATCATCAGAAAGATGGAGCCGCCAAAGTCAGAGATGGAAAAAACCTACTGGATCACACAGAGGGCTTCCCTGGAAGCAAAATGCTTCATAGACCAATCTAGGTTCTGTCTCATTGAGCTTCCAATGTCAAAAGCAATGCTGATTCCACCATTTTCAAAGGGAGATTACTCTGCCTTCCAACAGATGTTACTGTCACAATGCATTTCCTGACGTTCAGTCTTTTCTAGTTTTTCCTAGTTACACTTCTCCTGCTCTCCGAAACAGCTGCTTTTCCTTCTTGGTACACATATCATTCAGATAGGTACAGATTATCATCACATTCCCCCTTAGCCATCCACATGCCAAGCAAAGCATGACAGACTATAAAAAAGGACAAGAAGTGTGTACTTCTCATACTAGTACTACTCAGGAAAAACCTCAGCTTTATCACAGCAGGAGCAGACACCAGGGTTTCCCTTGGTGATATAGAAGAAATAAGTAGAGAAAACTCTGAAGAATAAATCTCTTTCCAGAAGCACCAAAGAACACAATTATTCCTCAATCTATCTCCTGTGATGAAACTTCTTTGGTTGCCCACTCTGTACCAGGACATCCCCTGGTGATACAGATATACCAGTGTAATTACCCAGCAAAACAGATCTAGGGGCAGCAGCAGGCTCTGTCTCTCAAAGCTGCTGTATGAGACTGAGATGATTCAACAGGACTGTTTTACAGCCAGACAATGTGACATCTGGGTGCTCTGGTAGATGTTTCCTCAAAGTGCTGTGTGTCTCACTGTTGCATATTTCAAAAGGAACATGCCTTGTTCTGGTGTGATACAGAACATAAAGCTTGCTTGGATTCTCCTTTAGAGGGGAGTCAGGGTCAGAGGATGAGCTTCATGTGCTGTGGATCTGCTGAATTTTAGAAAGGAACGTGTGTTTTTACACCTCTGGTGTTCATGCTTAGTTTTGCTTTTCTGCCTAACTTTTGTTTTCACTAACACCCCAGTGTAGTAGCTCTACACCAAGAACTGGTGGTTTAGGAAAACCTTCAAGTATTCCTATGACTTAAATGGAGAGTCAGCTGCTATTCTGTGGAAGCATTGATCATGTTAAGTCACGGGTAGCACAAGGCTGTCTCAAGCCCAGTGCTTCCCTTCCCACTGACACGCTGCCTGCAGCTCACACACCTGACCTTTACTTATACTTGTTACTCTCTCTCTTCCTTCTGAATGATAAAATGCCTGTTTTCCTCCCCGTCCAAGTACTGCCTCACTCTGTCATACAAATTCTTACTAGAAGCCCTCCTGCATTTTAAACCTTGCCTACAAATGCAGGAGGTGAGGAGATGGAGATAGATGAAAAATAGGAAAAAAAAAAAACACTAGTATTCTACTTCTCTGCCTACTGACACCAGCACACTTCATTAATTCTTCTTCATCTCAATTCAGGTCATCTTGACCTTCATGCTGGAATTAATTGTTATTTCTTCAATTGTTACATTTCTTCAAAGGAATAAACACGTTTGTTAAGCCTGCTGCTTCTGCAGTGGTTATCTCAGTACAAGTGCCTCCTGATATCCACTACGGCGAGCTCAGCAGTGGCATTTTTCAATTCTTCTTTCTCATTACAACATAACGAATGAGTGAAACATGAGTAATGAGTTCCCCATGCATAAGCACCTAACATCATCCTATTCGTAAAACCACCACATATTCTTTAAACGTGCCACATTTCTTCCCCTTGTTTAATTATCTTAAGTGACTCGAAATGCTTTTGGACGTTTTCCCACTGAATGTCTCCACTTCACGATATCCTATCTGCTACACTTCTGTGTGCTGCCATGGAGGGACTGCAGTGTCATAATTGAAGAACCTGAGAGATTAAAATTCACAGAGCTTAATTAGCACAACAATTCTGAAGAAAAGAGAGGAGCAAAATACAACTATAATGGCCAGGGAATCAACCAAGCAGCCAACATTTCAATTTTTAGTCTATGGCAGTAGATTCTGGCCTATTTGACTTCAGCTTTGGATAGACAATTTCAGTTGGTTATATGCTACATTTGAAAAACAGGTCTTTGCACCTCTACGGAGTTCTTTCAATGCAGAAATTCATATAATCCTGTGCCTACCAGAGTCCACATTAAAATCCCACCTGACCAACTCCTATACACCAGAGCAACATTTGACAGTTTCTACCATCTCTCCCACACATTTATCCTACGAGAACTCCTTGTGGGGAATATTTTGTATTACCTCCTTAAGCTTCCCTGTGCACCAGCATAATAGAAATCATGCTATCAGCTCAGCTGGGCAGCATGCTATGGAGAGCAAACCCCCTCAGCAAAGGCTCCAGAATACCACTGGTCACAAATTGCTGTCAGCTATGGAGAGATGACAGGGCTTATTGGCTAACTGATTTTTGATGGAAAAACGTAATCTTGTACATTTAGAGAAATGATGCAGTTTGGCTGCTTAAGAGATATTTTACTGTTAGCTGCACTGAGTACCTTTAATTTAGAGTAATGGCAGTGCCTGAGAAGCCCTGAAGCAACACGCCAAAAGTTAAAGAATTATTCTGGAAGTCACTACTAAACTGCTACATCTCCAAACTATCTGTGGCAAAGATCAAAAGTAATGTACACTCCTATGCTGCAGGTTGAACCCAAGCAGATTTGCACAGCTCTGAGTACTCTGAATTGGCTTTGGCTAGACTAAAGACTAACAAAGCTCTGAAATTCTGGCTCCCGTTCTACTGATCTAGTTCTCAGATGACAATATTGTGGTTTCTCATGAAATGCATACTTCCTATTATTATACTTCCACTCAAACTTGCACTAGATAACGTAGAGGCCTTTTTAACATGCTAATCTTGCACACAGAATACACTACTTGAGTTACAGATTCAGGCAACACCAGAAAAACTGTGGCTCAAAAAAGATTCACTAGAAAATATTGAGACATACGTATATATAGAAGATTCACTACATATAACAAGTGGCAGACATAATACTTTAATGCATTCTTTTCCAACATCAGTGTTGTCTTTCACAGAAAAGCTTCTTTGCAGTCCCCATGTCACTCATAGGATGGCATATTTTCATTAAATTATAAGTTTGGAGATGCTGGGCTGGAAGGCTGTCAAAGTTGATTTGAAACATTTCATTCAATTAAATGTCACTGGTAGCCAAGTAAGATTATGCTGCTAAACAGATGTCATCAGGCAAATTGGTTAAATATGCTTTTGCATCTGAATTTTTCTAGAAAAGCAGAGACATCTGCTTAAAGCATCCAGGAAAAGCAGACAATGTGGAAATTTTTGTAAACATGGAAAATTAAGAAACATCAATTAAAAAAAGTAAATCAGAATGTATTAAAAACTCACTAACAAGATGGAAATAGCACCACGGGATTAATAAGGGTTCTATGCAAGTATCTACAATGCTATTGGAAAGCGTGGCTCTATTGTCAGTGAAAAGTCATGGAGCCCAGGTTTGTTAGTAAACTCTCACTGAAAAACACAGCAATCTTGGAACTGTTTCTTCACTTTTGAGTGCATGCCTGCAGGCTTGCATTTGCATTTTTAAATTCCTGCCAGCTTGCTGAAACTGGAAATAGTTTCATTTTACTCAACCCACATTTTTTCCTTGCCACAAGAAAGAGCCGTTTGCCCTGAGTAGGCTTTGCTCACATTTCAGTTGCCCAGCACCATTAACTTTCACAGATACACGTTCATCTTGCCCTATGCATCACTGCCTCTCACTAACTTCTTAAAATTCAGGATGAAGGAGGCGGAGGTGTGCAAGAAAACCTTTGTGCAAAACCTGTGTTGTGGTCTCAAGTTTACAATACGGTCCAGACTCACTTAAATGTAAGAAGGTGTAAAAGAAGAAAGATTACTGTGGATTGCCAGAGTATAATCCTATACTTCACCTCCAACAGCAGCCAGTACTACAGAAGCAACACGTGAAGAGGGCAAGCATGTCGAGTCCCCCACATGCAGTATGAGATCATGGCCACCAGCTGACACTCCTCCAAGCCAACTAACTCCTCCTGGCTTCAACATTTCTTGCACAGTGGTGTAACTTCCATTTTTATGAAGCACTTCAGCTGGGATCACACCTTCCATCAGCAGCCTCGAGGGCTGGGTGCTGCCCCTGCCCTTACTGCCCCACCAGCAGCTGGCATACGCATTGCAAGCGACCTGGGAAAGCCCAGAGTGATTTTTAAAGCACTATTAAGTGATACTCTCATAGGATGATGGCTCCTTTCCAACTACCTCTGCTACAACACACGATTTGGAATTGAGATGAGGTAATTTGGGTGTTTGCAGAACCAAAGCACGGGCCAGAATAATCAAGCTACCAGTAAGTTTATAAGGTGGAGGCTTATGAGAAAAAGAACGGGAGTTGGAATATTTCTCTTCTTTTTCCTCTTCCTTATTCGTTTTAATTACTTTTCCTACAATCCTTGTATTTCACCTCAGCCACTCCTCACCACCTTTCCATTCCCCCCTGCTGTCCCCCACATTATTTCTCCACAGTCCTCCTTTCAACTCTTCTTGCATACCACATTTGTTATTACACTGTTAATCAAGTAAGCAAGACACATGTAAAAATCAACACAGCCAACTCACTATTTTTCATTAAACAAACCTCAAACCCAGGGCTACTCTGACTCGGGCTCCGCATTCATGTTTTTTGAACATTAGATAAATAATGATGAGCAAAATCAGGACACAAGGGTAAGAGAACATTAGTTTTTAAGTTTATACCTTGCAACCACTCTAAGTGTCTGTTGTATCCAATTCCTTAACCCTGCTATATACCAATTAAGCATCAGATTAATGCCTGTAGCTTAACAAGGCAAGTTGCTCACCAGGACCATAGCAGAGACACAGGAACATCCCTCCTTCCCATTCCAGCAACAAGCCTACAACCAGAAACATGGAGAAGAAGCAAACAAAAACCCCACACCATCAGCTGTTTCCACTTCTACTTATTCAAGAAGAGATTAACACGTGCATCAAATAATGACTTTTTGCTACAAAGGTGGATGTTTTATTGTTGTTGCTGGCCCAGTTTGCGTCTCACTCATATTGAGGGCATCTCATTGCAACAGCTACTGAAGTTGCTAGCAGCGAGCTTGGGCAAAAGAAGGATCAGACACTATCTGTCAGCAGTTAAGACACAAAATTCTAATTTTCTTTTCAATTCAAGGAAGTAATTAGTTTACGATAACATTTAACATTTAGTTGCTGACAGAGATATGACACTTATCTTACATAAGTCATTTTAATTATTTCTACTAACCAAGACCTCAAAAATATTGTGTAGTTTAAGCTAACAATGCCTTCCCAGATATTTTTGGTTCTACTGTCATTTGAAAAATTGATGCCTAGAGCATCAGCATTTATCCAGCTCATTATAGATTTCATCCAAATGACTACAGATAATTAAAAGTATGCTTCAATTTTATTGTAATGTTTTCCTCTCTAACACTGCAAAGCAATTCTCTTGTTGCTTGGGGTTTTAGGAATTAATGTAGATTCATCCCCATAAAATAAAGATTCAAAGGATTAGATACAAACTACTCCTATATAGAGATGTAAGAGTCACACATGCAGAAATACTGAGTGTAGACACGCACAAAGAAATATTTTGGGGCACTGTGTGGGGCATTCACAGAATCACAGAACACCTGGGTTGGAAGAGACCTCAAGGATCATGAAGCTCCAACCCCCCTCCTGCAGGCAGGGCCACCAACCTCCCCATTTCATACCAGCCCAGGCTGCCCAGGGCCCCATCCAACCTGGCCTTGAACACCTCCAGGGATGGATGGAGCATCCACAGCCTCTCTGGGCAGCTGTTCCAGCACCTCACCACTCTCATAGTAAAGAGCTTCCTTCCATACTAAATGTTGGATTACAATATAGATGTAAGCCATACATCTCCACACAGCCCTGAGTTAGCATTAATTCAGATGTTTTGTTCTGCTATTTGTGCACCTGGCAATGTCTGCCATGCCTAGAATTGCTATGAGAACTGTTAGTAATGTTCACATAAAACATAGATGTGAAAAAAAAAAAATTGACTGTTTGTCAGTGCCATATTAATTATTGCAAACTGATTTTAATAGACATAGGTACGAGGAGCTGCATGTAGAAACCTGATTATTCCAGGATCCTTAGCAGTACTTCAGTTAAACAGTGTCAGGTATGATGAATTTTCCTTGGCACACCTTTACCATCAAATACTTCATGTTTTACAGGATTTTCAGGTTACTTTGAAACTAAAATTACCCCTGAATAGCAGTGACATTAAAAAGCAATTACAGATACATGCCTTTTAATGCCTCTGTTATAATGCATGTTCTGTTAAATCAGAGAGAGCCTATTTAAGAACATGGGCACAGAAAAAAACCTCTGTAATTAAGCATTAAAATCCACACGAATCAGTGCTAACAAGGGCTTGGTGAGGTACTTTCAGACTGAGGTAAGCAAAAGGAAAAAAAACCATAATTAGTAGAATATGATGTAAATATTAGGAGATGGATCTATATTTTATGAAGGCCATTTTACTCAAGACAGCTTAGGTTTCCTCCCACTCACAGAAAGAATCTGCAGTGAATAAGCCCTTGGCTCACGAGGATATTTCACATGCAGATTTGGATTTTATGTAAATTATTTAAGCATGTTTTAGAAAGTCCAGGCAGCAATGCAAAAGCATTCCCCTGCCTATGTGCATCAGTCAAAGAAACAGCACTCATCACCAAGCAACTCTTGTGGGTAGGAGTTCTGCCAACAGCCTTAAGATTAAGCTGTTGCATTTGCAGCGCAGTTGGAAAAGGCAAGATCCTGTTATTCTGCCCCTTATATTTCCCTCCTCCTGATCACAGGAGAAGCACCTTGGACCAGGCCATGCTAGTGGTACCCAAAGCGCTGCCCACAGCAGCAAACTGGGAATGTGGAGCCATATCTCAATGCCTGTCTGTAGCCAAACAGAAACACGTTCAACCTTAATACCTGCAGTATCAAAATAAAGGTTAGAAGGCGGCATGAGATTCTTTTGCTTTATCTTGTTATTTCCAAACCATTCACAATTATCTTTATTGTGTGTATTAGACTCAAGCAAGCACATACTCCTCCATGTTTTAGCACTGGATAGTATCAGATAAAGCAGGACAACAGAGAGGCAGAAAGGCAAAACCCCCAAGACTAAGCCCCTCAGAGGTCTCTGAAGGAGAACCACCAAGTCACAATAGAGGGTCAAGGTAATCAATGCATCATTGTCTAGAGTATTGTAGAAACACACAAAATTACGTTTGCTCTTCCTGTAGAAGACTGAATTCTGACACTATCTAGTTTGATGAGAGATGTTAGGCCATGTTCCACTGCATGAATTTGCAATAATGCTTCCAATAGCAAAAAGCAAGAGATAAAATTTTATCAGTACCGTGCCAGCTGCCCAAACAACAAAGCACACACTGAAGGTGTGAGGCTTTCTACTGCTTGTGTGCGTGTCTGCTACCCAAAGCCAGACAAGTCTACAACAACATCGTTGGCAAAGGTTAAAGAGGAAGCCAGCACTACAGAGGGGATGCTAGGCTGTCAGGGAGAGCCAGATAATGAACACAAAAAGCTTTAACCCTAACTCCCTTAGGTGAGGGAACAGAAGACAACCAGGGCTACTAACAAAATAGCAGGGAATTTAAGTTTGGGAAACATGTAACGGTATATTGAGCCCTTCCCCTCTAGACTTCTGGCTTCAATTAGATCCTTGTCTGAAATAATGGAAAGCTTTTTAACAACTGATGGCTGATGTGTAGATTGCAAAAAAAAAAAAAAAAAAAAAAAAGCTGGTTGCAGATTAGACAGTGATATCATAGTACAGTGCACTCAATCTAGCCACATTCCCCTTTCCTCCCTCAGTTCTGCCAACTGTCAGCCTGCCATTTTGTTATCAGTCTGAGCAGGAAGGAGATGCTGAACAAATTCCCAGCTATTCCCACGGTATTAAGAAAAAAGAGGCAGGGTAGGATTGAGGTACCTGAGGTGGGCAGAGTACAGACGGGTGCAAGAATGTTGGCTCCTACAGCCTGCGAGCCAACCTCAACAGTTCCAGGGTTGGTAGGTCAGCATTTCAGACAGCTAACTAATGCAATAAAAGAAACAAAAAAAATAGAGATAAACATCCAAGAAAATCAAAGCAACAACTACCAAAGCAGCATGCCAAATTTCTCTTTACTGTTGTGATTATCTTCTAGGTGTCACTAATGTTTTGAAACATTTTTCTACTGCTCAAAGTGTTCTTCTTCACTGCTTTTTGCCTATTTCTTATAAGAAGTGTTGCTTTTACTTAATTGAATTTTCACTGCACCTTCATTGCATTCATGTTTTGGCCTAATCTTCCACACGGGAGTCAGGCCCTGAATTTCAGTAATAAACCACATGTACTCTGCCACGGCTTTTAGTAAGGTAGGAGCTTTTATGAGAGCTGCTGTTCTCATAACCCCACCATTTTCAGACACCATTAACGAAATAACTCTACTTGATTCTGCCCTTTAAGGCCAAGCTGCTTGGTCCTGGATTTCCCCTTGGTCTGCTCCAGTTTGCCATGTTCCAGAGAGGATGGATGCTCCAGACATACTTGGGAAAGATAACAGCTTGTGATTTGCATGACATTCTGGGACATGCTGTTTCCCCATGCTGTAACAAGGCTTATCTGTTTTGGCCTGGTGTGCAGCCCAAGATACTTGTTTTCTCAGCACTGAGAGCTGCGAGGAAGTTTTCCTTGGAAGGCAGTCCTCAAGTTTCTCTACCTTGATCTGAAAGATCTCTTCACTCTTAAGACTGCATCAGCGGATGAATGCAGATGCTCAGGTTCATAAGCATGCTTTCTGACACACCCAGAAAGTGCACAGAAAGCAATATTTCATAAATATTAGTGCAAAACAGCAAAACCCCACTTCTACTGAGCTATAGTGATTCATATCAGCCTAAATAGATTTGGCAATTAAAAAAATAAAATGCAGAGAAGACTGAATCCTTGGATTAAAATCAGGCAGCAAACAAGAGAAGTTGAGTTTTGAACTCAAAGCAAGACAGTTGTTGTAGTGTTTCAAAGAAAAAACAACATCACAGCACAACAGAATTCCAGAAATCTACTTTCCTAAGAGGAATTTTTTCTTATCCTTTCTGATAGATGAGAGTCTCAAAGTACAATGTCACTGAAACAGGAGAGAAAGAGCAGCTACAGAGACCCAAATCTGCCAAGACACGGGGAGAGCTGCCAAAAAGGCATTTAAAACTTTAACAAGACCTGACCAGAAAGTCTTTGGCTCGTCTCAGCTTCCTGATGGTTAAAAGCTGGAAAGGCTGCAGAACCTCAGTAAGAATACCTTGAAAGTCTAGGTGGCAGAAAAACAGAGAGCAGTGTGTCTGGGAGGGAGAGGACACAGGCACATCAGTTTTCCATGAGGCTGTGTCACTGGAAAGCTTGCTGATTATCTACTAAAAAAAGTTTCCTTGGCAGATTTTGAAAAAATTTTCACGTAAACAAAGGATGGCTCTGGCTGCGACGCTGCACTACATAAATAGAAGGATCCCTCTGCATCTCACTGAGGGATTTTTTGTTCCTATTTCTATATTTTTATTTTGATGGTCTGGAAAAAAGTTTTACAATTTTTGAGATGCAAATGGTTCCAGTATGAAAGTAATGACCAAACATGCTACGAAAGCATCAGTAAGGAAACGGTGACGCTTTGTATGTTTGTTTCTATTTGAAGAATTCCCATTGCCAACTACAGTTGGCTGCTGTCAGAGAGCATTACCCCTAACAAGATCTCTAGAAACACACAATGAACATGATCTAAAAGTTTCCAATACTCCAGATCAGTAGAAGGGTTGGGGACAGCGATACCACGCTGCCAACAGCTGTCATAAGTAGTATGGTTTCATCCTGTCATTGGCCTAACAACTGTCATCTTCTTTTTTTGTTTCGTGCTTCAGCATATCTTCAGCTGTCATAACAGATATGTCAAGCAATATTACCCTCCCAACAATATCAGTTCAAATTACTTCTCAGATTATTCCTCTTCTGGCCTCTTGAAGACATGAGTCTATTTTCTCAACTCCAGTCAGTGCAATTCTAAAGCTAATTCACTCTTCATCAGCGTATCTTGTCCATAAAGTGCCAAATTCAAGATGTCAAAGATGAACTCGAAAGGCAAATTCATGTAAAATTGCTAAATCATAGCACTTATTGACTGAGTTTATATGGAAAACTTCCTAGCTACAGGAAGAAAACCTTCAACTTTTGGCACCTATACCAAGGTAACAGGAAGACACTCCGCAATCCATACTGATCGACCACCTGTGCGTTTTTGCCCACCAGCAAAATTAAGATTGTGCCATGCTCCTTTCAAGCTCCACTTCTTCCCAATAATTACCTGCTTCTAGATTCATAGGTGTGAAGAACATAATGGTTTATAGAGAAATCCTCAAGAAAGCAATGCCTTTGCAGCCACACAGATTTAAAACCGTCTACAAACAAGACCATCTACAGTGGAAGAGGAAAGAAATCTATCATTCTAATGGCATTAAAATCAGAGAAAGCTGCAACGTGTAATAAATTCATCACAAGTCAGCCTGCATTCTGATGTGCCCCTGTGCAAACATCAATGCTTCAGCATCCTGTTCCTTCACAAAGACACAGCTCTCGCTGTAACGGAGCCTTGATCCCATCACATATTTACTGGAAGGTGTCAGCTGGGGGTGGCGGCAAAGAAGAAAGGCTGACAAATCCTCTTCCTTGCTGCATGTCTCTATGTTAAAAAGCAGGTGTGCCACAGCGTGAATGTTTTATTTCCACAGAGAAATTATTTCCCTCATTATAACATGCTAACTGCGCTGTGCGGCTGATTTCACACTTGGCTGCTGCAGATGATGCTACAGGTCGCGCAGTCGCTTTCTGACACTCGAGATAAAAACCTGTCTGCTGGAGTCAAAACCCAAGCTGTCTTCATCAGGGTCAGTATTTCACTCAAAGCATTACAGCAGATCTGGCATATCCGTAGGCAGTGGTAGAAAGGGGCAGACAGGGCTGAATTTAAGACAGATATCCAGGAACACATCATAACAGATAATACATAGGAGAGCTAACCTGCCTCTGTACTGAGGTGGGCACTCGTCAAATATCCCAACAGCGAGCTGAAGCCAAGAAAATGAAGTCTAGTCAATTTGAATTGCAGTGAAGAATATTTTCATTTTTTCCTCTTTTCCCTTTATTCTCCTGCCAAACGTGTGTATGGGGGTACAATTTCATTTGCCTGTTTTGAAAAACATCTCCTCCTCTCCCCAACGGGTAAACCCTAACAAAACTAAATGAGAAACTGCAGAATCACGGCTAGTATCCAACTGAGATTTCAGCACCCGTTTAAGCAGAAACACGTGCTCATATCCAGCTTTCTTCTGAGAAGGCATTAAGGACATGGCTGAAGCTTTTAAAGTGGCTCACAACAGTGGCCCATTTAACAAAGAAAGAAATCATCCTTCAGACACAGAGTACGAGTTTTCAGTGCATTTATGAGATGTAAGAGCATTACTTGGGCTGCAGCAGCTGCTGCATCCACACATCAGAGAAACGAGAAAAGCTCTGAATCCTCCCAGCACGAAAGCAAAAGAAACACGAGAAGAGAGTATGACAAGTGCCACCCAACCTATCATGAAGGAAACATGGTCAGGTTAGTCAACCTGCAAGCACAGGCAAGAAAAAAAGTGTTGTTCATTTAAAAACAAAAAATGGCCTGGCTACTCAATTCTTACAGTTTTACCTATTCTCTCCATACAACCATCCTCAGGCACCTAGCAGTGGGCCCAAGTGGATGAAGAACAATGCTTGTCTCCCACCTCCCAAACACCAGGCAGGCCCTGAGCTGCTGAATGCCAGAGCGATGGGTCAACAGGATGAAAAGACACCATGGAAATTGCTGGGCTGCTTCCACAGTCCCTTGATTTTCTATTTTTTCCAGGTTAAGCCCACACGCTGCCCAACCCAGCAGCCTGTGGTGGCAATGATCTCCGTAACATTCAGATTCTCCAGTTCTCCATTCTCTTCAGCCAGTGCAGAGCACTGACAGGAACTGTGGTACTGTACAAGAGAGGATTGTTATCCCATGTAAGTGCTCCAAATGGTTCTCTGAGGAGCGAGTAGCTGCACAATTTCCAGATTACAAGGATCTTTTCCATGTGGCCTCCTGAATGTTCATAGCCAGTCCAAGCCAACCACTATGACTTATTAAACATGCAACCACAGCCAGCTCCCTATTTCTTACTGCTTTGTGCTATAAAGTTAGTATCTCAAGCTTCAACAACATTTGGCACAGTATTCAGACTGTGTGTTTGTGAAGTGCTAAGTGACCCCAAATGGACTTAAAACATCATTTGATAATAGAATTTTCAACACAGGCATGAGAAAAAGAAACAAAGTTGTCGAGAAAGGCCTGTAGTCTAACTGCTATAAACTGAGTGGTTGTTCATGCAAAAGTGAAGGCTTTTGTACAGCTACCAATCCATCACTGTGAAATGGAATAAGGGTTCAAGTATAAAGAGCTACCAGCAGACTTGCATTTATGGGACTGTCTGTGCTACAGTAGCATTCACTGTGTGAAGGTGAATGAGCTTTGCTGTTTTACCTGAAGATTGTTAAGGAAACTGAAGAGCACATCTTTTGGCATAACTCTCTGTCCTTGCTGAGGTTTGGATATGCAAGGAACTGCTATGGTAGACTTAACCTTTCTATCCCTTACAAGAATAGCTATTTATCCTCCATCTTTGAAACGTGCACTGAAGTTTCCTTACAACAAAGGAATGAAAGAAATAGTACATGTGATATTTAAAGGTCAACTAGAAGAGAAACAGCTGAAATAATACTTGAGAATAGTCAGTAATGAAGCAAACAAGAGGGAAAAATAAGCAGATAAGAACACTGGAGTTCTCTGACACCTTTATCTTCGGAAGCTTTCTTCATATGTCCTATTCCTCAGTTTTTTCACCTGTGAAATGGACTTAAGCTCTCAAGTCCCAGTCCTGCAGGTGAGACACTGCTACCTGCAGGTCTTCACCATTTACATCACATAGCCCTGTAGAGTCTGCTGCCAGAAAACAAAGTTTCCTGCTATACAATGTGAAGAGTTTCATAACCAGGTTCATCAGATCTCTAAAGCAAGACAAATAGGGACAAATAAACTCCTAATTAAAATCTAAGCATCATCTGGACATAACTTCAAGAGAGGAAAAAAGGAAAAAAAAAATAAAAAAGGTAGAAGTGTTAGGGGAAAAAGATAGAAGCAAGAATCTTATGTGATCAGATGAAGAAGCCTGCACAACAAGTCTAAGAGAGCACAGGGAAACGGAATGAGCTGAACTGTAGTACCAGGTAAGAGAAAAGACAGTTACAGAAAGTAAATAAAAACACTTTAATAAATGCAACTGCAAATGACCTAATTAATGAACAGGAATTGAACATGTATTTAAGGCTATATAAAAATACACATATTTCTACTGTTGATTCATTTTAAGACTGCATCAATGCCTCTGTCTTTTCAGTGAAACTCCAAGGTAACCTTTTAGACATTTGTCTTCGAGCTATCACGTTCCTGCTGTAAGGAATTCATGCTGCAGAACCAGTAAACAACCTTCAACATCTATAATATTAAAATACTTAGCAATCATTACCTTCAAAAGATGTCATTTGGGCTGTAAATAAGAAGAGCCAGAAGCAAATGGCCTCTGTTTTGTTCTTAGTCACCGTAAAATTCCAAATATTCAACTACGAAGATTATTATTACATGTTCATTCTTATCCAGAACCCTGGTCCCAGCCCCACTTAATTGAAAGACAAAGGTCAGATTCACAGGATGAGTTACAAGTGAATAGCTACCATTTCTACTTTCTTTATAAAGTATTTTTTGAAAGGGGATTCTTTCAAGCCACTTATTCTTCAGAGAAGATTCTCAAATTACTTCTAAGTTTTAAAATCTATTCAAAGGTTGAATGAGAAATTTCTGCATTACCAGATAAAATACATTAAACTCATAACTCCCCTTGCCTATCTCAGCATTGCAATGCATGTTTTTAACATATGTTAAAAATCGTACTCTGTTCTTTGGAGGACTTTCAAGTCATTTGTAAGGTGCAGACATTCAATACAAAGGCAAAGCAGACAGACCTTGATTCTGACATTCTTTAATGGCTGTTTCTCCAGCTCCAAATTCTGCCACAATTCTACAGAAAGACACTTTGTCTCTTCTTGTACTTAAAGACTTTGTGATCTTATCATCATGGGTGTATCTTGCCGAAGAGACTTGTTCAACTTCCTATTGTACTCTGCCTCATACCTTCAGCACTTTATTCTTCTCTACTGTATTCCAGCCTTTCTTCTGCACACGTATTTGCTATTGTGTCTATCTGAATGGTACCCATTTGCTTCCTATATTAAGGCACCGAGATTTTAAAAGGGAACGTGTGATGAAAGCTCTGTCACGGATACCAAGGGGCTCAGAGTTGGACCAACTGCTGAATACAACTTAAAATCCTAAACTAAGCCAGTCAGGCCTTGTTCAACAGGTTAAAAGTCACAGGTAAATAATAACAATAGTGCGATTGTATTTCAGAACAAAACAAGAAAGCAATTAATGAGTCTACTTCAACTGGCAAGAGCGATTTTGATAGGCCTATATTAAATCCAGACTGTTTAATATCTAAGCCTTCAATAATTTAGGATCGTATCTTTGCAGATCATTTCTTAAAGTAGCATCGCAGAGGCTTCCATCTGCTTTATATCTGTACCAGGGCATACTTCACATCTAATTGTCCTTCCCCCTTTTTTTTTCCATTATCAGATGGCTGCAGAAGGCATTGAACTAAGTGTGACTTCTAGCTCACCTACCCCCCTTTACAAAGCAGTGTAATAGCATTATGCCTGCAGGGCTTTCACTGCAAGCTGTTCTCCTTATCAGGAATGTAAGAGCTTAACCTGGATCCAGGCAGAATGCCACCAAACTAGCATTTCAAAAACTCTGAGACCCATAAAACAATTATAAAGAAAAGGACATTTTGTAACTGAATCCGTCAGCATTGTTTGAGGAAAACAGGTCATGTTGAACAGACCTGATTTCATTCTCCAATATGATTACATGTTTGTTTTTATAAAGATGATTACACGGTTTTAACTGTTGTAAAGCATTTGACCTAGTACTGCACAGTGCACTGATTAGAGATCTATGTTCCACACAATCAGCGAAGCAGAAGAACTCAAATAATTGCTGCCATAAAAGAACGCTCTTCTTAAGGTCTGAATTAGATCACCTGGAAAGTCAGGGAGCACAGCAGCAGCTGGGGCTGATTGGCACTGCCAAGCCAAAAGCTTGCCTCGGGGGGGGGCTCAGCTAGCCACTCCAGCACAACCACAACTGAGCATCAACAAATAAAAGGTCAGATGGGAAAATGGCTGCATTAGACATCATGTCCTCTGTGCAACTGTGTATAAATACCCAACAGAGAGGCAGAAGGATACGCTTTTAGAGAAACTCTTGGAGATAGGTATGAAGAGAGCATATATGATAACAGTTCAAGGAGAAAAAGTTTGTTAGAAATGCACGTCCCAGGATGAGTTAGGAGCCACGGATGCAGGATGCTCTGGCCCATGTTACTGCACCCATGGAGGGGATGGGCAGCAGCGTATTTAGGGGCCTTGTAGAGTGCTTACAACTCCACAGAGTGACAAAATTTTTATTTTTAAATTCTTAAGAGCAAGAGCTCAACTTCTGTGTCATAACAGACCTTCTGAAGGCTATGAATTTCTTAATCAGAAGACACATAAATGAGGAGCACTGCCTGCAATAAATCTGGTAACTCCAGCTCAGCAGTCTCCTGCCTCTGTGGGTAACCCCTTCCAATTGCTGTTGTGCCCATTGCCTGCAATTGCTGAACAGCCATTAGGTTTTCATGATGCAAAGTAAAACATGCAAAGGAAAAACTGATTTTTTAAATACACGCACATATAGGTATGTAAATAAATATTTCTTTAAATTAAACCAGTCTGAAAATGCATTTAGTCAGCTTCACTGAACGCATCAGCTCAGAATTAACGCAAATTCACCTTCTTTGTTTGGATAAGCAAATTGGACATTGCTTTTCAAATGAACAAGTAGCAGATAACAGTGATCAGAGTGCACGCTGACCATGCAGGAATGCAAGGTATTCTGGTTTAATGAGATAGTGCAGACCACGAGACGTGGTACTCAAATAAAATTGCATTTCTCTGACATAAGACTTTCCCGATTAAGTATATGGAAGAGCTACAGTTTATGCAAACAGAATCTAACCAGCCTGTTTCTTTAAACTGGCTGTATCTATTTTCTACCTAGCCTGTAATCCAAAAATATCAAAACCAGCAGATTTTCCAAGGGTTGTCCCCCATTGCTTGCACTGAAAATTGGGATGGTGCTTTTCAGGAAAACACGTATTTTCAATTACGCCTAGTTTGACAGTGATCTTCTTGAATGGGTTTTGAAATATTTTAAAACCACTGATCCCTGTTGCAGCATCCATCCACTACAAAACTCACTAAGGAGCAACTGCAATGCTGTAGCATAATGGAAAACACACCAACAACAATGGAGAAGCAAAGTCCTAGACTGCAGAAAGTGAGGACGTGCCCAAATACAGTAGCTGCGAATACAAAAACAAAGGGAAAAAAACCATCTGCTCACCCTTAGAAGGCCTCAGGTATGCAGAGAGCTCCAGTAAGATACCCCCACCTCCACTGCCAACCTTTAAATGAGGTCTGGGAAGGGGTGGATCCTGGCTCCAGCCCTTCTGGTCATTCAGCTGCACCTGAGCTCCCCTGGGTTGGCCCTGCCTTCCACCAGGTGCTCAATCACTGCTTCAGGCTGTGACTTAGCATTTTTGCTATCAGTGAGTTAAGAAAAAAGAAAAAAATTAAAGAAAATATCTATGTGCCATTCAAGTAAGATGAAATCACTACTTCTTACTAAATACAATCCAACTCGTCAATTTCATGCACTGTCTTGGTATTTTACCTTCACCCTTCCAGAATTCACCCTTTCCAAACGTCTCCCCTTTACCACTGATGTGGACCATAAACTGTTGTACCATTCCAAGCTTTATCATAATTCAACATGTATTTTAAAACATACCTACTCCTCCTACAAGTGCTCATTGAAGACATGATTTATTACCTCACTTTTTATTTCGTCAGCTAATAATCAAATTCTTAATACCATAATATTAATGCCAAATAGATTTTGCAGGAAGAAAGATCAAAACAACTTCCATATGCTTCATTATTCCTGTTTCTTGACCCTTACCAGCTGACAGAATGCATTAAAACTCTAAAAATCAGAACATACAGCACTCCTTCCAAAAGCTTTCAGTGACGATGTAAAGGACAAAAAAATCTAATAAATAAGCTGAAGGAGTTTGGTTTTTTTTTTTTGGATACATTAAATATGAAGAAAGAATGTTTAAAAGTGGTTATATATTAAACAACTCCTTATATTATAACTCTGCCTTAAAACCACAGATGACAGCCATGGAAATGAACAGATTTCTATCTGTGTAAGTGAAACGTTTCACAGAATCATAGAATGGCTTGGGTTGAAAAGGACCACAATGACCATTTGGTTCCAACCCCCTGCTATGTGCAGACCAGGCTGCCCAGAGCCACATCCAGCCTGGCCTTCAATGCCTCCTCAAATACTGGCCAAAGGCATTTTTGTTCACTGCTGGGAGATGTCACATGAAATACAGTGTCAATAAATACAATTAATGCCCCGTCATCTATCACAGTAAGTGAGAGCGCTCTGTAGGTTGGCCCAAGGAAGTGGCAGAATGCAAAAGGGGAAAACTACAGATGTAGCTAAAAGTATCTAACAGAAGACCCAAAACGTAATATAATTCCCCATTTACTGTGGAAAGAAATCTGAGGGTGGGCACATGCAGACACTGCTCTCCCTGGCCCTTTCAGTGAGACATTTGCCATCTGCTTCGTTGAAGTAAAGCGAGTTGAGAGAAAAAGCCAAGACCTCTCTTTGAATGTTAAATGAGTTGTTTCTGTTGGAGAGTAGATATTAAACTTAAATGCCTTCGTAGAGGGTTCTTTCTCTTCCTTTAAACTACCATTCAATTGTTAAAACGCTATTCAATTACAAGTAATGCAGTGTATATGAGAAAATCCAATGATACTATAACGCTTATAAGTTAAAAGCAAAGGCATCATATGCTGGCAATGAATCTCAATTTTCATCGCAAGGTATGTATGCTTCCTCTTTTCCAATGTTCACTTTCAATTCTGTAAACTATTTTTTCACTTTTCATGTATATTTATGAATATACTATTACTGCCAAATTCCCAGCTTAGCTATCCTTGCGGAGCTTAATACATATTCAAAAGTCACAGCTGTGACTAGGAGGAGATGAATATTTTTGTGGAAACCAATTTTTCTCACATATCAAAATGTATTTCTTTAATTTATTGTCACATGCTTGTTAAACCATATTTTAGATTCTTTCCCTAATCCATACTTATGCAGAATACGTACTGCAGTTTAGAAGGCTCCTACAATTGCAGTCCTCACTTGCTTAAAGAAAGATTTCCTTCAATTATGAAATACTGTGGGCAAAACACCGGCGCTTAGCAGGAACACTTGGAAAACTAACAAAACTCTAAAACTGCATTAACACGCAGAGTATTAATGACCCTCCTATAATATCTGTGACAGTTATTACGGCTGCTCTCAGAAATTACTAATTGAGTAACTCAGTAATAAGTATAAAGGATGACAACTGAAACAGATTTAACTCGTGATAAAAATCCCTCTGTATGCTACAAAATTTACTTCTGCTTTATAAATTTTGGGGAAGGCTGTCTCCAGAAGAGAAGAATGGGAAATTTACTGCTTATCATTCAGTCTTAACCGAACAAATGATTTTTTAAATCTTGATTTCACTGAAAAATGTGACTGTTGGGAAAGCTGTAAATGTCTGATATGCGACGCTACTCATAGCAAGAGTGAAAAAGGTATTATTCCCTTTGGCAATGATCCCATATAAAGGGAAGATATAAAGAGGGCTCCAAAGGATTGAGTAGCACTGAGTAGTTCTGTGGAATGTGGATACTAATCTTCTCTAAAATCACATCTAAATGTTTAAAATAAAACGGTACAAATTTCAGTAAAATCTAGGCTTGGGTCTATAACAAAATGGAAATTTTTCTGTGCCCTTTGCTGTCACTGACAAACTTTCATTCAGGTAAATGTTGCAGCAGGGACCAACAGGACCAGTGAAGCCAGCAGAAGCACCTCACTTAACTAATTAGTACCTACGTCACTTTCTATCCATAGTTGTCCTCAAAAGCTTGGTTACTGCTGTGTTACCATGCTTTAAGCACTAGTACGAGCCAAAAAGTAAAATAAAACATAAAAAAGAGTGTTATTTAGGCAATGTGAATGACCAGGAGATAGCTGGCAGACAGATCGACCAGATAAAACCCCTTCTGTCTGCACCAGATGAGCCCTCAGCTAGGACATCTAAAATACACATTTCTTTTCCCAGCCTGGACAAACTCAAAATACAGTAATTGCTAAGTTACAACAAGATGTGCAAAGAATAAAGCATCTGGCATTAAAATACACTCTGTTCTGAAAAACAGTATATATGTCATGTTTCTGCATACTTTGCACGTTTATAATGAAATGGCACTATCTCTAGAGTTAGGATTTTCCCAACATCATTTTCATCCGGTGAGCGAGCCAGAGTTTGTTAACCATCTGCATATGTGCAGTATAGATTTTAAAAGTAATTATTTTTATGGCATTCCAAATTGCTCTTGCATAAAATAGCATATATTTTTCAGCTAAACAGCCGGAGGTTACGTAAGTCATAAAATACAATTCTGTATTCGATTTCAGTTTAGCTGTTGTGCAACTAGAAGGCTGTACGTATGTTTTGTGTCAAAGAAATGCAAACACTTGGATGGAAGCTTCCTCCCCGGTGACAACAACTGAAGGAAGAGTATTTGGTGATTAATTTTCATGCTTTTGGAGATGCACGTGGGATGATGTCCACTGCAACCAAAGTCTACAAAGATTTAATTCAGATGGAAGATATTCAGGTGGGGTTCTGTGGGGCCTTTGTATATGACTCTTTCCTCACTTTCTACTTGTTCCTACTGAATAAACACCACTGAAAACTGTACTCATTTACAAAGGCAAAACGTAATATTTGCAGCACCCATCTAATGCTAACCATGGGCTGCAGGTTTGTTGTTTGCTTTATTGATTGGGAATGCTCGTGCTTTGTGTGGGAGAGGAGGATTTGGCCCAAAACCTTCTGCTGTGTAATTTGGGAATTAGCTAAATTAGAAATACTCTCAGCATCTGAAATATTTACAAATCCAAATAAAACACAGCAGAATTGCAACCAAGTAAAAAAGACTTGACTTCAAATGGCAACTTTCAGCAGGCAGATTCACGGAGGCAATATAATTAGAGCCGTAGTTAAATCTTCATAACAAATCCTCCACTGAGTTCAGTCTAACGTGCATTTAAAATTTTCATGTACCAAAGACGGAGCCATTTCTCTTCAGGACAGCCCCATCAAACCAAAGCAGCTGCTCAGTGCACTCCCAGGCTGAGCTGCACAGCCACGAGGACGAGCTCCTCTTGAAAAGATCTCTGCAAATATTTGAAAGGTCAGAACGAGAGCTCTTACCTCAAAAAACCACTGAACAGAAGACAAGTTTTACTGAAGGCTCTTATTTTATTTTTACTTTGTTTTCTTTTGGAGAAGAGCATGGCTGGCAGTCAAATCCACAGGATCCTGACAAGGTTAGTGCAGGCTTCTGATAAGCCAGTCTTGCAAAATGCTACACTTTTTTAGCCTTAGGCAAACAAATTTTTTCTGGTGGGTAAACAACAATATCATCCTACTAACATGTGTAAATTCTATTTCTTCATGCACAAATTCCATAATTATTTTTCAGGCTTAGATAAATAGCATGAACTCTATATTTTGCATGGGCTTCCCCTGTAATGAATAAATTTGCTTTAAAAAATCAGCAGCCCTAACATTGTAAAAAGGAAGGAGACAAGGAAAGCAGAAAGAGCAACTGCTTCAACGTGGTGATTGTAAATAAGGTTTAGAAAGAAAAAAAGCAA
Organism: Phasianus colchicus; assembly: GCF_987193195.1. Taxonomy (NCBI): domain Eukaryota; kingdom Metazoa; phylum Chordata; class Aves; order Galliformes; family Phasianidae; genus Phasianus; species Phasianus colchicus. Next base: position 33,213,081 of record NC_143443.1, read on the forward strand.
AAAAAAAAAAAACAAAAAACAAGGTGTATTTGAAGTTTGATAATGGCATCCAAATGAAACTGTTCTAAATATAACACCTTCAGACAGCTGTAAATTTGATCTACAGCAGTAACAACTGCAGCAGCGATTTCTAATCAGGAATTACTAGCCCTATCATGTCTGGTACAATTTTAGTTTTATGTTATTCTTTTATCATTCATTTAAAGTGTTTTTTTTGTTTTGTTTTTTTAATTAAAATGAGAAAACTGTAATGTGGTTCAATCAATTTAAAGCAAATACAGAAATTAATATTTTCACTCCGGAAATGCCGCTGAAGCAGAAGTCCATTTCTCTAACAAAATTTTTCCCTCTGAAGAAAGTTTTAAGATTTTAGATCCATTTCTATTACAGATGCATTCCAATGCCTCCATTTCTATGGCCTCGCCCATGAACTTTGAGATCAGCCCTGAACTTTGGGCTCAAAGTTCAAAAAGCTCAAAAAACTTTTGAGCCCTCAACACAGTGAGATTACAAGGAGTGAAAAACAGCTATGAATCAGACTGCAAAATTAGGAATCTGAATTAAGAATTACATAACATGAGGTGCATTGAACATATAGATGAGCACAACCTAAGTTCTTCTGAGCTCAGTGGGTTCTATGTGCTGATGACATCAACCAATTCCATAATGGAAAAGTGGTACACATAAAGTAGTTTTCTCCTGGATGCTACAAAAACTTAAACTAAGAATCCTAAAAATCTCAGTCAAAGGGCCTGACTGTTCTCTCCTTATCCTTGAAATCTCCCATAAAAATGTTGGTAAAATACAGGCACCCAAGAAAACCTGCACAATATAAGACATACTTCAAAAATCAAATTACTTAAGTCCTTAAGAACTGTTTTGCTTACAAGAAACCTGTTATTCCCACCATCTGGGAAGGCAGGCTGGCTTTATGGACTTGTACCTTACCTCTCACTTAAGTTTGTAAACATCACTGGTTTCTTCCACTCTGTAAAGCAAGTACTTATCTTCAAAATTACATAAAGGTAAGTACAAGAAATAAAAACAGCTTCACTCCAAAGCTCTGAAAACATTAATTAAGAGGTTGATGCATTTCTGATTGGATTTTTTTTTTTTCTATTAAAACAAAATCTCTCTTTTTTATGCAAGAGCTAACTGCTTACATCTATGCAAGATAAGGTCGCCCTGTAATTTTCCCCTTCTGAAAAAGTAACACAGAAGCCAAGCCAGGAAATGCTAGTAAAAAAGCTGGTGATTCTTCCCTGATGACTACTTTGAGTGCCACTCCAAAATGGTGCCACTGCAGTGTAAGGTGGTGTCTCTACAAATAATATCTTATTAAATCCACATCAAGTTCAGCTCCATCTGTTTTCCATATGATCAGTTCACTTCACTGGAGAGAAAGGATTTCCCTCCTCATGTGCTTGAGACAGAAACTGTGTGTAATGTGATTATTCAGCAGTGAGAGATGACACACCATTCAACTCTTGCTCAAACAACCCTATAAATCTCTGTTCATATCACCCAGATCAACAAAACATGACTCTTGAAAGCACTGCCCTTAGTTCTGCTTTCTTGGTTTCATTCTCTTTCCTTGGTTTCCTGTTTGTTCTGGGATTTCTCTCTCTCTTTGCATATAGATGTGCATGAGAAAAGGAGAAAAGACTGGCAAGGGATTCTTACATCAACCCCCACACTGTAGAAAATAAGGTTCAGAAAAGAATTGCCACCTCTGACCTGCCCGTCTTGCAGAGCAAAAAGTTTTGGAGGAGAACTGGAGGAGGTAAGTAAATCCTGCAGAGGTTGGCCATATCTTACAGCTGCAGCCTTCTGAGCTGGAAAGGACCCATGAGAATCTGTGAGTGCAACTCCTAACTCTGCACAGGGCAGCCTAAGAGTCAAACCACGTATCTCTGAGCGATGTCCGAACACGCCAACACGCTTGGGGCCACCTTCTCAGGAACAACTCAGAGGTTGTATCCCCTCCACGCAGAACGAGATTTCACTTTGAAGCCATAACAGTTTTAAACAAATACATCTCTATTCACCTTTTGACTGCCCGTCTTTTGGGAATGCCCCGAGGGCACTCAAGTGCTGAAAACCTAAATGAAGACATATTTCTAATGACACTTGCAATAAAATTTCTAATGACACTTGCACCACTGCCTCCATGCGGAAAGAAAACCAAATGCGTACACTGCAAAAGAAACACCTGTGCTCCATTGGCAAACATCGGGATGGAAGTGCTACAGCAACCACCAAATATTCATTGTCTATGATGCACCAACACCTGCATTTCACAGAATCACAGAATTGTACAGGTCAGAAGAGACCTCCAGAGATCATCATATCCAACCTTCTGTTGAAGCAGGTTCCCTACAGCAGCTTGCACAGGTAGGTGTCCAGATGCAATGGTCCTTTTTGTTCCCCCCTCCACCACATGCACTTTGCCTTGAGGAAGGTGGAAATGCTGGGTTTTCCAAGCTGAGCTCATCCTCACAACTCAGGATGAAGTAGCTCCAGTGCAAGTGAGTGGCTGCACCCTGAGCACCCTCAGTCCCAGCATCCTGCCCCAAACCAGTTGTTCACCTTCTGGGATCTGGGTGCAAAACCATGGTCATCTGTACGACACAGCACAAAGCTCCTTGTTCCCATCCATCAAAGTATATAAAACAGTTACAAATGACAGCTACTGATGTCTACAGAAACCACATTTTTTCTTCTGCTGTATTTTAGTCTACAAGCCAAAAACAGCACTGCAAATGTCCAAGGGTATGAAGATTACAGTAAATTAAGGGCACTTCACATCTGAATGAAACTATCTCCGGGTGGTGCGCCTGGAATGTAGATATTTTCACTTAGCCTGTATTAACTTTGTATTTTTGATTAATTCATCTTATGATCTCCAGCTTCCCTGTGCACAGAGGTCCCCAGGGAACTTGCAAGAGACTGTCACCAGTGCTGCTGTAGCAGCTGCTGTCACTGGAGGGCACACTGTTGCTGCTTTCGCAGGCTTCTACCAGCTCATCACATTTTTTGGAAAGAAAATCTTTTTTTCCTTTGGAAAAATGCTATTTTCTCCCCCCAAATTACCTGAAAGCACAAGTCTTCCTTTTATAGACCTCTGACTACTAAATTGTGCAAGAAAAAAAATCCCCAAACGCCAAAAATAAAAAGACGAAAAGAAACAGAGATTTTATTTCCTGTATAGAGTTCCAGACAGTGTAACTATTCATTAACTTTAAAGCACACAGCTTAACATTATATTTTTCTTTTGGTCTCGGCTTTATATTCCGGAGTTCATTTAGAGAAAACCAAATCCCTGGCTCTGTCTCTACCTTTAATATTAGGAGAACGGGGCTTGCATCCATTCAGGCTCTTATGCTTACTCAGCATTTCCTCTAGATACTCAAGGAAGAACCTGATCCAGGTAAATCACCTACTTAAGGGTATGCATTGAACTCAAGAGAAGACCTTTTCCCGTGATGCCTGTGTCCCGTGGCAGCACTCTCCTGAGCATCCAGATAGTGTGAAACACTGAGCTACAGTGGAAATTACAAATGAATTCATAGAAAAATGAAAAAAAAAAAAGTCTTCTTAAATGTTCAGTGCTGACCTGACAGTCAGCAATAGTCAATAGTCCCAGACTGTCTGTCTCATGCACTACCCCTCTCCAGCATGCAGGGCAGTTTGTAGCAGAGCAGCCTCGCTCCATCTTTCTGCCCAGTTCCTCTGCATTATGCTTTTCCTCCACCAGACCCAAAGAAGGAAACCACAGAGGCAAATGCACAAGCAGATGCTTCTGAACTGAGCCCTCTGTGTGCTTTGTGCCTCCTACCACAGCCTTCCAGGTGCAAATTTGAGCCATCCAGTGTCAGAAAAAAAGGTTTCACAATGTTGACGGGCTCCTCAGTACCTCTGAAATCACATTGCAACCCATAGCTTGGAATGGTTGGACACAACTACTGGAGTAGCTTTCTGGAAAGCAATTTCATTAGCACACAGTATTGGCCTGACTCTGCCTGAAAAGTCCATGGCAAAACTCAAAGTGATTTTAATGAGAGAAGAAGTAGGTCAGCGCTGGAAAATCTCATGCACTGCCTTTGTATTCTGTCACTGATTCCCTGTGATCCCCAGAGAAAGAGGAATAATTCTGAATCTCCACAAGGAAGACAGGGAAGCCAGTTTTTACTGCCCTCCCTGGGCTTTTAAGGAATCTGTAGAATCTTACAGCATTAGAGCTTGACTGATACTTTCAAATAAACAGCAACTGCATCTCTGCTACTGTTCCAGTCTTTCACACCATCTCACTGTAATACTTTTCCTTTAAAAAAAAATTAAGAGCCCCACATTATGGTGAGAGAGTTTTAGATGAAGCTTTCTGAGTGTGCAATGCAATGCCTCACATAGGTATAAAAGCTGCTGGAAGACACATAAGAGCCCCAGCAGTTTGGTGTCAGTCCCTAAAAGGATCAGTTCTTAATTCCCCGACCAAATCAGGTTATAACACAGCCCACACTGCTCAGACTTGGAGTGAGTGCTTCTTAGCTCCATTTACAGTCCGAGTTTGTCTTTGCCTAGAATGTGTGTTATTCGATCCTGCATGCCTCTCAGCCAGACCCTGAATGCTTCATTTATTAATCTGATATTATTTCCTCTGTAGGCAAACGAAAGGATTCACAGCTGATGATTCGGACTGCTTGCTAAACAGCTGGGTCTCCTTCCAAGCCTTTTTCACGCTATGCCTTCTGCAAGCTCGAGAGTCCAGCTAACTTATACAAATTCTTCAGCTGAGGGAACAAATTAAAACACTGGAATCCAAACCACTTTAGATTGGCATCCGCGTGCAACTGCTGAATCTCCTTAAGCCATAACAAAGCTGTCACGGAGATTAGACACCTATTTTCAAAACCTTTATGGAAGTTGTCCATCCCAGACCAGCTGGTCACATTGCTGATAGGCAGTGAAGTGTCACTCCCAGTGTCCTTTCAGTGGTCATCACTCTAATTACAGACTTAACCAGCACAAGGAGGGCTCTCCAATGCTGTGATTTGCTGAGCATGCTTTGCAGTGTAGGCTGCTTTCCCTGCTCTGTCTCCACGTGGTCCCTCAGTATGATTTCTCATTCCACCAAGCTCACTTCTGAAGAGGCCACTGGAGAAAAAGCAGGCAGACGTGGACTGCAGGTCTGCCTCGGAGGTCACAGAATCCCCTGCTGGATCTGCATTTCCAAGTACCAGCTTCCTACAAATGACAGATAGCACAGCAGAATGCCTGAAATCGAATAAACTTGGCTAATTATCAAGGGAATGATCATTGTGACAGTGGAATATGATGATTTATGAGGTCAAGTGTTTTCTTCAAAGAAACATGTTTGAAAATGATATTAGAAGCTTGACTTAGACAGATTGCAGGGAACTGACCCAACACTATCTTCAAAGATTTTCCCCTGAAGGAATCAGTCATTGTACTACACAAGGCTTGCATGGACACAAATGCAAAAATAATTCAATGCTTATTTTGACTTCTCTTCCTGTACAAACATAATTAGTACTGATCCACACTGGAATACTAATCAAATTTGTGCACACCTTTTCTTGCAAGTTGAGGTCTTAAATTCTGAAAAGTTAAGTTTAAGACAAGTTGAAAAAACAAAACATTAGTAGCAGAAATATTTTAAAGAATCAACCTCCAGATAATTTGAAATTAATAAAGTCATATTTTCTAGTCAGCACATAAGACCTCCTCATTAAGTTTTACAAATGGATTGTAGCTTTGCTTTCAGGGAGCTCAACATGTTTATGTGCTATGACTCCACTCAAATGCAGTAGTATGAAGGACTGAGTCACCACTTTCTGACCATGCAGCCTGAGACGTACCTCACCAGAGACAACAAAATTCACCCAACATCCTCAGTATCTGGGCTAATATTGACATTTTTTTCCTCAAATAAATAAAGTATGCTGTTGCTTCACAAAGAAACATGACAAACTAGATTGTGAAAGAACCACACAGTAATGAATGACTGCAAGGAGTCATTTGGTAACAAATATTGATTTCAAAAGAGTGCATGTAACTTCAGCTCAGTTCATCTCAGACTGAAAAATTCCCAGAATCTTATAATGAACCAAAAGCCTCCAAACCAGAAGCCCAGAAGCCATGCAACTCTCCTGTGCCACCGAACAGCAGGAGGAATCAAAGCTTTGCCACTGCCACCTTAAATCCCTCCATCAGCAGCAGGTTTTCTGGCAGAAAATGACCAGATCTACCTGCAGACATTTGTACTTATCTACTGTGTTATAAAGGAGAACCCATGTTACTGGCTATCAAAATCAATACAGTTTTATAAGATAATAAAAAATAATATGTTCAAACAATCTAGATAATGGCCTTCTAGATATAATATTCCTCATAAATTAAGTACAGTTCCACCCAGATAAGTGTACAGTTGTGTATCATTACCCATGTCCATCCAGATGTTCTGGAAATCGTTCACTATACTTACATTCCATAACTATAGCAATAGTTACACTCTGTAAACACCCCATAATTTATTGTGTTTTTAATTGCTATAGGAGTGAAACTAGATGTTTAAAACATGTTCTTTCTGGTGATGTCATGATGCAACAATCTTCGGATGTGACCAGAATAATAGCCATAGGCATGAAGAAATACTGCAATTAGTAGGACAGTGCCTATCATGGCTACAGACCATGATATGATGGACATCTTTGGAAATCATGATTATAAATTTATTAAGCAAAGGTGGGCAATTAATCATTTAGTTAATGTTGAATGCTAGGCAATTATAGCTGTTCACTCTAATATGCTTTTTCTAGTATGTGTTGCATGAGATTACCAGCTACTGTAAATCAACACAGCTCAGTTAAAATCAATGGCCCTACACCAAATTATGTCAATGACAGATATTCTTTACTGGCTTCATTGGTCTTATTTTCCAGCTCTGTCCAACTTGTACTGCTCACTTTGCCTGCCCCTGCCATGCTGTCCAAGACTGTAATATAGAGTCAGTCTGTCAAGCTGAAGCATGCCTTATAACAGAGAAGAAATAAGAAGATGGAATTTGTTAAAAAGAGTGATGGCAGCTGCGAGATGTCAGCTGTACTTGTAATAATAAAGCATTCTACTGGGGAGCACAAAACCAAATTTTTCAGTAATTAATACAAAAACCAAGCTAAGTCAGGAACACAAGCCAAGAGTGATAACATGAGCATTTTTTAGTAGTAGAACGTAATCCATGTATTTTTTCTGGCTTACAATATTACTGCTTACATTCTTTCAAGGCATCTGAATTTATATTATGTTCTCAGATACTACTCCACCCTTCAGGCACAGAACTCCTCTGTATGTCTTCAAATGTCTATCTGTTCTTTTGACATATTAAACTTTCATACTGGATAGAGAAGCTGTTTTTTCCAGCTGAATTCTCACCTCAGAAGTGCCCGCTTGAAGAAACCTTTTAAACACATCCAGCACCAAAGCGTGCTACAACAGTGCATTGCCCTTCCGAAAGGGTACACTAAAATCCTGCTGAAATGATGACTGAAGACAGGAAAAAAGAAAAAAAAAAAAAAAAAAAAAAGGCTCTTGTAAAAGATAAAGAAAACTGAGATTTCACATTAATATCAGCAGACTTTAATCTGGCAATATATCTACCAAATGTTATTCCGGTATCACATTCTAAATCTTTGTCTCTAAAATGATGTGGATTGTCAGAGCTTCATACATAAATTCATAACAGAACATCTTTAATTTCACGCAAATGACAATCCTAAATGGCTCTAGTAAAACAGTCACTGTCTCTTTCTATTGTAAATTTCAAAGTCCTTATAGCTTTTCATGAACTCTAAGGATGGGTGGAATTCCAGCTTGCTGTCATGACAGTATGATGGGCTTGGCCTTGTGCTGCACCTCCATGCCAAAACATTGGGTTTTAGCAAAAAAGGTGATAGAAAGGAAAAGTTTTAGAAGTTCTGGAATAGAATTCTCTATTAAATCATGACATGAAACGTTCTAGCTTGTTCTAGATGGCCCTCTCATTTCCTCAGTAAAAACGTGTGTCACATTCCGTTCAAATTCATGATTGTTCTGGAGTCCTGTAAGTTGTACTTTGATTCATTTTTTAGCAAGGATACTGCCCAGCTATCCCCTTTTTCTTCTACTAATGACAATTGACTGAATGGCTATGCATTTTGATTTGAAATCTTTTCTCTGGAAAAAAACTGAGGCTTTAGGGACTTTTTCTAGAAATGCCTGTAGGACAGAGCAATTGGAAGCCAAGGGATTTCCCAGCTCTGCTCCTGTGACCATGCTGCCATCCTACATATATAGCTCATTTATCACGTGTCCAGGCTGTAGTGTGAACGTACAGCAACAGACCTCAAAGTGCCCGTTGTTTGGAATGCTGCTTGCTAAACATCATTAGCATCACAGCAAACCACTCGTAGAGTCACAGTTTCACCAAGGCTGGAAAAGACCTCCAAGACCATCCAGTCCAACCTTCCCCCATCACCAATACACCCCATAAAACGATGTCCCTCAGTACAATATCTAAATGTTTCTTGATTCAGGGCAGTTTCTCCACCAGTCCCTGGGCAGCCCATTCCAATGCCTGATCGCTCTTTTGGAGAAGCTTTTCCTAGCATCCATTCTGAATCTCCCCTGGTGCAACTTCAGCCCATTCACTGCCTACTGTTTTGCATTACCAAGGACAAACACGTGCTGCCTGCTGAGCTACAGGGTACTCACAGGATATGAATCAAATATGACCAGGATGTCACAAGTCTGATCAGTATATAATAAATGTAACTCTGACATCATTATATAAGCTTTATTACGGAGTCAGAAATGAACTCACTGCTGCTGACACAGGCATTCAACTTTCCTTTTTTCCCACTGAAAACCACAAACTCAATCGAAACATTCACAAAAGCGGGCCTTGGAAGTCACTACTATATAATTATGACCTGTATCATAGGATAAAATTGCTACATTTATAGTTCAGAGTCCATATGAACACACGCAACAAACTCCGTCATGCAAGAAAAGACTTTCAGAGATACAGAAATTCAGGAATACAGAGCCAAGAGTGTCTGTGACCATTCTTAAACAGTAACGAGTAATTTTCAGAAGTGTAAGACAGATCAGTGGAAGAAACAAATGGTGCTGTTATGCTTCTTGCATGCAACAGCATAGAAACAGAACAAATCAAATTCACCTCTGAGAACATTAAAATGATAAAGAAATCATAGCTAAGGGATCAAGGGATATAAGAATAAGGGTCAGGCACACTCCTCATTCCTATTGACCCATTGGGAAGATTCAAAAAGGAAACATTTCTTAAGTGTCTCTTGATGCCTTTATTTCAGAATAAGAGTGTTATGGTCCTTCTGCATTTAGGACAACACTGCTCAAAATATATTTGTGAGTGTGAATGTAAGAATCAGCCTTTGAAAGTTTTCTTTTAGGTTGATGATAGATGTATCACATGAATTAGCTGTGTCCTAGCAACAACATACTCTTGCTAAACTCAGGCAATTGGAAAATCAGTCAAATTCAGAAACAATTAAGATTAAATGTCATAACTGACAAGATATGAAAAATACTAGGCCTTTCTAATTTAACCTTCTTTTATTATTCCCATCTCCATATATTTTGCAGTGATTCATGGAATGACATTAGTAATACACAGAAAAAATTAGAATTGACTTTTGCTAAAATATCTGAATAGTACATTAGCTCTCCTCAAAGGGTGTCTGAATGGAGTTCTCATCCTGCTCTGAACCGAATTCATGCAGCTAATACAAAGCATCAACGTACCCAAGCTCCAAACTGGGCTCCTTTTGTGGTTAACGTTATGTTGCATCCTAAAATTCTTTCTCAGCTTGAATGCTTCTAATTTTTCCATGACTGGACTCCTTATCATTGTTAGGTCTTCGTTCAGTTGCTAGTGGATGCAAAGGCTCCTGTCTGTGCTCCATCTGACAAAATCCTATCCTTCTCTATCCTTAAATCTCACGTTTCTAGTCTTTAATTTTACATAAAAAACAGAGTTTCTTCCTCTTCTGTACAAGCTTCAAGAAACAAAACCAGTCAGTCAATCCTGGCTTCAATAAAATTAATTCTTTAAGACCCAAGAGAAAGTTAAAAATTACACATTTCTACGGAATCAGCATATTTTGAAATCTGTTAAGCTGTTAAGTTCCATTTTATCTTTCTGTTCTGACATATTTTCCAGTACTTTTCTCTTTACCATGGATTTTGTAAAGCAAAGAATCTATCCTGTGACCAGCCTGTTCTCTCCCATTTTCTACATGTTGTCTACCTTTCTACCTCTTCTCTTTAAAAAACAACTTTTTTTACTTTTTTTTTTTTTTTAATTCAGAAAACTGGAAATAACAATATGGAGAAAACAGAGAGGAGTTTCCCATGGCTGATGGTATCACAGTTCTACAAGCTAAGACTTTAGATGAGTAATGTGTCCCCATGATCTGATTCTTCCTGTACAATATGAAATTAGGCACTGCCACGTCATGTCAGTTTCCTTATATCTCATTCCTGATACAATTTCCTAGCAGGACAGATGGAGTGTTAGCCTCCTCCAATGCCAGCTGAGCACTCTACATCCTATGTGGTGAAACACTTCTGCTGCTGTGTTGTGCACATTTCACTCCTTAGTTGTATCGTCAATCACGTATTTACCATTATTCATTTGTTTGGGCTGAGCTATTATCTTAATTTCTCCTTATCTCTGTATTGCAGTAATCCTTTCTTAATAAATTCTGTTCTTAGAATGCCACTGGGAGTGAAAATCAAAGCAAATTTCAGCAGTCTGGTTGAGTGCATCCGTGATCTCTTGACTTCCAAGGCTCACATGGCGACATTGCCTTCATCAACAGAACTTCTGAGGTTTAAGATTTATTTCCTTTTTAAGGGAAGGAAAAGTTCAGGTTGTAGAATGCAAATTCATTGACCGAAACTCATTGATTTCTCAACAAACAAACAGGGAAGGAGGGAAGGAGGGAGGGAGGGAGGGAGGGAGGGAGGGAGGGAGGAAGGGAGGAAGAACAGTAATGCAAACTTTCAGGGACCTGCAGTTCTTGGAGATTTCCACTATCACTTGCTGACTTTTCAGAGACATACCTGCCCTTGCATGATCTTCAGGAAATATAGCAGAAGCCATAGAGCTGGGATCAGATCTCAGGATCAGAGTCTATTGCAAAACATGCAGCTCTGCATGTTGATAACTCTCCCCATAGTCTACCCGTTTTGAAAATCCATACCTTTTTTAATAAGAGGATTATGGGAAAGCCAACAAAAGAAAGATTTTCTCCTTCAGCTCTATTGCCAAAACTGAGGATGTTTTCCTGCTGAACTGAGACTAGGTAAGGATAAAACCTCTCTTTTAACTCTCAAACACTGACAGACTGCTCAAAACCTACCTGGTGAAACTATGTGCAAGGGATACTATGACTTCAGCTAACTCTGAGAATGGGTATAAGCATGAGAAAAGAACTGAATAAAATGACTACACCTCCAGCTGTCTTATCAAAACATTAATCTATATCAGGGAAATCTACAAAATTCACCCCACTACAAAAAGCCTATGAGGAAATCCTACACTGCCAAAACCCTGGAGATGTGTTATCAGTAACAATGCACCATCTGATACAGTTCCTTTACTCCTGAAGTGATTTTCACCCTGCTTGAACTTCATAATAAAGTGCATAAAGAAGCAAAGAAGAATATTTGAGATGAGAAAACAGCCATGCTATGATTACATGTGCGTGGTAGTGGCAGTACTTGTGCAGTATACAAGAAAAGCAGCTTTCCAGTAAGCATCCACCTCTCTGCAGACTTCTGATATTCTAAGGACAATTTCCAAGGAGAAAGCTAATATCCCTCCAATACTTCCTGTTTTCAAGTAAAACATCTATGCTTTTGCAGAACAGGATTCAGTTCTGAAGATGTACCAACAAGTAAATTATTCATGACAGAAGAGATAAAAGACAGAACGTATCAGACAGAGTGAAATATTTAGGCTCCCCCCGGCTCTGTGAGTGTGATCACACACATACACTAACTGGTCATATTGGGAATCAAAATGAGTTAAATTAAATGGTACAAATTATGAATATGAGAAAGATCATCAAAAATGAGAGCCCTGCTGTACCTACGTTCTGCCTTTCATGTTGAAATAGTTCAAAGAGAATTAAACAAAGATGCAATTAATCGGTGATCTTAACATTGTGCTACTCATCAATACGTGAGGGTAAAACTTCAATAAGTCGGGTTGCTTAAAGGGCTGCTAAACGCATCAATATTCAATTAAATACTGTTAATAAAGCCATTAAAAGAGAATTAACAGGGGTTTACACAAGAAGTGTCTCTGTCTGACATCAGGTGGCTCTTCAAACATTTTCTAAAGAAATACACTAAAGAGCTATTAAAATATTTATGCAGTGTTTGCATTAGTTCTATTTAACAGGCATAACAGAAATAATATCAGCAGTTCGCAATGCTTCGTTTCTCAGCGCCGCATCATTATCCACTAGTTACAAGAGATAAAGAAATTCCCAGTTTTAGAATATTAAGGCTTTTTGTTCCAAAGACAAGATCTCTAAACCCTTCATTAAAGCTCCTCACTCCACCAAAATTGGATGTTGCCAAATATGTGTTGGGAAGCCACCAATATCACAGTACACTGCAGCAGGCACCTGGGCTGAAGCTGGCCACCAGGGCTCCCATCTGCTGCTCCAGGTGGCCCCAAAGGACCCCAAGGCCCAATCTGTGCTTGCTGTGAACTCGGGCCTCCCAGGCAAACCCTTCACCAGGAGTTCACAAAGTAAGGAGGATTATTTCATTCAAAGAGATTGTGCTGGTGCAGCAGTTCTGGGCTTCGTGGCTCCTCCTCTATTACCGAGTAACAAAAAGCCCCATAGGACTTGTTAAATTAGCCGAGGTAATGAAGTCCAATTCTGTGTTATTTGCACAGGGACTGGAAAAGATTTCACGTTTCCATGTACATAAACAAAACCTGGCTCAGCACACCAGGGACTTGGGAGGTTTATAAAATATAAAAGACGTTCACATTAATCTATTTAACAATTTATTCTCTACCCTGCCCTTTCCTACTAAGTGAATTCATCACTTACTCCGTTTATTTACTTGCCACTGACCTTACGGCTCCCAGTGCTGGACCCCAAAGCAGTGGGGCTCATCAGTGGGGGCAGTTTGCCCCCTCTCAGGACAAGGCCAGCTGGGGAAAGTGTGCTGCACACAATCTCCTCTTCTTCTTCTGAGAATCTGAGTCCACAGCAACATCAGTCTTTACAGCAAGAAAGCAAGTCTTTGGGACTGCATCATTGATCTGAGTTAAATTACTATGAAACAAATAAATTCACCTCCTGGAAAACAAAAAATAAAGCAGTCCGTCTGATGCTGCTCAGGCAATAGAGAGAGTCTGAGTGTTTTCTTCCCAGGAATTGCTAAACTAGCAGAAAATGTTTTTTTCTTGCAGAACAGCTCAGGCAAACCTTGTCGAGATAAACTTATCTTTGTATTCAGGCATCTGTGTGTCTCTTTTCTCAAGGAATTGTCACTTTCAATTTTTAAAGACATTGCTCTAAATTTTTTATTTAAAAAGCATTTTCTTTTGAAAATAACAGGACCCTTATTTAAAGGAGATCAAAAAGGAGCAACTAGATAAAAATCTCTTACAAAGAACTATTTTCAACAATAAGACTGTCATACCAAATCACCACACCTCTAAGTTCTAAAAAGCCAACTGCTTGTTGTACTCGAGCAGCGTTACTGCAAACAGTTCTGAAAGACGTTGATTTGCTGCAATTCACATTCCCTAAATAAAGCAATGAGGACTTTAAAAGATGCTGCAACTCCTTTATGAACAGAGATGGCACTTCAACTTAAACCAAAGTAAAATGAAAAGAGCAGCTCCACACTTTTGGCTGCTGTATTTTTTAGTAGGCGCTAAGAATTTCTTTAGCAAAACAAACAAACAAAGAAAAGAAAATTCCTTCCATATTCCCCCTCAAATATTCTGGGAACCATTTCTGATTCTGAGTGCCATCTCACGCTTCCCCAATGCTACCTCATGGCTAATAACATGGCATTATCTACTCTACCTTTTGGGGAATGGAATGGAGTTGTTGCTAATGTTGGGATAGGAGATGTGTTCTGCTTCTCACCTCCTGTGTGGCACTTGGAATCCCTGCTGTTTTCAGCATTGGAATGGGCTGCCCAAGGAGGAGTCGCCATCCCTGGAAGTATGAATGGGGAACCAAGGGACATGGTTTACTACTGGAATTCAGTAGGTCACACTGAAAGATGGAATGGTAATCTTCAAAGTCTTTTCCAACCTAATGATTCTATGTTAAATTAGATTTTTATTTGTTCATCTAAAACTGCATAAGCTACCCAAAGGATTCAGGGAACAAGTTAAATTGTTATAGCTTCCTCCAATCCAGGCCAATCTCTACATGGATGAATTGCAAATCTAATCAAATTATGATACACCTAACAGGCACCAGCCAGTCTATAATGGGAGATGTGCCCACGCTCCAGCCAAACGCAGTGGGTCTGAAGACTCTTATTTTCATTTTGAATCCTCTGCCAAGTTACTGTGCAGTCATCTTTCACCCAGAGATTGTAAGAGTGTCTTTTTTAAGGCCTGTATCCAGCCAGGGGACACATCTAACACAGGAAATGGTGTTGCACCGGACTTGACACGTACTGCAAAGAAACAAATGTGTACGTTGAATTTATGAGTCACCCCAGTACATTTATTAAGTTGTGCTTTTACAACTGGTCTTCATCAAAGATATTTCATCTGTTAGCCAAAGCGTCATCTTTTCTAATGACTCATAATGAAGACTCATTCCATGTAGCTTGAATTTACTGGCTCATCAGCCTCTTGTTCTCAAGGGGCTAAGCTGTTCTTTTCAGCATGTTCACCCTACATACAAGTGGCCATTAACTATACTTTCTCATTATGTGAGAATCAGCTAATCAAGACTGACCAAGAAAGAACTGATGTGATTAGAGAAAGACATCTGCTTAGAATTATCCAGATCGCTGTTTCAAAACTGATAAGGCACTTGCTGCCTTAGTAGTATATTATAGCAAGAGTAAATGATTTTGGGGGGAGGGGTGAGGAGAAATAGAGTTTGCTTTACCAATCTCTTGGAAGAGATGGAGGGTGCAAAGGGTGAGCAAGGACTTGTGCTAAGAAAAGGCAGAAGCAGTCTGTAAACCACATATCACAGAACAGAGCAGAGAAACGTTCTAGACTGTATTTGAGGAGCTGTGTTAAATGTACAGAGTGCTGTTATTTCCATTGTTCTCAGAGATGCAGTAAATGCCGAATTGTAAAAATATCTCGACTTCTATTCTCTAATTCCCATTCTGTTTTTGTTTTTATTTTCTACTGTCTAAAAGAAAAATAACGCTCATATCTATCAAATCCTTCTCCTAGGTAAATCCACAGCAATCCCTGAAGTCGGCGGGCTGTATATATGCATTTCTGATTAAGCTGTACAAGGCAGCACGCTTTAACATCTTTATAAATGCCACGTACAACTTTTCTGAAGCCAGAAGTTTACTTATTTTGATCTGAAGGCTGGAGATGCATGCTTCCTCCTTTCCCTCTCCTTGTTACAGAGAAACTGTAATCAGATATGATCATTTCATCACAAGCACTAGAAAAGTACAGATTCCAGAGCACTGGTCTGATAAAATACGTACCACGATAGAGACAGCACTGAAACTGACCCTGAAGTAGAGCTGTAACTGAACATAACTCTTTATTCTTTTCCCTAGGGAAAAAGAGAGCATCAGATAGGAGGAGGGCAGTGTGCTTTTACTGGACTGAACCACACTGAGAGAGTGCAAATATGTGGGTCAGATGGAGGAACAGGCAGGCTCTGCTCTCATCCCAAGAGGACTCGGGAAGTGTGAATTGCCAAGTGCAGTCCCATTTAGGGGGAGAGCTGCAGCGTACTCAAGTTACCTTATTCATGCAAAAAGCACAGTTCTACACACAGCCAGGTGTGCAAACTTTTTTTTTTTCACAGCTCCTCCAACGAGCAAGTAGCAGGTAGTAAGATAAAAGCACAAAAATAAGTCGGACCAAATTTTGAAGGAATCTGTCTGGATTACTGAGGCTAGACATCAAAGGGGGGGGGGGGGGGAAGCCTCCTATTGCCAAGCTCATGTTTCCATATATGTATTTCCTCCACAGTATGACTCTTCATATAGGCTCTGCTTTTTGAATCATCCCTCTTGGCCGATGCAGCCACGCTCAGTGTTTGCACACCGTTTTTCACCTGCAGAATGAGGATGGGTGACCCCACACAGCTCGGCAGGGGACGACGCAGTGCCAGGGCTGCACGTCCTGCTGCTGCCCACAGCACTGAGCTGGGCCTGTTCCCTGCAGTGCTTTCGGCCGTCCTCTGCCGCCCCGAGAAACTGCGCTGTCACTTGGACAGGAACTGACATTTTCTGGAAAGAGTCTGGGCTTTCGCGTCCAGGAAAGTATCTGCTTCTCTGAATCCAGCCCCATGCAGGAGATTCTTGTCCTTAAATACCTCGCGTCTGGGTTTTTCCTTTCTTTCTCTCCTTTTTCTCATTTTTTTTTTTCCTCCAATCTCCTCTATTTTCACAAAGAGGAAAGCCAGGCGGTGCAGAGGCCCTGCAGACATGCCTGCAGCCTGACTCACCAGCATCCCTCTGAAAGTGCCACAGAACCATGACATCAGTGGGGCTGAGCCGGAGCTGCCCCTGCAAGCATCCCCACAGCACTCTGCTCCTGCCAACACGGGGCACTCAGTTCTCCTCCCCACCAGCCCTCCTGTTTCCTTGTAGTTGGTGAGAAATATCTTTATGGCAAGGCACGAGCCTGTCACCACCTGCCCCTACACCCTGGGCAGAAAGGGAGAGCTCAGAAAGCTGAATTCTGTCATGTCCTGTTGATGGAAATTTGGAGTCACCAACCCTGGAGGTGTTCAAGGAACATTCAGATGTTGTGTTGAGGGACATGCTGCAGTGAGAACTATTGGTGATAGGTGGACGGTTGGACTGGATGATCTTGTAGGTCTTTCCAACCTTGGTGATTCTGTGATTCTATGACACGAGCCTTAATTATCACAAAAAAAAAGAATGCTAAGAAGTGCCTCCAATACTTGCACTTTTTTACCGTGGTGATTTTTTTCCCAGTTTGCACTGATGTGGACACACAAAGCCAGGACATGGCTCACCCCCTCCTTCTGGCAACTCCATTCTGTCTCCTCCACCAACCAGCTATAACACCTGGAGGGCAAACAGGGATGGGATGGCTGCCTACAAGGACTGCAACACAAACAGGTGAGAAACCAATGACAGTGGTGCAGAGTCTGGGAGGACACATTCAAGGACTCCTGCAACCACGCAGACATGGAGACCAGCTATCAGTGCTTCTAGAAACAATCCCTGCAGGTTACCCCAAGGGTCTGCAGAAAGTGCTGAGACGGACTGAAGATCAGTCAAAGTCCAAGAAGCCCAAATCTGAATTGTTCCCTTTGATCCCTTCGTTTCTCCCTTCGTTACGTACAACATGAAATCACCAAGAATCCATCTGAAGTACTGCAGTGTATTCTGTTGTTTACTAAACCTCTAAAAATAAATACATGAAACAGGGAACACTTCAAGTGAATTAAATAGCTGGCACCTTTCCCTATAAAATTTTGCAAAGAAACACTATTTCTTTCTCTCTGCAAAGCCTTCAGGAGAAGCTGATATCCTAGGAACTGAGTGTGTGCCAGCAAAATGCCATCAGATGCAAAAATAAAAACCAATTATTGAGACATTAGACATACTGTCACATACCTGTGCTTATCCAAAGGCATTGGACCCCTGGGACTGAGCATCAAAGTAAAAATGTCTAATAGAAAATTCAACACGAGGAGGCTCAGCCTCAATTTTGACTTAAAAACCCACTTACAGTCATAGAATTATAGACTCATCGCATGGCTTACGTTGGAAGGGACCTCAAAGATCACCCACTTCCAACTCCCAGTCCTCCTTGTCCTTCTGAGGCCAGGCAACATTTTAAAAAATGTTTCTGAAAAGCGAGAGAATCCTCTTGGTTTTCACAGAACTTGTGTAAAGAAGACCAAACATCCCAGGTAATGATGGGCCATGTGATGCTGCTCAACAGAATGCAACGATCTGCTCTTCGCTGCTATTGACACATTGCTTACTCTTGTTAGAAACAAATACAGAAACCCAGGAAACAAAAGTGGTGTGAAACCTGCCTGAGCAGCAGATAACAGAAACGTGTGAGGAACACCAAAGCCTGGGTCCAGCTGGACGCAGCCCTGCTTTGCCTGCCAGCCAACAAGGCAACTTGGCATTGGCCATCGCTCCATGGGCAGCAATGGACAATGTGTGCCACATGGGCTGGCTGATGACCGTCTGTGGGAGATGGCAGGCTTTTTAGAAAGCTGTTTTCTCTCTTGTCTCCCCCCTAATTATTTATTTTGTCGTCACAGATGATTACACTCTGCCTGTGTTTTCAGTACCATTGCGATGGAGCCGCCTCCAGCAGGCAGCACGGGTCCTGCTGCCCTCTCCCCACCAGTTTTCCACCCCAGCCTCTGTTGAGCAGCGCTGGAGCGAAATGCTGAAATCCTCACACGCTTCAGTACATGAGGAGATTAAAACAGTTCTGAAAATATCACATTCTACTGCTGCTATCTAGGGAACGAAATTTAAAACAGGCACTCATTATTTTTTTTTTGGCACCAGCAAGGGTGTTTTCCTCCCTATTATTGTTATATATTTAATTGGAAGGTGCAGATCTGAGGATCCTCTGAGTGACAGACACTGAACAAGCAGAACCTTGTGTTAACGTGATTCAAAGCTGTCAACTGATGCAACCTTGGAAAACTACCATTGTCACAAAAGCAAACGTACAGAGGAAGCTGCCCTATTCATCAGACTTGTTTTCTGCATGCTGTCCAAACAAGCTGTGTAATTCTGTGATAAATGTGGAAATGTCAAACTTCTTGTGCCTCAATTTTCCATCTGAGAAAGAGGGCTGATTCCCACTGCCCACTGTTTTCTGGGACGTGTCAGAGAAGTTGGTGATGTCGGAGATGATGACGTTCAACCACAACAAAGAACACAAGTTCCATCCTCTCTACTTCCAGCATATTGTATTAGTATATAAACATCTCTAGTTTTCCTTTCTTTTGGTATATTTGTATAAGGAGAAGAAAAACAACTCAAGAAAACAATAATTTCTCCCCTAGTGGATCTGAACCCTTTCACTGTAACATACAGCTCAAAAACCACACTGCAAAAGGTCACCCCAACCACACAACACTGATTCCCACTGCAGAAACCAGCCTGTGCCACTGCTCAAAACTGAGCAAATCTCAACATTTCAGTGCCATTATCTCACCATCCTTATACCACAAAGCTATACTGAATGCCTGTCCCTTAGTGTCACAGCTCAATGCCAACATCACCAGAGCTGCCGTGCCTGAATCTTTGCATTTTGGTGTAGAGAAAGCTGTTGCTGGGACGTAAGGGAAAAATTGATACTGCCATTAAAGAAGCATTAATTGACATTTTTGTCAAATAATAAGAATCTCCGACTGTCAGCAGGCACTGAAATGCTGCAGTACACTGCTGGCCCCATGCCTGCAGATAACACAGTCAGGGGTCAGTGTTTTTTGGCTAAGTTACAGCACAGACAGTACATTCTGAGAGGTCCTACTTCTCTAGTTATATTTGTTTAGCTTTGTTTCCTCTATCCGTACTTGTAGCCATTGACTGTATATAAGCAAGTCAATTCATTAACAGATTTTGTCAGCTATTTTCTTTGGCAGTGGAAATGGGTTGTTTTCCTGCAAAATTAATGAAGCTAGAATGTCACTTGCACGCCAGTCAGTGCTCTTATTCAGAAAGGTCAGGCAGGAAGAAAAGAGAATCTCTTTTTTTTTTCTTTTTTTTTCTCAATCAAAAGAGAATGCAACCATTTCTGAACACAACAGCCTGACTGGAGACAGCTCAGCTTAGTACTGTGAACAAAGATACCTTGGGTTCCATCTGGGGGTTCCCTGGGCTCTGACAGCACCAGCCCAGCCCTCGCCCCACTGCTGCCTCCCACCAGGAGGAACCGGGATGCACTGAAGGATGCACTGCTGCTGACATCCCTGGAGCCAACCCATCCCACCTCCATGCTGCCTCTCACGCGCCCTCTGCGTATCTCAGCTTTTCCTCCTTGCCCTTCAGGCAAGTCTACGTGGCTCTGGAAGAGCTCGCTAACATCTGTTCGAAGTTATATTCCTTTGACATCCATAACTATGACCTTTGTCAGCGAATTATTAAAGCGTGAAATTAATTTTGAAAATCAGTAATTCCGCTGACTTTACCTGGATTACTCATATGGTTAAAGTTAAAAGCACACTTAAGTGCTTTGCTGCAAGCAGACCCACTTCTGACAGTGCAAAACGTTTCCAGTTGCAGAAGAGCAGCCAGTAGTCGCGTGCTGTTCTCCTCTCCAACTCAGATTTAATCTTATGGGGGCTTCATTTCACTTACACGCTATTAGGACAACTTTCTTCTAAGGCCCATATGCTGCCACCAACCTGAAAGGAATTGCTCTGACCAGACATTCCCCTGCCCTGCATCACAGAAGCGCGTCGGTATCACGGCTGCTTTGCACACCAAACAGCCAGCTGCTGCTAGGGCTGGTTTGCTTTGCAGCTGATAGATGACTTGCTGATTCTGGAAATCTCTCCATAAGACAAGTGTTTCTAAAACAGTTAAGGTACTACAGAGCTCAAGGTTCTCAAGAGTGCAATCATATTTTGCAAATAAATCATGGTAAGAAATGTGCTTGCAACGTAAGCTCGCTGGTCGGTTTTCTACGATTGACAAGCTTAATTCAAAGCAAATAATTTAGGTTTTGCAATTACAAATGTGCAGTGCCTGAACATTAATCACTGGATTATTTAATGAATAAATGCAAAAGTAAACTTAACAGCTGGAAAACATTGAGAGGATTTCAAACCTTAAGCTGTGAAGTTAGGCACTAGCAAACCTCCCAGAACGAGTATGTTGCCCTACAACTATGAACACATCTTGCTGAGCCTAAAAATCAGAAAAACACCAAATTGACATTAAAGATTTCCATAGATAACAGATGGCTTAACACATCAGTCTTCACTTGGGGTTGCCTAATACATCTGAATCATGTTTTGAAATATAACTGAAGGTTTGGAAAATCTCTAAGGTTTTCAATAAATGGATTTTAATGTCAAAGCAGCTGTTTCTACTAAGTATTTAAAATCATATCCAGTTTTTTGTTGTTCCTGGGTTTTTTGTTTTTTGTTTTTTGTTTTTTTTTGCATGATCCAATGCAGAAATAATGTAATTTAGGGGTCTCATCCACCTCCACCCCTACCACCCTCCAAGGAATAACATGCTTTACATGAACCTACAGTAAAACAACAGCACACGTCTCAGAGCTTCATATGCATTGTCACTAACTACTCAAGAAAATATGCTTGCGTTTAGCACACTACTTGCACTTAAAGCAGTGGCTGCTCCAGTGCTCATCATCATGGCTTTCAAGATATTTGAGCTGCATGGCTCGTGCCGATGTCAGGAAGATGGAGCAGGCTGCAGCACAGCAGCTCCTGCCTTGCTTTGCAGTGCTCGGCCCATTATTTGTCTTGAAAACAAGGATCAGTAATGCTAACTGAAGAAGAGGGAATAATGATTCTGCAAAGCCATGACCAGCTTCTGTGGTTTGGGATCTGTAAGCTGTCTTGTATGCTACAGACCCCAAACACAGGCAAGGCTAACCTCAACAGCATGTTGAACCTTGTGTTGGCATCACCATACAGAGCTCTTCTAGAACACAAGCCTTCTGGGGGGCATCCCATCACAGAGATAGGTAAACTAGAAAATAACCATTCAGAAATATTGTATTTCTTAAGAAGTAGAGCTCAGAAATCTCCAAATCCGATTAGTCTAACAGATGTTCATAAGAGCTAATTTACAGTCCTGTCATCCTCTACTTTTAAAAGAGATGGAAACTGCATGTTACAGTTTTCTAAATCTGATTTATTATTGGTACAAGAGAATTTGGTGTGTTCAGCAAGGCCCATATTAGCAATTTTATGTTCTTTTAATCGCTGACATGGAATGCAAATAGTTTCCTCAATTGCTGCATACTTCACATTCCTAAAGGAAGGCACACCCTTTGACAAAGATTAAGAGAATATAAAGTTAAACCCCTGTTTACTAAATGAATTAAATCCTCTTTTAGTTGCTGAAGCAGAGCAATTTATGCATTGGGAATCTACGTTCCCTTCAAGGATAGGAAATGAACAATAAAGAAATATTGAAAATAACGTTAAGAAAGCTCATAGTTTGGTCCTAATGTTGAATCATAAAGTGAACTTCATTCTATCCCTGCTGGGTAATGTAAGAGTTTCTCCAAATGTCTGGAAATAAAAAGCATTCTGCATTGTGTCAGTACTCTGGAGAGGTGCCCCACCATTTTGCAGTGAGGACAGCAGTCACCAGCCCAAGGCAGTGCACCTACATTTGCTTTCACATGCACATTTCCACCTCCATGACACCTAAAGCTGCACCTCCTACATCTTTGGTCTTTCTACTACAGTAAGAAAACACCTCTGCTGCTTTAACACCACCAGAAGGGAAGCCTTCTGAACACGATGATCCTTGCTAACATTTTGGGATAAATTTTCCCTATGTCATGAATAATCTTTGATATTTCATTGATGAGTTGCATGTAGCTGTCCTGATCTGGATTCCCACAGCGTACTCTTGAGGGATTGAGACAAAGAGTTCAGTGACTTTGGTTCTGCTTCTCATGTATTTCCAAAGAGAAGTGGCTTCATTTCTGTATGGTTCCGTACACTGGACCCTCTCTGCAGCATCCCCCAGAATCTACCTCTGAGAGCTTCAAGACACGAGCAGGAGTTGTTATGGAAGATGATGTACTATTTACAGCCCACCAAGAAGTGTTCAGGCTCAGCTGTGATTGTGAGCCTCGTGAGCAGTGCAACCAGCCCACCACAGCACGTTGCCAACAAATCCACTGAGCTCCCACCAGTAGAGGTTAAGCCTCATCATGGTTGTTGCACGGAGGTGACCATGGTCACATGAAGCACCAGGAGGGATGAGTTCTCCAAAACATTCCAAAGGTTGTAGGATTATCCACATTAATGTGAATAAAATGCCCTACTACTGCAGGAAAGGGGGGAAAATCCAAACAAAATAAGAACGATGATCAAAAAGAAAATGCAGAGAGGCAGCATTTTTGTTTTCAGCCCCACTTAAATGCAATCACACGTACCAGCTCATGCTTTCTAAGCAGAATGCAAATGCACACAACCCAAACTGCAAAACATTCAGTTTAGGGACAAGGAGCAAACTTGGCTGGGGGTTGGTTTTAAAACATCAGTGCAAGCATTACAATCCCTCTCTAGAAATGCCAGTGCAAAATGAGCATGCACCAGAGGTACTCACTCGTTCCTCTCCAGGTGGATGACCAGTCGTTGCCCTTCAGCTTGTACCACCAACTGCAGCAGGGACGGGTGGTTCTGCAAGAAGAAAACAGAGCTGGCTGAGCCCAAACCCAGATCCCATCTCCATTTTCACAAGCTATCTGATACAGCTGGGAATTCTCTCTTTTTTTCCTCTCCATACAACAGCATACCGAGATTAAACACTGATATAAGCTCCTAGTAATGCTCAATCTTCCTGTAACCCTTTGTAAAGTAAGGCAGAGGTAATCAGATTTGCATTTCACCTGCCCATCTCTGGTTTAAGTGACCAGGCTGGGAGCTGGTGGCTCTCACACCTCCTCAGTATGTCACATACTTGTGTGCAGGGCCCCACAAGCCACACAGATCTGAGACCCTCCTGGAAACCGAACAACAAGCACAGTCGTATTGAACTACTTGCTCCATGTGAACACCTACGTATTTTAATAAACACCTACGTGTTGCATAACTTTTCAGATGGAATAATTCATATTTTGTAAAAACTAAAAGAATTGGTGCTGGAGCAATCAGAAGTATGGCTAAAAATATTATCCAGGATCACTGTGAGGACAACACACGAGGTACATGCATGTACACGATATGCAAGGGAATGATCTAAAAATGATCTAAACAAGCCATCAGCAGCAGAGCACACGCAAATCCCAGTTCACGCCTTGTGAGGCAGGGTCAGGACATCTGGATTGCATTTCCAGCCCCAGCACGAACCATGTGCAGTCTTCATATCACTGCACTCTGACCGACAAACAAGTTGTTTTTCATCTCCGGTGTCTGAAGGTGGATTCACTTCTTTTGGGGCAGAGGGGCCAACCCTCCATGCACTCACATGGGCCCTTCATGCACCAAACAAGAAGGCACAGTTTACCGTATGTGTTACCCTTAATCCAGAAGTCTACACTCCCATACATGTTAAGACTGTTTACACTTAACTTACATTTCATTAAACAAACTTACTAGCTTGCGAGACAGCATTTCCTTGTTTTGAAATTCTACAGTAGCTCAATAAATCAGTTGTTCCTCTGCAAGCTCAGTACACTTTTCTGAATATTTACGCCAGCCAGTTGCAGAACCGAGGCTGTCTAATCTGCAGGGGGATTGTGTTTAGTTGATTTATTGAGAAATAGGTTGGAATCTGCGATTGCTGCAGCGGTGCCGTGATGGAGCCCTGGCTGTGCAGCTGCTTGAGCACTCTCCCATGCAGTGCCAGGGTTTGAAAGTGGTTTCAGAAACTGTAAATGTTTATTAAAAAGTGAAATTATGAGGGGACTATCACAGACTAAACAAAATGGTAAATTTTTTTACAAGAAAAAATAGCTGACAACTCCCTGGTGCTCTCAAGCGTTATTAGTCATTGGATCACAGAATCATTAAGGTTGGAGGAGACCTCTGAGACCTCCAAGCCCAACCTACCCCCACCATGCCCCTCAGTGCCACATCTCCATGGCCCTAGAACACCTCCAGGGACAGTGACCCCACCATTCCCTGGGCAGCTGTGCCAATGCCTGACCACTCCTAAGCACAGATTGTGACTGAAACACCATCTCTCACACAAAACAGAAACAATATTGAAATCCTGCATCTCCGTAAACTCTGCAGCAATGAGATCCCACTAGAATGCTAAATAAAAGCTTCAGATGATGCTTGGCATGCAGCGAACACATGGGAGTCATTTATTGGCATGAATATTTAGAGGCGATGTCGATTAACACTTTAATATTAGTGCATTTGGTTCCAAACCCCGTAAGATATACACACTATTGAGTTTTGAGAGAGTAGGATACAATTAATTACAACATAACACAGTAAATAATAAAGATACTGCAGGAGCACAAATGGGTTCCTTTCAGTTGAAGGCCCTCTGTTAGCGTGTAAATGATAACCATGTTTATTCTCAGTGGCACTCACTGGACAGTCGATTGATGTTACCAAGTTGTAAAGTTAGAAAGGAGTTGCAGAATAAGGCAGCCTGCTACAGGATGAAAACTATCTCCTGGAGAATTCCTGAAGCTGACACTTCAGCACAATGCCCCTAGTTGGGATGCTGGACTGCTTTGCGTAAGACCTAGGTTTGGATCCCTTTTTTCTCATAGAAATAATGTTCAAGCAAGTGGCTCATTTTCTCTTTTGCCACCTGGGAAGAGATGAAACTGTATGTTTTCCAATTCTGTCTGCTAGTCATAAGCATAAATGCAGCAAAAAATACAGATGGCTCTGGTGGCATGGCATTTGGAAACACAAAAATGGTGTTAAAATGATACATTTCTAACGTGAAAGAAAAATGATCATCCAAGAAAGGGTATTTCTTGCCTTGCTAAGGTATACCTTTGTGAAATGAAATGAATATCTTTGTTTTACCTTTTTCTTTTCAGCATTGGTGAATTACTTGCCCACTTTTGCTGCTAGACCTTAAAAACTCATTTCCAGTTCACATGAGGCATCGTAGTGCTCCCTCCTTCTAATCAGTATTTTCAAAACCAAGTTGCAAGATGAAATGGGAATTACTGTAAACACTGATATTCGAAAGCTATTTTATATCTTCAGTTTAGAATAATGAATAAAAGCATATTGTAAGCACACACTCTTCTGCTTGGAACCTTTTATCAAGAACCACTTGTTATGACTTCCTTGAGAATCACAGAAAACAACTTCTGTGTCGATACCGAAACATATCCTACATCTGATTGCTTTGAAATTATCAAGTGGGGAAAAAGTGAATTAAAATTAACCTTATCAGACACCCTAACAGTTAACACCGTAAAAAATATCATATTGACATGATAACAGATAATCAGAAATGTTTCGACCTTTATTTCCCTACAGATTTGTGCTTTCTAGTTCTTTCCACTTTACCTACAACATGCTCCTGTCCCGCTGGCGATACGTATTTGGTGGCATATTTCATCAATGCACACAAACTTTTCCTTGATATCCTAAGAGGCAGAACAGACTCTAGGATGACCAAAGTAATACTTTTGGTCATTTTCCCTTCTCATTTAGAGCATTTACTTCCACAGTCCTCACCAAATTTTATCAGTGGAGAAATAAAGGTACTTCCCCTATTAATGTGCTCCTTACTAAGGGATGTTGATTTGAATTGCCATTGAGTGATGTTTACTCAATGTGCTGAAATAAATTAATGATGCAATGTGATGCACTTTTAGCTAACGCCAAGCAAGAGCTCTCTCTGATAAAGCACACGATAAATGCTTTCTTGGACAACTTGGAGCACCGTGAGGCCACAGCCTGTTTTGAATCAGAGCTGTTTGCTTGTTGTCTCACAACAGAACACGAATCAATACACATAAGTGAAGGTAGTTTAATTAACACATGCTTTTAAGTACTTTTAAGTGCTCCCACCCCTCTTCAATTCAAATCCATCTCTAGATCTTCAATTAGAAAAAGAAGAGAAGGGATGATCTGGGGACACCTGGTGATGGTGTCCCAACCCAGCTCTACCAGAATGCCCTGTTGGGGCACCCACACTCCAGCCAACTTCCAGCTGAGTGGAGTTGCTGCACCCTGGATTATTTTGCACTTTGCTTACCCTTTCTGCCACTTTCTTCCAACATGCCTCTGCAAAATGGACAGATTTTCACCCTCTTGTCTTTCTCTGCTTGCTATGTAAACTGTTGTAGAGCTGGGAGTTGGACTCGGTGATCCTTATGGGTCTCTTCTAATTCAGGATATTCTCTGATTCTATGTTTTAAAGGTATGCTGCCTAAACACACTGGTGAGCAGATAAGCACCTTCCCTCTGGTGAAGGCATCAAAGCGTTACAGGAACAGTAGCTCAGAAATAGCAATAAAGTTTTTTCCTTGGCTGCTCAGGTTTTATCACATCAGTATGAATATCAACCCAGAATCTCAGCAGCAGGTCTTGAACTGTTAATGCTTTCATGGATTACTTTCTAATAATTTTGATATAATAACCACCAAAAAATTTTTCAATTTTTATGCCTGAAAGAACTAGTAGCAATGGACTTGGGGTAGATTTGTTCACCTTGGTGGGATGCCCATTCTGGAATTTCAATTCAAAGTAGTTGTCACTGAGCATATTTTCCTGCACATTAATCTAGGAAAAAGTCTTAATCACTACTGGATCATCTCTTCCTTCGGGCTGTGGATTTGGCACGCACTGCAATCATGCTGCAGTGCTGTTAGCTTTTCCCTTGATACTGACTGTTGAGATGGAGATAGAATATTTTGAGTCATTTCTCATTACATCTGCAGAGAGAGAAAACTGATGAAGTGAACAACTGTAGCGCATGTGATTTTACACCTTCCTCTCTGTAATGGGTTTTCATTGGATTAAGATACATGAGTTCACTAGTACATACAGCATTGAAGAAAAAAATATTCTAGGAGCCACATGATAGAAATAAAGGGAAATACCTAAAGACAAGACAAAGTGTGTAAATGAACTCAAAGTAGAAGCTTTGATTCATTTGGAAAGACAAATGCATTTTCAGCTGTCTCAGATATCCAAATCCAGTATTTGACAATAGGGATCAGCATAAGAAATAGAACTAAAAGGGATTATTTTGTTTCTCTGATTTCAAATAAAGTTTTAAATAATGTCCTTACATGGTAGATTGAAACAGGCAGATTTGTTTAATCCAGAAAAGTAGTTTCCACTCCCTTCAGAACTGCTGCTAACTATGCTAAAACCAACCTCACAACGGGGACAACTTTGCATGTGCCATTAAATTGACCTACATCCATAGCCCGACCCACATCGTGTGTCAGGCGACAGTTTGCATGAACTGTCCCAGCTCCTCACTGGTGGGACATTCCTAGACTGAAATGGGCAAGATTGGAAGGAAATGCCTTCTAACTTTTCACAGAATCACAGGATCGCAGGAGTCGGAAGGGACCTCAAGAGACCATTGAATCCAGCCCCCCTGCCAAAGCAGTTCCCTATGACAGGTCATGCAGGTAGGCTGCAGAATATTTCCTCTGAAGGAGACTCCACAGTCTCTCTGAGCAACCTTTTCCAGTGCTCCATCACCCTTACCATAAAGAAGTACTTCTGCATGTTAGTACAGAACTTCCTATGTTCCAGTTTTAGGCTGTTACTCCTTGTCCTATGGCCACACACCACTGAGAAGAGCCTAGCTTCATCCATTTGCCTCCCACCTCCCTTTAGATATTTATAAACATTCATCAGATCCCCTCAATCTTCTCCAGGTTGAACCAGGTTACTTGGCCTTTCCTTATACCGGAGATGCTCCAGGCCTTTTAAAGATGCAAGAGGTGAGCATGATTTGTCCTGACCAGCTCCCACCAAAGCAGCCTGGCTGTGCCATGAACGTTGTCATGGATGGTGGTTTAACACAGTGTTATACAAGGCAGCTACACAGGCAGTTATACAAGGACGCAGAAGCAAATCAGCATTTGTTTATGAAAACAGATGAATAGTGAAGAGACATCTTCAAAGGTCAGAGAAACCTGAGTGCACTTCTGAGCCTTCAGTATGTATTTAGACTTAAGCTAACTACATTGGTCATTCATGCAGATATTACCTATTGGCCAAAGATTGCCAGTGGAGACTGTTGCATTTGACACACGTCACGTGAGAGTAGATGATGTGATAGCTCATGTACTCTACACAGAGAAAAAATGAGGATATTTGCTTAATCCAGAGAGCTTTAACCTGTGCAAAAGGCACCAAGATTTAATACAAGAATACGATCACATTTATTTTATCCTCCGTGTTTCTGGAAAGATAAATTCCAGCACACAAACAAAAAGTGAGGGTCATAAGTTTATGTTATCTCTTAGGCATACCTCTGGAAATGATGGCCATTTGAGATGCATCAGATAGTTACACTCTGCACAAATCTAGATGCCTTTACTTGTATCTGAATAGCTAGCATTCAGGAATTAGAAATTTCATAACCGAGGAAAGGGTACATTATTTCCAGTAGGGATAAATTCTATACCATTTTGTACTAACTGCATGAAAATATGTTTTTGTCCATTATTTGTCACACACTGATATTCTGCCTTGCGCCTCCACAAGCTGCAAAGTATGCTTATAGGGATGAGATCCTGGAGCTGATATTACTTCTCCACTATCTGTAATATGCAAGGAAGGAAAAGCTGGGAAATCTATAAGAAATAAAGCCACCTGGGGGATCTTACCCTGATAACGGGAATTCAATCCAATAAGCTGCAATGCAAGCTGCTTGTAAAGTATATACATTTAAGCTAATTACAAACAACAAAGAATACAGTAGATTGCATGCATTGGTTTTAAATCAATAAATATTTCTTCCTTCCTTTTGGCTTTTCTTTAGAAGTGAACACAAGAGGCTATGTTTCATGTAAACACCTCCAAAAGCAAGTGATATTTCACGCAGACATGAAAAGTCTAAACATTTAATTCATATTCCTTTGCAGGTTCCTCAGGGCAGTGATCTCAGCTGTGCTTTCCTTACTGTCAAATGACAAGCATGTATCCCTATGGCTGTATATAATGAGTAGTAGCACAGAGAGCAGAGGGGTTTGCAGCAGATTATTTTTAACTGAGCAGCAACGAATCACAGCCCCTTAACAAATTGGTTGAGCCACTCCAGTAACGCACAAAACCAAAGAGCTCCAACTTTGTTCCCAACATTAAAATACAGTTACTCTTTGAAAACAAACTGTACTGTTCGCTTTCATGCTGGCAATGCAAACAGATGTAAGATCCTTCTACCTGGAAGGCATAATTTCTAAAGAAAACCTTCCCCCTCCCCCCAATTTATTTATTTTTTCTTCCTTGCAGAGCAAATCAACTGTTGCTTGCTGGCCAATTTTATCATCCCCTTCTAGATGGTCTTTGAGGACCCTTCCATCCCAAACCATTCTATGACTCTTCTGTTGCTTCTTGCACTGCCAGCCAGCTCCATGTGCACAGCTGGCCACCAGAAGGCACAGCAAAAGCCATCTCATGTGAAGGTCAGGACAGGATAAGGCTTCGTATGCCTTTCTCCAGGCATTCCTAAGCATTCTCTTAGGCTTCTCTAGAGGATCTCACCATGGAGTTCAATGATGTGCATAGAATATGAACAGTACTCTACAACTTTGGGAATGACCCCAAACAAATCAGTTTCTTTTCACAAACAAAAACCAATTAAAATTCAGTTAAAATAATAATAATAATAATAAAGTTTAGGTGCACTGCCTCTATAGCACTCACAGTCAGCCTCAAGTGACTTGGCAACATCTGACAAACTTCTTACAAACCTCCATGAAGAGCTTTCTAAATTAACAGATTCCTGCTCGTTGCTGGTGTCCCAGCATTCCAGTGCAGAATTAAAAATTCAAGCAAATAACACTCAAGAAAAAGGAAACTGAAAAGTTAATTGTGCCAGACCAAAACCAATAAAACAGCAGAGCTCTAAAACACAGCTTCCTGGTTTCTGTGCAGCAATACAGGGTTAATGGTGGCTCTGAGAAAAGGAAAGCTTGCTTAAAGTTTAGCTGCAGTCCTTTTGCGAGGTATTCCTGATTTACATTTTTTTTAAAATTAAAGAATAAACTAACTAAAACACGTTCAAAATATCATAACATTACAGATCAAATATTCCAGGAGCAAATCCAAAACAACCAGTTTGAAATCTGCATCTTCTGAGGCTGACTTGTTATGCTATGAATTTATTTGGTGTCAGTAGAAAGCCAAGCGTGAAAGGCGAGTTCAACATTTATACCACATTTTCATTATCAGGCACACAAGTTGCACTAAAACATATTTAGGTGCATATAGCCAGTGATGTAGGGATTAGCAGGCACTACACAGCTTCATGTATTAAAAAAAAAAAAAAGTCAAATGCTTTCTCTTCTTCTACGAAATTACATCTAAGCAA
The DNA here is from genome assembly GCF_987193195.1 of Phasianus colchicus. Lineage (NCBI taxonomy): Eukaryota > Metazoa > Chordata > Aves > Galliformes > Phasianidae > Phasianus > Phasianus colchicus. The sequence goes on from NC_143443.1 coordinate 33,244,554, forward strand.
GCAGGGCAAATAGGCTAGCATTGGCTTTTAAAGCAGTTATCCAATTATCTGCTGAAATATATTGGTTAAAAATAGGTCAAAAATCGATGCTTTCTTTACAAACTTAGAAAGAAAATCTTTCAAAGATTCCTAAAAACAAAACTCAGAGGACAAACTTTAGTGAATTATGAGAACGGGGCTGGTGTTGCCAATACTTTCAAAGAGCCGATGGGGAGCGAGCTGTGCTATCCTCTGCTGCAGGATGTGGTTTGGGAGCAGGACGCCTGCTGCAGCACAAAGCAGCCAAGGCGAGGGATTGAAGCCCTTCCTGTATCTTTGCAGCAGGATGGATGCAGACCAACACAAGCCAACATGCAGTGTGTATTTATTGCACTTCCCTGCGTGCCTGATGACCTGCAAGGAGTCTGCTCGGCATCTGGGAGCAGGCAATTCGTTGGGCTCGTGAGTCACAGAGGAAGGAAGAAAGGAAAAGGAAACAACATGTGTTTTTGACTGAATGGAGATGACTGCACCAAACTGTGAACTCAATTTTGTATTAGGAGCAACTAATAAAAACAAAAATAAAAAGCACATCTGCTCTTAGCCAGCCCTCATTTTTGCGTGCATCCCAACCAAACCCCCCTGCAGAGCTGCACGCCCAGACTCTGAAGAACCATCTCCATAAAGCTATCAGAAGCCACCAAATGTTATCATCCAGGTGCTGACCTAGCTTCTCGGAGCAGAGAAATTTCTACTCAGAGCACTGGGATGGTGGGTAGACCCACAAGATTTTTAGGATAAGGGTGGTGATGCAGTGGAACAAGCTGCCCAGAGGTGGTGGTGCCCCATCCCTGCAGGCACCCAAAGTCAAGCTAGACAGGCCTCTGAGCACCTGAGCCAGCTGACCTCCTGTCATGGCCTTTGGAGGTCCCTTCCAACTCAAACAATGCTACGATTCTACAGCACCCCATCCTGCTGGTATCCTGTGTCCTTCAGCCCTGGGAAGCAATGGGTTGTTCTGGTAGATGTAGGCTTAGCACCTGAAAAGATCAGAAGTCTTTCCCTAACTCAAAAAAAGACTAAAGCCTGGCGGAGGAATGAAATAACCTGGACTTTGCTCAAAGTAAACCCATAGTCATTATACAGTATTTACACTGTACGTAGGAATCACAACTGTTCATTTTGCTATCAAACAGATGGGAGCAGAAAGTACCTCATTGTTGGAATACATTATGTGCTGCTTAAACAATGCTTTGTGGAAGGCTGTGCAGAGAAAACAAACATGTCTTTTCTATAGTAAACTGTTACAAAACAAAACTTAATAGGGCTGGCAGCTAGAAAGCAATTGCAGTGGGTCCGGGTAGTCCGAGTTACTAAACAGAACATGTTGCAAACAGTCCTTTGCAATTTGGGTAATTATAATGTGAATGAACAGCTGTTGATATTTGCCAATTCTGAATGTAAGTGACCTTCTTTGTGGACTATGCCGCGTGGATTTGGGTTTAGTAGGTTGCTCCACTACGGAGTTTTAAAAGTAGAACTCCTCCTCTCTGTAAGAACAACAGGGATGCGACCTCCTTTTACTAGTTACTTCATAACAACATCAAGGTTGTACAACTTTCTCAAAACATCAAGGTCAAGTACAGGCTCTGTCAAAGACTATACATCAACTAGCTTCCCACTGTAATCATATTTTATGCACCTTGCTCCCTTTGTCCTGACATGCTCTCTATGCATTTTCCCATCTAGTAGCTCTCCATTTTACCACCTATGCATCCATGGTGCCCTTACCAGAGCTGGAGCAGAACAGAAAACCTTAAAAACATCTCCTTTCTACATCTACACATGTAATTATTGCAACCTTAGAATCACAGAACCATCACAGTTGGCAAAGACCTCTAGGATCCCCAACTCCAATTGCCACACATGCCCACAGTGTCCAGTGACCACATCACATCTCCACAGTTCTTGATGTGTGGGATGGGGAACATTTCCACCTCCCTGGGCAGCCTGTGCCACTGCTTCTGTGCTCTTTCTGAGAAGAAATTTTTATCTTATATTCAACCTGAGCCTTCCCTGATGCAACTTGAGGCTATTACCCTTGTGGGGAAAAAAATTAACTTGATATTTACTTGCAAGTTTGTGATGATAAATGACACGAGCTCCAGATTGTTTCTCTATTATAGGCGCTGCCTGGCACGCTGAGGAGGACAAAAGTAGAGGAGATGCTGTATTACAAATAGGTGCCACGGCCACAATGGATTCGTGCACGTTGCAGAAACAGCAGATCAAGAGAATTCTGTTTCAATTCATAGAAAATTAAGTCAGCTCAGGTGGCCAAGATGGCCATTAGGTATCCTTGCTTGTATCAGAAATAGCGTAGCCAGCAGGAGTGGGGAAGCAATCATCCCTCCATATTCAGCCCTGGTTCTGCATTCAGTTTTGGGCTCCTCACTGTAAGAAAGGCAGAAGGCCTTAGAGTGTGTCCAGAGAAGGGTAATGAAGCTGGTGAGGGGTCTGATGCATAAGGTTTATGAGGAGGGGCTGAGGGAGCTGGGACTGTTCAGTGTGGAAAAGAAGATGCACAGGGGAGACATAGCTCTCTACAACTATCTGAAATGAGACTGTGGTGAGGTGGGGATCGGCCACTTCTCCCATGTAACTAGTGATAAGCTGTACCAGGGGAGGCTCATGTTGGATATTAGGAAAATTCTTTTCATTTAAAGAGTGATCAGGCACTGGAATGGGCTGCTCAGGGCTGATGGAGTCCCCAGCCCTGGAGATGTTCAAGAGACATTTAGATGTTGTACTGAGGGACATGGTTTAGTGGGAAATACTGGGGGTAGGTGCATAGTTGGACTGGATGGTCTTGGAGGTCTTTTCTAACCATGGTGATCCTATGATTCTAAGTCCATTCTGAATCTTGCTCATCATGGACATTATCTGAGCTACCTGACCACTCTTTGCAGCCCTTCTGCATCACCAGAATCCCAACAGCCTGCTGTAGCTGCAACAGCCCCAGGATGGAGCTTTCTCTTGTTACATATGGCAGAGATACATTGCCATTGAGGGGCAGGAACAAAGGGCACAGACAGATCCCTCCTTGTATTTGCACAGTTCAGGTAACTCATGGAAAAAAAAATAAGACAAAGTACAATAGTAACCATGCCCACTGGAAATCAAAGTGCAATGGCCACCCATTTCACTGAACTGAAAGTCAACTCTGAGAAAACCCATAAATTATTCTATCTCTGAAAGAGGATTTCAGATGCTTTTTGTCTCCCGTCAATACAAATCTGGCTGTGCTCAGTGAGTTATATTAAATGCACATGTATCTCCTTCAAGCCACATTTCATGCTCTCCAAACATCTTCCTCTAAATTAGATCCTTTCATATTCCTTGAAATGCTCAGTTCCTAATTAGGGAAAGAGTTCTGATTTTCCATTTTCATTAATTTATTTGATTTCAAGATTCTGAAGCCAGAGTAATGGTAAGTAAATGAAACCTACTGAAAGTCAAAAAGATACAATTGGTTGCAGACAATGAAAAATGTCATTTATTTAAATGCAAGTACAGGTAGGTGTGTGTATCCTGGCTAAACAGAAGCCTTGACAATGCAGCAGTCTCCAGAGAAGCACTGATACGTACTTTGCTTCTCTGAATGAACTCAAAGGGTTGGCCCCATTAATGCTTAAATCACTTAATTACTTGGCTTTATCCACATGCTGTTCCTCACTTTCGGATTCCTCCCGCTCCCCTCCAATCAGACTGCACCAGGCCCATGCCAAGACCCTTAACTCAGGCTTTGCTCTCTCTAAACATCTTTTCATATTATGTGGCTCAGATTAAATCTTCTCTGCTAATTTGTTATTGCAATCACAGATGTGCTTCTGGATTCAAGTTCCCTTTTGCATCACAGATACTGGAACGTGAACCAGAAGCAAGGAGTCGGTGTCTGATTTCTACTCTTTCAAACAGTAATTTGTCTCTGATGATCTTTTGAAGATGATGAATGAGTTATGTGAGAACAGATCAAATATTAATAATTTTTAAACTAATGGAAGGGGAGATTTCACCCCAATCTCGGGCTACTCAAGATAACTTGACAAACTTTCCAAAGCTGTACTTCGAAGGCACATTAATCATTTTTATATCCCGGAATGTGCCCTAAGAGAAAGAAGGATCTGAAGATTTCCTGGTAAAACACACAACACTGCCAACCAGTGTGCAGCTTCTCACATTTCTTCTACGTAACTAGAAAAAGAATTAACAATCAGATGCCATTTCTATACGTATGCAGAAAATAAGAGGTGTAGAGTAGCAGGGAAAACTCAGAAAACCTATCTAAGAAGCACACCCTAGCACAAAAACATATGTTTTGTTCTGAATGATAGCCCAGAGATTTGAAGTATTGATAAGCACTGTATTTCTTGCTAAAAGGCAAAGACAAAAATACTGTTACCATTAATATACAGATAAAAAAACTGCAACCATAACGTTTCTATTAATTATAAAGCACATTTCATGAAGTAAGTAGGAGGCTATCTAGGATACCTAGGAGGGTGTAGATGGCCAGGATGCAGAACATCCATCTAATTCCTCCTGTAGAGAACATCCTCAAGTATTTTCTATTGCTAAATGATCTTACAGAAAATCTGTTCCATTCATTACTGTTCACAGGTTCGGTAAGAAAAGCCATACAAGGATATTTCTAGAGAAAACTCCATTATGATGCATTAGATAAACTTGTGGGTCTAAAAAAATAACCCCTGAATCAAGGTTATATGCATTGATATAGCAGCTCAGCACAACTCTCCTTTACACTAAATCATCTGGAAATAGCACACCCTCTCTCCACTGAAGGGCATGAGGTAAATAACTGAAGAGGAGGCAAAACCAGATAATCAATGATTTCACTTGGCTTCAGGGTTAATGCCAGAATTTTCAGCCCCTCAGAGGAAGAAAAAAAAAAAAAAAGAAAAAAAAATCAATATAACGCAGCATTTGAAGATAACAAAGAAAGAAACGTCTCAAAGGCATTTGCAACATGTGATAAAAGCGTGCAGAGGAGTTTGCTGTCACCTTCAGCTGCTGTGCCATGGGCAGAAAGGCTCCTGCACCCGCTGCACTGACTGGGAAAGCTCAGGAAAGAGTGAACTCTGCAGAAGGCTCCCACAGAACACTGTGATTACATGGACCAAAGCAACAAAAGAGAAGAAGGGGAATGTTTCTCAGCCTCGTTTGTGGACACAGGAGCTGAACGCCCATAGGATGCGTGGGGAAATGGAGCCGAGAGCAGTGCTGAACTGAGGATGGGAGAAAGCAGCAGTTGTCAGTGCAGCTGAAAGAGGGGAGCATGGGCAGCTGTGAGCTGCAAGCTGTTAGGATTCTCCATGTAACAGGAACTCAGCTGAAGCTCTGCCTGTGCAAAATCCAGGCCACCGGATCAACCCATCCTGACAGGAGGGTTTCAATTTCCTTCCTGGACAGCTTTCAGTTGCCTCTATGTTAACATATCATTTAAGCACTTTTTTTTTTTTTATAAAAAACAATGCTTCTTGTAACTCTTTTTTTTTTTTTTTTCCTATATCAGTTCTGCTTTGCTTTTGCCAGCCTGCCCCAAAAGTCAGTGAATTAACACAGGTAACAGAATAACAAACATTATGCAGTTTTGCTTGAGCAAATGCAATAAAGATCTGCAGCAAATACAACATACTGAACAAGGTTTAAAGGTGATAGTCTCTAATTCTCTGCTTCCTATTTCAATTTTAGGCATTTTCTTTCCAATATTAAATCCCTACAGAAATTTGAGTACATCCGTGTATCCAGAGCTGGGCCATAATACACAGCATTTTGGTGTTTGTACAAGATGGATCTAACATTAGTAGATGGATTATTAGATGGATCTAGTATTAGATATGGAGGTTGGAGGACCTGCATGAGTCAGGGGGATTGGAGCTTGATGATCCTTGAGGACCCTTCCAACCCAAGCCATTCTATGACTCTATGATTAATATGCCACATTATACTGACTTCTCATCAGCACTGATGAATTATAGTCTTCTGAAGGAAAATACTTCCATTCAGACACAGAGAGGCCTTCCCATCAGACCTTGAATGACAAGCCAACCATCCTACATGGAGAAACAAAAAACAAGAAGGGAAGACTAGATTAAAAAATCCTTCAAAATCAGGGTAGTGAAGCACTGCATGGGCTGCCCAGAGAGGTGGTGGTGCCCATCCCTGCAGGCATCCTACTAAAAAAAAAAAAAAACAACAACAAAAAACAACCAAACCCCAAACCCAACACCACGTCTCTGTTCACTGCTAATTAAAAATAAAACAGCTCTGCAACACAACCCATGTGATTTAATAGAAGGGCTTTACACATGTTTTCAGTTACTGAATGCTTATTGTAAACAGTTGAAATTGTCATCTCAGGATTTGGTCTATTTATGATGCACTGCAGTTAAATCCTCTCTCCTCCCTTCCCCCTTTCTGAAAATCTTTTGAAGTTCTGATGCTTCTCAGAGTAACAGATGATACAGATAGGAGCCTGCTGCTGCCACCCAGCATTGTTTATGGCATTGTACTCCCAGAAAGCCATTGAAGGGTCTCTGGTGAAGCCTGAATATATCTCTGCCTAACACATTTTCTACAGAATACAGAAAGATATACAAAAGAGACTTCACCCAGCTTTCAAAAGATGAATCATTCCCTTCCAGTTCTGTTCATGGTATTTTATACCACATGCTTTGGAAAATGGCAATCAGGAAAGTGCTACTGCAAGACACAGTCAACAGTTGATATGGACGTTGTGTTCTTTTGTAACCTGGCTCAGCATTATAGCTCATCCATCTCTTTCTGGAACCTCTAAAACGCCTCAAAGAAAGGATTTCCTTGGGCTGTATACAACTTTTTTTCCAAGTGTCTTTCTTGTTCATAGCAGCTTCTATCACTGCTGCAAGAGAGCATCTTGCCACATGTGAGATGGCACCGATTTGCAAGACTGAGATGTAACACCACTTCCATTTTGCAGATGATCCACTGCAGCATGGAGAAGCTAATTGCCTTATCCATGATTACAAGGGAGCTCTGAAGCACAACTCATAATGCAACAAGCTCTGCCAGGGCCCTAACTAATTTGTCCCTACATCAAACTCCTTGGGTTATAAATAATCCAACCTCCCTGGCATCCTGACCCGCTTCCTTGCTTTGAATGTGCATCCTTGAGCTAATGAAAAAACTTACAAGAACAAAGGCTCAACTTCTGCTGGAACATTCTTTCTTCAACCAGTTCAGACAGCACTGTAATTAATGTTTTAGTTGTCTGTGTATTATTTAGAATCCGGTTCTAAGCTGGACTAAACCAATAATTGGAAGAGAAAGAAAAGCCAACAAAGAAAAGTCAATGATGTCGACAAAGTCCTCATCTTAAGCAAGAAGTTGAAGTCTTCTCTATGAAGCTTCGTGCATCTAAAAACTAAAAACACCCAAATCTTATTGAAACCTCAAGATGATGAAAACACACAAGGCAGGTTTTGATAAAGGAGAAAGAATGATTTTCGCTTCACACCGAACCAAAGAAAATGTGTCTTAAGGGAACCAAGATATTCCTGCCCTGTGTCAGGACCAACTACACCTCTCTCATTAGCAGCTGTTTTCCTGGTTTTTCTGAAAACCAAGCGCAATCTGAGAGACTTCAAAGCTTCCCTTCCTCACTGTATGTAAGTACATACATCCTTTTCTCATTATCTTCATTACTGAGCTCTTGCTGTCTTGTAAGGCCATTCTTCTTCTTGCTGCCAGACAAGGAGCATATCTAACAGTGCCACTGAAACTAATTACTGCCTCTGACTTTCCTGCAGCCTTTTGCATACTTGAAGATTCATCATGTCTTGCCCAGCCTCTTCCCATCTACACTGACATCCCACTTCTCTGCTCCTCACCACAGGCCATGCTTTCCAGCCATTCCCTGCACTCCATCTGCAGTCCCCCAGGTGACCTATCTCATTTGTGAAGAGAACTGCCCCAGACTATACTTAACACAGCAGTAGAAGCTATAGAGACATTAATTTACTGAAGGCTAACTCATATGACCAGTAGCCTTAACTTTCAAAGGAACGACATGATCAGAGGGAGCTCAGCAGCAGCCAAAAAGATGCTCCAGAGCTGATGGACCACTTGGTCTCCCCCAGAGAAGAAGAGGCTTGTAGTAACTGCTGGCAGCCTTACACTCCATAAAACTTAAACGTGTTCTTTGCTTATTCTCCTTATCACTCTACTAAAAAAAAAAAAAAAAGCAAGTTCTCATCAACTGCATTGCACAACATGAAAAAAGATGATAATGTACCCTTACTGACTGATAACTTAAAGATCATCGTTTGTCCTTTTATTTAAGCAAATCCCTTTCACTTTATTGCTCCCTACGGTCATGTATTTTAATAACTCCTCTCCTTCTCAGTAACTATTCAATGAGGATCTAGTATGAAACATGTACAAGTCTCCAGGGCTCCAATCTCCTGCAAGATTTAATGGATTCAATGCATTGAAGGTCTCTGAGACACTCACATCCAGAGCCTCCCAGCTGCACAAGTCCACCAGACTAGGAATGGACAGCACATCCCACCAGCTCCTCTTCAGACACTCAGCACTTTTTTCCCCCAGAAAGCAAGAAGTCCAAACTTTCTCTGAAGTATGCTGCTAAATTACTGTATACTATATATATTTTTTTAAGGAATATAATGGAATAAGGAATATATATATATCTTAAAAGAGCACTGTTTAAACATAATACATTGCACCAGATCTGGTTTTTGTATTCCTAACTCCTACGAGCAGAAGGCAGAGAGGAGAGCTTCTGAAAAGGTTCATTAGCATCTCTATAAACAGCAAGTGTTTGCAGATAGGGGTACCTCTGCACTGTATGGCAAACTGTCAGCAAACACAGTGCATTTAGAACGGGACTTGGAGGCACAGGAGCACAATTGAGTCTTCTGGTGAAGTTTAAAAATACAGTGCATCTTTTTGGAATTTGCCACCCAGGGTTGGTAATGCGCGAGTTGAAAAGGGCTCAACAAGGTTTCCTCAACAGTGCTGATTCCCTGAGCTGACCGGGGAAGGAGGGTTGCCAGGCTGTGTCACAAAGCTTAGGTGAGAAGAGTCACTTGTCAGCAGACTGATGACTTCCAGAGAGGAGCTCAGATGTGCAACTCATTGGGATGATGCCCTCGCCTGCCTCTCACATCTTGAGCTCCAAGATGAGGGATGCTGCCTTGCCCCCACACAAAGCATTATTTACTTTTAAAAAGAAACTCTTTAAAGAAGCCCACATTTCACCACAAACTGGATCAAGAAAGTGTATCAACTGTCCCCTGAACAACTCAAATTTTGATGTGCAAATCAAAATTCACAGATGGGAGTACCTGTACAAACATTACCTTAGACTAAATATATACATACTAACATTATCTTAGGCTAAATACGTGGGACAAGCTATTACTTTTCCCCATATCAAGTCTATGATGGTGACATTGCACCAACAGACAAAATAAAGCTCTCTAAAAATGAAAAATCAAATTTCCGCACGTTCCCAGAGATGCAGGGAAATGGTTTTGTGAGAGATCAGTAAAGATGGCAATGAACGGCCATAAGACTTGATTTTATGCAGAACAAACATCTCACTTACAGTGGACTGGGAGGTGCCAGCCAGCTCACCAGTGGAACACAGCACAAGAGATTTCACTATTGCTCCCGAGGAACTTTTGAAACTCTCAGCGCCATGACATGAAAACGCATCCAAAATGCAAAAGTGTGGAATGTACAGATATAAAAGGACATGGTGGCTGCTGAAGTAGCACTAAAAATGTGCCATCATGTTTCCAAACCACTTGGCTTGACTGCAATGGCTAATTTAGGAATTCACACAAAACAAAACCACCCCACCCCAGCACTGTCACTAAAGGCTGTAAGCAAATTGAACTCCTCCTCTGATTTACAGATATCAGTGACACTTCCAATGATTGAACGCTTTTTTTTTATAGCATGCAATTTTTTTTTTCCCCACTGCCTAGTCCTAAAATTAGAACAACTTTGTCTACACAGATGAAGCTCATGCCATTGGCAATGTAACAAGGACACGCTGACAAGAGCTCAGATGCTAAATGCAATTCCTGCTCAATAACACGTCCTAGCAAAGCAGAAACACTGACAAGCTTTGCACTCCATGATATTTATCTTCTCTGTCAACTACTTGATTTTATACCTTGATTTCAATGATCTTACTGTGATCCGCACATCAAAAAAAAAAAATCACAAAAAACACTCAAATTATGATTGGACAGCTGAATCCTGAGACAAGCCTAGATAGAGGTTATCTGTGTGCATTTATGTATATACATGTGCATATGAAAATGTATATATCAGTACTAGGAAATACCCACGTGGCTCTGGGTTGGCAAACCTGCCTGTGGCAGGGAGGTTGAAGCTGGATGATCATTATGGTCCTTTTCAACACAGGCCCTTCAATGATATGAAATTCAGTGCAGTGAGAAATCCCCTTTAAAGGAACGACCAAGTCTATCTGTCATTCTCTGCTATCTCAAACGCACAGGTTTGGAGAAATTGCTAAACATTGGATGTTCAAAGGCAAAGGCTGAAATGGGAGACGGTGTCAATCACTGAAGTTTCTTTCTAAATTAGCTAACAAAACACACACAGAAGTGTGTTACAACTAGGAAGTTGTGTTTTAAAAATAAATTGATGCTTGATTATTAAATTGTACATCTGAGAGCAGTAAAAATGAGCATGTGAAAGAAAAATATGTAATACCCTAAAAAGCCATTTCTCAAACGTTCCTTAAAATAAAGTGTTTTCGTGTCAGTGTCACTTCCATCAAAGAAAGGTGATCGTGCTAAAGGGGACTTGGACTGATTTATGGAGCTCATCATACACTGTAAAAATTCCAATTAATGTTCTTCATAGCTCTTACAAGCTGCTCTTAAACTGCCTCCAAGACTAGAACACCAAAACCCTTGTACTCAGCATTGCAAACGCTCCTCCTCTTTCATTCTTTAAAAAAATACAGTCTTGAAAATACTTGTTCCCTTGTCCTGACAACACATGTGTGATTTATCCACACGTGCAAGACATTCATCTCCCCCCCCAGAACAGCAAATCCTTGCTCCCTAAAAGTCATACAGCGTGCAAGTATGAATACAAGTAACATTTTTAATCTGAAAAGGCCATTACTAAAATCAAATTGATGTCCCATGGCTTGGATTAAACTTTATTCCCATTTTATAGATGTAAAAGGGCAAGACAATAAAAGGAGAGATGCTTGACTGTACAAAGCAAGCAATTTAGGTTTCTATCCTTCAAAAAAAAGGAAAGAAAGAAAAAGGAAACGTTTTATCCATATCTTGAAGCTGCCCTCTGCAATTCATGCTTTTCCCAGGCTCTTGAGGCTTTGCCTCCATCAAGCAGCATTTTCCTTTCCTCTCTCCTCCTATGGGGATCCTGGGAAACAACCACTTGTGCTTGGAGGGCTCTCACAGATCAGAGCTTAAACCAGTCCAGCATTACTCCCTTTCTTCCTTTTATAATCAACATACCAGGTCTGTAAGCAATTCTGCACTAAAGCTTACAATAAAAATGGAGGTCAGTGTTTTGAAATATCTTTTTCTGTTGCAATTAGGGCCTTTTACAATCAGAAATGTTAAAGTAATAAAGAGGTACTCAGGAAAGCAAGCAACAGAACTTTATATTCCATTACAAGCACTTAAATTGATTCAAATTTCTCTCTAAGGGAAGTACTTTGGTGATTCTGTTTTCTTTTTTATGTATGTCACTCACTTAATTTACAGTAATTTATGGGCCTTGATGTGTCTCAATAACTCCTTCCCTACTGAACATGACAATGCTTGGCAATAAGAGGTTAAAATTCACTTTGCCCTCTGACTATAGCAAAAATACCTTTGCAAACTAATGACTGTAACAGGCTGGTCTGTTCCCGAATAAACATTCTAGGGATTTCCTGAGGTGTTTTGTTTTGTCTTTTCTTTCTTTCTCCTCATCTTTTTAATTGAGAGAGCAGGAATTGGAGGGCACAGACAGCTTAGATGCTATTTCAGTCAAAAAAGAGTGCATGTTGTCTTTCTATATACTTTTTAAAGTAAAATAAAAAAATACGTTTACACAGCTTCTGGATATTCATTTTATAGAAAAAAAAAATCTTTAAAGCTTATCCAACTCATCTCCTCCTGCCAACTTTCCTCGCCAACTCTTTCTTAGTAATGCCAGTAAATGCCAAAAAAAGTCTGGTTTAAACAATGTTTCTGTCTGTCGCAACCAAGAGAAAGGCACTTTCTGTTGGAGATACTCGGTTTAGGAATCCCACTTCTTCTTTCCTGTTGCTGAAAATGTACCCTGACCATGCCAGTGTGGGCTGGAGGGAGCATGCAGTGCTAAAACAGCAATGTTCTAGAAGCAACTGAGGACAGAATTACACAGTTCCTCTTATTGGCTTTTCCCGCAACAGATTCATTTCCAGAAACTCCCTTCTCACTTGAAAAAGGCAGATGCAGTATCTGCCAAGGAAACGGCCCTTTTTGGGGCAGGGATACTACGGCTGTTTACATTAACACATCTCTGAGCTTTTGTCTCATTGTCATTTGCCAGGAGTCGAAGCAGACCTCCTTCAGCAGCGTCTCTTTTTCAGTACAAGATGTACTTAATGTGAAAACATCTAGGGAAAGATGATGGAATGGGTGAAACTAAAGTAAATAATGTCATCTGAGAGACACCAGTGTAGGATTTCATCCAAGATTGCTGCCTGAAAGAGCCTGCCATCTCCAACACTCACACAAATGAAGTGTACCGGAAAATAGCATCCACCAGCGTGCAAAAATTAGGCATCTCAATGAAGACCTGATCCTCCCCTAGCTCAACAGCAGCTTTGACATAAAACGTTTGCTCCTGGGCGCAGCTAAGTGGGCTCAGGTTATGAATAACCTTCCCCTGAATATCAAAGCTATATATGGGCTTCGATTTCAAGAAGCCATTTTTGAGCACCAGGAGAAGGCTAATCACTCCAGAGGGCGATGGCTGCCAGGAAGGCTTTGGCAGCTTCATCCCAAAAAAGCCATTTTAGCATTGCATTGCTCAAGAGCTCCATAAAGATGTAGTCAATGGGGAGAGCAAAGGGGAAGAAGATGCCTGCCAAGGAGCCGCCCAGTAGCTCCTGGTGAAGGGAGATATGGCCAGAGTTGTAGAGGGAATGAGTTCATTCTGCAGAAGGAAAATAATACTGACCCTAAGACAGAAGGCACAGTTCCCTGAGCACCATTCATGCCTCAGAAGAAACAACAGACTTGCATCCTGGGACCTGGGGCAGGGAAGGGAAGGTCTATCACAAAGCTGGAGGTGCAGATCTCACCTGAGCTCAATGTGTTTTGCTTTGCTGTGAAACAAAAGTGGTGACAAGACCTCTCCTCAGACTCAACATCCCCCAAAGTCACTATTGAGCATCTAGATGCTCTACTGGTTGGGCAAACACATGCTCCTATGCCACCAGTAGACTTGATATTACACTGACCAGAAACATCACAAACACATTCTTGTGGGACAGGGATGAATTCAAGACTAGCAACACATCTTCAGACTCTGGTAGCACCCCACATGCATCACACAAATGGAAAGGCATCCCACAAACATCAGTGCAAGCATTTTGTCTCCTATCTTGCTAAGCTTCATCACTCTGCTGTGTCTACAATGCCATAAATTGCAGTCGTTTTCTTAAATTAAGCTTTGAAGGTTCAATAATACTTGGAAACTGTGTCCTTGAGGGGAAAAAAAAGGGCAAAAAGGACACACAACTTCCTCAGGATAGAAGCAGAATACAAACTTTCTGCTACCATCTCAAAGTGATACAGATCATTTTTACCTCATCTATATGTGCTTTTCAAAAGTAATTGGCAGGATTTTTGGAAGTCATTCTTTCTCCTGAAAAAAATGGCTACACTTTAAAATCCTTTTCATCGTCAAGATATTACGACTGCCTTTAAAAAAGGCTTATTATCAATTCTAATTATATTTTTCTTATCAAGCTTTAAGCTGCACATTACCTCTATGATTTTTTGTTAGAATTCTAAGGGACAAGAAATTCCCTATAGAAAAAGTAAATCACCTGGGGCTTGAGATAAATCGCATTCAAATAGAATTATAATTCAACAACAAAAGCATCAAGCTTGCAACAATGGGACTTTGCAGATCTACCAGCTACATTTACCTCTTCATCCCAAGAAATATACATACATTGAGGACAATTCAATTTACTTTGGCTCCCCAAGATAAGGGCCTTCATCACAACATGTGCCAACGGTTCTTATTTTCCATGGCAGTCCCCTTTAGTCCTTGGAAAGACCCCAAATCCCACTGCCACCACCCATAGGGCCCCGCAGTGTGGGAGACAGCCTGCTGCAGGGATTGCGCTGCATTCAGCTCTACTCAAGGCAATTGCAGTGAGCACTGAGAACAAGGGAGATTCTCCTTTTTCCTGTAAAAGAACGATCACGTGTTCACAGCTGGAAAGTAAAGCATTGTTTTACTCCAACACTGAAATTCATACCTTACGTTCACAAGATCTGTTGCAAGAGAGACGAAATAGCCAAGCATAAGCTAAATTAATTCAATATGAAAGTGCCTCAGTACAAGCACTTCGCAAAACTGGCGTAACGCTGCTTAATTGCAAGGACTTAATTTTTGATTTCAGCACCGCTTTAAAGGGTTACCGCACCACTAAGATCAAAACCTTTGCATTAGTCGTCTTCCCCCAAAAAATTCATATGCAAGAAGCTCAGTCCCATCAGATTCCTCAAGCCCTGATCTGAGACGCTACCTCACTGCTGGTGGGCCACGTGCAGCAAGCAGGGAAAACACTTCTGCAGAGCCCATGGCACACAATTGCTGGCAGTGGAGCTGGGCTGGTATGGGAGACAGCTCACCCAGGGCCGTTACATCACAGCGATCCTCACTGGCCAAGTATGACAAAATCCCTCCCGACAGCCTGGTGCGATGCAGCCTCATGGAAGGGAATTTCACCCTACAGAAGGCTCCAAAATGCCAAGGGGGTTGGGGTGGGGCGGACGGTAAATAAAAAGCTCCAGGTTTCCTCTGTATGGCAGTCTTCCTCCACGCTATCTGCTATTTATCTTGCGATTGAACTATCCCACAGAACTTCACACACTGTATCACTTAAGCTAAAAATGAAATGGACCATTTTCTGGGACGAATCCCAATTGCTTAACACGTCCCAGGATGCCCAGGCGTCTCAGGCAGGAAATGAACACTGGTGTATCTCGTTGAAACTAGGGCACTGATTCAGTGCAGACAGAGGAAAGAATTTCCCTTACTCAATCAGCAACACGATGCTCTTATTGGTGGTCCCAGCTCCAGGAATTCACCAGACTCCTGGCTGCAGTAGAGATCGAGCAAGTCCCCAAAAACAGGATGCGTCTCCTGGCGTTTTGTTTTTAATTTCTTAAATCAAATGATCAGAAGGAACGACTGGCTGAAGATGAGGGAGGTCTGGCTAAGAGGATGTGTTTCCCTTTGCAAGAAACCCTCTTGCACAAGGCAAATGGAGAGGGGCAGCTCTAAGCTGATTTGATCACTCAGGGTTGGAAAGAACCGGGCATTTCCATCCCACACACTACTCCTGAATTACACAAACATGGAGGAGTTATTAGATAAATGGTACATTTCTTAACTAATTAATCCTCACAGTGGCCCTACAACGCAGGGCTGTGCGTACAATAAAAAGCCAAAGAAATAACAGATTGTTTACTGGCTGCTGAATTAATGACTGCCAGGTTACTAATTAGAAGCTCAGGGGCAGATCTCCTGGAGAACTTCACCGAGGATCAGTGCAGTGTCTCACACTGCTGTGGCTGGCTGTGCCAAGCTGCATTCCCAGCTGATGACACAGCCCTAGCAGCATGCACAGCACTGCCTCTTGTATTCGGTACTCATGAGTCATAAAATTATGGAGAGCACTATAAATTCTGTTTATGCCTCTCTCTCTTAAGATATGTAAAACAACTATGTAAAAGAGCTCTGAAAGCTGTCCTCTCAGCCTTCAAAGCCTTGTTTAAGCAGCGCTGTATGATTCCCCTTAATACAATTGTCTGGAAGTCTAAACTTTGGTAATTATTTCAAATGAAAAAGAACAGCAGGAGGCTCTGTTGGAGGGAATATAAACAATTATCACTTGCACGAAGGCTATGCCAGTTATGAAATAAACTTGAATGGGCCTGCTCTTGAAAAGCAAGAGTACTACATTACTGATCCAACATGCAGGCCTCTCAGCTGTGCTTCATGCATCAAACACAATGCTAGAGCCACAAACGAACCTGAGCTGCAGCAATAGGGGAAATCCCACTACACAGGGGTGTTCTGCTGGGTAACCTCATAGCAACACCAGGGGGAGCGTGCACACAGAGCTCAGGGTGATGATGCTGGTACAGGTTGCCCAAAGAAGCTGTGGATGCACCATCCTTGGAGGTGCACAAGGCCAGGTTGGGTAGCAGCCCTTTCCACAGCAGGGACTTGGAACTGGAGGATCAAGGTCTGTTCTAACCCAAGCCATTCTATAATTCTGTAATTGTACCAGCAGACCTGCCTTGCTAGCTCACAAGGCAAAATGCAGTCCTGTGAGCACAAAAGATGGGAACCAATGGGTAAGGCTCATTCTTGCTTGGGAGTTTTCAGTAGATTCTCAAGTCATCAGCACCACTCTCTTGTTTTTTTAATTCAAAGTTTCTTCTTGTTCCTTCCAATTATTTTTTGTTCCAACGGCAATAAAACCTTCCAGTAGGTCCTTACCATGAAGTCGTGGAAAAAAAAAATGAAAAGAATCAGTGCAACATCTGATAAATCTGAAGAATCATAAACATGACTAACAGCTGTCTGAGGATTCAATGCCTTTGAAGACAGTGGAGACTTTCTCGTGAGATTCAAGCAAGCAGTGTCCAAAATGACATACCAATAATCAGACTTTTGATGTTTGTTTATGAGAGCAATCCATAGCACGATACTTCATGAACAAGGCAGGCAGAAAAGCTGCTTCTCTGCAAGCTCAATGGGACACAGTGCATGCTAAGCAGTAAAAATGGTAATATTCTGCCACTTTACATGCAGAATCCTTTGAGCTGTGACAGCCATACAGTTAAAAAACAGAAGTATATATTTATTGATGGCCTTCATCTTTAGCTTTGAATTTTTTTGCTAGAGTTAATATTCAAAGCATAACATAACACAAAGAGCACTGCTACAGAATTAGGATCTGTCTTCTCATCCTTCTCTTCTCCATTTTTTTTGAAAGCATTTAAGATTACAGTTTGCAAACCTGACTTATAGCAGCCAAAGGAAGGAAACTGAGTCACATTCACTCGGAGTCACACCCGCTAATTATTTTTAAAAAGTTACAGAGCAAAATTTGCTCATTTTCCTCTTTGCATGACCCAAGCTTAATGATAAGTGATGCCTTACGCATCATTCAAAAGCAGCCTGGACTGACAAGCTGCAAACTCAAAGCAACCTGACGGACTTCAGGGCTTTCAAGTTTTGTGTATGGTTTCTGAAAAGCCATACACAGCTCCACACTGCATGGTTCTGGGTCCTTCAATACCTGCCCAGGTTCAGCTACACTCAGATTTACACTCAAAACTAAACGAATTGCAATCATAGCCTGATTGGAGCATACATGTGTATTGAGCAGTCTAATATTGCACTCAGATGGACATGAAGACCAAAAAATCATATGCAAGAGCACTGAAAAGACACAGAGCATCAACCAGCAGAAAGCTGTACCTCATTTTCTTGTAAGCTTTTGGAAACCTCAGATGACTGAATACTGTAAGATGCTCAGCCTGTGGTCATATTTGAGTCCTTGCAGGTGCTGGTGATGACATTATGGATGCTGCATGGCCACCACCATAGAAAAAACAAAACTGCACTTGAGTGATGGGTGCCACCAGACCGAGGAAAGAAAATCCGTGCTCATTTAGCATGACCTCAAGACTCTACATTTACCTGCATAATTCATCATATCTGCACAAAAAACCTTCAATTTCCCAGAAAATCCACACATTTTAAGTTCTGGACCAAGCTCCAATTAGAGGAAAGAGCCGAGTTCAGTGATGAGATGTGCATTCTCATGGACTGACACCAGCTCAGGGCAATGTCACACCACGATGCACCCAAGCATTACAACCATCTTACATCTGCCCTGGAAGGTCGGGTACCCAGCAGACAGGGTTTCCCCATCGTTCAAACTTTCCAAATGCAGAAGGGGAGCCAAAAAACCCTGAATGCCCACCTAACACTTGTGCCTCCACAAGGAATGTGCTCCAAAGACCAGACTAAGGCAGCAGCATTACCTGACCTTCAGCTCCTGTGATGCAGAGATCTGGCACACATTAACCAGTGTGTGTCCCTAACAGAGTGTGAGGATAAAGACTGAAGCCAAACAGATGGTCCTCTGAAAATCTTCCCTAAAGTGTTCTGTGTACTAAAACATCACTTACCCAAATCTCATCAAACTTGGCTTGGTTTTTAAGTCTCAAGCCAAGTTTGAAGAAAAATATTCAGCTGGGAACAAGTGGGGAAAAGAGACTTTTTCCTGTACTTAAATAATATACAGTTTTTTAAAAAGTTGTTCCAAACTTGGAAAAAAAATTAAAAGTAGAACCCAGCTCTTTTAGGTTCAGACCAAGCACCATGAAAAGAGCTGACACCAAATGCAGAATTACGAACAAGTGACAGAAATAAAGAGAAGTGGAAAGAGAACTGTAACTAGCCATTAAGTATAATGACCTATCAACACTTTCTATAATGCACACAAAGCCTCAAACAAGGAAATCACATCTGCATAGAATATGGGCAGCTATTGTTTGCAAGGACATACAGACCTTGCAGAACACTTCAGGGTCCCGATTTTGCCATCTGATGAGTAACTCTATTGTTGGCTATCTGTAGACCCAACTAGCAACAACTGGGTACTCAAATTAGCAGCCACTAATTTTAGCAGTGTGTGCAGGATTAGCAACAAAATATTATATCCAGTTAATAAAGGAATGTAACTGGGCACCACTCAAATAGTTCAGCTGAAAAGCATTCTCCAAATTCAGCAGAAGATGCCAAGAGAAGAGTTAAAATAAAGAATAAAGATGAATTAAAAATAAAAAACAACATGCACTCATTTTCATAGTTACGTATATATGTTAAGCATATATCATAGAATGGCCTGGGTTGATCTAGTTCCAACCCCCTGCTATTATGTAGGATGTCCAACCAGCAGCCCAGGCTGCCCAGAGCCACATCCAGCCTGGCCTTGAATGCCTGCAGGGATGGGGCATCCACAACCTCCTTGTGCAACCTGCTCCAGTGTGAAATATAGACTTTAAGCCCTTGAAAAACGATGCCCTAAGTGTATTAAAATAAAAGGAGGTTACAGCTAAGTAAAATTCTTCCCTTGTCTTTCAGTGGTCCTGGTGAGCAGGATGGTGTTTGTGTGAGCGGTCTGCAGGAATGATATCAGCAGAAACATGGCCAGGCATTTTGCTTCTGTTCTGCACAGCGTACAGCATAGATGGCCCTCAAGAAGAAAGTCATTATTAATAATTCATGACAGGCTCTGAATGAGATATTCCAGCAGATAGCACTGTGACTTCTGGGGTAAATAAAAGGATGTTTTTATCCTCAGGATAGGAATGGAAGGGTGCGCCACGTTAAATACCAGCGTGGTTTCTGAGGGACTAATTGTTAAGAAAGAGTATTTATGATCAGAGGATTGTAGAATGGGGCTTTCATTGAGAGGCAATTATCCATACACAAATAACTTTAATACTTTGGCATTTTTATAACCACTACATTATTTATTTTCCTATATATTCTATTGAAATACCATTCCCCTGGTTACAAGTACGCAGTACTTGGTACTTTTTTTCTTTTACTGCATTAAAATTAAAATAAAATAGAGGAACACTTTGAAATAAGCTGAAGAACAATAGGTCCTATTTAACCATTGAACACAACAGTATTTGGCTTTCGTGCTTTTGATCAATATTTATGTGACAAGCTATTCATTACTCTTCTCCTCTACCAGTTTAATGCTGTTGTTCTTCCCACAGCCTGATCTGCACTTTTATGTATTTAATTTATAACAGTTTCCATGGAAAAGAAGTATTCAAAGAAGAAAAAAAGTGCTGATACAGCACGTGGATCTTTCTACCAAGCCACAAATCTTTTCTAATGTTCATCTTAAACTGGAGGCAATTCTGGGAAACAAATTAATGATATAAATCATATTATCATTACTCACGTAAAGATACTCTGTTGTAACTCCTTCAGAGAGCTACAGTGAGTCGCTGAAAGAACTCTGTATGGAGAATGCCTGTTCCTAATTAAATGATCTAAAAATAGAGTTGCATACATCTAGGACCAAGCCATCTGTGTTATCTCTCTAAGATAAGCCATTATACACCCACAACGATATCCCTTTCATCACTGCAGATACGCAGACTGAGGACTGGCCTCTCTCTCCAATTTAGGAGGGGGGAAAAGGAGCAAGAAAGCAACGTTTTCACCCAGACAATCTATCTGAATGTCAGGTCTGTTGTTCTGAAGTCTCGTATCTATTTCTGTCAGTCAGCTGCCCGACACAAAGCAGCAGCCAAGGAGGACTTCTCCACCAAACACCTTCCCAATGCAGTAAAGAAAGGCACTTCTAATGGGCTACTGGGGCTGTTTTCATGGTTACTGTCTGTGTGTTTTAGTATTTCCGCAATTAAAATGTTTAGCTTTCCTCTGCTTACACTGATGATTACAAGGACAACGTTAAAAAGAAACTGGAACAACGCTGTACCTAAGAATCTGGGTTTGAAAGGTCAGGAAAGAGACTCTCATGACATCTTTGGTGATAACAAAGGCAGCAGCAGCTTGTCTTACAGTCTGGAGCTTTGGAGACAGAAAGCAGGCCTCTCCTCCTCAAAACAGCTTCCCATTTCATCAGCCAATGGTTGAGGAATAGGAGAAAAGCTTATCAGGGTCTGTCAATGCTCTGCTCTTGTATGAGGCAATCCAAAGCCATGTATGTTAACTTCATTAAAAGCACTGCTGCCCTTCCACTTCTGCCATCAGAAATAAGAATACTACTTCACAGTAACGTTCAATTTCTCAGCTTGGGAAGTAAAAATCATACACTGCAGACCCTCTACTAAAATATATATACTTACAACAGCTACAACGAAGTACACACTTCATTTCCCCTTCCAGCTGAACACCTTGGAACAAAATAACAGCCACACAAAGACTAACCTTGGAATAAGTGCTGTTTGCTGGTCTCCACTGTTCTCCATTCAAAAGGAAGGGAACTGTTATCTCATAATCTTTTGACTGGTCCTTCAGCATCTGCTGTCTCAAGGACTCCAACTTGCTGTCCACATTCTGACCTAGGAGAGGGAGAAGCACTTACGTTAGGAGGGAGCAAGGTGTGACAACCTGAACATTATTTTATTTAAGGGACCTGGCAGCCCATTTCAGAAGGAGATAATTCAGGAAAACCATTAGACATTAGAACATCATGCTTTCATTGTCCAAACCTACACATTGTTGAAGGAGAGCGGGGGTTTAGGGAGAGAAGGTTGGAGATGGTTTCCATTTTCAATCATACATTCTGTGCAAAGACTGCACTGAAAAGCCACAGAGTAGCTGATGAGGGAACAGCAAACCAACCCATGCAGCACCTGAAATCCAGCTTTAAAACTATACAGAAGATTTTTGTTCTTATGCCTTGAGATATACAAACGTTGCTATTATTTATGAAGATGTTCTCATATATTACTCTCCGCTTTTTTTTAAAACTAGAACTTCAGTATTGCTGTCAGGGGCCCTGGAAATGGTGTTCAGCACTGCAAAAAGACAGGACAAGGTAAGGAGTAAAAGACAGAGCACAAAGACAAGGAGCTGGGACTCAACACCTGACTCAAAAACATAAAGAGATATTGGCACCAGCTATTTCAAGTGTTACGTTAATAAACACATTAGGGCTTCACTTCTTTTCATTGAAGGTGACAGCAAAGGGAATGCAATGAAACTGTCATTCCAGTGTCATCACTAAGAGGGTAAGCAAGCTGCAGGGACCTAAGGGAGATAAGACTTTACCAGGACTTCTTTTTTTTCCCCCCAGTAATTAAGGTAAGGTATTCATTTCAGTCCCTCGGTTCCTCTTTTCCCCGTTCTTCCCAGACACAAACACACTGGATCCAATCCACGGCAGCAGTGGCTGCAAGGAGGATAGCATATGTGGGGTGTAACTGGTGACATGCTTCCTCTAGAATAAACAAACCCGGGTGCAGCACAACACAAGCTCCAAAGAACAGATCACAATCCCAGACTTCCCCTGTGTCTTTCCCATTTCAGTAGAGTTGCCTGGTCTACATCCTTTGTGAGTCTGAGCCACTGAGCACAGAGGGAACAAGCCCATCACAGGTGCCTGAATGTTCCAGGTTGATTGCACATGACTGATTAACCAGGTTTAATCTTAGGTATTTCATTATCCCCCAAACACTTCTTCACATCATCTTATTCCACTAAATGTGGCAAGGTGTGGTTGCACTCCATTTCAACAAGTCCATGCCATGTACAGCAAGAAAAGACTTAAGTATTCACTTGTCTTCATGGCTTCAGTGTTTCTATACAGACAGGCAAGGAGGTCACAAAAAAAAAAACAACACAAGAATCCCATAACATCAAGGATGCACATTCACATTAGGAAAAGAAATATTCTGGAAGAGAATATAAATTCTCTCCGAAACAATGCTCTACTTCTACACATCAGATGACTTCAACTCGTACTATAATACCAAAAGGCTATTTGCATACAACATTTATCAACTGTTTCTCCTCTCACTAAGCATACTAGTGTCATTGTGCCTGTCAGAGCAAAGTGGCCTAAAAGAAATAAACCATAATACAGGATCTAGAAATGGTACTGAGAGTGAATCTTGAGAAGATGAGGATGGTTTGCAGGTGCCATGAGAAAAGTTTGAGGGGATTGTCACGCTCGTCCTACCAACACACGGAGCCCTCTGGAGCACTCAGATCCCCTGAGAATGAAGGTTGTCCATGCAGAGAAAGGGTTCTTCCCCTGTTTCAGGGGAGCCCATTGATAGGCACCTAGCAGGGCGCAATGCCAGCATGGGAGTGATAACCCAAACCCTGCAGATTAGGTTCACCCCACAGAGGAGTAGAGGATATCACCTCACCAGCCCAGGAGGGTCTAATTATTACTAATTACGTCTATCTGGACAGCACAGATCCTCACAGCCCTTCATTCTGATGGTCAGCCATGAAGCTCCCTCACAGAGCACAAGTTTATGAAGCATATCTCAGAGAAATGAGAAAAGCTTGGCCCTAGCCCTGATTTCTTTGTCCTTTCTTGGCTCGCTGGAGCAGCCTCAGCTCTGTGAATCCAATGACTCAGGCTCTTCCATTATTTTACAGGATTTGCACTCTGCAAGCTCTGTGCAGCCCAGGCTTTAAGAACCCCTATGAGCACAATTCTCCTTCCACAGACACACCATCTGCATCACTTCCATGCAGCCCTATGCCATGGGCTGCAGCTAGATGTCAGGAGGCTTTAAAGTCCTCTGCTATTCCTACACATGCAAGCTGCCTTTCCTATTAACTCTGCAAATCGTTAACATCATGGCACCATCCAAAACAGAAAAAAAAGGAGAGAGGAGAGACAGCATTTGCACACATGCAGATATATTACTCCCTCCTTACACAGCATGGTCTAACAAGTGTAACTGTGATGAAAATACCATTTGAAAAGTGAATCATATCTACATAAAATATGGTTTAGTATTGCCCCCCTCCTTTTATTATTTGGGAATGCTCACACAACAGAGTGATGCTTGTGGTGCATGAAGAATAAGGTTACAACGAGCAGATTTAATCTTACACACATGCTTATTTATCTGCACACTGGAAAATGCACGTTGCCTACAAGTGTTGATAGTCTGGAGACAGACATCAAGACAGGTTTATGGGCAACAGTAATATCTTTATTGGGAGGGATAATTTATTTGGGGGAAACAGAACAGACATGCTTTAGGGCTTGCAAAATCTTCTGAAGCCATAGATTTATAAAATCCGAGATCAATTTCTGTCTGGATTCTTTCCTTCAGTTTTGCTGCTTATCTGGATGCTGTTTTTGTTTAAATTACTGCAGGTGATAAAAATCACAGCTTTCTGCACAGATAGAGAAAGCAGTGCAACCAGGTGATGTGGCCTCCCTCCCAAAAAAGCACTCCAGTGCCCAGCACTGCACATTTGCTCAGTTCCCAACTGTCCTTAGTGTGACATATCCACATCACAACTTATTCTGCCAAGAAAACAGCAGTTGGGTATTTTGTTTGTTTGTTTTCCCCCTGTTTTAAGATCACAACACCAACATGCTGTGCATATTTCTGACAGACTACAACATCCATAGAACTGATGGGTAAACGTGAGATCAATCTTTTCAAATAAAAGCCTGGGGAAGATACAAAGGTAAATCCTTCAGGTGAGATTAGTCAGCCTGGTTGAACAGCTTCAAAGAATGCCTAGCAAAAAACAAGGGCTCACGGCTGATGATGAGTGACCCCCACATATTCAACTGAAATGGGAAAGATGAGCAGGGCTGGTGGCTTGTGAGATGCTGTCAAAAACGGGACCCAGACACACAAGTCTTGGATACAGAAAGACCCAAAAATCAGGGAAAGGAGAAGAGTCCCCACAAGACAGTCTGGAAAGAAAGAAAAAAAAAAGAGAGAGATGTGGATGTGCAGGAAAAATAGAACAAACTTAAGTGCAGCCCCAGAGCAGCCCTGAACCTGAGCAGTGGTCTGGGCTTCCATACAGGTGAGAGGGCTGCCAGCAGCTCTGCAGGGTTGAAGCAATCACACAGCCATGCCTCAGGACAAGTGGGAATCACCAGATTTATCCCAGTGAGGGACACTTCATCCAGTTTCTTGCAAAAAAGACTGAACAAAACACACTTCCATTGCTCTGCTGCTTATGGGCCACCAAGCTCAGAGCACCAGTGCAGCCCCCCAAAGGGCTTCCCAAGAGAGGAGCCCAATTCTCCTCTCTGCTAATGGAGAGTTTCCATCACCTTGGTCCCTTCCTACAAAATCCCAGTGCCTTAGATATTACAGACTCAGACTTGCTAATATTTCCTCTGCCACCCTTTGTCACTTCTATACATTTTCACTATGATTCCTTTGAAGTAGCAGCCATTAGAGTCGTTTGAGTTACATTAATATTGAGGCCTCCTCTCTACAGGGACTCTTGGTATTACAACAGCATAAACATCGTAATAATTGAAATTAGAGAATTGAGATTTCTGTAACATGTCATTAGAAGGGAAGAAAACCAGGCCATCGATATTGCCAGGCACTTTTATTGGAGCCAGGTTTCCTACCTTTTGTGTCACTCGCACCTTCTGACTCCAATACTCATTCTCCACTCCAGTGAAATTCTGCCCAGCTCCTCTTGATGCACGCTTGTCTCTCTCTTGTTCACATGGAAAACTTCACCGTTGTGTCAATCTGACCCCTATTTTTAGCCTGCACTGAAAGTAGTGCTTTTGATCCTGGAGCAGCCCATAAAATTGTGTATCGCCCTTCATTCTTCATCTCAATTATATAAAAGACAGTTTGTACAAATAGCAAGATGAGAAGATGTTATCTGTCAGAGATTTTTGCGCTGCTTACATATTTTTCATCTGCAATGTACATCTACAACTCCTCTTTGCATGTTATCATGCGAGGACTTGTTGGCCAAGCAGTTAAAAGAGTTGTCATCTTTTTCTTTGCATTTCAGTTCCCTCAAGCTGTGTGCAAAACAAACTCCACGCACGTGATGCGACATCTCAGTTTAAGGGCCAGCACCTCCTGAAAAAGCCCAGACACACTTCAGATTCCCCTCTACTCAAAATTAATAAGCTTTTAGTCAGGCCGCACAGCGTATTTCTCCTTAAGATAAACAAAGAGACGAGTGCTCCCCAGTGCACAAAGGACTGGATGAGATGAGCTGATGGAAAGGAGAGCTGCCTGGCAGAGCACAGAGCCCAGCTCATGTTGCTTATGCACAGCACACTGCAATGGCTGAGCCAGTTCATATACATCATCCATCTCTTCACCTATACAGATTTACAAAGCCAAATTGTGGCACTCTGCCTCTTTCCTATGCAGGCATTGGGAACACCACCTATGCTTCTTATCCCCATCACTCCCACACAATGCCCTCAAGGCCCCAGAGGCACCCAAGGGACCCCACATCCTCATCACCATCATCACCCACCCCAATGCCATGTGGGGTCCACCTGCAGCCCCACTCTTTTCCACCCCTCATGTTCTCTACCACAAAATCAAAGTAACAGCCATAGGGAGGAAGAAAAAAAAAAAAACCCAACACATTACTGAAGCCAAACATTGTGCAGGCACAGATGACAGTTTTTTTGCTGACATCACCCTTAAGAATGGTGGCTGTGCCATTTGAAAAGGGAATTATAATAAACAGTCGCTCATTAATATAACAGTAAGTCAAATTAGACTAATGTACAATAATAAATATGAGTGCTGCAAAATAAAACACACTGAGAACTCCAGTGTGCAAAGGTTAACGAAAGGAAGCCTTGCATAGGGTATGAGAAGGAACAATTTGCCTTAAAAGTCAACTGTTTTTCTCAGACTCAACACTAAGCACCAGCTGAAAACAAGTCCATAAAAACAAGAACCAAAATCAGAAACCCCACCAGACTGATTTCTTCCCATCACAATGCTAACAGCACTTACACAGCTTTAGAAAGGACTGCACAGTTTACCAGCTTCTGCCCTCATCCGTGTGTGAGCAGAAAGGATGGGCAAGGGTTGGCTATGCATAAAATGTAAGCCTCATCCCCCACTGTAAAGTTTGTCTTAGTTCAGAGCCACAGATGACTTTTTACCCTAGTCTTGGCACATCTAGGCAGTACATCAATTCTCTTCACAAAATCTGGTAAGATTGCTCCTTTCACAGCCTGCCTTGAAGAAACAGTTATTAAAAAAAAAAAAGCCACATAGCAATACACAAAGTTTTTCTTGTTTTCTAACTCCACTCTGACTCCCAAACCCAAGACCTCAGGCATGTGAACAAGAGGCACTTTCAGAACACATCCCACACACCTCCCTGGGCATAAGTCCTGTCCTCTACTCCATTTTGCAAAGTTACTCCTCGTGTACCAAATCTTTGGAACATCAGAAGTAAGCAGAGGTCTTTGATGAATCTGAGGACAGGCAGCAGCTAGAGAACTTGGGACAACTCTGAATTCAAAGAATCATAGAACCATCAAGGTTGGAGAAGACCTCCACGACCATCCAGTCCAGCCATGCACCTATCAACAACATTTCCTACTAAATCACGTCCCTCGGTAGAACATCTATACATTCCTTGAACACCTCCAGGGTCGGTGACTCCAGAACTCCCCAGGCAGCCCATTCCAGTACCTGACCACTATTTTAGAGAAGTTTCTCCTAGTATCCAACCTGAATCTCCCCTGGAGCAACCTCTCATCCTATTGCTGGTGTAACTCTATAATACAACAGAAAGCACAGCAATGACAGTGGGGTAGCAAAGCCCCAGGCTGCAGAAAGTGAGGATACACCCAAGTGCAGCAGCTGTAGACACAAAAACAAAGGAAAAAAAAGCAGCTCACCTTTAAAAGATCTCAGGTAGGCAGAATCTCCAACAAGATACTCATACCTCCACTGCCAGCCCTTAAATGAGGTCTGGGAAGAGGTGGATCCTGGCTCCAGCCCTTCTGGTCAATCAGCTGCACCTGAGCTCTCCTTGGTTGGCCCTGCCTTCCACCAGGTGCTCAATCACTGCTTCAGGCTGTGACTCAGCGTTTCCACTACAGCTACATACACAGGAGAAGATGCTGACCCCCACCTCGCTACAACTGCCCTGCAGGAGTTGCACACAGCAGTAATGCCTGCCCTGAGCCTCCCTCTGTCCAGACTGAACAATCCCAGCTCCTTCAGCCTCTCCTCATAAGCCTTGTGCTCCAGACCCCTCATCAGCTTCACTGTTCTTCTCTGGACACACTCCAGGATCTCAATGTCTTTCTTGTAATGAGGGGCCCAAACCTGCACGCAGCGCTGGAGGTGCAGAGCTCTTTCTGCATCTGACACTCTCTGTGTCCAGCTGGTTGGGTGCAGCTGTGCAGAGTGCCCATGCTGTGCACACCTGATCCTTCACACCCACAGCTCAGCTGAGAAATAGGAGCTTGAGACACACTGACCCCTCGAACACACAGCACCACAAACACGCTTTTTCATATTTCAGCTTTATAAATTGAAGAACTGTCTCCTGTCATCGCTTGTTCTTGCAGCAGCTATTCCCTTCCTAAATCCCATTCTGCCTGATCTGCAACAGGAAGCAGCCCCCTCCCCCCACGACATCCCATAAACTGGGGAAAGCCATCGGTGCAGTGTTTTAACCTGGACACAGCAGTGAGCACTTCCAAGGGAAGGACACTTGCTGCTTGGCAGCACGGTCAGCGACGCCGTGCGACCAGCTGAGCAAACCAATGACACATTTTAAGGCAAAAAAGAGAGAGAGATGGGAAAAATAAAAAGGGAAAAACAAAATGTTCATTGTGGAACATACCCCCTAAGCAGTTGGATCATCTTAATCTTCAAGCTTCTGTAATACAACTGTTGGGAGGCTCTAAGTCTGTGCACAATAAAGTGCTTTATTCGGGGAACCGTATGACTCCATCAGTCATTCCAGCACATGTTTGGCACGAATTGAAAGTGAAAAGCATAGCTAAGTCAAATATTTCAGAACTGAACTTGTCTTTCTAACACACATGGTTTATATATTGGTGTAATATCTATATAACTTTTCAGTTCTCATATACAGCAATGTCATGGCTAAAATACAAAACGATGTCTGCTGCACTCGGCAGCATCGCGCTCCTCTGGAGTTAGCACATGTCAAAAAGCCATTTGCTGGAAAATTAAAAGGGAATGATCACACTTGACAGGTCCTCGAGAAAACCTTAGAAATAGCTTTTGTTCATTCTAATTCTTGAATGTCTGCTCCCCAAATCGGGATGCTGCACCACTCTCAGCTGTAACAAAGCCAGGACAGGCAGTTCCTTCCCAGGCGTGCACCCAATATTGCTCTCCTCTGTTTGCAGATGAAATACTGCTCATCACCCACAGTCACTCCAGCTGATGCAAATGAGATTAAAGCAATCTTGGGAGAGCATAGTGTGATTAAAGCAGAAATAACGTGAGGAGGATTTGGGTTCTCGTTACACAAAATACATATTGAAATGCGCTCAGGGAGAGAAGCCAGTATATCTCAATGTCCTCCCTGTTCTCCAACACAAAATGTGACAAACGGGGCTTTCAGAACAACGTTTGCCATTGACTGCAGGAGGGGGCAGAGAGGCTGCAGGGCATTTCAGATGGTGAAAAGCAAGCTTCATTGCTACGTGTAAAATATAGCCATATACTTTATTTGGGAAACAGCTGTCCAGTCTCATTTGAGATGTTATTTTGTTTGACTGAAGGATTACTATACAGGATCAGTGTGAAGAAAGAGCTGTCTTTTTTTTTTTTTTTCTCTTTTTTTTTTTTTTCTCCAGAAGAGAATATTTTGAAATTTGGGAAATACACACCAGAGAATAACTGACCTGGAGGGCATTCTGGCACACCTGGTGATGGGTGGGAACCAGAGGCCCCCATGGAAGAGCTCAGCACTGAGTGTTTGCAGCAAAGGGCAAATCATAAATGCCAGATTCAGCTTTGAAAAGGAAGCAATATAATCTACGATGATTGTATGATGATAATGGCTTTGGAGAACTTTTGTCCTCTTACTGGAAATCCCATCTTAAGTGTGCTTTGTTTCCAAGTCATGATGCACACCATTAAAAATGACCTGGTCATCCTCTCTGATGAAAGCAAACAGGAAAGGACTAACAAGAGGTAAAAAACACTAAGGGTTGCACCCTGCCTTTCCAACAGGTATCTCCAGGAGGATGCCCTATCTGAACTCAGCATCCTCCTGGCACAGGCACTACTGGGACACATCATCTTCTTCCTGAACTGCTGCCCCTTCCCCAAAGGATCCCAGTCCCAGAGATTCTCACTCCAGTTACAAACTCAGCCTCACACCCTTCAGCATCAGAGAGACAGTGCCTAAAGTATCACCTATTCAGGTAGAGAAATAATAACCTGTGCTTTACGAGAACAGATGCAACCAAGCCACAAAGCTCTGATATCAAAGAAAACATATTCACTTCTCAGTGATGAGTCCACATCACTGCAAGAAAATCCACATCCAGCATTCCTATCCAGCTGCTCCCTTCCAAAGAAAGGCTGCTTGCCATTGAATTAAGTTCAAAATTACTCCCCAAAATACAATTTCCTCTCAGTCTTTGAGAAGGTACCGGACAATCCTTTCTTTCCAATGATTTAATAGCCTCCCCCACCGAACACAAGGAATCCTTAGTGTAACCGTATTGAGGAGTGTTCTATCCTGCATACAATATACAATCACCAGTGAATAAAATTACTGAGTGGGAGTTTCAGTTTTGCCCATCACATGCACACAAATCGCTCATTCAGATGTTCTCTGGGAAATGGCACTGAAAGCAGAGCAAACCCAGCTGAAGCAAATTTCAGTGCTAATTTAGGTAAATGTTCACGGGAAAGCATCTGTGGTTCTTCTCTAGTAAAGGGGCTTCTGAGCTGGGGAGCTCGTATCCATCATCAGTTTTTGTTTGTAAGGAAAATACCTGCTCCTTGCCTTATACAATACAGGGCAAAGAAAAATGAAGTGCGCTCATACCAAGCTATTGCTGAATTTTATCATCCACCTTTCAAAAAAATAGGAAGAACCATGAGAACTGAGAGTTACTTGATGCTTTTGAGGCCAGCTAACCTGCCCAGGTCCACATGTGCAGCCTTGTGACAAAGGCCATTGGCACTGGATAGGTCCATCACTGACAACTTTGACACCTTTGGGAATAATGAACATTTATTTTTATTGTTTCCTCAGGGCAGGGAGAACATCCAGGATACCTTCCCATGCCGCCAGCACACCCTCAGATCCTTTCAGGCAGGGTTCACAAATAGCCCCAGAGGTTAAGCTAACAGCAGGCTGCACAAAGGAACCAGATCCATGCAGCCCATTTATCTCTGGGCTGAATTATCCTCCTCTGCTGATGGAACCGAGGCTCTTCAGCCCATGACGAAATGCATTGGTGCATACAGACAGCACTGCCAGATGCAGAGACTGCTGATGCCCAGCTCCACGTGTGGCCATGCCTATGTGCTCACCTCATTTAATGGAGCATTATGATGAAGCTCAGAAGTAATTTTCTTTTTTTTTTACGTGACTACATCAAAACTAAACCCTGTAACACTTGAATTTGGCAGTGTTCATATTCTGATGTATTCAGGATATATCTGTCACGCATGAAGTCTGTCACTTTCTCCTGATCTTCTGTTTTCACAATTAGAAAACATTATGCAGAAGCAAGAAAACAGCCAACTTTCACCACTGTCAGAAAGTTTTTCAGTTTACTTATCTGACAAATGCTTCTACACTGGGTTTGTAAGCACTGACACTGCTTCTTTTAACAAAAATTGCAGAATGAACTTGTTAAATCACAGAGTCATTACTTTGGGATGAGAAAGGACATGTTCATCCAACTGAAGACTTTGTGACATCCATCGTGTGGCAGATGACCCACTCCAACCCAACGCTTCTCATCTTGTTCGCAACAGCAGAGGCATTTATATGCAGCATTAAAACAAACAAACAAACATTAATTAAGCAACATGAAGGGATTTAATAGAAGAATAAACATTTCTAATTAGGTGATGCAGCTGGTCAAGTCACTTCTGAAGCACCAAATGCCAACACAACATTTGGTATCAATGTGTTCTTGAACTCCTGAGTGACACTAAATACCCAATGCCCAGTATATTGTTTTCAGCAAGCAACATTTGGCCTCTCCAGCAGCAAAAAAGACAGGTAAATATCAGTGCAAGAATGAAAAATGCAAGGAGCCCAAATGCCTGGGGGCACATGCCCCAAATTAGCGGATGCTGTGTGTCCATAGGAGTGCTTAAGTCATGCCACTACTGATAGGAGAATGCATGCTTTTCACAGCTTATACAGCAGTCAAATAACAAGATTTTATGTCTTTTCCTTAAGAAAGTGCTTTGTGTGTATTTGGCTGCATATTGCTAACTCAAACTGTACGTTCACCTCCAGTATTTGTGGTGCTGCTGTACTGCTGCCTGGAGCCAGGTGTGAATTCACAGACATTAAGGTGACTATGCAGTTTAATATCATAATTAGACGAGGCTTCTCCTGATAATGTTGGCACTCAGCTCAGTAATGGATCTCCTAATAGTAACTTTGCCAGCTGACACACCATAAAAGACAATCACAAGCATAAAAATGCAGGTAAGAAAACAAAATACCAAAAAAAAGGCATAAAAGCATTATTTTGAGATGACGACAGTGATAGATGTAGGACTGGTCAGAGTTACAAACATCACCAGTCCCTTCTGATGGTCACCAAAATCACCCTGGGGATAAACAAAGCTTCCAGGATCAGGAGTCTATTGAAAAACACACCACTTCTCCTCGGTTATTATGCGATCCTTTTATCAAAGGGTATGGATTTAATACAGCCCAGAAAACCATAGAAGCCTTGGGTTGGCAGCAACCCAAGACCATCAGATGGCTTGGGTTGGAAGGGACCTCAATCATCACCCAATTCCAACCCCCCAGCAAAAGCAGAGTTGCCCCCCAGCAGATCAGGCTGCCCAAGGTCCCATCCAACCTGGCCTTGAACTCCTCCACGGATGTGGCATCCGCAGCTTCTCACCTAGCCCAGCTCTGCTGCTGTGTTTTATTCCTCCAGAAATAACAGGGATTGTCTTCTGTACTGCACTATCCCCTCCAGAACCAGCAACAGCCATACAACACACCAATCCAAGCCACGTATTTTTCACTCAGTTTGCCATAGAGTTGCCCTGGACACTGTTCAGGGGCTACGAGCAGCCTCTGCAGGTGTGACTTAGGCCATGGGCACTGCAAAATGTTGGAGAGGTCGTGTGGGTGAATACTGACAAAAGGAAGCCCAGCTGGGCTCTGGGAAAAGAACACTGGCAGCATGAGATGTGTTAAGAGCACAGTGATAAATCTGTCAGGATTAGGATGTGAGAGGTCTGACCAAGGCTGGTTGAAGGACCAAATCGGCCCTCACATGAATCCAGCTTTTTAAAAACAGAATTTCATGTTCAAAAGCATCGCTGGCAGCTGACAGTGAAAGCAACAGATAAACATGGAAAGCAGCCCAAAATGGAGCCGCGAGGTTGGGGATGCTTGGTGCGTCTGGACGGCGACCTTCCCAAAAATCTCAAGGAAAGCAAGAGGTGAGAAAACACCAGCAGCAAGCCGGCGGCTCGCCAGGGAGCAGAGAGCTAATGATGCGAACACGATGGGAAGAGCGGGCATAATGTCCTCAGCTGGTGTATTTTGGCAGGGATCTACGGAGCCCCGCGGGCAGGGGCAGCCTGTGCCAGGCTGTCTGCAGGGGAGCAGATAGGGATAATCGTCAGACAAGGAGGTGATTATACACAGACCGTAAATATCCGCCGCACACGCTCGGACAGTGTGAAAAAAGACAGTGTTTGAAATGAGCTCAAAGTACGTGGGAGAGATCAGTCCTGAAGTGAGAGACAGGGAAAGATACCTCTGTAATTTGTTCCCGTTACGGTCAATGCGGTTGAGATCAGCAGCAAAAATACAAGAAATCTGGCAGGAAAGTTATTTTAATGGAAGGTAAAGAATTTTGGACTGCAATTTTAGGATTTTCTCTTTTCCCGCTGCTCTGCCAGCTAATACCCAATACCTTAAAGAGATTTAGGAGGTTTCCCGACATGCACTGATGTGGAGTTTGCCTTCATACACCATTACTTCCATTGCCTGCAGATACGCAAAGGCCTCGATTCTGCAAAAGCTTACACAGAGATTGAAATTTAGGCATCTGACTAAACCTGTGAGATTAGATCTTATCCTTCTAGATACCCTCCATCAGGATAACAAAGCAGAATCAGCTTTGCTGTCTTGCCGAGGCCAACACTGCAGTCAGCTCTCCATGCTGTCCATGAGGACACTCAAGGCAATAACCAAGAGATGGCAATTTTGGCAGCTGGAAAACACAATTGTAAAGCTGGAATAGTTGGAAAAGGAATTCACTCTGAAAGTGAAAGGCGGGACTACTCTAAGTTTTCTAGCTGTAGCCCAATAATTTCTATCCAAGATTGGAACGGCCACTAGGGCAGACCCACGGACCTCTTGCTTTTCCAACAGTCACATCTCAAAGCTGATCTTTGGGGCATTTCACTATTTGTAAGAGACTATTCTTTTGCACCTTTGTCTCCAAGCTCGCTGAGGAGCACCCGATGGTCAAGTCCTGGTCAAGGGTTGAGAAACCCTTTGTCTAAAGGACACAGATGGACAAATCTAGGCAAGTGCTGGTAAAAGTTGGGGAGATCTTTTGTCTGAAGATTTGCAGGTGTAGGCAACGAGAAAGAGAGATAATTAGCAGCTTAATGGCCGGGAAGCAGTCTTTTGTGTGGGCTCATCTCCAGGGAGATAACCATCTCAAGGGTGCTGCATGTGACTTTTACCAAAGTGCCTAGGAGTGCCACGTTGGCAGAAGAAGGATAAAAAATGGATGGGGGATGTCCTGGCAGCATTGCAATCACTGCCACTGGGTTCGGGGCAGTTGAGGCAGATGTGCAGGGCTGCCAGGTGCCCAGTGGGATGTGTGCCAGCACGGCCATGGGCACTGTTTGTCACCAGGCAGCCCTGCTGGGCCCAGCAGGTGGCTACGACTTTCAGCACCTCTGCCACCAAGAAAGCAGTAAGAAGTTATGAAAAGAGAGGATGCCTAAATCCAGCTGAGCTGCAACAGTCATTGGACACCACTGCTGCTCAACACCTGCCATCAGGACATGAAGCCAATGGACACTTCCCAGAGAACATCAGTGCAGATGCAACCTTAGAAACTCGGCTCAGCTCATTAGGAATCCCATAAAGCAGGTCATAGGGTTTCCACACCGCTCATCATTTCTGTCTCTCATCTCGGTGTTAGATCAAATCTCAGTGTTAGACCCAAGCCACCCACCTCCTGCCCTTTAGTTTCACTGCAGGGTCACCCATTTTGGGGTATGCTCATATCTCCATTGTTGTGAGTGCACGAAGCAGCCCACCCCAAAGCTCCCAGACACAGCCAGGTGCACCCTGCAGCAAACTGCTTTGGTGTGAGGTGAGAAATACAAGCGGTGAACAGAAGTTCAGTTCCACACCAAGGCAAAGCAAGGCTTCATGTCCTTTTAATCCATAACATAAATAATAGAATCGCATAATCATGAAGATTAGAAAAGACTTCTAGGCTTCCCAACCCCAGCCCATCCCCACCACTGCCCACATCCCTCAGTGCCACATCTCTACTCCTGAGCTCCTCCAGGGATGATGACCTCCCCGCTCCCCAGGCAGCTGTGCCAGTGCCTCACTGTTCTTTTGGAGAAGAAACTGTTCCTAAAACCCGACCTGACACCCTCCCGGAGCAACATCAGGCCATCACCTCTCATCCTAAGAAATCAATTAAATGCATTAACTTCCTCTGCCCACCCTGGGATTTCAGGCTGACTCGTGCTGAAGCATCCCCATATCCTTCCCCTAGCAAACACAGTCCCGGGGAATGTCACCGTGCATAAACGTGGAGACAACCAAACACTGACAGAGCTTAAAGTTACAAAGAACAAAAGTTTGGAGCAACACTCTCAGACCCACGCACAGCTGAAAGCTGCTCCGTACATTTACAACGAGAGGATCTCCCTCCCTTCCCTCTGCCACAAGAAATCTGCACTGTCAGCTGCGGCTGAACGGCAGGAGGAGGACGGGGCTGCGACCCACGCAGGTCTCCCAGCAGCCGCAGCCCCGCTCCCGGCCGCGCTCACACGGGATGAAGCGAAGTCCCGCCAGCAGGGCAGCTCCTGCCCCGGCGCTGGGCTGGGAAGCACCGAACCCAAACCCGATCGCTGTTCTGCCTTTCCCCACCCCCTGCCCGGGGCCCGGGGAGCGGAACGCGGAGCGAAGTTGGGGAGCTGGGGGGGGGGGGACGCGGGAGTTCCGCACGCACAGCGCCCGGCACCGCGGGGCTCCGGGACGAGGAGCGGCGGCTGGAAATGGAGCTGGGGCTGAGGAAGGGCTGCAAACCCTCCCCGCGTCCGCCTGCGGATCTCGGGGACTTACCTCGCGCTCGGGGTGATGCTAGGAGCAGCGCGCTGAGGCTCAGCAGCAGCACGGAGGGGCGCGGAGCGGGGGAGCGCTGCCGCTCCGCACGGAGACGCTTTGACATCTTAGCCCGGACTGAGGGAGACAAACTTTCATCAGCTGGGGCTGGAGAACAGCCCCATCATATACAGTTACAGAGAGGAGCGAGCCGGGACTCAGGATGTGAGAGATTTCCTGCATGCAGTTAACTCCAAACCCCTCCTGCTCCTGCATCAGCCGCTGATGAGTTGGGCTCTGCTTTCTTAGGAAAAAAAAAAAAAAAAAAAGTTTGGTGCTTTTTTTTTTTTTTTTCCCCTCCTGTTTAAAGAGTCCCCCCCCTCTCTCTCTCTCTTTTTTTTTTTTTTTTGGCAAGGCTAATTTTGTTGACCGTTGCACCAAACCAAACGAACCGGCCGGGCCGAGCTGTGCTCCCCGCACCGAACAGCTGAGCCCCGCACGCTGCTGGCACCGCCCCCCCCCGCACCGCACCGCACCGCAGCTGCCCGGCTTCCCCCATTCCCTCAGCGCTGTGCTTTAAGTACCCAACAACACACGCGCAGAGCTGCCAGATGCATTTGTTCAAATCTTCCTCCTTCAAATGATCGTTACCAAATGGGAGAATAACCTAACGGGGATTATCTAATCCTTGGTGTGCCACCGAAGCACACGGAGTGCCCACACACTGCATGCTGCTGCAGAGCAACAGAAAGTTCCCAGCCCTGCAGACCAACACAGAACTTTATAGTGCAGTTTTATTTTTGGGTCAGTTTTCTTGAGGTTTGGGTGTTGATATTGATTTCTGCTGTTGATCCCATATTCCTTCTACATTAAACAACTGGTACAAAGAGGGATTCAGATTGGATATTAAGAACATATTAGGAACAATTTCTTCTTCTCCAAAAGAGCAGCGAGGCGCTGGCACAGCTGTCTTGAGAATGGGGGGGGTCACTGTCCCTGGAGATGTTCCAGATCCATTGGGATGTGGCACTGAGGGACATGGGCAATGGGCATGGGAGGTTTAGGTTGGATATTAGGAGGAAGTTTTTCTCCCAGAGGGTGGTGAGGCACTGGAACAGGTTGCCCAAGGAGGCTGTGGATGCCCCATCCCTGCAGGCATTCAAGGCCAGGCTGGATGTGGCTCTGGGCAGCCTGGTCTGCTGGTTGGTGACCTGCACATAGCAGGGGGTTGGAACTGGATGAGCATTGTGGGCCTTTTCAACCCAGGCCATTCTGTGACTCTGTGATTCTGTGATTCTATGATGGGATGGGTTTGAGTTGGAGATCTGAGAGGTCCTTCCAACCCTGATGACCCTATGGTTCCATGTAGGGACATGGGCATGGGTTGGACTTGGGGATCTTTTCCAGCCTTAGTGATTCTGTGATTTTATGTACAGCTTTAAGCCCCTAACTGCAAAATGACCCCTGCTCCACCATTATCAATTCCATTTTAGCTAGGCTCAGCATGTTTTCATCCCTTACAGTAGAAACTAATGATCTCCACTGCCCTTCTTATAAGGAGATGCGTAGTCCATATAGCACAGACTTGCAGAACAGTGGCAGGAAAGCCATCAAGTCATTCTTATGCTTTGAAAGCCTTTTCTGCCATTTAAAGAAAAAAAAAAAAATATCAGAGAGAACCAAGGGCTTTTAAATGGAGTTTTGGTAATCCCACATGGCTTTTCACTGAAGTGGCAGTATTTTTATTTTGAGTACCAGTATTCACTAACAGAGAAACGCGGAGCCAATTATATCTTGGTCATTCACCAGCATGAATGAAGCAGATATTATCCAGTTCCTCCTCCAAAACATAACAAGGAAGGAACACTTGCTTGCATCCTACTGCACTAATTTCATGGGGTCGGAGTTGATACACTGATAGTTCATTACAAAAGGACCCCAAATATTTGATGAGCAACAGCCTGAAAGGAACTCTACCGAATTGCAATGACTCTGGTGAACAGCAGTGATGTTCACAGCCTTCTCAGAACCCTTCTGTAAAACACAAAACAAAACCAACCCAACAGAGAAAAATGAAATTAACCTGCAGTGTCCCTGCTTCACCGCTCTGCACCCAGGAGAGGCTGAGCCTCGACTTTTCCTTTCTCATGTCAAACCACCTCCAACAATTAGTTTTACGAGGCCTGGCTTATCCCCTTCCGAAGAACAAGGGCGAGTTTCCCTGCAGGAAATGAAAATTGCATCCAGGTTGTGGGGCTGCTTCAAAGGGGCACAGCCCCAGCCAGCAGGTCGCTCCCTGCCTCCTGCAGCTTTGTTCTCAGCGTTGCCGGGGGGGGGGGGGGGGGGGGGCACCGCTTCCCAGCTCCTATTTACCTTTGTCTTTTTGCTACTTACACATTTTTCTTCTTTTCTTCATCTTTTTTTTTTTTTTTTTTTTTTTTTTTGCTCTTTGTCTTCCTGACTGTATGTATTTTCCTTTACTGTATTTATTTTTCTTTCACTTCAACCCTGTGTAACCATTCTTTCCCAGATGCGCTCCCCTCGGTGCAGGCTTAGGGCTGTCCCGCTGTAGCAGCATGGTGTGAACAGCTCAGAGATCTTTTTGCTCTGTCTTTACATCCCATCACCAAACTCATGGCCCTTTCCCTCTGTTAGGACAGGCAGAGGGTGGCACACACTGCAGCTGTTGCCTCTCAGCCTTAAGGCTGAGTGCATTGCTTCTATTCCCAACTGCATTGCTTCCCTTTATTCTGCCCTCACTTCCCCCTGGTTAGATAGCAGGAACAATTTTGTCTAAAGGCATTGGAACAAACTGCCCAGGGAGCCTGGGCTCACCGTTCCTGGAGGCATTCAGGAACTGTGGAGATGTGGCACTGAGTAACACGATGATGGGCACAGAGGGATGGGTTGGGGTTGGGCTGGGGTACCTGAGAGAGCCTTTCCCTCCCCACTGCTGCTGTGCCACTTGGAAAGGGCAGCTCAGAGGAGCTTCATGTTCATCCTGCACCTACATGTGAAAAATGAATCCACGTTGTAGAAAGTCCAGGTGATTTTTAACAGCTCACATCTGACTGTATCATGATGCAGGCAGTTAGCTTGGACTCTGGTCATCAAATTACTTGTTCATGCAGAAGCTCTTGTTCACATGGCCCTGGAAAGGTCAGTTCAGAAGAGAGACGTATGGAAAAGACAGGTATGGAATAACTTCCCTGGAAACAGCATAACATGAGGGTTATTGCAGACACCAGGAGATGCACTGAAGGAAGCATCAACTCCCATTGGCAGAAAGAGTTTGGAGAAGGAGTTAGTTGCTGCTGTAGACCCATCTCCTTTTGGATATCCAGGGTACCTCACTGTAACTGCAGCATCGAGTGCTATCCAGAAATGTGAGCCTATCTGTTCCCATACGTGCCAAAAGGCATGAAGACTTGCCTGAGCTTAGCTACAGGGATCTGCATTTTTGGGGCCTCCAGGCTGAAGTTTTTGCTTCGTATTGTAAACAAAACAAAACAAAACAAAACAAAAATTCCTTTTCCCTTTGAAAGCCGTTTGTCCCCCCGCCAGCCGCTGAGACTTTGTGTCTCCAGCCCTCCCTCACTTCATTAACTCTCTGCAGAATCTAGATCCTGCTGAATGGTGACTGCAGGGGCAGATTGCAGCACTCTGTAATTAACAGGCGGAGATGGAGCGTGTGATGGCATGACCCTTCACCACAGAGCTCTGCTGCAGACCTGTCCCAGTGCTCCAACAGCACGCTCCCAGGAATAGCATCCATCCACTCTGTGCTCTGGGGTGAAATGCTTGCTCTGTTACATGGATCTGGATGGTTACTGTGCATACTTGGGAGAAGTTGCATTCTCTAGATTGCCTGGTCTATGAGGGCAAGTTTCCATTCTGCATATCTCACTGAGTGCACACCCTGCTGGGCTGTCGCGCTGCCTCAGGCTGTGCAGAGTGCTTGAAGCGAGGTGTTAAGCCCATGATATGCAGTGCAAGCTCAGCAAACTTACCCCTGTGCTATCAATAGATATGCCCCTCCCTTCCTTCCCCTTTGCAGCTCCCAGCTTTGCTCACAGCCTTATCCACGTCCTGTCCCAAAAGTCCCATGATGCTGAATTCACCCACCACTGCTCTGACCTCTGAGCAGAGGCAGAACCACCCCAGCACCCCACTGCCATCACTGCCCTGTACCCCAATCTCCAGCACCCAGCTGGTGTCCCTAATTCCACATAGCGTCTCCTTGTTGCACATGTGCAAAAAATGCTTACAGAGTTGAGTTTGTTTGAGTGGAGCTTGCTTCTTTATGAGATGTCCTTGGGAGCTGTGGAAGGAACAGAGCATTTCACTTGGACACAGTGAACAAAAGAAACAGAAGGAACAGAAGGAACAGAATTTTTCACTTGGAGGGCAGTGAGGTGCTGACACTGCTGCCCAGAGCTGTGGTGTCCATCCCTGGAGGTGCCCATGGCCATTGATGGGTTCTACGCAGCCTGAGCTGGGGGTACAGGAGCCAAGGATGGCTGCATCCCATGGACAGATTGTAACGCTGAATTCATAGAATCACAGAATCATTAAGGCTAGAGAAGACCTCTCAGATCCCCAAGCCCAACCCCAGCCCACCCCCACCATGCTCACTGCTCACATCCCTCAGTGCCACATCCCCACAGCTTGGAACACCTCTAGGTTGGTGATCCTCCTGCTCCCTGGGCAGCTGTGCCACTGCATCACATCATTCACTGCAGAGCCCCTGAGCTGAAAGGTTTTTAAGTACATTTCTTTTTAGATAAGAAAGACATTAAACCAAGTCTCATCTTGCCTGAATGATAAAGCATTATAAAATTATATCCTTCTAAAGGCCGAGGGAGCTGGGAGTGTTCAACCTGTGAAGGCTCTGTGGAGACCTCATTGCAGCCTTCCAGTACTTGAGGGGAGCTTACAAGCAGGATGAGGACCAGCATTCTACACAGTCCAACAGCAATTGGACACAGGAGAATGATTTTAAATGAAGAGAAGGGAGATTTAGGTTAAATGCCGGGTGTAAATTTTTCACTTGGAGGGCAGTGAGGTGCTGACACTGCTACCCAGAGCTGTGGTGTCCATCCCTGGAGGTGCCCATGGCCATGGATGGGTTCTACGCAGCCTGAGCTGGGGGTACAGCCAGCCCACAGCAGGAGTAGGAAATGGATGAGCTTCCAACTTCCAACTAAAGCCATAATGAGACTGATATTCAAGTATCACAAGAGGGACAGAGGCTGGGGCATGAGCACATCACCCTCCTGCCCTTCCCCACTCCTCTGCAACACCGTGTTGAAAAAATAGCTTCTTCTCTCCAGCAAAGCAGGGGAGGAGGGTCAGCTGTAGTGCTGATTAAGCTTTCTGTAGTGCTTTATAGGGAAACTACACAGCCTGTTGCAGCCTGCTGTAACAGGGCCAAGGGTGAAAAAGCCATGAGGACCTCAAGCAAGGGCAAACAAAGAAACCCACTGCTCCAAGGATACAGGACCTTCACCACAACAACAGCAACCCCCTGAATTCTTCAGCAGTTAAAACACAAAGACCCAAACCTCATGTTCTCCCTCGTTACATTCTTTTCCTGTAGCATAAACCCTCGGTCATGCAAACACAGAGCTCTGAGAGCAGCCCCCCCCCCCAGCCGCAGAGCCTCCCCGTGCCCCTCCTCTCATCTCCATAAATCAGAGCCGGGCTCTGGTGTGGCTGTGCAGCCCCAAAGCACTGCATGTCCTTGGGGTGCTGGTTCCTGCCCAGCACCACTGCAGGCTGTGGTGACCATGCTCCACAAAGCCCAAAGCAGAGGGATGTGGCCTTGCACCTTTGGCACCCTGTGTCCTCTCCCAGAGGACCCAGCCAGCTCCCTGCTTTTTCCATGGTGCAAGAAGCATCATTTTAAGCTCTGCTATTCAGTTCAGCAGTCGCAGTGAGAAGTGTCGGCTCTGCAGTGGGATCACAGAAACATAGAATGGCCCGGGTTGAAAAGGACCACAATGATCATCTCATTTCAACCCCCTGCTATCTGCAGGGTCTCCAACCAGCAGACCAGGCTGCCCAGAGCCACATCCAGCCTGGATCCTTATATCAGACAGAGCAGACTGGGAGCAGAACGGTTTCCTGAGCTACAAACCCTTTAAATACAACAACTTGCTAAATAATTTTTTCTGACTCCAGACCAGACTTGGAGAATAAACGCTTTGATCCGTTGCTACAGATTTCAGTGTCTCCCTGAAAACAAAAGGAAAAGAATCCCACAGATTTTTACACGTCTCACAAGAGGACAGTATTCAACTCAGACCAAAATTATGAAGTCATATATTTTTAGCATTCCTGTCTAGCCACAAAACAATGCAACATCCATCATCATAAATGCTGGCACAGTAAATTAGAAGGACAGCGAATTTTTGGATGTTTTTAAAGAAAAAAGTAAGTGTTTCTAGTGGGAAATCAGAGATAAATCATTAAAAAGTACTGAGGTATGCATCCCGGCAGAATGAAATCAATTAGCTCCTCATCTCATATTTTTTAGGAATGGAAGGGTGATTCTCTGATTGTTACTTTCTGATGCAAAACTTCTACTTGCTTCAGCTCAGAAACACAGAGAGTGAAATCTCAGAACTAAAACAAATAGCAAACGTTGGTTTTGGAACATCAGCTAATAGTATTAGATGGAACAGTCAGCCCATAATTATATATCTTTCATGCAGTTTAGCTTATGCCATTACATAATTAAATTTAGACCAACGAGCCCTCAAAGTTATCGTTTTCCATAATAACAAACACAAAAATTATATATGTGCTCCCAGTAGCATTACAAGTTAAGTATATACTTGGTGACACTTTGCAGTAAGTGGGCATTCATTACCAGTGCCTCTGGTATTCACTGCAATAACATTAGTCACAAAGAACTCATGTGGATCTAATGTGTGGTGTATCTCTCTGTAAATCAGATTGCAGAATAACAGGGAATTCCCTCTCTGGGACATCACTGCGGGGCTGAAGACAGCACAGGTGCTCAGGGCAGGCTGCCCTGTTGTCACTGCCTTGCTGCCATGACAAGCCT
Organism: Phasianus colchicus; assembly: GCF_987193195.1. NCBI lineage: Eukaryota > Metazoa > Chordata > Aves > Galliformes > Phasianidae > Phasianus > Phasianus colchicus. The sequence goes on from NC_143443.1 coordinate 33,288,031, forward strand.
TAAACTCAGCACTGATCCATGGAGAAGAGCATCCTTTCCTCATCATTCCCTCCCACATCCCAACCTGTCTTTCTCCTGCCACATTCTGCAGCGACTCAATTTCAAAGGATATCCTGGTTATAAAAGCTGTCCCCCATATCTGTGTGTTTGTTGTTGTTGTGTTGTTTGAACTCCCTGGCCACAGTTACATGTTATAATTCATTGAAATGATTGCTGAGGGAACTGGCCCTCAGACACCGTAAGCTTCTGATTGAGTTCAGGGGGACACCAACCCCATGAGAGACATACAATATCCTGAGTTGGAAGGGACTCATAAGGATCATTGAGTCCAACTCAAGTTTGATCACAAACTTTAATAAATCATAGAACCAGATCATTACTTGGGTTGGAAGGGACCTCAAAGCTCATCCAGTTCCAACCCACACTGTGGGCAGGGCTGCCAACCACTAAGTCTCACACCAGATCCAGGGTCCCATCCCACCTGGCCTTGAGCACTTCACATTCATCATGTCATCCCAGAAAGAGAAACGAGGAGCTCCCTTCTTGTAGGGAATCAGAAGCTCTAAAAAGCACGAAAACATCAAATATAACGGGAAGTCTCCACGTTTCTCAGGAACAGCTTCATGATCTGCAGAAGCTTCCCCTTTTCAAACATGTTAGATAGTGTATTATTAGACAGCCCAAGCGAGAAGATGAAGCTAAAATACACCTAACAGACACTGTCATTTCCTATTTGGGGTTCCTAAAACAACATGCAGACCTGTAGTTACTCTAGAACCACACATAGCTACGTGTAATGTGTGTTTGCATGAGCATCTTCCTGTAATTCTATGTTAATGACCCTCTAGCCATTGTAGGATGCTACAGAAGGTAAAAGTAGTTAGAACAAAGCCCACAAATAGATCACTGTGACCAGTTTCTAAAAAAATCTCTGCAACTAGGGAATCTCTTTCCTATTCCTATCTACACAACGTGAACCTCAAGCACTTTATTCTACTTTTCCCATTTACTAATTTGATGTAATTGTGTGTTCTGTGAGCACATTTGTGCAGTTTCTTCTCTTTTTTTAATCATTCTGCAGCTGCTAGAGAGATGATACACCTCATTATCTTGTTCTGTGGGTCATCTAAAATGGATAGTAAGTAATTCTACCTCCTACAGCTTTGGGAAGGAGCCAGGGAGAACTAGGATAAGATGCCTGACAAAATAAAAAATAAAAAATAAAAAAAAATTAGAATGCTTTTTATTTCCAACATAGAAATGTGTTTTCATTTGGCGTGCTGCTTTTGGCAGGTCTGTCATAACCAAACAGACTGCTAGAGGAAAAAACAGGACCTCCCCAAACACTCCCAGTTAGCTCAGTTGGGAAACAAGTTTTACTTCCAGAGGCAAACTCACACCATGCCCCTACCAGCAGGCAGACCAGCACTGCTCAGCAAGCAGCGTGGGCTCCTCTCTGAGCAAGGACCTGGGGAAGGGATTGTTGTCAGTTTTGATCTCAGTGGAAGGTATGTCAAAGCAGCTTGGGAAGTATTTTCATCCCTACGCTGACTTTTTCTACCTGCAGTATGTTCCAGTGCCTTATTTTATCCTAATTTTTCTTATGCTGTGGTGTCCTTCTTGCATTTAATTTGTGGCACCGCTTTCTAATTGTCCTTTATTAAGTCGTTTGCAAATTGGGAATGCTGGGACCTCACAGCCCCACTGCCTGGTGCTGGGCAATGGGGATGGCAGCAGGGGAACACGAGGAGGGCATCTCCCCAGCATCCAGCCCACAGCCCTGCTCAGCAAGAAGCACACTAAGAAATAAACTACATAGGCTGAAGATGTATGAAATATGACCGTGTGGAACAACCCCATACACTGATCTGTTCTGCCAGTGAACAAGAGACCAGTCAGTGCTCTGGGAAAGACAATTAACCACCCATTAAGCACACAGGCATTTCTGCCCCCGGAGTCAAAGGTGCAAACATCTCTGCAGAAGAGGCAAGTTGGGGTATTTTTGGCCACGACGCTCATACTGTGAAAGATGTATTGGGAATGGATTCCTCCAGAGAGAACTGCCAGAAAGTTTATCCCTGCTTTCCTGTGCTGTTTTCCTTGTAAATCAGCCCTCTCACAAAAAAGCATTACACTGACATGGCCAATCTCAGATCCTAAGTAACATAACTCCAAGCAAGTCTTACCAGTCTCCTCTTCTATCTGACCAGCTGAGTACATTTGGAGAAGCAGCTATTGGTTTGCACACATGTACACAGGAAAATATTAGGGTTCAAGATCAATCCCCAGAGTATCGTAACTGTCACTTTACACTGCAATGACTTTCAGCCCCTAAGGATGCGTTCTGTTGGTGGCAGGTGAGTGGTTGGACTGGATGATATTGGTGGTCGTTCTCAACCTTGGTGATTCTATGATTCTGTGATTCCTGGCAGATGAAATTAATGATGCCAACATGCAAACCATTGCTGTGCCTTGCACACCCAACACAGCTTGTGTTCCACAGGTGGGCTTCATTTTTACCAATGCAAAACTTTAGCTTATCCCAAGCATTCAGCCTAACTCTATTTACAGGCTTGTGTTTAGAAGGAAAAGGTTGAGTTGGTGAGCCTGAGCACCCCAAAACCATCTCACCCTTACCAACAATCATCAAATGCTGTTCTACACTCACATTCACACCAGGGGTGAGAAAACAACTCACCAAGGGGCTGAGGAACAGACAGCAATGCCTACCAAAAGCAGTGCTAATCCTTGTGTAGTTGTACCCACAGGAAAATGTGCCCCTCCTGGAGTGTATGGGGTGTGTGCCAACAGCCAGAGAAACTGCATCCAAAGAGAAGGAAAATTCCAACACTCAGCCTGCACGGGTGATCTCCAGCACAGGCTGGGAGCTGTCTGTGCAGCATGCTATCCAGTGGTGAATGCATTCTTTATTTTGAAATGCCTGCAAGTCCAAAGCAAAATTATGCCAATTTTGTCCCTAGCTCTAAAGTTTATTAAGTTGGTGCCTACTTGTACAGGGCTAAGCCTGTGAGGCTCATGTTTTTCTGAAGTAATATTTCCCTGTATAATCTATTTTCTATTACAATGACTTGACTGTAGAGCTGAAATAAGAGCCAGGATTGTTTTCTGGATACGTTATCAGATACCTTCCTTTCTAAGGCCCAGAAAGAGAAATTAAGTTTACAGCAGAGATCACTTCTGTTATTTGGAAGTGAAGGTTTCGTATCACATAAAGCATTTCCAGACAGTGATTTGTGTCAGGCATTTTGCTCACTGGGTATACCCCCAAGCTTATTCCTAGGAGAAAACTTCCACCTCACATTGCTACATATTTGTCATGTATAAAACTGCATTTGAAGAAAAATAAAAACATTTCAAAGTACCGTTCTACAAAGCCAAAAGGTTTTTTGTGAACAGCATACCTGCTTTTAGATGGCAAGAAGGTGGAGAAACCAATGAGCCAGGGGATGTGAAGATGCAGCAAGGCCAATGTGGTACCATCCTGAGGATGTCAGCAGAGACGACAGGAAACCAAGTGCCTTGAGAGGTGTCCTGCCCCAGGCAGCATGCTGATGGGGTGCTGAGGAGCAGAAAGCAGGCTGAGCCATCACCCCTCAGCCATCACATGCTTCGTTTCCACACCAGGACCTGGAGTCATGCCTTTCTAAGAAGGATGAGCTTCTCTGTTTGGTGAGAGGTGGCACTGGGCACAAACTGGAATGTGAGAGGTTCCCTCTGGCTGTCAGGACTACAAGCACATTTAATGTATACAGTAAAGCAGGTGTAAATGTACATAATATTCCCCTACAGTTGCATGCAAGAAGTATTTATCACAATTCATCAAACTTGATGAATTCATGCTTCATTTCTCTGAAGAAATCAAGAAACTAGACATTAAGGAACCAAGGGGGGAAAACACCAGGTTCCTACTGAGCTCCGAGGGGATTTTGGCACTAGGAGATGTCTGCAGCTGCTGTAGTGAGCTTTAACTGGAAGAAAGGTGGAGAAATTATCCTTCTGGTCCAGGCTAGGAGGTTACGTGTGCTGGTGCACTCACTACTAAAACCCATCGCTGTGTGGTGAAGGCCCTCCTGTCTGAGGCAGGCCATGCGTTCCTCCGGGAGAGCAGCAGAGGCATCAGTGGACCCAGAGGGGAGCAGAGCCAGCATGCAGCTGAGCTGAGAACCCTGAGGGATGTCCTTTTTGCAGTTCTTTTTGCAAGTTCCTCAGCTTGGAGCCGTGTGTGGTCTAGCCCTGACTTCAGTCCCCAGTACTGCACTACTGGCTTGGTTGAAGACTTGCTCTGAAAAAGAGCTCTGGCAGTTCCTCTCTCATAGCAAGCACTGCCTTACCTCGTGTGTCCTCTTGAAATGTACTGAACCAATTGTTGTGTACTTAAAAATACCTATCTGGAATGCAGGACATTTATTCAATAAATATCTTCTCCGTTAGCAAAAATTAACATCATTAATGCCACCTTACAAAGCAGGAAGCTGAAACACAAAGAGGAAAAGCAATGCATTAGAGAGGATCCTGGGGGGCCAGCACAAGTCATGCAGCTGGAGGCCATGGGGGCAGCCAGCCCTCCGCTCACAAACATCGCTCTTCCAGAAAAGCTGACCTTGCATCTTGGGCTGGATTAGCAAAATAAAGCACAGATAGCAAAGGCCAACTTCCAGCCTCGTTTGAACACACTCAGTGGAGCGTTTGTGCAACAGAGGTTAACGCTTTGCAATGAATTTTTAGCATAGGATTTGTGGCAGACAGAGGCGTGACTTCTCGAGCGCTTTCAATAATTGTGTTATTTTTAACAGTACCAAATAAAAACACAACAGTTGGATAAATATTATATTCATATTTTATTCCATAAATAAATGCCATTGGTTTTAAGCTGGTTGTTTTTACTTCCAAAATGTACAAATAAAGATTTAAATATTTTTGAAGGAAACATTGCAGATGGTTTTAGTTCTGCAGTTTTGATGCAAACACACTTCTTGGCACGGCTTCTTAATATGCCATTTCTATAAATACTTAATGCTTGCAGAAGTGGAGTAAAATACATATTAAATTGAAAAACACAAATAAAAGAGTTAAGACCGAAATTTCAAATATTGCTTTTTAACAGGTAAACTTGCTATGCGAACGCACTACATAAACAGGAATAGAGTCCTTCAGAGAGCTCCGAGATTGGTCCCTTTTGGTATGTTAAGTATTAATGTGAAACTGCTGCTGCTATGATTATGTGGTAATGCTATTTCAGCTAGTTTCTAAACATAACAAATAATGATATTCGTTTTTCTTTAGTTCAAGGATTTAACTCGCAGGAAATCAATTAATAGAATACTTCAGAGAAATAAGCTTCCCAGGTCTTTTAAACCCGGCTCTATTGCTACAGAGATGTATACTTTGAAACAGATTAAGATAAATAACACCACTGTAATTCGGTATTTGCATTAAAAATTCTTAAAATTATTTCCTCTGGGTACACTGACCATACGTTGATGCTCTGAAACAGCTGTGTTTTTTCTTTTAGACTGCCTTGCTTATTTGAAAGTTGCCTTAAAATTTCAATTGAAATATAAATGATCTTTCTTTTTATATAAGACGCCAAAGATAAGAAAAATACCTTCAGGTAATTAAGATAACAGCAAGTTTTATGGCTTATCTAACAGTCAAAAGCATTGGAGATCCAATTATGATGATAGGCAAGAGAGCCCTTTGTCACTCAGTTTTCCTTTGAAGGAGCTGGTCCAGTAATTGCTGGGAAAGAAAGAAAAACAGCCTTAAGATGGGGTTAAAAATCATGAGGTGGAGACCTTCAGTGATGCTGTGAGGTGGCACAACACTCCTCAGATCTACCAGCTCAGATCTACCAGCTATGTTACTCACATAATGAAAGCACTGATAGCTATTCCATCTCAGGCAGGAGCAGCACGGTTACGTGGAGGAGCACACAGCACTTCAACAAGGAAAAGCCATTACATGCAGCAGGATTACCTGGCAGTGCCTCAGATCTGCACCTAGATTATTTGTGCTCAGGTAGATTTCTGCTAGGATAAATTAAACTCATTTTTAAAAACTAAAGGCCTTTGGTGCATGAGGCTCAGCTGTTGATGCTACATCTTTAGCAGTACCTAATGCTAAGAACAAGACCATCAGCTCTCAGGGTTTGCACATGCTAGCACAGGTACCCCCAGAGCTTCATGGACCTCTCCCAAGAACCTGCCCCTCTGGGAGCACTGCTGCAGGGCTGTGGGCTTTGCTAGACAGAAAGACTATCATGCTAACCACTGCAAAACAGCAAGGCTTGGTGTCTGAGAGCTCTTCCCCTCATATAGTTGAAGGAGGGAGGCTTTAGGTTGGACATCAGAAGAAAGTTCTTTACTATGAGAGCAGTGAGGTGCTGGAACAGCTGCCCAGAGAGGCTGTGGATGCCCCATCCCTGGAGGTGTTCAAGGCCAGGTTGGATGGGGCCCTGGGCAGCCTGGGCTGGTATTAAATGTGGAGGTTGGTGGCCCTGCATGTGGCAGGGGGTTGGAGCTTCGTGATCCTTGAGGTCCCTTCCAACCCAAGCCATTCTATGATTCTATGATTTACTGATCAATGGTCAGACATTCATCCTGTAAAGCAGCAAAGAAGGCTGACGGACCCGCACTGTGCATCGTTACCTTTTTAAAGGTCTCCACGCGCATTCTGTTGCTCTGGATGATTATCCGCTTCTGTTTTTCCTCTTGCTTCTTTTTTACTTCAGGTAAATTGTCATAAATCCTGGAATGAAGTTAGAAGGTTAACTTCACACATCATCCCCGAGACTTGCAAATAACTGGGAAATCTCCAATGCAATTCTTGGCATTAACGAGTATCTCCAAGTACCCAAATTAGATCCATGACACAGAACAAGTATTATAAATTATTGACAATAACGTTACAAAAATCTGACTGCTTGAAAAACATTGCTCATTTTGGACTAAGGAATAAGGAGAGATGGGATCAGGTTATCTCCATGCAGCAGCGCAGTTCTGGGGAAGCTTCTAATGGGCTCGGTGGATTTGGTTCAAAACAGAATGTGGCCTGCATGCTAGCCCTCCCAGCCTGTGAGGTGACGAGGCAATCCCCTGCCTCCAGTGTGAAGCAGCAGAGAATAGGATTGAAGACTAAACTCCAGTGATTTGTACCTTTTGGATCTCATGTGCATCTCCTTCTCCGGAATGAATCTTTCCTTTGGTTTGAAGAGGTTATCTAGCAGAGGGAAAACAAAGTTAATCAGAGGAACCTGTGTTTTCTGAAATTTTAAGCCTCACATCTCACTCAGTCATGATCTGAGACTCCTGATTAGACTTCTCTTGGCTTAAGCTCAGATCCGTATCTCCATAAGTTGGTGGAAAGGCTGAAAAACTACATCTGGAGCTGAAATGGATCCCAGAACTGCCCTTTGGAAGGAGAAGGATGGATAAGCCCACAGCAACCAGCACCATTCCTTTATTTTAAATGCATACAACTTCTGTCATTGTCACATGCAGTGGTGCACACTGATGTTCAGCCAGGCAGCAGCCACCAGTGCTGCTGTACCAAAGGACCCAGACAGTCAACTGCATGCATCCAGCAAACCATACCCCCTGCTGATGTCTGCCAGGAAGCTGGCCAGGCACGAGCATTCCCATTTCAATTTACACTTAGTTTGCGGGGCGGTGTGTAATTATGCCAAGCACTAAGAGGAAGAAAATTGTATTACTCTTTGCTGATCAGCTGTGAGGATATCTGAGATAATTCCAATCAGCATGGGAAATAATTACTGATCTTCATAGTCGGTGGGTCCCAAGAATAGGTAATTTTAGCATCTTTGTTAAAATGGTCTCTGAATGGGAAGGCATGCCTGGGAAGGACACAAATGGTACAGAGGACAGGGTATGGTGCCCTGCAAGTCTTGGTAAGCTGAGAGGCAAAGGTATTTGCAAGTGCCTCTGCAGAACATATGTATAAGATAAATATGTGTGCAAAGCTTTAAGCACTTCCATTTGCCAAGGAAGTTTAGAAGACATAATATATATCACAGCAGGCACCACGTCGGCCTCTTTCTGCCATCTCACTGAAGAGACAAAATACAATAATCAAGGCAAGGAAATAAATACAGAGAATAATTTGTTCCAGAGCTGCCCGGTGCAGACGCTGGCCCAGAGCAAAGCCAGCCACCGCTACCCAAAAAAGCCCCCTTCCCCAGCAGGTCTGCTTCCCCGCTGCTGAAGACACCAAATGTTTCGGGGATATTTATGGAAGTTGTCCTAGCAACCAAACAGCCTCAAGCAGGGGATGGGGCTACACCCAGAGGCAAAGCTGTGCTCGGATTACCGCCTCGCTCAGCAAAGCGCCACGTGCCCTTGGAGAATGCTGCTGCATCTCTGCAAAAATAAAAGGGAGATGTGCAGCAGCCTCTATTCTGTCCCAGCACTGTTTTTAGGATACAAATTTTGACTGAGGACCGGGACCGACTTTCCTCCACTCCGTGGTTATCTGCACTTTAGTCACTAATACTGCATCTTCAGTAGACACGAGCAACATGCTCGACTGACTGGGAAAATACAATTTGCCTTTTATTTAGTAGTGTTTTTATGCTCATTTTTATGCTCATTCATTTAAAAGGAATGAAGACTTGGATGCTATAGCTGCCCAAATAATCCTTACACACAGAGGAGCAGACTGCTGCTGTGACCCAGACAGACCTGGTGGGGTAGCAGGGACCCGGTGGCACCAGCTTACTGGGACCAGTGTGGATCCCAGCATGGTGCCCTGCTGCTCGAGGCTGCAAACCTCATTTGGAAGCTCAGGATTGCAAGACTGCAAGACGCATCCCTTCCCCAAGGCATCCACTAACCCAGACAATGGCACAGGATCACGGCAGGGAGTTGGAACTGGATGATCTTTGAGGTCCTTCCAACCCAAGCCATCCTATGATTCTATGATTTCCAGGAAAAAAAAAAAAAAAAAAAAAAAAAAGCTGCTATGGGTATTATTTTTCTCCTTTTTTTTTTTTTTTTTTTTTTCCACGAATAAAAGCTGTTAATGACACATTAGCACTTTGAGTATAACACTCTCCAGATGATACAGAAACGGTTCTGAAGGGCATCAGACTCATCTCTGTCTGCAATTGGGATGGGAACTCCATGCGTGGCTATGTCAAAGGTTTCAAAAGAAAGATTTAAAAGGCATCATGGGGAAAAACCTCCAAGAAAAATTATAAATCTACCTTGGTTATAAATATACCCTTTGTGAAGCAGTATAGAGTCAGAAAGTTTACACACATGTAAGTTTACACATATGTAAATGTTTGGGTGGTATCTCTTGGCTCACTCTCAGGTCTCTATATAATAGAAAAAAAATCACGAACAAGAAAAAATCAGTGCTAAATCTTGAGGGTTTTCAGGATAAGAATTCTTAAATTAACTGAAAAATTAATAAAAATGTTTTTAATGAGTAAATTAACCAATATTTAAATGTCTGCTATTTTTATGTTCAATACTGAACACATATTTCCATCTGGAGGAGCAGCACAGATTCAGAGCTATAATAACCTCCCAAGAACACCATGATGATCTGAATTAACTTCCTTCTTACTGAACAAAGCCCTAAGTTAGACATAAAATTGAAAATTCCCCAAGTTGACAGCCTTCTAGGTTGCATTTTATCAAAGTTCCTTATCAGATCTCATAGCCCTGTATTGCTTTTGGAGAAAACTATGCTGAAGGATAAACAAGAAGAGCTTTCAAAACAGATATTTGGTGTTTCCAGTGATGGAACACAGTCTTAAAAAAGAATAACAGTACAGACAGATGGGCAGGAAACATTTCACTGGTGTTTTAGTCAAACCCTATCAAGACAGTGATCTTCCAGCATTTACACCAATGTTGCAGTGTGCAACAGTGGTCTGCAAGGTCTCCAGAGCAGGAGAAAGAAGCTACTTCAGCAAGTTGTAAATGAAATTAAATGAGTCAACAGTGTAATGTATTTTAACTCATACTAAACTGCACCACAAACAGGATGAGCAACAAACCTGCTTGGGAAGTTATTAACAGTGACAAAATTTATCAAGGGCTAAACCCTGCCCATCAGAATATATAAGTATATGTATCTCCCCTAATATAAATGTGAATTCTCAAGGTGTTAGAAGCTAAAATATATCCTTTGAGGATGTGTTGCCAGTTCCTGAAAAGCCAGGCAGTGATAATGGTGATTCTCTGCTTAAGCTGATTTTCACTGAACTAAAAAAATTCAGTCACCAAAAACCCATTTGCACAGAGAAGTTCTAAGATACTTTAGTTTTGTTTTTTTTTTTTTTCAAACACTGCTTTTCAAATCAACAGTCCACAAAGAAATAAATTAACCTGGAGTCTAAGATAAATGCCAAGGTGACATTCAGCTCAGCATGCCCATAGCATTTGGCTGGGAATTCATCCAGAGAAATGAACTAGTGCCTACAGAGGTGCTGCCCAAAGTTTTGCACGTTGCACGTCAATGACTTCATGCAGTAAAGCCAACAGATGCATTTTTGGTATTCTTTATAAGAAAATGCAACAACCCATCAGTTAGAGGTTTGATGGCAAGAGTGCCTGGACTTTCTGCTCATCTCTGTGAAACGCTGAAGCTGCACAACTGTCCTTCTCCCAAGAGGAGCCACAAGCAGGTGGTTTGTGGGTTTTCCAACTCTCCATGTCCACCTACACTATTGCTATCAATATTTCTCATCCTCCTTAATATTTTAGTCTTAACAGTGGAAAATGTCACTGTGATTGCCCCCTCCCCCCCCCAAAAAAAAATACTAAAATCTACAGGTTTATGATAACTTTTCATACTAAACTCATTTTGGGCATGATGTGGGAGATTTCACAGAATTATAGAATTACCAAGGTTGGAAAAGACCTCCAAGATCATGCATTCCAACCACCCACCTACCACTAACCATATCCCTCAGTACATCATCTCATTCTGCTCTGTCCAAAAGATACTTGAGCATTCATGTACTTCAGAAAAAAAAAAAAAATTAATTAGCATCGCACTTGGCTTTCCTAATTCATTCATTCATTCTTGTTTGACTAAAGCATATAGCACTGAAGAGCCCACAGTTTCCTTAAAAAGCCACATTATTAGTGAAGAAAGCATGACAGGTCTACGTAAACTGATCAAAAGGTTTATTTCATCTTTGGTAAAACCTGCAACAGCTTCTCAATCTTGATTTCTTTAGTTTCAGTTTCTAATCATGGATCAAATCTGACCTTTTACTCCTCGATTAAAAAATCCATCATTGAAAATTCAGTTTTCAATTTGGCTACTTTAGGACCTTAATGAAATTATCCCCCAGCAAACTGACTGAACTTTTAAGTCACCCGCTACAACGCACATCGTTTCAACACTGTAATTATCCACACAGAAAACTTCATATTTAAAGATTTCCCAATTTATCTCCACCTTCCTTGACACCACACCTTGGGAGATGGACCCCTTTTGCAGAGGGGCCTCTCTTAGACGCTCCCCCTATTGCAAGCAGCTCCAGAAATCCACAGAAACGGGCTTTTATCTGCCTGAAAAGCTTTCTGAAGAGCAGCCTGGACTTCCTCTACTCGATACTAATTGGCAGTGTGCTCTAACACACTTTGAAAGGCTTCTGACCTCAGTCTTGCTTATAATTGCCCTTTTTGCTCATCTCCCTGAGCTCTCCCATCCCCTTCCCTCCTCCTCTCCTGTTACTATCACCTTGCACAGATGCTGGCTCTCTCCCCACCGTTCACAAGGATGAGGGCACGGAGGGGACATGCCCCCCTCACTGCACCTACGTCCTCCCCTGCTGTCACAGAGGGTCCCACGTCCCCCCAAAGCCCTGCAAGGTGCTGCCTGTGTCTGTCTGCCTCACAGGCGCTGCCGCAATCAATATGATGAATAATAATATCATAAAAATAGGTCATTCCTCTTCCTAATTCAATTACTCGACTGCAGCTTAATCTTTATTCAGAACTGTCAGCCTTAACCAAGTGGCCAGGTGCCAACAGGATCAGCAGTGCTGGCGCCAGCTATGAATATTGACAGGGAAAAGAAACCTGAGAAATGGCAAACCTGAAGTCATACACAAGCAGAGTTGGGCAGGTGGATGCAAACATCTCATCAGCCACCAACGGCACCTAAAGGCCACAAGGATGGACTTTTATGCTAGCTGCACACTTGGGGCATGTCCTCCAATTGCCATCTTCTCTCCCCACTGAATATGCAGTCCAAATAATAAACTCCGTGGTGCAGAGCTGCTTGAGAATCCAGCACTTTGAAAGCACAAATAGCAATCCTTGCCCTCCAGGCTTCTGCCATTACAGTATGGCTTCTTAGAAAGGTTTAGAAGCATGAGTAAACTTGTTTCCAACACATTACTAAAGATACAGGATTTGGAATAAGACTGGATGCAAATCTAAAGAAACACAACAGGCACATCAGTAGGGGCTGACTTTCCACTTATGATGCCATTTCCAACCAACCATCACGCTCCCAAAGGAAAGCAAAATGGAAGGTATGAAAAAACCCATACATGCCTGAGAAAATTTGTTAAACCTCTGAAAGTGCTTGTGTACTCTAAGATCAGAAGGCTGTTCATTATGCAGATTTAAAGGCCTATAAACAGCTGGTAGTCCTGTCACTGAAGTAATTACATTACGCTTTTTGAGATTTAAATCCAGTTATTTGAACATTGTTTCTATTCAGTTCGTCACAGTGGGATCTCTGATTTGTTCGACATAGTCAACAGTAGAGTAGTCTATCTTGGACTAATTAGCACACTTGAAATGTAGCAGTACACATTACCCAGCACAAAGGCTAGCACAAGAGTTGCAGGTTCTCTGCCTTCAAAGTGCTCTTGTGACGGTAATGTCTTCTGTGGGATAAATATTTCTGTTTTTCTAAGGTTACCTTCAGTATTTCGTAAGGTCTTGTTCAGGAATTACATTTAAAAATGGTAAACAACTTGGATTTCAGAGTTTTTTTCGAGGATGAGAAGGTAAATGCAAGCTGCACAGATGTTGGTATTTATATGGAAATGAAGCTGAATGCCAGCTTTCTTTCTCCTTCAAGAAACTCTAAGTTGTAACAGCACTGCCAAAACATTGGATATCTAATAATTTCATGTTATTAATGAAGACATTCTAGGCTGTTGGAACAATCTATCAGAGAAGTATTTCTGACGGTCATGGCTCTTTGCTTTGGGTGACATTGATATAAAAGATGCAAGTCAGGAGTGAAAAAGCAAACTGATTTTGGAAAGATTAATCAAAACAGTGACGCATTTACAAAGTGCAGAAGGGAAACATCTCAGGCTGCAGTTCTGCCCCCATTTACACCGAAGTAAGAGCTGGCTGCTGTCTGATGGGGCAGTCCCACCTTGACTGCTTTCTGCATAGACTACATATGGGAAACTAGGCCAGGAAATGTCTTCCAGGGGTGGAAAATGAATGGGATAACTGATGTTACTGACGATGCTTGCGGTGTGTATGCTGCAGCGTGCTGCTCTGTGAGCATCTTGAAGGTAGTCAGAAATGCTCCTCCTGTCCAGCCACTAATGTGCCTATAATCAGTGCTTGGGGTCACTCCAATGGGTTCAGTGGAAATTAAACTCCTCAGACAACAAACCGTTATGAGAAAGATCTCTGAAAAATGCAGGAGGGTGTGCTGGCAGCGAGCCCTCAAAGCCATAAAGACCTCTCCACACATCCCAGAGACAAGAGAAAAGAGGAAGCTATCAGATGGAAAAGAAGCAACCGCAGGATCACACCCTGAGGCCTGGGGCTGCCATCAGTACTGCGCTGTGTACTTAAGCACATTTCCAGGTCATCATTTTACTCTCCTGGGTTCTTAATTTCAAATGGTGTTTCAAAACTGTAAAAGAGCAGATTGCTTCCGAGACAAAGATGCCTGCAGGTGGGCTGGATTTGGCAGGACTTTTCAGATGAGCAGGAAGGAGGAACATCAGCAATAGTACCAATTGAAATAGCAGAGGCTGTGAGGAGGTGGCAAAGCCACTGTCCTGCATGCTCAGAAGCGTTTGGTGCCCAGTTCCTAGGACTTCTAAAATGCTGACATCTAACAGCTGCTTGGGCTGCAGTAACACCACCTAGGTCACAGCCACCAACCTGTGTCCCCAGCTTGGCCTGGTGTCACAGCTGCTCCTGGACCACAACCGATTTACAAGCAGTGTACCCAGAGATGGATATGGCATTCAAGACTGTTTGGATCTACAGGATATCCACCAGATATAGGATGATATTTGTCCTTTTCCAGGTGCTTCGTGCCCTACACAAACCCCAGGCTCTCAGGCATAAAAGCTATGTATGAAACAGTGCCATAGACAGGGATGTATGCTGCCATGTTGCCTTTGCTCAGCCAGTTTGGTGTTGTTGCTGCAGGAGTGTGGTACACAAACAGCCTGTGAGCATGCTTTGGGAAGGGCTGGGTACCAGCAGAGCCATAAAAACGAGAAGCTGGCGGCAAGGGAGGTGATGCTGCTCTCTCATCATCTCCCACCTTGCCTCCTGATCACAGCTCTGCTTGATGAGCTGGAGCAACCATTTGATGTAACAAAAAGCCAAACTGGGAATCCTAGTTTTAAACAATAAAAAGAAATGAAGCTCTTGATAGATCAGCTCTGATCCAGTTTAAGCATTGGAACAGGGCTGGGCCCCGTGCAGTGACAGAGCAAGGGGTGACATGGCTGCTTGCACCCACAGCCTCCCTTGCTCCAGGTTATAAAGTGAAAAGGCATCCTCAAGTCGCCAGGATTTTGCTGTCCACTTCTCATCTCAGTAAACAAAACTGTATTTGCATTTGTTATCTGGACTATAGCTGCATTCTCCTTTCTTTTTTTTTTCTTTCTTTTTTTTAAATTTAATTTTCATTGCTTTAAAGGCACATTTTACATGCTAAAATAGCCTTTCAGATAATACAGAATACTGATAACAACAAATGATAACTTTTCCTCCTTTCTAACCTGCAGGACAGGCAGAAGGGAACGTAAGGGCCATGACCACAGTGGGACAGATTGTCTCATCATCAGAGACATCAGCAGGACACAGGCAGCCAGCACCCTTGGTGAGCATACAGGGGAATCCCTTGGCTCTTCTGCGAGAGGGAGCATGGCCAAAAAGTTCAGGAACATCTGTACTAAACAAAGATCCCATACTCTGGGACTCATTAGTGATACTAATCCTACTGCACAATAGCATCCATGAGGAGGAGTCCTAAAATACCAATTGTCAGGACTCAGAGCAAATTAAATATGCTCTGAACACTCCTACACAGCCCTCTGAACTGCAGCCCACACAGTTGTGCTTTATCAGCAATCTAGGATTTACAGCGTTAATTACAGTTGTACTCCAACAACAGACTTGTGGCACTTCTGTCATTACAAAAATATTAAGATCTTACAAATAGGAAATTACACTTGGCTACGTGAAGGCAAATGACTTATGGAAACTAAAGATTCTCTTTAGACAAATTTATCTTTAATGACCAACCACTAAGAGAGGGAAATCATAATTTACTTGAATGATTAATGAATATATTTCAATCTTATGCTTTTATTGCTCATTAAACAAGCATAAAAATTAATCATCGTTTAAGAAGAAAGAGGTTTAACCTTTCAACTTTTTGTATCACTAAGTGTTTACAGAGCATTTTGGGGGGGGGGCTTTTTAAGATGACAACCAAAGAGATATTTGCCACTTCTTCTGAGAAGAATGACAAACTCTTCCCAGTGAGAATCCGGTTGGATTGGCACAAAGCCCCACATGACTGCAGCTGAGCAGTGCATCCCCGAGCCATTCGAATCCAAAGTAATTACCTTGGATAATTGAAGTGCTGAATGAATTTTATCAACTCTTTAAAAGCTACTTCATCTTCTTTGCTTTGTTTACATGTGCTTATTTAGCTCTTACTATAAATCCCATTATGCATGTAAGATAGGTTCCATCACATGACAGCAAATGGCATACACGTAGTGATAGAAAACAATATTCCCCAATATAAAGCATGCCGAGGGAAATAAAATAGTTTTGAGGGGTACAAGCAGAGCTGATGTACTCTTAATGACCACAAAGTTGTGGAGTTTCATCACTTCCTCATTGAAAGACTTGGCAGGTGTTACCAGACATTGCAAATCGTTTGCCTATCATCATCCCTTAGATCACTCAGGGGGATTTTTGCTCTTATGCTTTGTCAGAATAAGAGATGAAGACAACCTGAACCTATTTAATGTTTTCAAATGTTTTATTTTTCAGTAGAATAACATGGCTGTAAAGAGCCACAAGTTTAAATGAAAAAAGTAATTTAAATGATGTTTTTTTCATTAGTTAACTGAATTAAGGAAAATCCAGATAGCAATTAAAAAGAAAAGAAAAAAAAAAAGGGTGTGTGATTTGTTTACCACGTTGTGCCTAGGTAAGATTTACAGGGATGCTATTGTAAGGGGGCTGCTGAAAGCCTAACCATTAGGATATTGCAGAGTTTAGATGCATCAATTTATGCCTTGCATCCAGCTGCTGGGCAGACAAGCCCACCTTCACCAGCTCACTGCTGAGGGCTTCATGTGTCAAGTGGTGAGACTACACATGATGCTGCTAAGACCCAAACACCACCTGTCCTCCTACCTGAGACTCCCCAGATCAGCCTTTCTGTGAGCTGTGATAGGTACAAAATGTCAATGGTGCTTGTCTACAACGAGTAGAACACAACTGTTTGTGATAATGACAACGCATGGCCAAGGAAGGCTGCCATGGACCAGAGATAACACCTTCTGCCCACTTACCCTATCTTTCCAATTCAGAGACCTCGTTCTCTGAGCACCACAACAGACATTGGAAATAGGAGCAGCAGGTTTCACGTTTGTTCCCAACAATACAGAAATCAAGGTTTCAAGAACAGCCCCAGACCCATTCACTGGTCACAACACAACTTACCACTGAGCGGGTCAGGAACAGTGTATTGCTTCTTTTTGTTTGAAGTGGATGCTGAGGAAAGCTTGCGGGGTGTGCTCACTGGTGCATCACTCTGCTGGGCTTTCCTCTGCTGCACCATATGTTCCAGTTTCTTCAGCCTTTCTTGCGAACGGGAAATGAAGTGAGGCTTATGGATTTCTAGTGCTTCCTAAATAAAACAGAGAAACCACTTTGTTTTAGAAAAAGGAAGAAAAAAAAAGTGTGGTATTCATCTAGCTGGGTTCTGTAAGAGATTCCCAAGGAGTATCATCCCTTGTCTGTACAAAAGTTCACAAACTGCTTCCTATCTGCCTTTGCTCCCTTTCATTGTTAGAAAGGTGCTTTGGCATGTACCTTTCCTCGTCAGGTAAAGGAGAATATTTCTGGGGGGAAAAAAAACACTTTAAGAAGATTTATCCAAGAGGTTTCGAATTACATACTTTTATGCTATCCGTATTCAAGTTCTTGATATTTTGCCTATTTCTTTGTCTCACCACATGCCTGAAGTAGCTTGTCACTGTCTGTTCACAAACTTTTCCATTTACTTAGGTTATCATGCAGATACTCCTGTGGATGATCCAGAAGGATCGCGTTTTCCAGTCAAAGTTTGGGAATGTCTCAGTACAGGGAACAGGAATAAAGGTTTGTCTGCAACTTGCACTGGACCAAGAGGAAAGCATGGCTGCTGCTGGGGCTTGGTGCAACCCTGGATCCCAGCCACGAGTAAGGCAGCCCCAATTAGTCTCAGCAACTAATGAAAGTGACCAAAACTCACCAGGAAGGAGAACAATGAAAGAAATGCCAACTTCTACCCACAGCCAGTTCCCAGGAAGCAACAATCATCCAGGAAAAAAAAAATAAAAAATCTCTCAAACCCTACATTAACACCAACACTAAAAACAAATGGGCGTTTTACCTGCAGTGTCAGTGGGGCTGGTGAACCCTTCTCAGGCTCGGAGCCAACATCTGGCTCCACAAGCATGCTGTGTGTCCCACAGGTGTCACTTGGCCAGCAGGCTGAGGACAGGGCTTCCTGGCTGGCTTGTGCCTGCACCTCCTCCTTGTCACGCTGCTCCATTTTGCCACTTGAACCACAGGACTGGCAATCACCTTCAAGAGATTTAAAAGTTCATTAAGAGTGCGCGGTTAATTTTTTATTGAATTCTCCACCTCATTAGACAGAAAGGGCAATTTCAGAAATAAGAATGCCGAGGTATTATTAATAGGCCTCATTAAGCAGAATAGATCAAATCTAATCATGGGTGCTACTCGCTGCCCTGTGACACCCAGAGCATCTTTCACATTAAGCCAGACATCGCACAGAGGTGTAATTACACCGCTCTGATGCTCAGCTCCGTTTGCTGGTAGCCACCTCCCGACAGCAAGACACTTCTACACACAGTTACATCACAGAAAGCAGAGGGTATCACTCTGCAGCTCACAGTTTACTTCCATTTATTGCACAGACTGCATGAAATAACGTATTGTTATAGGCCTTAATCACGTAACATTTTTCTTGGGCCGTACTGAGGATTTCATAAACCCCACTCTTGTTTTTACTTTGCTGATAATATGGTTTGCTTTCGATCACTTCTACATTTTCATGAGCTAGTGGAATGACTCCATGAAGAAAACTAATAAACCAGGGCTTAATATGCATTATAGCACATTATTATGAAAGCTGTCAATTCGCAAAGTCCCGAATCGAGAAAAACATTGATTTTCCACCCCTAGAATTATGCTTTATTGCTCTACAGCTGATATTTTCTGCACAAGTTAGGGCCAAAAGAGGGAATGAACTCAAAAATCAGACAGTTGATACGTTAAAAAAAAAAAAAAGTGACAGAATTAGACATAATCAAAAATAACAAATTAACTTCAGAAAAGGCCCATATGCACTATTTCAAAAAGTCACACTGGAGTACTTCTTCCTTGCCAAATAATTTGATTTCTAGAACTAAACATCTGGGAATAAAGCCCATTACTGTTTTATTTCAATTTTTGGTTACAATAAGCTTAAAGTATTTTCCTCTTTATGACATATTGTACATATTATATTGTACTTAAAAAAAAAAAAAGTTAAAATAATCTGTTTGGGGTACATCCGCCTTATAAAAGCTTGAGCTGCTCTTCCTCTCTAATACTGTTCTTCTTAGCATAACTCATTTTGGAAAAAAAAAAGTTGAAACCTGTGACATGAAAATTAAGCTCCTCAATAAGTCTAGTTTTCAGAGGTGTCAATTAACTTTAACAGATCTGAGTGGAGGCTTCACTTTCATAAAACAAAGTCACTTCCAGCTAATGAAATGGCACGGTTTCATTTCTGGCACCAAAAAGCAGGGCATCAGCTGCTCTCACCTAAATAGGTGTTACATTTAGTAGCTTTATAGTCAATAATGAAAATGGTTTCCCTACCTGCCTACGAAACAACCACTGCCACCACCACCACCACAAATCTACCTATAACCTGTACCAGCTGTCTTCTGCAAAACTCCATGCATGTGAATTCAACTTCCCGTGCCATCTCCATTTTAGCTCGTTGAGTAAACATGAGAAGACATCCACATACTGCTGAATTCGAAGAAAGTATGTTTTAAGTGCTGGAACCTTGCTGATAAGCAATTGTGAAACCTTTTTCTTTCCATGAAAATCTCTCCAAATAAGATATTTCACGCTATGACTGTGCCCCAGATAGTTCAGGCTGTCGTATCACAGGAAAAAAAAGAAAGGAGATTGCAGAAGTAAAACTGAACAAGGTTGTAAAATAACCTCGTGGTGTCTCTTCGTTGGGCTGAGAATGATTGACACAGCAGTCGTAACATTTTCTTGGGATTTTCTTGAATCTACTCACAAAGTAAGCCCATCTTTCTCATTTTTATTTTGTTTTCTATTAACCATAGCAATGTATACAGTTTGATTAGTTGATGTGATCTCTTGCTAGATGACTCATACTCAGTACTTAAAGCTAGACAAAAATGGACTGACTTTCCATTATTTCACTTTTTTTCTTTGAGACTGATCTCATCTTATTATTGAAACCATATTCCTAAAAACCACAGTAGGATTTGTACCTTACTTTTTAGGAGCTGGTTTTGCCTGTGAACTTTTTCTTCTAAGAGGACTCTTGATGAAGCTTTTATATTGCACGTACAGTTGGAGATGGACATTTTTGGTTTCAGGATGCCCTGGGCTTGGATCTCTTTGGATGCAGAGGTGCCCTTGGAGGGATCACTCCTTTTTGGTGAGCCATCAGTAGCAGCTGTGGTTGCTTTTCCCAGTGTTGTACCCAGAAAAGAGGCAGAGGCTGTTTTGCTTCTCCTGCTCATGGTGCACTGCTTCTTCTGGCTTCCAGACAGCATGTGCTTTCCTGTGAAAAACAAGAAAAAAAATAATGTATAGCATGGGAACATTATTATTTTCAGCCTTCTGTTCCTCATCATTTTTATTTCAGACATATATGTTAAAAGTTGTAACTGATACAAAGATTGTTGTGACTGCCACGCAGATGTACTGCAACAAAACATTACTGATAGAAATAACCAGAGATACTTCATAAAACTAAGCTGCTATTCTAACCAATATATACTCACTCTGATGGACGGAGTGGAAGGAATGAAGGCATTTCTAATGCAAACGTATGACATGTGACTTTCTCCTGTCTCTTATTCACTGGACGGAGAGATTTTAGCTTTGTTATACCTGGTCAAAATTAAAACTATGGGTCCAATTGTGGCTGTGAGGAGAGCAAAGGTCCAAGTGTTTTAAGGTTCATAGCCTGCTGGCTGCCTCACAAGCACCATCCCACACGTTTGAGTCCACCTTCTACCTCTGTACAAAGCCATGGCAGAAACTAGCAGCAGAAAGGTCTGATTTGTACAAGACATGCTCTCTCCTGCAGTAATTTTCATGAGAAGGATGTTGAACAGCACTACAACTGCAGGATTCTGCCATGCCTAAAGCAGCAGAACTCATCAGTTAAGTTCTATGCTACACATACCCTAAAAGATCATTTAAACAGACCACCACTACTCCCAGCAGAACCCCAGAAAACTGAAAGCATGGGCACACGAACATGCAGAAGTGTCCAGAATAGGAAAAAAAAAATAGAATTCTGGAAAGGAAACGCAAAGAATTGGGGACAGCTTGGAAAGGGCAGCAGGATCAACAAGTGGGAGGAAGACAAAAAAAGAAAAAGAGAAAAAAAAGCAGATGGGAACTGTTCTACGTTCTTATAGAGTACTCCCAGAGGTCCCCAAATGGACCCACACAACTGTGCACACAGGATAAGCGCTCTTGTTTTTTTTAATGCTGTGCAAAAATTGCTTATGGTCTGTCCTAATCACAGGCTGGCTGGAGACTTGAAGATTTACGTAGAAGGAAATGACTGATAGTTATTAAGAAATTAGTGAATTTTTTTTAGTGAAGAATGATTACTTCTATCTTTGTCCTGTGATCCAACCCATGAAAAGTGACGAAGTGGCACATTATGTTAGACCATTCCTTATTATCATTAAGTAATATTAAATCCTGCTAGTGAGATGCAGGGTGTTTTCAAACCACTTCTCTATCCTTAAATCTAATTCTAGGAGATAATAAATTATCTTTGCCACAAAGTTTCCTACACATTGCAATGGTCTGAATAACTCATACTTCATTCTTGTCTTCCTGCATTTTGGGGAACATCAAAGACATTATGGTAAGCAGCTAGTCCTTTCCCTCACCATGAAGATCAGAAAAGTTTTTAATGTAATTTTACATTTCCTTCAGTCTTTAATGGGGGGATCCCAGAAGATCAGCATGGGCAGAAAAATTAACTTTTTAAAAATTAAATTAGTTGAGATGAACTCCATCCTAATCAATTTCACAGACAAACAGAAAATCTGGTCAAAGCAAGGAAGCGCACGCCCAGCTCCCAGACTCTAATCTAGCATCTAAGGTCTCCTTCTTGCTGCTATAACTGATTTTTTTCTCCTTGCTTTTCACACATTGCAACTATTTGCCTTCTCTTTTGTCAAACCTCATCTCTCCTCTCTCAGATGAAAATAGTTTTGATGTCAATACAACAAACCAAAAGCACTCAGCTCTGTACAGACCCTCAGCTGGAGCTCACACGTACACAGTGCTTTCTTCTCCCATCCCCTGACTGACCCTGTACCTGCAGTTACAAACTGTGCTTCTGCAAATGTTTCGTGACATACAGAGGGAAAAGACATTGAGACAGATTAACGGTGTGATGGGCACCAAGGAGCATTTGTGGCAAGAGGTGGAAGCAGACAGCACGAGGAGAAGATGAAGAAAGCAGCAGGTAGCATTAAGTAACTGCAAAGCAGCAGAGAAGGAAGTCTTTTCACAAAGGCAGCCAAGATACCAGAAATAGGGGGGTGGAGAGGGCAGCTGAGCCACAGAAAGAACTTGAATGGAAAACAGATTATCTCTTTAAATCATCTTTTAAATTAAAATTGTTTATTGGCCAGCAGAAAGCAGAGAGGAGAAGAAAAAAAAAAAGTGGGAAGCAGAAAAGAGTTTCTGCTCATCCAAAACAGCATCGCAGTAGGAGATCGTTTGCTTTCACATCTAGCAATGGTCTGTACAACAAATGTGTGCGCTGTGAACCCAAACAGCTTCTTCACTGAGACTGTGAGGCTGTTCAGCAAGCATGGCTGTGTTCCTGTATTGGCCATTTGCTGCTGCTGGGCACCACTATCCAAAATGCCAGGGTGGATTGCTGGGACAGCAAGCATGGGCTGCAAGGTGCCAAAAAACAGAGCAGGGACAAAAGCTGGCCACCTCTCCTATGTAACATCTCAGAACATAGATCTGAGCAAAACTGCCTTTTGCCTGGAGTACTCATTTGTCATTTATCCCTAACTACCAGACTAGCTGCTTGCGCCTGTTGGCTGCCGAGTGCAAGCTCTGTAACTTTCAGGAACAGGGAATTAAGTCCCAGGAATTTTCTTACATACAGTGCAAGTGGAGGCAGCCTTCTCTCCTGCACTGCACCCCTTCCCTGCCAAAGGAAATGCCACCAGTGGCACTCTGCCCTCAAGGTCTGGGGGTTCTCAGCAAAGACGCAGATTAGGAAAGGAAATGCAGGTATGAACAAAAACAGGAACGTGGTCAGAAATTACACAGAGGTGATGGCTGCTTCTGAGCATTTTGTGGTAACCAAACGATGTCTAAAAATGCATTTAAAAAGATTCCTTAAGATATTCTGCTATAAAAACATATCACTTTCTGAATGAATATAGTCTACCTTAGATCTTGTACAAACATTACAACTAAATCTTAATCATTACTAGATTCACAGTAGGTTTTTTTGTGGTTAATTAAGGCAATCAGAAAAGGTGCGGCTTGTTCTTGTTTGACATTGAAGATAATCAGATAAATAACAGAGCCAGTTTGGTAAAACCTCTTCTCTAACTCTCTTGAATTAACCTTTCAGTACAAAAGGTGCACCCAGGTGCCCTCAATTCCCTGGAAAACACAGCAAAGCAACACAGACATGGGCTCTGAGGACCAACTCCCCCTCCTCAAAGCAGCTGTCAATTACCTAAACTAGCAAACGCAGAAGCAAATGATATTCAGGAAAAAGAAAAAAAGAAAAGAAAAAGGCAAAGGTACTGAAAGGTAAGATCACAGAATTTCACTCTGTACATTCAGGATCCGTTTTTAATATACCGTGTGGGGAATTAGGGCTGTTACTCTCATTAAGACTATCTGGAATCATATATCTAAATCCCCACGCAGCAAACTGGAAATATATCTTCCCCTCTGAGGATAGCTAGAATTGCAACTGGATGACTAGCAATATATGTTTTTTCTATTATCCCAACCGAAGAAAGGCTTTAAAACTGATGAACAAAGACATGCAAGCGTAATGCTGTGGGAGATACAAGAGAACAGAACTTGAAGGGAAGGGAAAGCAGAATGACTCTGTTAGTAAAGCTCTGTGAATGCACATCCTAGTTCAAAAAGTTCAGCTGCTTCTAGGAGAAAGAGGAACCAAATAAGGACTGCATTTGGAGGAAAGTCATTTTTGCCTCCATGCAAGAAACAAAGAGGCAACGGTTCAATTCTTAGACGACTTCATGAAAACCGTGTGATATTGGAGGAGTTAAAAAATATTCTGTAAAACCAAGGGCAGGGTTTTTTGCTTTCTTATTTTTATTTTTTAAGAATCCTTGACCTTTGAATAAAATGAGCATATTGTTTTACTGTGCAGTATCTCTTTACATTTTCCTCCCTTCAGGGGGTTTTGCTAACAGGAAGTGACCTCGTATTACAGCAGGTTGAACTTGCCTTTCCTTGGGAGCATTGTCAATTCAGGCAAACATACACTTTTCCATTGTTACTACGTACTTTTTTCTCCTTTCACATTACAGCAGGATAAAGCAGCTTTTCATACTTTCATATAACACTCGTCCTAGTATTTCAGCGTGGATTTTTAACAGTTCATGACAAAATACTTATTTGAAATGGCCAGAGCTCATTTTAGCAGATGCACAACGCCACAAACCCTCCATGACCACCAAGCAAGCTTGACAAGAGGTGGTTGCCAAAGGAGACTCACAGGGATGATTCCCTACACGTCTTTAATGAGCTCAGACATCACCACTACCGGCAGGCTCTACATTACAGACCACCTACTGATATTTTTTTTTCTTTTTTATTAATAAAATCCCCACACCCCTGGGCTGCTGGGAAATCCCTGACGCCTGTGATGGGAGCTGACGATGCCAACAACCCAAGCAGAAAGCAGAAGCAATTAGTGTATCTTAAATAGAAGAAACTTTTACCATGTCTAAGAGATAGTCCCAGGGATGAATAGGCTGTACAAGCAATAAACCAAAATCCAAACCAAGATGCCCGATGACAAGGACTGATGACTCAATTCCTGCCATGTATCAAGTATTACCATTGCTAAGTTGTACGATCTTAGATATAAGTAAACAGACTGCATCATTTCAACAGGCTCGTAACACAGAAAAATGGAAACAGTGAGAGCAATGACAGTATTATTCGTTATTTCAGTGTTTCTCAAGGCACGGATAGGGAGAATAATTTATCGTTCAGATCACTGCTGAGGAAGGGACATCACTTTTAATCAGTCAACAAGATGCAGTCAGCAAGGAATGCTACAAATTCAGATATTTTGACCAAAATTTCTGCTGACCAGCAGTGAGACCTCTGTCCCAAACTGCCTCGTGATGTTTGTTAAGTGACTTGTTTGCAAGAGGCAGTGTCAGTGCTGTTCAGCATTAACATTCATGGAAACTATGTGAGCTGCAAAAAATCCTGACAAAATTGTAGCGGTGCCCATGCTCCCTAATCAAAATGTAGCACTTAACAAGGTCTTAGATTTATCATTAAACAGTGATCTGATGCTGGATCCTGAAAAACAGACCTGGCCCTCATCCTCAGCAGAAATACCAGAACTGTCAAGACAACTTTGCAAGTTTGAACCAAAGAGAATCAGCCACACTGTCATTCTCTGTTAACATCACTGTACCTGTATTAACATATCTTCAAACAGCCCTGTCCAAGTGGGATGAGGCTTCATTATCTCAGCTATATCAGTAGCTAAAAGGCTAGATAAAAAAATGATCGCTATCAAACAAGGTTATCAGTTGCTTCAAGTGGGATTGTTTTGTCTGGAGAATGGGATGTTCAGGGAACACTGTATTGCTCTCTACAACTCCCTGAAAGGAGGCTGTGGCGAGGTGGGGGTCAGCCTCTTCTCCCAGCAATAGGAGGGGGATTGGCCTCAAGTTACACCAGAGGAGGTTCAGGTTGGCTATTAGGAAAACTTTTTTCTTTGAAATAATGGTCAGGGAAGGTAATAGGCTGCCCAGAGAGGTGGTGTAGTCACTGTGCCTGGACGTGTTCAAGAAATTTCAAGGCCAGACTGCATGGGACTTTGAGCAACCTGGTCTAGAGGGAGGTGTCCCTGCTTATAGCAGGGGGTTGGAACTAGATGATCTTAATGGTCCCTTCCAACCCAAACCATTCTATGACTCTATGAAGTGTTTAGATGTGGTACTGAGGGACGTGGTTTAGCGGGTTGTAGGTGGACAGTCAGATTAGATGCGCTTGGAAGTCTTTTCCAACTTTGGTGATTAAGGTTCTATGATTATCTTCTAGTTATTTCCTTCAGATTTTTAAAACAGTTGTGACAGCTGTGGACACATTTCTCAGAAGACACTTTCTGTTTTTTGCAAAAATCAATATCTGACTGCAGAAAGTCATAATCACTTAAAAGAGAAAGTGCATCAAACGTGCCTAAGTGCTGTTAGGCTTCCAATCTATAATCAATTCAAAGTAAGAAGAATCTCTTGATGTCAAGAAGCACCTTGTTTACAGAAGGCTTTTGGCAAAATTAGTGCAGTGTAACACTTGGCTTCACAGAAAAGAATCCCAAAATGCAGCTCATCAATGGCACCTAGCAAGAAGCCCCTCTCTGGCGACCTCCAAATTATTTTCTGAAAACACTTTACAAATATTCCATCAATCTTCACTCTCAGCATCAGGTAAGGGGATGTCACTTTAAATACAGAGCTAATGCACAGCAATGTGGTGTTTAGGACAGGATGTGACGCACCGATTCCTACGGCGCGCGGAGAAGCTTGGTGGAACAAGAGCGTAATTTGTAATGACTACAGCAGCCAAAAGGAAACGTTCCTGCCTGGCACCTGCAGGAGATCATCTTACACTCTGAATCATGAGAGTGTGTGATTGCTGCAGAATATTTTAGTGGCCAGGAAATAATCCACCCACGTTTTTTTATTCAACCGCTTGCACCAGTGTGTTACCAATACCCAGCTGGTTGAGAACAGTGCTTGTACACTTTGTTAACGTTTTTCCCCTTTGCTTCCTATGTGCTGGGACAGGATTAAAAGAAAAATGTTCCCTTTTCATTAAATCACTCATAATTTGGAGGTTAGTCAAGAACCTGATAATTATTTTCGCATTGAAGAGAATCAATCTTAGGTTTTACAGTCATGCAACGAATCATCATTATTCTTGTCATGTCTTTTTGGCCATGCTACACCAAACACTTCCAGACAACCTGTCCTTAGATGGAGAGGATCTCTTTTCACACTGTTAATAATCGGGGGGAGCCACTTATTGAAAATACTTCAGAATTTGCTGCTGTACTTACAAGACACTCTCTGTAAAATCCACACAAGAAATCCTCAGAGGTAGACATCCACATTAGGATTTCAAGGATGTCATCTTAGAAGCTATCATGTGATTGTATTGACTGCATTGTAGTGACTCCAAAAGTAATCTGTTGCACTGTCACTTTAAAGAAATATATTCAGGCTGATTCACAACGTTTAAATGGTGATTTGCAGGGTGAGAAATGTATCAAGCACTTGGTATTCTCATCATGTCAAAGACACCTAGTTGTTCAGCTCCTTCTGATAATTTACCACAGCCAGTCTGAGCCAAGCATTCATTTTGCAGACTGCAGAAGAGTTGCACCTACTTTAAAACAAGCGTGAAGAGGGGAAAGATTAGGTCCTTTACTCTAGTGGTGTAATGCACTCACTGAATCCATGTAGCCCACCTCTTTTTAAGAATAAATTATTATTTTTAATGCTTTCAGTATCCAGACCTCCGTTGGCTGTCCTGAGCACTGACAAGGGACTTGCCCACTCTAAATTCTTTCACTTCAAATTGTCTCATGCTTTTACCAACTGTGACAGCTCAAAGACAGAAATGATTCCTTCCTGTCTACCCGGAACAGTGGGAAAAAAAAAAAAATCAAATCTTTAACTTTCATATACCAAAATGAGGAGAGCTTAACTTTAATTTGGGTTATCAGCAAACAGTGTGATTGCCTTTGGGAAAATAATGTTAATTTATCATTTTCATCTCTGGAAATTCTGTTCATAATATCATTAATAGGGCAGGTGTCCTTCTGTTTCCAAGGGAAATGATGTCATTTCTATCCAATAGGTTGACTGATACCCCCCATAATATAAAACTGAGCCTTTAATCAGCAAAAGACAAGCTTCCTGAAGGTGGGCAGCTCCTTCAACTCCCATCAAATTAACTTATGCTCATGCATTCAAACAAGTAGGGTGGAGAAGCCAAGATAAAATAAGAGCCACAAGAACAAAAAACGACTACTCCCAAAAGACAATGGCTACATGTTGACTGAAACCACAGAGAGAAAAAAAAAATTAAAGAATAATTTGCTCCATAGAAAACTGTAAGTGCTCTAATCATAGCCAGGGTCACTGTGATGTCTAATGAACCACCAGCGAAGTGTCAGTCCTGGCACTGAAAGCAAGTATGGGGCAACTTAGGCTTACACAGCTCTGAGCCTCATCCTGCTCACTTGGTTGCATCTATGGTCTGCATCTCCAGCAACAGCTACGTTTCCATGCAGCGGGGCAGAAAGCACCCCACTCCTCTGAATACCTGAGTTAACTCTAAAGAGCAGAACAAGGAACACCCACCTACTGTTCCACTGTTTTTCCTCCCAGACTCAGCAAGCCTCATCATCCCTCCTTTTGTCACACACCAGATGAAGGGGCAACTGATGCTTGAAAAAAAGGACTGAAGAGGAGTATAGGGGTACTATAATACTATATATACTATATATACTATATTACTATTACTAATATATAATGAGGGGTACCTAATTATAGTACTAGGGTACTATAATCAGGAGAATACCCTCCTAAACATGAATAAAGAATCTCTAAGGTAAGAAGGGGTGCTGCTATTTGCCTATTATACAGGCTGGGGGCTGCACACAAGGCTCAATGCACCTTCTACATTCACTGATAACTGAGGATTGCCAATTCCTCGTGGAACTGACCGAGTCCTCAATTTCTCAGCATCTGATACAGTATGCTAAGGTCACATTGCAGTGCGACACAGATCCAATGACACAGAACGTCTAGACTAAAGAAAATTGACAACCTCCACCGTTTTTAAATGTATACCAGATGAAGCGAAACATCAAAGGAGCCCCTTCTAATGGGCTTTTTGGCATGTGGTCCTTTGTTCTTAGCAAGTCAGCACCAGCTGCTGTGTCCATAATGCCAAGTCAGTAATGTCCCTGGCCAGATTCTCGGCTGATGTAAATCAGCGTAGCTCCTCTGAAGGCAGCTTCTTCTATTGGTTGACATCAGCCAAAAATCCGACTCGCCGTGTTTAGCAGGTGTGTGCCAAAGTCAAATCTGCTGTGCCATATTTCACATTTCTCCTGTCCTTACCGTCACTACTGCTGAGCATATTCTCAGGCTGAAGAATTAATTAGCATCATCTGTGTAGCTCCTCAAGTTTCTGTACAATAAATTCCACGCTGTACGAACAGCTTTCATCTAACTGTAATCTTGTTTTATATATATAATACATGCATACTTACTAATCTCATATTCTAGGCTATTGTATGTTAACTTGCCTATAAACAGGTCAGGTGAGAACACTAGGTAGGCTGAATTCATTCATTACAGCATTTCAATTAATATTGAATAATTGAAAGTAAATACTTCTAATAGTCTTTAGTTTTAAGACTGCTTACGTTAGCCCATTCTGATTACTGTGAGTGAATATTAGTTTAATGGTGACCTCCAAAATATTTTCCCAATATTCAAATGTCTCAAATACCAGAGGATTTCAAAGCATTTTTCAAACTAAAATATTATTTTGCAGGCAGTATCACATTGAAATCCTACAGTACCCACTGTTCTGATTTTACTCCAATAAAAGTATATATGTACATGCACACAGACGTGGACACAGTACGAAAAGTTTAGAGAAGCTCTTGAATCTAATTAAAATTTAGTTACTTCCTCCTTGGCATATATGCTGCTGGCTTCAGTAATAGTTAATAAAACTCCTACTTAAGAAGGAAAGACAACTTTATAACCATCTGGGCCCTTCAACAATGCAAAATGCCAGATCCCATCTCAGTTTACCCATCCATTGTCTCGTATTGCTTTAATTAAGTAAATTATGCTTTCATGTCACCTCTTGGTCAGTTTGGTGAAAAAATACAAACAACTACAGTACAATACAATAGCAGCTCTCACTTTTGTCTCGTTCACTGATTTAAATGCATTTTCTCCATCTTGAGTGCTATCTGTCACCACTACTCCACTTCCGAATTCAGCAGGAGAACAGATGCTGGTAGTGCAGCCCTTGTGAGACCCCTCCGTGCCCAGCACTTAGTGCTGCTGTCATAACACCCCATTGCATCACATTCACCTCCAAACAGTGACTCGTGAGCACATCATAATCCTCATTTCCCTACTTTGGGGTAACTCCCATACGTTATGAGTGCTGTATTCTCCATGTTTTTGACATTTCAACATAGGGTGTGACAGCCAGCGCAGCACCTATCGACTCTACTGGATTTAAATTGATCTCCACCACAGCTATTCTTTCTTAATAACTCTGCACAGCAGCTTTGGGAATGCCAACAGAAGAAAAACTCAGGTGCAGACATTATAAGAGTTGAAGTGCTAGAAGAAATCATTTCAGTTTTAACAAAGCCGAGGTTTGTAAAGGTGCTTAGGCATCAAGACGTTTGATCTAAGCTTAAACAGAT
This sequence comes from Phasianus colchicus, assembly GCF_987193195.1. Lineage (NCBI taxonomy): Eukaryota > Metazoa > Chordata > Aves > Galliformes > Phasianidae > Phasianus > Phasianus colchicus. Next base: position 33,318,592 of record NC_143443.1, read on the forward strand.
AAATTTGGATGTTGGATTTTATAATCTTATATAGTAAAACGATGATTTTATCTAATCAAGAGGTCGAAGTGTATTTAAATGTGTTCCTTTTCCTTCTCTTTGCCCCCTTTTAATAATTCAGCCTAGCGTCAAGTAGGTAATATACTGTAAAAGATGAATAGGAAAGTAGATACTCACGTGGAGCACGTCCTTCATGAAGGATGGGTAAGAAATTAAGATTAAAAACGTTCACGTCTTTCACAGAAACAAGACTAATCTTTTCATTTTTAACTTACCTTGTATTTATGAGACATCAACTGCAGACAGTAAAGGAAATTGCCACAATGACCTAAAAGCAGCATTAGCAAGTTCTGACAGCTTGTTAAAAGCTGTGACCGAAGGCTGGGAGATCCACATGGACTGCCTGTGACATGGACCTCACAGAGCCTGGCCAAGGCTCAGCTGTATCCCTCTGAGGTGGCTCTCGTGGCTGTTAGTGGGGACACTTCACATTAGTTTTACACGTTCATTAAGCCGCCCAAAAGATTTAGATCTTGACCCCTCGCTAAAAGCGAATGCAATCACATCTTATAACTGCATGTCTTCCCACATCTGAAGACTGACTTCACACAAAATATGGATTTTCCAGCACTTGCAGTCCAATTTCTTGCCAGAAGCAAAGTATCCAAAGCAACGGAGCCAGTAGAAGATACAATCCATAGTGGTGAAATCACAAGGCCATAATCAGTCCTTGGGATGACTTAGCATGAGACATGGCTTTGAATGTTAACTGAGACCAGGACTTTTGGATTGCTAAGTATAACTACCATCCATGAGCAAAGCCCAAGATTTACATTTCTTAATATGCCTAAAATATCCTTTTCATATGTGGCAAACTGTGGAAACATATACCTCTGGAGATTATCTGGCTCAATCTCCTACTGAAAGTATGGCCTTGGATTAGGTTATCCACAGCCATGTAAAGCCAAGTCCAGAATGCTTGGATTAGAACATGAAATGGTATGAGTAATACCATAGGAGTCACCGTTGCTTTAGTGAAGTCACATAAAAAATTAAGAAAAGGCACTCCAAAGAGGCCACGGCTCAACTGGCCCATAGGAAAGAGCAAAGCTGGCCCTGTAAAACAGAAATGTGGGTACCCATCCCTCCACAGGTACTGGCAAGACAGCCTATATATTCTTAAAACTACATTTACAGACTTCACATAGAAAAGTTTAGCTTTCACTGTAACTGTTCCATTCTTTGGCCATGGTGATATTATTAATACTTTTATTTCTGCTGGCAGGAATCTGTTGCCTACAGCTGCAAACTAATATAAACTCAAACTTTCTGGGTCACCAGAAATGTGACAAAGAGCTCTCTGCAGTTCCTTCATCCACAAGATAATGACATTAAAGTATTAACATGGTGTCAGAAGTTGTTTGTTGCCTCTTCTTTTCCAGTTTTCCTTCTTCTTAAGCATTTCATTTCACAGATATTTAATTGCATAAACTTACAATAGACCTTAATACAAAAAATATGAGCTAGTAAATATTGGAGGAAAAATGTATAGAAAGAGTTGGGAATCCATAGTGGTATAAAGGACTTTGCTGATGGGGTACTTACTTCACTGTAGTCATAAAGCATCATCATGCAATACAGGTCTTGCAGTTTTAAGCTGAATATGCAGAAGTTCCCCAACACAGAACAGGAAGGCAAGGGCCCCATTATAGCTTTTGTTTCTCTCAATACTTAAAACTAGTTCAGGAAAAAAAAAGCCAACAAACAAGCAAACGTGACAGGCTGTAGGACTGTACCACATTTGCATTAGAATGGAACACTGGATCCAACAGACTCCTCCTGTCCCTCACTTTGTAAATTTTGGAATTATGGCAAACTTTGTTTTTCATTTTCTCCCAGGTTAAAGTCATAGCAATTGCCTTTCATTTTAATGAGCAGTGTGGATGCCTCATGAATTTAACTGGGTTTCTTATGATATGTCACGTTTAATGGCTGACAGCTATGCAAGAGCTTATTACTTTTGGGATCCTGGTGATTTTTAGCACTATACTGGCTTCTTATGACATTTCACACAGGAAAGTTGGAGTAAGCAGATAAACACCTTCTTATACATTACAAGAGGTCTGATCAAGAGAAATCTATATCTTTACATTCTACATTATTGCTTATACAAATGGTGGAAGCAGTTGAAAAGGTAACACTTCCCATGTTTATTAACACCTTTATTCTTGTGCATACAAATGGTGGAAGCTGCTTTTAAAAAAGCAGTATTTCTCAGCCAGTTACCTCGCTTACTTCCTTTTCCCAGCAGAAGTAGGGAACCATGAGCAATCTCCTGTTTCACTTTCTAATCACTTCTAGTAAAAGTCATCCTTTCATGGCCACCACTGCATTGCCAAGCCCACGAGAAATCTCAATCCTATTCTAACCCTTGTTTTTTTGTGATGTAACACAGAGTCCTCAGATGGCATTGAATTAAGCTATGAAAAATCTCAGGAAGGGATTGTTATTTTAAACTAGGCTACTATACAATGAAGTTTCTCTGTGGAAGACCCCGGCCCTGCTGATAGTTTTCTTAGTGGTAAAGCAGGACTGAGTAAAGCAGTGCCTTCTCACCATTTGTGCCTTGACAGCTGCAAGAGCAGCGAGTGCAGAAATAACAGCAAGGTGCAGAGGGATGGAGCAGAATATGTTTTGCACCTTGCTCTTACCCATCAGAGTGCATGCACTTCCTCATCTTTATTTTTTTTCCCAATTATAAACTGGGAAGATGAAGGTACAAGCTTAGGAAAGAGCTTATGTCATATACGTGCCCTTAAATCAAAAAGGAACGTATAAGTACAAGGTAATTGCAATTAAACATAGCCCAAGTTCACAGGATATAAGGGAGGTAAGTTCTAACCTTAGCACATTTGGTAATAGCCAGCCTCTCACTGACATTCTTCCCATCCACGCTGCCTTCCTGGTGAGTCAATAAACTCAGCTGTGGTTATTCAACTGCACTGTAACATAGCTGCTGCAGTCCAGTGCAGTGGAAGCTACACCATTGTGGGCACAGAGCAATCCCCACGGCCACTTTCCCTGAGAGCAATGCTGTGAAGAAAATACTGAGTTTGCAAAACGCTTGGAGATATTTGGAACAAATGTGCTAAAGCTTTGCAAAACATTCACTTTGCTTATAGAGGCCAAGGTTATTTACTGTGGCCTTTCTAAGTAATAAATCTGATCATTTTCAGTTATAAGGAGCACAAAACCAAGCTCAGTGCAGCCATCTCATTCTTAATCTCACATCATGAAATTCAGCCCTTCTGCAAAGAAAGAATTATTTTTGGGGCTAAACACTTGCATGTTGCTGAGAGAAAAATAAATAAGTTATGCTTACAAAAGGGTAAAACAGAGGTTGTGAACACAGGCAAAGTTTTCCCTGTCACCTGGTGAGCAGCATGCATCACTAGCATGACAGATATATTCACAGTAGTCCTGGAATTGTGAATGCCTGTGTTGTGTTCTGACTAAGCATGCCTTTGCAGAAGCAGAGATGACTGTTATCTGCTCACGTAAAATCATTGTGGTGGGTCTATTCCAGCCTGAATTGCTGCTCCACCAGACTGAGGCTTATGGAAATGACTTACCTGCCTCGCCACTTGAATTAGAAAGATGGAGAGAAAATGCAGTGCGATAGCTGCCAGACTGCTTATCATCATCTTGCTTTGTTGTTGTTGTGCTGTTAGGTCCTTTGGGTACATGCCCAGATGCTGGAAGTTCAGAGACACAGACTCTTGTCAAAGGGCATTTAGTAACCAAATAGCCTTCATTTGTTGCCTGTTTATTAATTACATTACGTTCTGTTAAATGTGCACTCCTGTTTGGTCTGCGTGGAGTCTTGTTTTCTCTCAGGAGCTTTATCTGAAGCATCTTCTCTATTGACTCTCCATTACCTATACCATCTACTCCATCTGCTGTTAATCTAGACGAACTACAATTTATATTGAAGGACAACGCTGATCTATAAATTTTTTGGCATTTAATTCGAGGTCGGTCAAGGCACACGTTGAGTGACTTGTCTATGTAATAGATGGTATTTGGACACTGCTGAGAAACCCGAAGGCGGACAGATGAGGTGAATGAAGGTGGTACTTTCTCTCTCCCATCGCTGCTTTGAAGACACACACCATTCTCCCCGTTCCTGAGGCTGAAAAACCTCTCACACAGCTCTCTACTTAATTTTGAGCAACAAGCAGAAACCTGTGATGGAGTGACTTTGGGGTTTGCTTGGTCAGGTGAAAGTCGGTGGTGGAGGGCAGCAGGGATCTCACTCAAGGTGGGGGTCACAGCGTGGGGCTCTGGCACAGCCCCGGGTCTCCAGGTTGGATCATTGGATCCTGCAGTGACACGCCGGGCTGTAATAGTTATGGAGGCGAAACCCTTCTGCTTTTGACACTGTTTTCCATCTGCGATGGGACAGCCTGATGGAGAGGTGGTATCATCTAAGGATGACTGGATTTCTAATCGGCTGGCAAGTACAGCAAACGTGCTGTTAATGTTTACTGAACCATCGTTAGCCAAAGATTGCTTTATGTGGCAAGTGCTGGGCTGGGGGGTCACAGCCTGCATCAGCAAAGCACACCGATTTTCTTTCAATTTATTCTCATCAATCATCTGTGAAATGACTATTGGTGAAATCAATTTTCTATTTGTTGATGACAGAGATTCCTGAAAATGAAAAGATTCAAATTATCAACATATTCTATCATAACATATGTAACTATTTTTCATCTATCACACAAGACAGACAAGATCTCTTGTTAAATTTCTATTTATACTCTTCCCTCCCTCCCCCCCTATCTTAAAGCACACATTCTTAAAGTCAGCTCTGAATTGCCAGAGAGGCTCCAGTAAATATTTTACCCAGTGTAAAAATATATTTGAATTAAAAATGTGCATCCTATACTAGTAATTGCAGTATTTAACCCATTGCTGCAATTGGGATTTGGGGCTGCTATGTTTTTTAAAAGTTGACACACTGAAGGCAATTTTGAAGTCTGCTCTTTCATTATGGCCTGCTAGGGTTTTAAATGCATTCAAGTGAGTTACAGATCATTAGCCTGAAGGTTCACGTGTGCATCATGTGCTGTAGAGAACACGTGGGCATCTGTCATTGTTGCTTTATGACCTGAGTGGTAAAAAAGCATGAAAAAACTTCCCCATGTTCCCTCTGACTAAGGTGATATTATTTCCTACAAGTGCTACAAGCACAATTTTAATTCATCAGTTCCTTCTTGCTCATCAAATGCAAAACCACATTGTCCAAGTTGAACTGACTGTGGCCCACATTCACATTTCTGAGCATGGCAGTAAACATCTTGACAGATCATATGCTGCTTCATCTGATGGGATAAAAGTAGTGCTTTTATGTTAAAGCTGTTTAACAGGGAGTAAACCCGAATTTAAAATCTCCAGCTATTATCATCCACAAAGCTCGTCACATGGGTGATATGCAATAAGGCATCTCTCTGCTGCTCTAAATTGGCTGATTAGATTGCTTCTGCCCCGGGTTCCTAGATTTTGCAATCCTAACAGATAAAAAGCCCACTGAATTGTCATGCAAAATCTGAGGATTTGCTCTGTAATGAAAGTTCATTCAATTTAATTTAGAGTTTAGGTCCCATTTGCTAGCCTGTACTGTTCCTGCTTATTGTGCATTCATCTCAGTCAGCTCTGGGCATCCGTATCATCTGCTAATCAATGCCAGTGCTTAACCAGTATTTCACCCTGCTCTGAAGCCTAAGGGAAAAACCATAGCCGAGCTCCCATCCCCTGTGCATGGAAACAACACAGAATAACGGCTCCTTTTGTAGCTCTTGGGAAGGCTGTTTTGGGAACCCAAATAAGTAGAGTTGGATCAAGAGTTTATTAACGAGGTGAAATGTCAGGTAAATTTTATCTACTCTTTAAACCAGCTGCCTGTGGTTTTGACAATTCAATAATTTCACAGCCCCAGGGAAAGCATTTTCTTCCTTCTTTGTAAAAATATTTGCCTTACGTTTTCTGCACTGCATTTACTTCTACCTGTAGGTTTGAGACCTTCGCATGACTTCTAAAACTCTCGACTTCCCTAAGATTTTTATGAGCCCTGAAGAAGGTTCCTTGATACACTTCATTCTGTGGAGGCATCACTTGCTGTAGCAGCTGATATGACATTTATTTATTCTGTTAAGGGCTGTACAGATGGAAACTTCATGCAAGAGTCCCAAAACATGTCAAAACTTATCTCTATTAGCTTCAGATACAAATTTTAGGTAATTCACTTCTTTTGCTGCTTGAGTAAACATACTCTTCCCTCCTCCCAACCTTTGGCAGGGAAGTGAATCTTGAAGGTTTGATCAACTGATTCTATGTTCTTGGGGAGTTTTCAAGCCTCGCTGCATCTTGTGGAAAAAGCATGCACTTACACCAAGTAATTGTGGTGAACAGAAAACCTCAGGCATTATCCTGAGAGCATCTGAGACAGCGTACTGGTAATTGGGATACCACTTGATTTAAACCCCTGGGAGGTTTTTAATTACCTTTTTTCCCAACAAAACATGGGTTTTTTCCTCAACAACAGCACGCTGACTCACAACCTCTTTAGCCATCATTTCATTTGGCTTTTTGACTATGTAAGCTGAGCACAGGGAAACAAAATCAAGTCTAAACACACTGCTCAGCATCCAGCATCTGTTTTTAAAATCTAAACGCCTTCTGCTGACTCTTATCTACTTATTATTTATTCATCCTACCTCTGCAAAGCTTGGTTTTCTCTCCACAGCACTCTCCAGCTGTTGGCCTGTGCATGTCTTGTTACTGCCCCACTGCTTCCATGCTGCTCCTAGGAAACAAACACAGGGAAACGTTATCACTGGCGAGCTGGAGGAGATGGATGATCAAGTTTGGCTTTAAGCAGAGTGCAAGCAGGAGGGAGAGTGCCCTGGTAAGTGATCTGCCTGCCCTGGGAGCTGGATATAGGAAGGATCACGTTTCCCCCATTCTCAGGAGAGGAGTTTGGGCACTGCCAGGATGCTTTGCAGAGACACGTTTGGGAACAGCTGCACAACCTGTCTAGGTCTGAGCACAGCTTGAATCTCTCAGCCACCGGTTCACCTGTATGCAAGGTGTGTGTGTGGAATGTAGGGGAGATGGGAATTGACTTCAACAAACTTCCCTTCTGCCTGATCTGCAGAACGTGAGAGCACAAACAAACATGTTAATGGACTGGATGCTATAAGACTCCTCTATTCTGGACTAAGTTGTCTTAACATTTAAAGAACTGCAGTAATTTTGAAAAATACTCACAAATACCATTATGCCATTTCCAGTTCAGGGATGCTATCCTATCTATGATATCAGTCTCTGAGCTTGTGATCAGTACTGCTTTTTACCCTTTTTACAAGAACTAATTACCGTGTAACACAGAGTCTGGGACACTGCAATGGTGCATTCCATTGGCTGTGAGTTGTTAATCTAGAAATTACATTACTTCCCATATGGTAATAAACATCTGAGGTTAATTTCCAAAAATTCTCTATTTGAACTGAAATTTTCTGACATTACTGGCTGTTTCTTCAAATCAAGACACACCACCATAAGATTTTTTCCTTCTTCCACTTAGGCTGCCTGCTATAGAAGTTGATGGCTTTATAATGAGCAGAAAATCAGTTTGTGTGTAGTAATACAATAGCAAAGAAATGTAAATAAGCTCCCCTTTAAAAACAATTGTCCATTATTGTGCACAGGCTACACGCATGACTCTGGGGACAGTTAAAGAGTAGAAACAAAAGAGGGGTAACGTGTCAGGTCTGTCCTACGTTAACAGATGTCCTTGAGTCTCACCACGGGACAGCAATCACAGAACAGGTTGATTGATGATCTTTCTCTTTTACTAAAGGAGTACTTCACTGATACAGCTCCAAAACACCAATGCACCAATGCCACTGTATATACATGTAGCTGGTAGGGAAAAAAAAGGAGGTTTGCCCTTCTCCTTGAGCCACAGAAAGTCCTGAGGAAAAAACATCTGGACTCATTGGCCACAGAAAGGGGAAAAAAGAATCCAGAAAGTAGCTGGAGCAGAGGGCTCACTGCACTTTTATTTATTTTTACAAAGAAATAACACAGTTTAAATGGATGAAAATGCAGTGAACGAGATCACAGTAACTGCTGGCAAAACACATGAGTGAGATACCATCAGAGCTTGCTCCTCATGGTTGAGATGCATGGTGAAAAGGAGGTGCTGCAGCAGAGATGGTTACTGCTAGGTGGGCTCTATGGAAAGAGAATAGCTAGTATATCAGCACCTTGGTGAATACATGAGGATGCATTCACAATGTCAACCTTTAAACAACTAAATAGGAAGTAACTTGCAGAGAAGGATGAGGAAGAAATTGTTGGATTGAGCTAAGGCAAGACATCAAGGAATCTAGAGGTTTCAGAAACAAAGCAGATGTAATTAAAGCAAAAACTTTGCTATCAACTTTTTTCCTCAAATACTTTATGGTAAGAAAACCACAGTTGTCTGAAATAGAGCTGTGAAGCTACAAGAGGAGAACATCAACTTGCAAATGTCAGCTAGTGTGCAAAGAACTCAAAAAGGCTGGCTGGAGATAAATCAGAACCAGAAAGCCATGTTTTGCCAGATGGTCTTTCATGAAGTTCGTTCAAATGTATTTTCAGCACAAGAGAAGTTACTGAATTCTACAGGGTCCAACAAGAACAAGTCATCAAAGTCCACACAGTTTATTATGTATAATCTGTAAATTATTCTTACAGTAACCTCCTGTGATATCTGTAGGTAAGACCTTCCAATTTCACAGAGACATTTTGAAATATATTAGTTAATTCTTGTTTAACTTTAAAAAAGTAGATGCTTCTGGAGATGTGAAGGAAATATATATTTTCTTTGCTAAATCATCCAAAGGGGAGTTTCACGTTGCCTTCTGTACCCTATGCTGTGCAATAACATTCTTATATTACTACAGATATTCTATTCCTTCAAAATTCCCAGATTTTTGGTGAGTCACTCGATCTGATTGCTGAAAGAGACTAAATAAATTGTAGTGGTTGCAAAAGGTCCAGTCATTTTCCCAATATTAAGTATAATCTTAGAAGCTTTACATTTGTTAACTAACATCATCAAACAAAAAAAGATCTCTTACAAAAGAGCTTGAATCTATGTTTGTAGTGACAATTCCTTGGGTAGCACAAGGGTTTAGCTGAGATGTGTCCCAAGCAGAATGTTCATGGAAATTCTCGTTGCTGACAAAACATACTGCACTGTAACTCTTGTTGCACAAAGAATGCTAAGTTCAGTCTTTCCTTGATGCAAAAGCAAAAAGAAACAGCATTTCAAATACTTTCCATCTCTGTGGGGAGCATGAGAAACTTATTTCTGAGCTGAAATCCTGAGGATTTGCTTAACCTCCCCTTCCCACTGCGACCCACCTCTCCATCTTACAAACGAGAGATGTGATTAGGAACGAAGGAGCAAACACTGGCATATAAACTTTGTCCTATTGCACCCTCGCTGCTTTCAGTCCCCTGCCCCCAGTACTCTTTGTTGAACCTAATGATATGCTCCTTGGCAAGGCATCTGGACATCCGGCTACAGACCAGGGTTTTCCTAATTACAGAGTGCAGCTGGAACCAATTCTCCCAGTCTCGAGTGCCTGGATGTCTGCCTCAGGCCAACTGGCAGCCAGCTCAGATAATGATTCAGAAAATATGTACTCAGAGCTCAGCTTGCAGATAAATTGCAAAGGTGAGGGTGCTGGTGAAAAATAGTGCACTGTGATTATTTAGCACGCACAGGGCATTCTGGTCTGCAGCCAAAAAAGATTTTGCACAAAGTTCAAGACATACATGAAAACAAGCAACAGATAATACCATTTTGCCACTGTTTCAGGTCCTTGCTGGAAATCCTGCAGGCTGCTGTGGTGGGGTGGCCTTTGGTGACAGCCAGAGTGACACCACAAAGGGCTGGAATCACTTTAGAGCGCTGGTCGTGGCCTCCTTTCTGGTTTTTGTCATGAAAGTTTGCTTATTTTATTCATTTACTATTCATATGCTGACAAATTTCAAACTCATGTCAGCACTTCTGATCTCTTCTGCTCTGCTCAAAGACCCATGCTGATCACGTCTGAGGTCCCGTCTGTGCCACCAGCATCACCTCAAAATGAACTCCTTGAACTTCCCTCAAAATGCCATAAAACAACTCTGCAGAACATACACAGTGGTACAAGAAGGGGAGAACTGAAAAATGATTGTTTTTCTAGATCTTTTTCACGTCATCTAAAAGACCTCCAAGGAGTCTTGGGTTTCCTCCCAGGTCCAGTAGTCACCCAGAGACTCAGATTTCCCCCTTAGGACTGGGAGCTAAAGGACATTGATGGCTTGACTGTAGGACCAAGCATAAGAGCAATCACTCAGTTAATACAACACCTTCAGCATTACTTAAAACATTTTTAAGCCCATTTTATTTTTTCTGGTACATATTATTCCTACATTAAGTTATCTTCAGATAAACCATATTGTGAAAACCAACTTGGAGGCATTCATTTATACTTCACTCTGTTTAAAACACTGTATTTATTTGAATTTTTCTATGGCTTATTTAATTCAAAATACCTGAGGAAGCCACGAGGAAAACAAAGTCATCATTAAAGATTCACTGCTCTCCCTCTCCATAAGGGCTGGAAGAGATCATTATTCACTTCCTGAAATCTGAAGTGAGTCATCCAGAAGACATTATAGAAATGCCTAAGATGAAAGCCAAGTCAGAATAAACAGCAGAACCAAATCTGCTTCTCCTGGTCTTCTTCATGTGTCATAAAGAAACAATATCATAAAATGGCAAAGAGATGTCAACTCTAAAATAAATCTCCAACAACCAAGCTACAGCTCACAGGCACAGCACTAAAAGTAGAGATGGATAAGTGTTGAAAATCCCTCATTGTACTTATGTCCCTGCTGATATTAAATTGATTTCTAGGGGATCTACTGGAAAATGTTGAGCTTGCTTTTAAGTGGAGAGCATGATGTGTCTCCAGAAGGTGCTGGCATGGGCACAGTCACGCCATCCTTTAGGGACATTATTCCAAGACTTCAGAAGTGATGCTAAGACTTAGGAGGAGGCGGGGTGTTGTGTTGTTGATGGTCTGAGGGCCGCATCCCCAGTGAAGATGGGGCACAGGCATGGATGGGAAGGAAGGCGACCTCATGGCCACACGTGGATTTTACTTCCTTCACGTATTCTCATAAAAATACACCTGATTTTCATCTCCTCAGGATTTGACATTCAGCTACCTTCATGTAAGAACAGACAGCAATTTTTTCCTAAGTGAAGATACTTAAGGAGCACGTGTTGCCACCCTGAAAGCTCAAACAAAGCCAGAAACCACGCTGTACTCACCCATCAAGAGAGAATGGCAGAGGGAGAGTACATCAGTCCCGTTACAGTATTTTTGCTGCACTCTTCTTACAAGTACCAGGCACCTACTTACAATGGGGGTCAAAATGCAATAGAGATTTAAAGGGAGAGAAAGGAGCTGCCAGCTCTTTTCTTGAAATCTTTCTCGCAGTGAAAAAAGCCAAAGCCAATACAAACAAGTACACTGCCACAAAAGAAAGCGTTTCAATACAGCTGTACAAAGATAACAGTATTTTAAGGTAGCTGTGCTGGGAAGGTTTTCAAATCAGACTAAGCAATACTGCCTGAAATCATTTTGGTTTGAACAGGACTCATTATGTAAACAAAATAGAGAAATATTTTTTTAAGATGTCAGGATGGATTGTCTTCTATTAGAAGTAGCATCATGAGATTTGTTAACTGAATTATCTTTCCCTGCTTGCACACCTTGAAGCTGTAGCTGACTGCCTGCAGAGATGATTACAGGATCCACCACGGAACGGACAAATGAGTTCTGGTCTGCTATCAAAAAGCCAGAAGTCGTAAATCTCTCATTATCCATGCCATTAGAAGCAAGGTGCTCATCAGGGGGCTAGAAAGAGCACAGGAATTATATCTTGACACCTATGCATAAGAGAAAAATATCTTGTTTTCATTATACACTGCTATTACTCTTTTATCTTCACCTAATAAAGCGAGGAATCTCCCCCAGCATATCCATCACACAAACACACACACAGAGCTAACAAAGCAGGTTCTTTACTTTTCTCATTTCTTTTGGCCTTGGCTCCACCAAGATTTTTGTTTACTTTGTATATATTTGTTGGTTGTGGGGTTTTTTTTGGGGGGGGGGGGGCGGCAGGGAGCGGCAGTTTTAATTTTCAGTAGTACAGGGATAAAAGCATTTCTAGGTTTCTCTTGGCAGCACAAACTTACACTAACAAATCTCAGTTCCCGGAAGCAGCAACTAACTCACCAGACCTGCTGAAGCCCAGCTGTGTGGGCATAACTCAGGCCAAAGACTCAAATGGGAGCACACACGAAGATTTAAACTGACGTAGATACCATTTCTTCAGCCTAAATAACACGGTCTGGCATCGGAGCTCCCTACTGGAGCCCTTCAGAGATCTTTATAAAATATAGTAGGAATAGAATGGGGAAGCTCAAAGAGAAGTTATTAGAGGAGGGATATCTGAGGCACAGAGAATTGGATTGGATGATGATGAAGGATAATATCACATAATAGCGAAATCATACTCTTCCATTATTTTTCTTCAGTACTTTCATTGCAGAAATGGAAGAAGTGTCATAAACGTCACAGATATTCATTCCTATGGGAGCATAAGGAAGAACCTGGGATACGGGGTGAGTCACTGAGCTCCCCAGTGCTGGGTAAGTAAGAAGCAAAGTCCTAAAAGCTCCATGGCTTCCCACTCTGATGACTGGCAGACAGGTCTCTCTTCACACTGCTAAAAGAAAAGCAATGCTGACCATTTGTTTCACTGGGATTCTGAGAAGTGGATACTTTATATAATTCAGACAAGTTTTCCTGAGAGGATTACACAAAGCAAAACAACCAACCAGCAAACTCTCTTAGGAGATGAGGACACTCTACGAGAAACCCTTTCAAGTCCGATTCCAGTACAAGATGCTCCATCCCCAAAATGGAGCAAGAGGCATGAGAAAGCACTAGCAACATGTAAGAGTGATGACAACTTCGGTTTGTTGTCAAAACCGTGGTTTGATTGCTTCCCCCCACCCAAAAAAAGAGTCTTCCCACAGAATCTGTTGTACCATTATTTGACATAAGTCGATATAAGACGTAAGTAATAGAAACATTTCATGCAGAAAGAGGTACTAGAAGGGACCCTCTACCATTCTCAAAGTTCCTTCCCCAGTGTTTTATCAAGGCATCTACATTTTAGTGACCATGTCCATTCGTGAAGGCACAAGAATGTTTAAAGATAGCCAAAAAATTCTTCAGTGACTGTAAACATAACAAATACTATGCATAAGCAAACAAAGGAAAAGCAATATTGTAGCCAAGAAGTGTATTTACGAGCAGTTATTCTAGCATTACTATGTGTATTCATGTAGAGGTCATAACATACACAAAATGTTATGGCATAAATGAGTTTTCTAAATAAAAATTCCACTGGTGTTACTCAGAACTGGTAGCAATTATAAACCCTGTGCATTTGCCTAAAGCTGCTTATGCATAATAGGAGCTAGAAGTAATTCAATATTTCTTACATCTCACCTGCTTTTCTGAGAGCATAACTTTAAGATAAGAAACCGTAAAGTTGACAAGAGAAAACCTGTGCACTATCTGCTATGCATGCATTTTGTGACTTTATATATATCCTTGCTGCGGGGATTTTGCTTTATTGATTTTCTTTCCTGTTAATACTCTTAATACAGTAGTGATAGATGCTGTTGGTACAGACGCTTTTGTCAAGATATCAAGATAATTGATTCCAATACACATCTATATTAGTCCAACTCTGTTTCCAAAACAAAAACAAAACAACAAAAAAAGACAGGATGTTTGCATGAGCCAAATTTGACACTAAAAGGTTTGTACAATGGAACTCAACTCAGTGCAGCACCAGTCATGCCAGATTTAATACAGACATTTCATGTTACTTTTGTATAATAGAAGCATTCAGTTTTGTATAATACTTGAGATATTATTTCTTTCTAGAAAGTCATTCACACTAACTGATGTGATTGCAGGCATCAGAAACTGCTTGATTATATTGGATGCAGTAGGCTAGAACCAGAAGAAAAATTCAGTGCTCACAGGGTAAAAAAAACCCACAATAGCTAGGATTTAAATAAGTGCAAAGCCTAAAAAATTAGATTTCCAAGGCTCTAGCTCAGTGATGAAGCAAATAGTTTTATTTTACATAATTTAAGAGTACACAGCTCCCACTGTTTTCAGTCGCCATTGACTTGCCTCAACTCTAAATCTAACCACGCTTCACACAACTGAACGTGGTAATTATTCTACCACATAAAACTTTCCAGTTGGTGAGGTAATACCTACATTTACCTTTTGAGGGGACAGTAAAACAAATCTTTGTTTATAGGGCATTTTTACCATGCAGCCATGCTTTGTTCGATCATACACATCACCCTTTTTGAGTTCCTTTGCAGTAGGTTTAGAAACACAGATCATTCTAGAGATTGTAGAAACGTATTTGGAAGAGAAAACAGGGCATTGCTAGGCTCAACAGAACTGATAATTGGCAATTGCTTTTTATAAAAGAAAGTCTTTCCGTTAAAAAAATGGACGGTGCAGAATTGAACCTTAACTTCTAGTGTTTCCTAAGTACCAGTTGGCAAGTAATGATATTAAGAGTTTTCAGGCTCTCTTTTGGTGGCAGACATCACCTGAATGGGATCCACCAGCACCCACAGCCCCAGCAGCCCAGCCAGACCCAGTAGTTTTCCCCAGTAGAAATAACCTGCTGCCTAGCAACAACCCAAAACTCCTGGTTGTTTGTACATGCCTTTTTTTTTTTTGTGCACAACTAAAAGCTTTTCCACCAAATTATTCTGTTCAGCAACATCAGATCTGCAACAGATGGGTAAGAAAATGCATTTTGCTTTATTTGCAGCAATTTCCCTGCTCTGTGGTGTTACATTCACAACACGCACATGAACTCCCCAACACCTTTTGATGCAAAACCAATCTGGGAAATATTTCAAAAGGTGAGTAGTTATATTCACAGTAGTTGTCTCCCAGGAGCTACTCCTGTGAATAAAGTCATTCACATACCTACATCCATAAATACATATCTGGATAGCAAGGCACAATTATGCTTGCATGAAATTTGTCCCTATGTTTTAGAAGGCTTGTCTTTTATCCTAATTAATTACTACCAGGGAATCAATTGAAAATAACAGAAAAATATAAATAAAGCTGACAAAACAAAACATTTTTCTACTGTACTCTCTACTTGGATCCAGTTTTAAGTTGAACAAACTTGATTTATGTTCAGTCCATCCATCTGTCCAACCTCAGACTTTGGACCACATGGGCTGCTTCAACCAGTGTGACAGGAGGGTCAATAGCTTATCTCACTGTAGAAGTAAGTAAATAAATAGATGAAATGATTTTGTAGAAACAAGAGGCCACCCCAGAGAGCAGCTCATTGGTTCTCTTCTCTTTGACTCACAACTGACTGACACTTTCCTACTGGCCACTGAGTTCACCCACAGTGCCAGAGGGACCACAGATCGTGTCCAGGAGCAACAAGGAAGCAATGGGGAGAGATGAAGTGGGATATGGAGATGTAGGGAGGAGAGAGCAGCACCAGTACTGACTCATGGCCTTCATCAGCTCTGTTCCTCAGAAAACCACTTCTTTCTTGGTAGCCTGTATTTTCAATTTCATCTTTTTGTTTCCATTCTCTTAAAAAAAAATAATACAGAAAGCTCATGCTAAGACTATGGAATCTGAGAGGACTTTCAAAACCATAAAGTGAAATGCTGAAGACTGACCTGATGATACTGCAGCTGTTTGACCTCAGTACTGCTGCACCTCAGACATAATAATGTACAACGTCTGCCCTGTTTAAAGTCACAGAGCACACCATAACTGGAGTAGCTGTCTTCCTAAATTCACCTACTATGATAGACACAGCATTGGAAACCTACATTTTACTGCAGAGAATACCTGGAACAATGTGATCTGAAGCAATAACTGAACAGCTTAGGCCAGGATAACAAAACGTTGAAGTAACCATCTACCAAGGGCAGAATTAAATTGTTATGGATGATTACCATCACCACTTTGTTTGTCCTGCAGTTGCTCTGTTCAGCAACAATCTCTGATCTGCAGCCAGTGCATAAGCCATTACAAAATTCAGCAGCACTCTGCATCCATCCCAGCTCCTCAGCCAAATCCTGGCCCCTCTCAATTGCAGTCTTTCTGCCGGGTGCTCTGGGATGAGAATTGATCCCAAGAGTCTCTTCACACTCAGCAGTTAGAGAAGACAGACTGTGCTGAATACGCTTTCAAAAACCTCTTGGTCACCACTATCATTCTCTCCAACATTAGCTACCATTAAACTCTCCCACAAGAAGCTGCAGAATGAGCTACAGGACATTAAAGAGCATTTTCAAGCTTAGCAAAAGAGATGCTAAGAGCTCCCACGCAGGATACACCCTTTGCTCAGTGCAATGTTTGGTTTGGTTGGCTCTTGTGTACCAGGTGTTGCCCTACCTCAGGCCAAGAGCAAGCACCTCTGTGCAGTGGGGGAGATTCATCCTCAGGCAGAGAGCCATTACAAGTCCATACACCCTGGCAAGTGAGAGATTGGGTGGAATTTTCTACTGGGAAGACTGGAAATTTGGGTCAGACATAAGACTCCACATAAGATTCTATCCATACTGCTGTGGTCATCACATCATTCGTATTTCAGGGCTTCCATGCTTTGTTTTGTGCTAGTTCCTTGTGGAACCATCACACCACGCAGCATGACTCTCCATCCTTGCCTGCTCTAACCCTAAGTGAAAGCACTACAGAAAAAAAAACCACCATCTTTGGAACATTCTGTATTTTCCTGTAGTAAGTTGCAACTATTAACATGCCCTTCTAGTGAAGGACTTGCACATACACTGTGCCCATGGGTTACTCACTGCCAGTCACGTTGACTCAGTTAATGTGTGTACCTTCTACCTGGTATCTGAATCCTTTAGAAAATACAACTCTCAGCCCTCTCTGCCCTTTGTCCAGACACTACAAAACCACTGCAGGTAGATGTGAGAGTGAAGCACTTCACTTTTAACCAGACCATACTATACCCCTTTCTAGAAATAAAAGATTTCACTTCTCCAAGAAGCATGCGCCCTGTTTCCCTTTCTGACAGCACAACAACATAATCTTTACTTCTTAATGTTGGGGGTTGACAGGTTAGGGTGGATGTCCTTATTGGATTATTTGATGTTACTTCTACTGCTTTCCATTGTTTTATAGGGCAGGGAGTGGCTTAAGCTATTATTCAGCTGCTTGCATTAGAGGTTTTTTCATTTCTAATCCAAAAAGTCATCTTGATTTGACTTTTCAGTCCAAAGGAAAAACAGAGAACAGTTTACCCTTTGCTAGGGCACACATGAATTTGTGCTGAGAGCACACTGACAGCAGCCCTGCAATGAGGACACGAGCAGGGTTGCAAACTAGCACCATTTGTTTTAAGCCACAGACATCTATTCTCCTGTTGGAGCTTAAAGATGCTGTGGTTTGTTCACCATGATACATTCATGTAATTTGGTTAGTGAGAATGATAAACAGATGTGTATACATAGGTATTGATTCTAAGGAGTGCTGCATTATTTAGGAGAACTGGGAATAAAAGCCCCATTTTTACAACTGAAGTATTTACAAAGTACTTACAAAGTATTACTGAAATCCTACCAATTGGATCCAACATTAGATCAGCACAAGATTCATGATCTGCTTTAATTGCTCAAAACACTAAGTTCAAATACAAGAAAGAAAAAGCAAACTCAGGACATTGCACATATATCAAGCAATTGCACACTGCTTGATATATTCTGTTAATTGCAACCCTAGAGCACATACCAACACTACACATGAATGCACTGCAAAGGTACCTGGAGCAGCAGACAACAGCACGCTCAAATTCATGCTCATTTGGGTTAAACATCTCAGCACTCTTAAGTCAAATCACAGGCTTCCAGGATATTGAACTTCTTTTAAAGAAAAAAAAATTAAGACATGCTTAAAAATGAATAAATGCACTGTTGGGATGATTCGTGGGGTGACAGTGATCTATCATGAAAATGAACAAAAATATCAGCGGGTGATTTTATATTATCTGAAATAAAAGGGCAAAGATGTTGCTCATACTCTAGACCGAAAGGATTATTTTGGAAGGTCAGTCTAGTATCTGTCACAGTGATTTAGTACTATCTTATTACTCTAAATGTATTGTCGCATTAGTTACAGCGACATTGGTATTAACACATTGGCCATAATATTAATGCTGATAGGTATATAAATACAGAATTATCTACTTCATTCAGCATTTAAGGAAGGTTTATCAATCCACATTTACATGGCGGGGTTTTGCATTTCAATCTTCCTTTACTAAGATAAGTCCCCAAACTGAGCAGCGACGCCTCCATACCTTGGTTAGCAGTCAGTGCCTCTGGAGCTGGCAGCCCATGGGTAACACCAAGTTCTGCAAGGCTCACTCCCCTTCAGATTGCACTGTCCGTTGTTTTAAAAAGTAATTTCTAAATCAATAAGGCGTTATTGACTTCCCTGAAACCAACTGAGACAGAAGCCCAGTATTTCCAAAGTCCAATCTTCCAAGGCCCCTGCTTTCCTAACGCAGCTTCTGGTTTGCCGTCACTGGAAGACACCAAACCCAAATTATCATCGTTTTATGCTGTTGCTCTGCAGAGCCAAGCCCAAAAGCAGCTCGATGGGCTGGGGCAGAAGTGACAGAGAAGCAGGGCAGGAATCCCACATGTGCAAAGTGAAGTCATAATGGAGCGGGTCACTTAAATAAGGAGTTTCCAATACCTTCGCCTACAGCAAGTTCTGATAACAGGCACTGCTTTCTGTGATGACATAAACAGCTTTATGTTACTGACCTCTATCACACACAGCCATGAAATCCAAGTACAATTGTAGCTATTTGGTGCTTTTTAGATATTCATTTCTCTTTCCCGGTGCTTAAGAGGGCTGACTGAAGGCAGCTTATACTAGATTAGGCTTCCGACACCTTCATGCGTTATAGACTTCAAAATACAGGTTTTTCCTTCCAGAAGGTGAAAGTGTTGAGTCATTTCTTTTAAAGACCCGATGGAGGTTATTGCTCATAAAAAGGAAAGGCAGCAGTCGGAGGCTGGGCTGAGCACAGCCATGCGGCTGCCCCATAGAGCAGAGCCTAGGCCTGTGCCTGCAGCCAGGCACTAACGGTTATCCCAGATAATAATGTAGATTAGCAAGGGCTCATCGGATGGAGCTGTGTGCCAGCAATAATTACGGCTCAAAATGCAAGAGCCTGGTAGGAAGGGATTGTCATTTGTGAAGTCGGTCCATTTTATGGAGACATAACCCGCATATTACAGTGGAGGATAATTTGGCAGTTAACAGTTCCAGTGGCTCAGAGACATAAAATACAGTCCCATCAATGTGTAAGATTAGAAATAATTAGCCCCTATATGGTAAAGTCATCAGTTAGAAACTAGACTCCATCTGGGGACATTTTGTAACGATGCCCCAGGGACAAGTAAGACGGGACCTTTGACTTGCATGATTTGGAAGGGACTGAGACCTAATTAAATCTGCAAAGATGCAGTAACTGCAGTAAAAGGGTTTTTAAATATGAAATGTATTCCCTTTCTCTAAACAAATGAGGTATATTACATGCTGGAATAGCAAGAGAATTAATCAAAAGACAGTGAGTAAACAGCTACTGTGCGGCTGCCAAGTAGAAGATGGTACGAAACTACGCAGTACCACAGAATATTTAATACAGACATAAAAAGAACCATTAAGTGTTCTTCAAAGGAAAAGGCTTTATTTAATTGTGGCCAACACCAAAAAGTTCAAAATAGTAGGTTTCTTAAAACCTGCTTCTCCAAATGCAGAAATTATAATAAAAGCTGATTGCCTTAGATAAAGCTAATTCTCTTCCAGAAAAGACACAGAATGTGCTTTTTCTTTAAAGTCACTCATTACAAAAACCAGACTCTAAGCATTTCAAAGAGGGATACATTGAACTGTTTTATTTTTGCCTCTGAGTTCCCAAAAGTGCTTCTGATTGTCATTTTCATGAAGAGACTTAGCCCTTTGTACTGGAGAAACCAAAAACCTGAAGTTAAATTTTGAGCAATGATCTATCTTCTCCCCCCCCCCCCCCAAAAAAAAAAGTCACCACCTGATATTAACATTTTTCTATGATAACTGAATACTCTGCATTTTTTCAATGCAAAGCTGGATCATTAAAGCCTGGAAGCTAAATGGAAAAGTATTCTAAGGACAAGCTAAAAGCAGAGCAGCGGAGACATACTGATTTCAAAGAGGAAACAGTAACCAAGATGACACATGAAAATTTACACACTTCATCATGCTGCTTAAAGGAGACTAATTAGAACTGCATCAAACACACACATAGACAAATGAATGCTGAAATGAGAAAAATACTGAAGAATGTGGAACATGGTAATGTTTTTCCTCTCTCCCCCACCCACACCCCAAGTCAATTCAGTGTTTTAATCCATCACAAAATGCCTGTAAAATTATGTGTTATTTGGGATTACCTGTAGAAACATGAATTTGGTAATCCTTATTTCAGCCAGATTTGGTGAAAGGATATCAAACCAAGACTCGAGCTATGAATTAATTATCCCATACAACACATCCACAGTCAACTGCACAACTAAAAACCATGTAATCAGTATGATGAGCAAGCCTATTCTCTTGAAAGCCCCATACAAACAAGCTGCCAATGATAAAGTCACCACAGGATGACACTGGGGATGCACACAGCTATTGTAACTTAAATGCTGCCATGCCTATCTTCTGTGAAAATGAATCAGTCATCAAACATTTAGATACAGCGTTTTCTTTTAACTACAATGCGTGCATACAAAGTGATTTCTCCCATGCACAACAGTTTCTAAACTATTTAGCCTCATACACTTGTCATTTCCATGAGCACCCATCTGTACATACTGCAGTTGTACCAGCACCAATACGACAGAATTTCATAGAATCGCAGAATGGCCTGGGTTGAAAAGGACCTTAAATATCACCCAGTTCCAGTTCCAACCCCCTCCTATGTGCAGGTCACCAACCAGCAGACCAGGCTGCCCAGAGCCACATCCAGCCTGGCCTTGAATGCCTGCAGGGATGGGGCATCCACAGCCTCCTTGGGCAACCTGTTCCAGTGCCTCACCACCCTCTGTGTGAATTCCAGTGGGTTTTACAAGAAAAGAAAATACAAAATACACTTACTCTGTTTTCCAGTAGAAGAGCTTGCTGGCTAGTCAATCACCATTAGAAAAATCAACAACAATCTAAATGCTCAAGTATTTCAAGACTTCAAGTGACCTTTCAAGAGGATTTCAGTTCAAAACCACGTTATGAGGAGAAGCTATGGATTTCAGAATTCACCTTATATCCAAAGCCTTTGCTAAATGTCTCGGAGATTGCTATAAATGTAAAATAAACATCAGTGGGGATCAAAGCAAGGAAAAAATGAATTAAGGAAAAGGCAGGTTGGTGTCTAGCTTCTGATCTGGGTCAAGAAACATATAGCTATTTGTCTTCGGTTACGTGGGTTGAAAATGCAACTCGGAGCCTTCAGAACAAGAGTGATCTGAGAGACAGGATGGGAGATTATGGAGTACAGAGTGGGACAAAAGCCTTCATTAAACAAAAAATAATAATAAAAATAATCCCTCCCCAACAGAGCAGTCCCTGTGCAGGGAAATGCAGAAGAAAGATAAAAGCTTTACTGAGAAAACTTCAGGCACCAAGGAGGCCTGCAAGGAACACATGGCTCCATTCACACCAGAATAGAACAGCACAACTAATGCCCCTGAAGGTGAGAGTTTCCATTCCCTGAATGCCTACCCTTCCCTCCTCCTCCAAGGAAAATCTGCAGAAAATTGATGTGTATACAAGGGTTGCTCCAAAAGTAATACCTCCTATCTTATTATCATGGCCCACAATGTCAGAGATTGAACTTTCCAGCCAACATTCTGCTACGTGTTGCTGTGTGACACATGGCAGCAGAGAGGCAGTTTGACACAATGGCACCTGACATGGAAGTGCACACAAAGCAAAGACATGTCACTGAATTCCATGGGTTAAAAAAAAAAAAAATTGCAAAGAATAGTCAACACAAATAAGACTGCATTTACATGTGCAGCATAAAAATAGCAACCCAAGCAAGTTCTAATTGGTATAAAAGAACTGAATAATGTTTATTTTTACAAAGGGGGGTAGGAGGGTAATTATATCATGGCCATTCCAGAAATATGATGGGGTTAAGGTAAATCAGAGGACACTATGAAAAAAAAAAAAAAACCAACATAGTATGAATTATAAAGAAATGGCAGAAGACCAGGCTGACAAAGGAGCAGAGCCAAGAACAAGGAAAATATACAGTAAGCAACATAAATAAACAAAATGTACCTCAACAACTCCTTCAACTCAATTTCCATGCTGAAGTATATTATACTATATAATGTATACTTCTGTATAATATACAGAAGTATATTAAGGACAGTACTGACCCAGAAAGGCCCAGGAAAGGGTCCACTGCTGAAAAACCTTGAGAGACTAATAAGTTGGGATTTGCCAGTAAAAGCATGATATGACAGAGATCTAAAACCAAAGATAATGAAAATCACAAACAGCTTTCAAAAGATGCTCGGGGAGAGCCCTGAGGGGCTGAACTACTGGGCAGACTGTTTAATATGAACGCTGTAAGATGGTTTTTTTCCTACACAACGCAATTAAATTGTGAACCTAAATGACACAAACCCAACGTTGTAGAGCACAAATTCCAAAAAGCAATTAGGCGAGTTTATGAAGGGTAAGTCCAGCCTTGGCATTAATCAAGACAGTGGAGAGCCTGCTCCAAACTCAGGAAGATCCCTGGCTGAAGAAGCCAGGATGGTTTGCCAAGAAGGATGCGGTATTCTTTGCCCTCAGTTTTTTGGCCAGAATAAGGATCATGATGTAACTGGATCTGACCTAGCATTGGGTATGTTCCCATCACTGTGCCTCTATCAGGGTGGCTATGGATACCATTTAAAAATATTCAAGGGGCTGAGGGGCTGAACTGTAGAGTTCCTATGGTTTCTATGCTCCAGCATAGGAAGTGTAGAAGACCTTAAGAGAAAATGCCAAAGTGGCTTTTTTGTTGGTTGGTTTTCAAGCGGGATCTTTTCCTTGCTAATATTCAAGGTCATAATGACTTCAGACTCCTACACACAGCCAAAAGGTAAACTGCAAGTATTCATGAATGCCAGCAAATGCAGTGTTTTACTGCGGGAGGATGCATTTGAGAGACTACCTCACCTTCCACATAAAAGCAACCTGCATGAAAATTTCAACATTTCCATGGAGTAAATTGCCCTAATAACTCTATAATTCAAGTATTTTAGTATGCCTAAATTGCAAAAAAGGAACAAGGGCAGCTTTGACATATGTCTTCAGAGGCATTCAATAAAGTAAACTAAGTAAGTTTAGAGGTCCCACCTTAAACATGTTTGTGCCAAAACTTCTTAAACGGAGCCGAAGAAAAAACCTCTGTTCTAACACAAAAGCTAAGCTGTTTGTTGAAAAACAAAGCAGCACAGTCAGGATTTTTCCCTCCCCTACAAAGGGGGGATACTCCAGAGAACAGGGTCATAAATGGCATTGTCTGTACGGCTGCTGGGAAGCAGTAATGCAGTTATTGTCAGATTTGTCAGCAGTGAGGTCACCATGCCCCGAGTCACAGAAAATGTTCATCTACCTATAACCCTATTACAGTTTGCAAGCTAAATATTTTCTTACTCAACCCTTCGGCTTGAGAAAACATGTATTTACCTTATAAAGCTGTAATTCCGCATCAACATTCAGCTAATTGGAGGTTTACCGTCATTAATTTAGATGATATACATTTGTCTTCCAAAAATTGCTTCTAGCATCTTCTGTAATGTAACCTTTCTTTTAGCTCTCTTTTTTCACTGTCACACAACTAGCAATTCAGTGTTCACAAATGACCTCCTGTGCCCCAACCGTGCCATAACAATCAATGGCAGAAAATTCATAAAACAGATTAAATTCTGCAGTGTTTGCTTTGATGAATTAGTAGGATTTGCTCGCTTTAGCTGCTCAGAGTTAATCTTTGATTTTTAGCTGTGTGCAGTGCATTGGAAAGAGTAAACCAAGGACACATCCTGTTTTCCTTACTTCAGTACCAATGGTGGAAATACAGAACTACACTCATTGCAGTAAAGCTGACTTTTTAAGTTTATTACTGTTTATCTCTGTTATCTCGTTACTTCGAGCAGTGTATGAGGAGGAACTGCCCAAGACCAAGTGTTTCTATATGAAATTGCACATAACTACGTTATACTGTAGTGACTTCCTGGTGTCACACAATGCAGAATGAGACAGCTGAGGATCATTTTCCCCAGGAAGCTTTATGGGTGGCAAAACATCTCGAAGTAACAAAATTAACTCCATCGCTGCAACTCACATAACATATTTTGTTCAACATGTGATTATTATTCACCATTTAAATTAAGTTTTGCAAGGGAAATTCATTCCGAGCTTTTTCCATTTCCCTCATACACGCAATTTGGTTAATGAACCAAGAAACCAATTAGTGAAACAGCTCAATTTATAGCAGGTTAAGGTAATCTTTAGCCGGGGCACAGTTAAAATTTCCACACTGTGAAAAGAAGACTTTTCATCTTCACAAATGGCACTGTGGAGTTAATGAGCCCTCTTAGTATGAAGCATCAATGATAGCCCTGCCTGCCCACAGACTTCACCTCTCCCCACCAGCACCTACCGTGAAGCAGCAGAACCTGGGTGAGATCTCCATATAAATACAGCATTTTCTATTTGAATTTTGGTGGATCTTGGCGTATTTTGGCACATGGCAGCGCATAGCAGAGTTGGATGTCTGTGTAGAGCCATTGCCTCGGAAGAAGATTCATCTTTATGAAGCAGTTATCCTCTTGTACAGCTCCCGCTCACCACCACACCTCAATTTTAAATCCCAGTGCTGTGCTGAAGCATTTCCCCCAGTTTCTAGCCCTACCTGACCTGTGAGCTGCATCCATGGATCCACAGCTCAAAACCACACCTTTGTGCCTGGTGCTTCAGCTAATTTCTCCGTTTTAAAGTAAATGATTCATTAAAGGGGCTAAACAAACAGTAGATGGACTCTTGACCTGAGCTTCAAAAGTATATTTTCCCAATTCCCAGAATAAACCCACAGCCAGGCTGGAGGGTGGGCCAGGGAAAGCAACACAAGGTTCGTAGGGCAAAAGAAAGAATATAAAGGAGTAGGGAAGGCAACCCACTGCTAAAAGGAAGCCTTTGCTCCAAGGATTGCTCATGCATTTTGCACTACAAAAAGTAATAAAGTAGATTAAGTAAAATAAGAACCTAGAGCAGCAGAACAGAATGCTTGGGCTGCTGCTGTAAAACCCACACCAGTAGCACCAAGTCTTATAACACCAAATACATCCTGGCTTGGAAAACCATGTTTATTCTATGAGGATTCCATCTTGCTGACAAACACTGCATTATCACCCAAAGTTAACTCAATAAAAGAAGATACAGGCTCTGTGACTCAGAGGCATATGTGTACCTGCACAAAAGCTGCACACTCCCACCTAAAACCTTCTTACCTCCACTCCTGCACTCTAGTCTTTGAAAACCCCTGACATCAAGAAGGGAAACCAGTCATGCCTCTTTTTGTATCAACCCTAATGCCCTGCAGCTGGTCAGGATAAGTGCCTGAGACAGGGAAGCTCAGCTGAGCTGGGAGGTGCTTGCTGGTAAAACCATAGGGACATGGTAAGGACAAGATACAGATGCATGAGAGCAACCCTTAAAATATTCTAATAGCACTATGGTGTGCACTTCACAGTCTGGGAATCCCAGGCTTAGCGGGCTTTCATTCACTAGGAGAGCACCTCCAAGGATGATCCCCTGTAGCTGCTCTTCCTGCAGTCAGCTTTTGCAATCCCAGCTGGAAAGGGAGACAATGAGAGAAAGCAAGCATTTACACTGGAACTGGGGCCTGCCTGATATGTGCATTCTTAATGAGTCCTGGAATTGGACCCAATTCAGAAGTTGTATATAGACAGGCTCAGATCACTACAAACACGAACTGCAAAAACTAATTTGAACTACTCAAACATTATTGAGCTGCAATCAACCAATCACTTAAGAAAAAGACCAGGAGTCACGAGCAGTTTAATGTAAACATCATTTTAACATGCAGTAACAGCCAAAAAGGAAGACAAGTGCTAGACTGCATGCAAAAAAGAAGGCATTATGGAAAGCAAAGTAACATGCTACATAATCTGAACGTATGCTTAAGCATTGCATTTACTATGGATTCTCATCTGTAACATTTTAAGGGTATCTAAATTGTTTGAGTACGTGTAGTAGGTGATGTAGTGAGAATTTGGGAATGAACAGTAAATACAGGAGATTTTGCTTTTTAAATTCAGAGCATCGATAAGCACAAATTTACTGAAAATATATTTAGTTCTCAAGCAACCAAGAGGCCCTTGGAGGCTTGGGTTCAGTTTGATGCTAGTTGCTAGAAATCAGCCACTTCTTTTTTCCTTAGAAGAGTGAAAAAAACAGAGAATGAATTTGGCTTTATTTACAGCAATGGTAATATTACAAGAAGCATAAGACTTGGTAATTGAGTCAGGAGTAGAAATGGAAGTCTCCCGTGACAGCCTGTAATTGTCAGAGCTGCAAATAAATGCAGCAGACACAGGCTCAAGTCATACTCTGAATGCCTGGATAGTGCCTGTATCAAACCTGGCCTCCAGACCTCTAGAGATTTGCTTCTCACTGCACTCTGGTCCTTCCATTTTAATAGAGAAAATATTAACCAGAATACTGGATGGGTAATTCTCCACTACAAGCTAAAAACATTTCATGTGGAAGTGCATAAAAAATTCCTTCCCCTAGCAACTGAGAGATTCCTGCTGGAAACAGTGACGGCAAAAATGGGTTTCCAGGAACATGGAGTCAAGCAAGGATTCTGTAGTGAAGGTGTGAAACTGCTGGCAGTTATGTCTGATCGCTGGCTGCACTTGGTTGTGCTGAATGCGCTCAATTTACTGTAGAAATTGGCCTGAAGTATTACAGAATTCCAGTAGCCCTGATTAAAATAAACTGTCGAAGATGCTTGTACTGCAGAGAGGCTCTCGAGTCCGGGGGGAGCTCTGTATGTTCAGGAAGTGTTGGGCACCAGAACAACAACAAATTAAAGAAATGAATCGTCTCAGGAAATATTATTGCTGGGTTCTGAAAACAAGCTGAAACACTGCTGCTACGCGAGGAGTACAAAGGGGAAGGGAAGCAACCTTAGAAATAATAAAAGAGAATTTAGATGCAAGGCAGAGGCAGAGCAGCATGAGCACGTGTGATTAAGGCCAAGTCGTGCAGTAACCTGCTGTGACCACCTATCAGCTGGGATGTCTGGAAGGGCAGTTTTACCCTGGATAAAGGACAAGCCCACTGCTCACTTTGTCCTTTCCTTGCTTTCCTCTCTCCTCGGATAGGACTTCGTGCTCCATTCTGTGTAATGTAGGCAGCTGCAGAAGTTTTCTTGCAAGAAAGGAGCCACCAAAACAGCTCTGCCCCAGCCTGCCAGCCTGCATTTGACATCCTCAACCTGGGGCAGTGCCACTTTCTCAGGGACTATTTTGGATTCAGATATGCCCTGACCAGGAATTGTGGTCCCATACTTTTGCATCTGTGCCAGCCCCAGATAGAGGCCCTTCCCACAGCCTGTTGATGAACCAAGGAAGAGAAGCCTCTCTAGTTCTATGGAGGAGGGCTCAGAGACCCATTTACAAGCCCTTCTAAATTCCTACAGGCAAGAGAAAGAGGGGACTGCAGTGATGTTTGGCTTGTGTTGCCACATCTTCCTCCCACATCCAATAACCAAGAAAGCCCCCACATCCCACTGGAGAGAAGTACTTGAGAGCTACTGTGAGGAGCTACCAGGGAAGGGTTCTGCATGATGCTGAAGGAGATTTAGGTTTGGGAAGCACGGTGGCATAGAAATTGCCATCAACCACACAGAGAAGAGTCAAGGAATTGGCACGGACTTCTGGCCAGCAAACCGTGGTCTCCTGACTTCACGGAGAGAAAATCAAATCTTACCTAACCAGCAGTCACTGCCACTGTGAAGGTGGGCATCAAGGAGTTGGTGCAGGCAGGGAAGTGCCAGGGATGATTTGCTGGGTGTGGCTGAATGTGATGCTAAAGGTAAGGCTCTGTCCCATTGTGTGAGGAACATTTTTCCTAAACATAACACCAACAGAGGCTTTGTGTTATCTTAGGTCTTAAATTTTAGGTTACTTTGAATTTGCTGTTCTAAAACGTGATATCATTTATTGTTTCCTTTTAGAGGGATTTCTTTTACAGCTAGATGGCTGGTTTGTATTCTGAGAGCTCCGCTACACGATACCACAGCTTTTGAGGGGATCTCAGGGATTAATGTACTAAATTTCTGTCTTAAATTGTATTATCTGCTTTTTTTATTCACTCTGATATAAGACATTTCCCTTCCTGCCCACCATCCACTTGGCAGGAAATGCATTTTAGTTGGCTAATTAAATATAGCTGCATTGTACATCAAATATCACCAATAATATACGGCAGCAATGTTATATCCACTAGGAGAATGAGATGCACTACGTCATGCCTACAGTACATCACTGGTAACAGTTTGAAGTGGCTGTGCTTCTTTTAAAGCATTGCTTGGCAGCAGACAGAGAACATCAGTGTCTGGCAGGTGGATTTGGGGTAAAGGGATACTGTGATGATGAAGGCAAGGACTCTCCTCCCTGTGTCATCTCAAAGGTGATGCTCAGCCCAGACATGTGCTTGCAATACCTGTCCTTGGGCTTCTCCCAGCCATGTTTTCAGTGCTTGTTTGAGCCTTTTGTTCCTCCTCTGCCTCCCCTAGGTATCAGTTAGTCTCCTTCTCCACATTCTACATCCACTGGCATAATGCGAATAAATACTCTTCTGTGCCTGCTATGCGCAAGTTTTGGGTCAGGCATCCTTATACATACATCAGAAGCTGCTGTTATTTTTCCATTTCGCAGTTTCCTTAATAGGAACAATTAAAGTTATGTGCTGATTGAATACAGTATATCCCAGCATTTCAAGATATAATCTAACATAAAACAGCGTATGTTTTCATATGTGCATTTTTTTCTTCTTCCCAAGGGATTCCTGCATCTGTCACAAGCTGCAATCACTGAATGATTAAAATTGAGCCTTTTCTGGAGCAATCTGTGGAAGGCATATTGATAACTTGCCTTTTCTACACATCTCAGTGGAGGGGAGGAGGGAAATCTTCGCTAAGCACAACAGCTAAATGTCAGCTGATAGAGGAAATCTGTGGGATATTTAGAAAGCATGAAGTGCAGCCAGTGTTTGTTCTAAAACACAGAGAAGTAAATAAAAGCTGAGATCCTTTAAGTGAACAAAGTTGAAATTGTTCCAAAAAGTACTCCTTTTGAGCACGCTGAATTATTACCTCGTTCATGAAGTTATGATCTCTGTGATATCAAAAATCTTGCAGAACTGAACCACTCTTCTGTCCAAAAGTCATTAAAAATGGTTATGACAGGATGCCAACAAATATTAAGTACCTATAAGATGGGTTCCCTATCTATAAGATGGGCTCCTAGCAATTGTCAGTACCTGTCACCAGGTTCACTTGGGCACTGAAGGATGCGAGACCAGTGCTTATGTTCATCTACATTGATTTTTTTAATGGAAAGCTAAGGAACAGAAAAACAAAGCTGTAAAAGAAAATACATATTAGCATTTAGATTAACAGTTGTTATCTCAATTTCTCATCACCAGACAATGGTGAAATACACGATGCTGGTTTAAGAATTTTTCAAAAAGGTTAAGGGCTCCTTGAATTCAAAGGGTTGAGAAACACTGGCCTACAAGATAAATGGCACCAGCTCTGACATGTGCTCCATATCCTCAATACATCTGGACCCTAGCTGGAATTAAAATTCATATTGCAGCAGCAATTAAAAGACAGAAGTAGGTCATGAGCTGTTGTTCTAGGCACTGTGCGGGTAAGGAAGGGAAAAAAGAAGCAGCAAGCAGTGCCTGTCCTAAAAATTTCAACATTTAGAAATCCAGAGATGTGAGATAAGAAAAAGAGGAGAACACGATAGGAAAAAAGCAGTTTGGGTGTTTTAGCAGCCCCCTGCCGTGCGCTGAACTTTTCACCAAGCGAAGGCCCGTAGCTCTGGGCACTTCTCAATGTTCATTACGCCCATTGAGTTCCAAGGAGAGGACAGGGAGGGAGGGGGCTGGCACCCACCGCTGTGCTGGGCACTGCCTCATCACACCACGGCTGCACGTGCAATGTGTTTCCTTACAGCTCCGTTCAGCACTGCTTGCAAGAGGCTGCTCTGCGGCTGGAAGGTTTCAGCAGAAACCATAGCAACCCTCCTAAATCTTCTGAAGCAGCAGTTAGCAATTTGCTGTGTCCGTTCTGGTATGCAGCTTTTTCTTTTCTCCCATTAAGTTCCGTATCTCCCCACAGCTATTATATCCTATATGGAAAGGATTGTATGGGAGAGAGATCCGGTGCACTCAATGGCACATCAGACCCAGCGTGAGTGTATAATACACTGTATTATACATATCCCATTCTAGATATAGGAAATGGAATGAAATCTTTTTGCTCTAAGTCTTTTTTTTAAATGGTGCTTGGAAATGCTGTGCTATTTGTTGCAGGTTTCACTGTCCCTCACTGCAGACTGGTTCTCAGGTGGTTTCGTTATACTCAGGTATGATTAACAAAGGTGATGGCCTGCCTCCATTTCAGTGAGTGTCTCATTTTCATTCACTCAGTCACATGAGCAGAATGACACTTGAACCACATTTTAGCAAAGCAAAAATCAGCCATGTAGTTATTGATTAAACCTTGCTTTCAGAACAATTCAGCCTGGAAAGCAATCTGTTAACAAAAACTGACTGTGCAGAAAGAAAGTATTCTGAGAACTTTGCCTGCTAAAGCATGATATTAATGTGGAGAAATAAATCCAAAAAGGCATTTTAAATAGATGGAAAAAATAGCCCCAGCTACACAAGAGTTCTTCCATCCCGTTGAAGTGCTGGGAGGAGGGCTGATCAGCTGCCTCAGGACACTGTTCCTTATCTCCTTGACTTTGTCTGATAAAGCCTGATACCTCCCCGGTGTTACACATCCTTGGTGTTGTTTCTATCAGTGTCAGTTGGGTAGGACTCACCAGATTCCCTTTCCTTCAAAGGGACTCATTCACAGCCACACAAATCGAGAACTGGTTGCCAGCTGTTAGGTAAGATGTGAAAAGCAGTAACAACCCTTCTGGTGTGTCCTGGCAGCCCAGGTAAAAGCTCACCAATAGCATTCAGAGCAGCTGCATGGTGTGATGCTGCAGGTGGGCTCTGAGAGAGGAGGAGAGAGGAGAGCACCATTTGCTGGCATGGTGACAGGGGGCTCCTTAGTGCAAAGCAGTGCTCGGTGCTTTATTTTACACAGCCCAAGAGATGCTCCATGCTACCCATGAGAAGTGCAGCTATCCTGACCTACTGCTCAGGCTTCTGGCATTAAAAACTTATTTTTTTCCCCCCCTCAGTGTTTACCCAGGGCTATCCTACAGATACAAGGGAAACTCTATCATTTTCTCTTGATACAATTTATAGAATCATGGAATGGTTTGAGTTAGAAGGGATCTCTAAAGGCCCTCTGGTCCAACCCCCTGTAGTGCACAGGGACACCCACAGCTCCATCAGATGCTCAGAGCCCATCTCCTGACCTTTGGTGTCTGCAGGGATGGGCACCACCACCTCTCTGGGCAGCCTGAGCAGTGCCTCACCACCCTTATTGTAAACAACTTTTTCTTATATCCAATCTAAATCTCCCGTCTTTCAGTTTGAAGCCATTTCCCCTATCACAACAGACCCTACTAAAGTGTCTCTTCTTTCTTATATCCTCACTTTAGATACTGATAGGCTGCTGTCAGGTCTCTCTCTTCATCTTTCAAAAGATACCAAATAATTGGTAATATTTACCAATTATACCAAAATAATTGGCAATTCTGTCACTTTTTATTATGTCTGCTTTGCACCACTACCTTATCTGTTCCTTACAAAGCCTACACCGGTGTTCTGATCAGCAGAAAAGGGTTAAATACAAATAAAGACATATTTTAAATGGTGATACATCTCTACGCAGGACCCCAGTTATTAATGGTAATGCGAGAACAAGAAGTCAGGATAGCACACTTAGCAGAAGGCTGTGTACCTTGCGGGGAATGGAATAAAGTTCAACAGCAGTAGTGCTCTCTGCATTCAAGGCCAGGCTGGATGTGGCTCTGGGCAGCCTGGTCTGGTGGTTGGTGACCCTGCACATAGCAGGGGGGTTTAAACAAGATGATCATCATGGTCCTTTTCAACCCAGGCCATTCCATGATTCTATGATTGCTATAGTTGTGTAGGATTTTCCCTCTGGTGGGCTCCCATGTGCCAGACCTGCCAGAAGTGAGGATGGTAACTGTAATTCCAGAGCAAGAACAAAGCTCTCTGAAATGCACTGCCGAGAGATGGGAAAGCACCACAAATGACAAAGCGGTTGCTACAGAAGAACACCATGGTATTACACAGAGGAATTCACGCCGACTGCTTGATTTTGACTCCAACTAAAAGGGTTTTTTAAGATTCACTCACAACTGCAGTGTCTTCCAGTAATAGATTAACTCTTTCATCAACTCAGGGAACAACTAAAGACTTAGTGGAAAGATAACATATTTCTCTCTCCGGGGCCACTGATGCCTCAAACCGTGGAAACATCAAATGGTTTCCAGCAGCCATTCATTACTGTAATGGTTAGAGGGAGACTAATAATGCTCCTCATACAGCTTCTCTGAGCATAAGCAAATTAGAATAAAAATCAAATAGTTTAACCTTTGAAAGCATACCATCATTGACTGCTGATAACGCTAGAGAGCATTTTGAAAGGCACCACTGTCAACTAATGAGTGAAAATGAACACACTCTTCCAGCTCATTGCACTCACAGCACAACGCTGCGACGCGTACGACAGACGAGCTCGTATGCGTTCTTGAAGGCTCTGAAATAAAAAGTTTTCAAAGCATGACCTTTTGTAGTTGTCATTTAAGCACATCAAGGTTGACATCCAGGTTCAGAACTTCCCTTTCTATAGCTTGCAATGAGTTCATCACTCGCAGTCAAGCAGGAAAGATTTTGCAGCTCTTTTCTCTTGCCCCCTGCCTGCTGTGCTGCTTAATAAATCCAGCCTGGCTCGGACACCACCAGGTGTCACAACTGGGTGCACACCAAACAGAAACTGCTCAGGAGCCTGGCTAATTCCTTAACTGATTAGCCCGCTGGGAGGAAGAAACACAGTTTCCCCAAGAACTGTGCAGCTGAGGATGAGTCTTTCACCTCATTAATTCTGCATGCCATGGGAAGTGGGACTGACGCGCTACACCATCGCACACGACTGTGATTAATGCAGGTTACACATCACTGATTGTAATCTGAGGCAGGTTTGGGCTGGGGACCACACACATGGCTTTGATTACGGTTGTCCTCTGCCCACCTCTCCCCCTCTGGAGAGACAGAGACAAAATTGCCATGTGAAACCATATCAATGTTGTACAAAAAAAACCAGCCTTGAAGCATGCCCTGGGGAGATATCAGCTTGGGTTGGACAGGACCACAAACAGTAAGTGCTGCTGCTCCTCCAGTTCTGCTTCAGTCACAGAACTAGGTTTACTGCAATGGAACAGATGGAGGACAAGTAAATACCTTTTACAGTTGGTAAGCACTGTAGTTTTATCTATGTTGTTGTCCCATTGTTGTCCCATTTAATATGTATAGTCTTACCAGCTCAGCTTTTCCACTTGGAAACTACTAGTCAGCTATAAGCCAATCATTAGGGTAGTTGTATTGGCTTAGACATTTGATAAGGATCAAGATCAAACTCAGACATCTGCAGGGGCTGTGCTACCCTTCCACCAGGGAAGGCTCCCCACTCCCATGCATGGTGCTGCTGTCCCGAAGGTCCTGCATGCCACTAAGCCAAGGAGACACCAAACCCAGTTTGTTGTGGGGCTCAGACCTGAGTGACTGGTAAAGTAGGTGTTGTAGCCAGCGCTGGTCTTTCCCAGGCCACCCTCCCAGCCTTGCTCAACCTGCACATGGTGCAGGCCACATGCTGGTTTTTCTGGTCTTTCTGCTTTCTCTGCCATCAGCTCCCAGCCAGCTGCAAAACAACAGCTAGAACATTTCCTCTGCCTGCCCTTTAAAGCTTCTGCATACTACTTGGGTATGCAGGAACCTCAGCAATGCCCGCAGCTGGGGAGAATGGCCGTGATGTGCTCCCTCTGTGTCCCCACTCACAAAGAGCAGAAATATCCATCTGACACAGAGGGAATGCTGCCAAACTGCAGAGAACTTTTTCTTTCTGTTTGTATTATCACCTGCAATGTGAACACCCACTGCTCTGCTCACACGGAGCTTGTAACCCTGGGAAATAACAGGGAGCACTCACCCTGCCCTAGGGGGGAAGCGAGGAGAAAGGGTATCCTTTGCTGAAAGAAAGCATGAGAGTGGCACGGCAGTGATTGCAGAAAACGCCTCTTACTATACCTGACTTCTATTCACAAAGGAGAAAAACTAACTATCCTGAATCACCACAAACGTTATGTCTGACCAAAAAAAAAAAAAAAGAAAAATTGCTTTCAGTCCTCCATAGCTATGGAGCCCAAGCTCTGAACTTCTGCATGACATCTCTGTGAAATAGGTGTTTGTAATACCTATTTAATGCCTATAGTAGTATACCTATAGATACTAAGAGCATACTGTACCAAATTTGCAAATACAAAATATCAAAACCACTTGCCATGCTGTGGAATGAAGCCAAATAGAGAAGAATCAATTCATTTTTGACATCTCAATGCAACCAACAAAAAGCCAACAGGTACTTAATAACAGCTTCACTTAATCTCTGCATATCAGCTGGAAACATCATCCATTACATATCTGTTTCATTTCTGTTTCAGCCCATTCAGGGTACAGACAAGAGAATATTTGCAGAGCACTGTACCTCAGGAGCAACCACAATGGTTGTAGGATAACATTCATAGCCACACTGCAACCACTGGCATCCAGCACAAACCGAATGCAGGTTGATGGCACAGAGCTTCATGACTATTTACACTTCTCAACCCCACTGTACTGAAAGCTTTTAAGTAATTAGTTTCCCCTCATTAATAGGTGTGCTCCCAAAGGAAGGGCTCACAGGTCTTCCCAGCCCCATCCCTGATTGCAGGGCAGGTCTTGTGGTGGAAAGCACAGAAGCACCAATGTGGGCTGAAAACAAGGAGAGCATAACCACAGTGTTCAGAGAAATGTGCCCACCCCAAGGCAGAACTGCAGCCAGTTGTTTTGGCAAGATTAGAAACTGTAAACAGCAATGAAAATATTCACAGAGCACTACCACAAAGCCCGTGTACTTTTGTAACACAAAGGTGAGCAATGTTCATCGATATCACTTTTACGGAGCTCCACGTGTACTTTGTGAGATAGGAGGTGTCACAGCAGCCTTATGATGAAGTGTATCCTAACCTAAAGGAAGCAAAGTTTACGTACCAAAACAGCCTACAACCACAGCCAAACTGGGATAAGCAGTGCTATTCCACTGTGAGCACATCTCTGCTAAAACACGTTGGGTTTGCACAGTCTTACTGACACCTCCAACGCATCATTCCATTGCTCTCTTATATACTTGCAGAAGCTAAAGCGACATTTGGTAAAGTGTAATTTAATACGATCGCTTTAATGCATTCAAACACACCACTAAAAGCTGTGTTGCTAAAATTACCTTACAGAACATCCAGGTAAAACAGACACTGTTATCTCTTTGAAAAATATGGGCATCATGCTACAGCACCTACTGATACGAGTCTATTGAAACCAGTAGGGTTACCTACGTGAATATGGATTGCTGCCATGATTAAGGAGTGCAGGATTACATCCGTTGTTTGCATATCTCCTGTTGTTTACACATCCCCGTTTTCACCTCTTTTTTGGTTCCTCTTAAAACACAGGTAGAACATTTGATTACTACCGGCGCTAGATATCACTGTGCTGCACTTTTTTCCCTTCAAAATATGGCTGTCTTTTTGATGTCAGGTAAAATGCTGTTATGATCAAAACAAAGAAAATAAAGTAACAACAGCAGAATCTGGACTATTTAATTAGAAGCTAAGAAATGAAGGGGAAGAGCTTATTATCCACAATCAAAACATATTTACGATTCATTTCATATTCACACTCCTGTTCATGGCCTCTCCTCCTGGGAGCTGGCTATTTTTATCTATTTTTTAACTGTGCCAAACAGTGAGTTACCTGAGAGCTCCCAGGCAGTGCTGATGGTATCACTATCAACAAAAATCCAGCAGACAATTGAGGTGAATGTGATAGGTAGATGGGCTGATCACGATTAATAAAGCGAAAATTGTCGATAGTACTAGCGACTCTGGCTTTACTCCATCACTGCCAAATGCATAACATGCAAAATATTTCTTCTTCCTATGATACAGCAGAATAGTTAATGCTCTGTAAGGATGGCATGGAAGTCCCAGTTCCTGTTCCCAAACCAATCAAAAAAGTATTCAGCTGAAAATAAGAGAGCAGCCGTGCAAGTTACACTTAGAACAAGGAACGACCATTTCTTACAAAGAATAACAAACATTCTTTCAGGTTTTCCCAGTCTGACACTCACTGAATTACATCAGTCTCAGTTCGGCTTGCAAGAAATGAAATTTGGATCACAAACATTTTATTTTAGCAGCGTGTTACGCAGACTTGAAAATGTAAGTAACACGAGTTAATTTTGGGAGGCTCGACTGCACCATCAGCGTCAGTTCTGCAGACGCTGTGCACGTATTTCCTAAAGGTAAAACTGAAGTCACAGCACGCCTCCCTGGGCTGCTCTAACTCATTTTAAAGGCAAAAAGAAAATGCACGCTGTTTTCAGACAGATCGGCAAAACACGACGTGTTAAAGTTCCCATAAACGGGGAAGAGCTGACGACAGCTTCAAGACAACGTCACAAGTGGCACAAACTTACCCAAGCGCGCTGCTCTCTGCCAAGAGCAGTAATTCAGGGTCACGGACGTGTGAGTTACGAACGACCGCGCTCCCCGGCTCCGTGTTGCACGGGGCTGAAGCTCGGGCTCCCCCCGGCCGTGCTGGGCACAAGGCGGGCACAGAGGTTTGCTCCCTCCGGATGGCATTGGGTGCCGATGGCGATGGCCGAGCGGTGGCCGCCACTTGTTGCGCGGTGCCAGGGGCAGCCGGGAGCTGGGTGCCGGGCTGCGTGCCCTGCATTATTCATGCCTCCACCTCCCGCATTAGCATGCCGCTCAGGCAGCACAAATGGAGCAATTCATTTTGTCCTTTGTCTTCGGGAAAAGCTCGCTGGATTAATGAGGGTTATCTGTGATGATAAAACCTGGGCCTGCTG